>NC_133126.1:193828541-195028541 GCF_048418815.1 Hemitrygon akajei
GAGGCTTTTTCCACTAGGAAAGGTTAAATGTTTAAGGGGGACTTAAGGGGGACATAAAAGGGGGGTTTCAATACTCAGATTGTGGCGAGAGTGTAGAAAGCGGCATCGCAAATGGTGGAAATGGTTCGACTTCAACACTTAACTGAACATGTGGAGGTACTTGGATGGACGGGTATGGAGGGCTATGGTCCGGGTGCATGTCGATGAGTGTCAGCAGAGACTAGAATTAGTAATCATGGATTGCGGGTGAAAGGTGAAATGTTTAAGGAGAACATTGGAGATAAGTCTTCAAACAGATGGTGGTGAGAATTTAGAACAAGTTGCCAGCATAAGTGGTCGATTTCAACATTGATTAGAAATTTAAATAATTATATGAATATAAGAGGTCCAGGATCAGGTCGATGGGACTGGGCAGAGGAAGATATCGGCACGGATTTGATGACGATTTGCTCTAGATCTGTACTGTAATGTTCTCTGATTCTATGACTCCATTTGGCAAAGAATATGTGAATTGTCCACTATAAAATCAATTGCGAAATAATAAAGTGGAGAAGGGCGGTATTCAAAAAATAAAACTACTCAACGACAATAGAACCTGCGTAGTTTATTCTTCTCATTGAAAGATCCATTTCATCCCGCCATCACAGAAACACATTGCACTTTATTCTGTATAATCAGAAAGCTAATGTATTTCGAATCTGGCTGCTCACGACAATTTCATTCCCTTTCCGACAATGAAATACATTTACAATATTTGAATCAGGTATCTACCAATTGATAAGGAAAGAGAGGACGCCTTCTCATAGGGAACGAATTAAACATATTTTCCTACACAGTTCATTCAAAAAACATCATCAATATTCCCCAATTACAATCCACAACGGCAGTAAATTCGTAGAAGTACAAAATAAAAAAATTGTATAAAATGTTATCTTAGAAGTACTCTGTGTCAATAAATTTATTCACATCGCTATGATCTTGCCCTTTGTTCTTTACCTGCGCTGCACTTTCTCTGTCGTTTTTAAACTAATTGTGCATTTTCATTGCTTTACCTTGTTCTACATCAATGCACTCTTTTATTAAGTGATCCGTATAAAGAGTATGATAGGTTTTTCAGTGCCTCTTGGTACATGAAAAAATAATACAACAATATCAGCAAACTAATGTCAATGCTTCTTCACGATTTACGAAGACAGTTTTCCTATCAAATACTTCTTTGTGTTTTTCCCAGGCTTCAACAATATGGTGTAATATTTTGGTGCAAAGATACAGAAAAGTAATCCAAAACTGGGAGCCAAAATGGCGAACACTTCACGGCCACACTGAATTTCCCTTGAGAACTGACATAAGATGGAATGAGAGTTATCCAATAGCACAGAAAATTAACATGCTAAATGTGATATATTTCGCCTCATTGAAATTGTCCGGCACATTTCGTGCCAAAAAAGCAACAGCAAAACAAGCTAATGACAGACAGCCACTGTAACCCAGAACGCAGTAAAATGCTACATCCAATCCCACATCACATTCCAGAAGGATCACTTCGTTCAAATACCCATGTTTTTAAGAGAGAATTGTGGGTGATTTGATGAGCCAGACGGTACATATTATGCATTGTAACAGTGTAAGAAGAAACACGGTCAGGCGTTGTTGCAGGAGATGGAACCACTTGGTCACATTAGAGATTGGTAGTTTTGCCTGGCATGCCATCACCACAACAACAGTCTTGCCCAAAACACATGACACACAAAGGGACAAAAGTTACAGCAAACATGCTGTGGCGTAGCATACAGGGCCATGTAGTCGGCTCGGCAATGAATGTGATTGAACAGAGGAAGGAAGCTGAGCTCCGAATTGTTGGCCTTCACGATCGGAGTGTCTTTGTGTAGCACGAAAATGCCACCTATCGTGACAGTAATGCAACTTCAGCTCAGCGACAAGATCGTCAGAACAAGCCCGATCACCTCGGCAAATGAAAGAAAGTCAAGCTGATTCTGTATGCATTTGTCTTGCTGGTCGTTGGACCAGGAATCGTTGGAGCACCTCATGCATTCAATTGAATCTTGAAGTAAGAAAGTGAAAAGTGATTTAAATAGTGGACTGTAGATTCCTGCAAACACTTAAGCGACGAAAATATTACGTGTCCATACCAGTTGTGTTACTGATCGCCCCTTGGGCGCAAGGAATCCAATCAAAGCAACAAATAGGCTGCCCCTTACGAGCTGCTTTTCTTATTCCAGGGGAACAACCGTTCGAACAAACTGCCCGGGGGTCCTCCAAGCAAAACATCGATAATGTGTTAGTCTTTTCTTTTTAAAAGAAATTTCACCTGGATGGAATCAAAAACTAGATGGCATATGGTTTGAGAGGAGAAAGATTCAAGGAATGATTTGAACGGCAGCTTCTTCACCCAGTACATATTGGGTACATGGATCTATCTTCTGGTGAACTGGCTGAGGCAGGTGCAATAACAATATGTAGAAGGTACTTGGACAATTACATGCAGGAGAAAGGATCAGGGGAATGTCGATCAAACATGGGTAAATGCGGTAATCTTTGGTTGGCATCTAGGTCTGCAGCGAGAGATTGGGTCAAATGGTCTGTTGCGCTGTTGTCCGACTCCAACGCTCTGATGTTCTCTATGGTAGGCGAACGTACATACACTGTGCTGTTCGGATAAATTATTAGTGTGAAATTTCCGCCAGTATTTCACGGAAAATACAAACGCGTTATTGAGAACTGTGAACGCCGACGAAAACACATGGCTGTCAATAACAAGTTCTAAAACTAAAGAGAAAGTGAGACAAATGAATAGATAGATAGATAGATAGATAGATAGATAGATAGATAGATAGATAGATAGATAGATAGATAGATAGATAGATAGATAGATAGATAGATAGATAGATAGATAGATAGATAGATAGATAGATAGATAGATAGATAGATAGATAGATAGATAGATAGATTTGTTAACACTGCATACATATCTTCATGCATTGCCTCTCTACGACCACCAATCCAAACAAGAGAACCTTCCTTTATCATGATGCGGAACGGTCATAATGTCCAACGATCAAAACAGCGGCATTCCCCTTGCTATTCACCTGCCAGTTGACAATATCACACGTAGCCACCGAGTCTCCATTTTCGTCGAAATTTACCCTTTCCCCGAGGCGAGATGGGTAATTTAGCGATTGCATGTAATGCAAAACCTATCAGAGGGAGACACACACGATGCAACATGAGATCTGTCAACCAACATATTGTATGAACATAGACAGTTAACTGGACTGTGTTCGAATAATTAGGTCAGTTCTACGTACCTGCCATGGCTCAAAATTTGAAATGTTTGCACAAGTTGATTCCAAAATGGGCCTTCACCTTTTTTAAACGAAAACATAATGTGAAGTGCTTGGGCTTTTGCAAAGGTTGCCTCATAAAGCTGTTGGTCACCCTTAGCTGAGAGACCTTCGTGTAGGTGTTAGACACAGTCTTTAGGCTCTCCGTTCCTGCACATTGATGAGGCTGTGCTGCGGGCGTTGTGCTCCCTGTGATATTCTCTCATATTTTCAGGCTACAGCCGAAAGTCTTTTCCCATAATTCTTCAATTAATACATTTCCAGGATAGGCAGATGGATGAAAGCTGGTTAAGAAGTCTTTGAACCGCGGTATATTCAGGTTACGTACGACGATCCCGATTGCCCCTATAACGAACTTCTTGTTCTCCTCTGGAGAAAGAAGCGAAGTGGAGATCTAAGTTTCACTTCCTACCCACTGGATGCCAGAAATATTTTGTCGAACAATTTCTTTCAACAGAATGGTCGTATCGCCTTGAACGAGAAAAGCTACCACGACTTTAGTAGACGCTGCCCGTATAACCGCCTCTGAGAAGGCCTGTATTCCAAAGTTGCCATAATCATTGTCGTTCCTTCCAAACCTCTTGACAAGTTGCGCCAGGGCTTTACCCTGGTAGTAATCTCTTGGAATCGTTCGAAAGAACGACGAGAATTGTCGACTGTCGCTGAGAAAGGCACACGTGGCGAATTGACTAACCTGGTCAGATACCATATGGAAACAGCAAAACAAAGAAATTAGTTTAGTCTCGAGTGTATGAAGTCCGAGAAAAAAGCTGAAAAAAGTACTGCAATAAGCCTATTGGATACATATATATGTTCATCAATTAACAGAGCATGTAATACACATTTCGGACCAGCTCTCCTATGCCATCCTATATGCCCACTGACTTCGTTCCATTTACCCATATTTGGCCTCTAAAACCGTAAGCCTTTCTGGTCTATGTACCTCTCCAGTTCCCTTTTAATTGTTTTAATTTGCCTGCCTCAAATAATTTCTCTGTTCCACATACTCGCTGCCTTCTGTGTGAAAAGGCTTCCCCTAAGTTTCATTTTAAATCTGTCCCTTCTTATCTGAAACCGATGCTCTCTAGTACTTGATTCACCCACTCTGGAGGGAAAAAAGCTCCGTATCGATATTATATCGATCTTGTGCAGAGAATGGAGGAAATACTTTAAAGTTAGGGAAGCAGAAGAGAGAGTACAAAAAAAAAAACCTTTCGGATCAATAACCCATCACCAGTTTTCTTTGCACACTGTCAACATTTTCTGTTTTTAATTTCAGATTTCCGATGTGGCCACGATGGGTGGAGCTTTATCGTTGATCTATAAGACAGCTAAGAGCGAAATTAACCATGAAACCGATTAGCCGAGTAGGGTGCAACAGTCAAATGGACCAGTCCTGCCCCCATTTCTCAGCTACAGTACGCATGCCTGTCTCCATTTCAAGGCATCCCTAATTCCGACATTGCAATTAAAATAAAATCGTTGTTGTCGATGTGCGGGCCTGCGTATCAAGGCTGCACAAACAGAAAGACATCACGCCAGGTCCATTAGCAGTCTGGATGGACGGATAAAGGTTGATCAGGAACCCAATAGCTTTCGCGGTTCTGACAGTGCGTGGTAGGATGGGCATATGTTTAACAGTCATGAAAAAAACTATGAATAATTTATGTATTTTAATGTGAATGATATTTGTCCGGCGCTATCTGCCCATGGTACTGCTGCAAGTAAGCTTTTCTTTGCACATGTACACATATTTCCTGTTGCAGATGGCAATTGCGGATACAATAGAGACTTTTAATAGACTCTTAAATAATAGACTCCTTTAATAAACTCTAAAATAGAGGCCTATGTGGTAAGGAAATTCTAGACAAGTTCTAGTGTAGGTTACATGGTCGAAGGGACTGTAATGTGCTGTGTATGTCTATGTTCCATGTTCTAATCAACAAACTGTGAGGTTCGAATCTTTCTCAGTAAGCTTTACTTAAATCACTGTTGTTCAATTAATTGATTAATACAAGAGGTATTTCCTATATCTTGCACCAAATCCACTGTTCAATCAGGTAAGATCTATTAAAGCAAATGGACAGTCGGCCTTTTGGGTTGACACTCTTGATCTGGACTGGCGACGCCGTCCCTTCTTCAAAACTACACGTACAAAAGCTGGATGAACTCAGCAGGTCGGGCAGCATCCGTTGAAAGGAGCAGTCAACGTTTCAGTTCATCCAGATTTTGTACGTGTTGATTTGACCATAGCATCTGCAGTATACTTTGTGTTTCCTTCTTCAAAACTGTCGTTTGATTGATCCACCGAAGGTGAATGGTCTACACCCGAAACCTCCAGGATTTCGATTGTCACACCAGGCGGTAGTGCTGCCTTGCAACACCGTTGAACCACGACATCTATTGCTGTTGGTGCGGAGTTTTCACATTATCCCTGTGGTTGCACTGCTGACCCCTCCGTCCTAATCATATGCAGTAGGTGAAATGCACAAATATAGTGCAATGGAAACAGGAAAAACAAAACTATTTCACCACCAGGAAATAAGAGCACTAGGTGCTGTAAATGGAGCCGCTTTCTGGACGCTGGCAGTAAAAGAATCATCTTACCATGGGAACTTTGAAAGGACCTGTTAATTTCGCAACCGCCAGGGACAGCGAAGACCCCGATTCCGCCACGATGGCAGGGACCAGTGAGGGCGGGGTACAGGACTCCGGCTGTAATGTTGGGTCCGGTCCATTGATCAGTTCGAAAGCCGCTTTCACTGAGAATCGGGGTAGACTGCATGAATCATAAATCCTGTAGCCCAGTGTAATACTTAGAAGCAGAGATAAACAGGAGTCCCGCTCAACTCTTCAATCGGAAATATCATCGCCTGAATGAAGCGGAATGCTCAAAATTCAAAACTGTTGGACAGAGATGCATGGTAAATTAATGAATTGGGAAGCTGGATTATTATTGTTACATACGCAGAGAGGGTGCGTTCGAGACAGGCAATTATGTGTAAAGTTGTCACACGCTATCTGTGATGTTAAGAGTCAATTTTAATGCACTAAGTTTCGGCATAGAACCTGTCCGTAAGCCTGCTTTGCATGCTTTAAGACGTTATTATATCCCACGCCCGAGTGGGAAGAAGAGAGAATATATGGGAATTTTTGGGGTCTTTAATACCGAGGCTGGGAGAACAGATTAGATTACCTGTACGTTAAGCCCTGTGCACACAAATAATTTCTCTGATGTATAATGTAGGTAATTTGTGGAAGTAAAAGATTGATGAACACTCGATAACAGCACTGATAGCACAGTCATTATAAACTAAAAGAGAAAGAGTTAACGCTACAGTTCAAAGATCTTTTACCAAGAAAAAGAAAATACGAAATCATTTTAATTTCGCCCTTTTCAGCATTTATATTCTCATTTCAATTCTCAGCATTCCTGGATAGATATTATTTGTTTTCAGCACATAAATGCGTTTCGATTGACTTCACATGAGTCAAGAACTTAGCGATCAGGCAGCATCTGTGGAGGAAAATGGATACTCGACGTTCGAGGTAGAACCGGTTAGATGATATGTGCGACTTTTGTGACCTAGAAACGTAGATTGAAAGAACAAACATATTATTTTGCCGTTTAGCTGTATTCAAAACCAATTTGACTAAAACGAATTTCTGCAAGGCAAAATGTAATCACATTTACTGATAATACCATCTAATTTTACGATAACACCAAATAGTTAATCAGCACAGAGTTTCGTTACCAAGTCAGCAAAACAGCAAATATTCTGAAATACAGTCAAAACCTTTCTGCTGTAGTTATAGTGAGCTGAAACCCCTCATTCAGAACCTGATCGTTTAGTACAATTCATTTGCATAAAATGAACTGAAACTGCACTGGTGGTTCAATACTGTTAAAACAATTTGTATTGAGGGTAGACCAATTTAATCATTTTTACCTGTCAGAAAGTGAGATTGCTTTGTCTCGTAATGCGACAGAATAAGATGTGCAAATGCTGGGAATCTTGAGTAACACCTACACACACACAGAATGCTCAAGAACTCAACAGGTAACCCAGACATCAGGAAGGAACGCGATCCGAATTCTCGGCTGTTTCCGTACATGGTGCCTAAAGTGCTAAGATGCTCCAGCATTCTGTGTGTGTTGCTCAGAAAGTTTTTTCCTTTTTTTTGCTATTTCCTTTGAGAATGTAAGTGACTAATGAGAAATGTAATTACGCGATTTCTTAAAATAATTCCAGAATTTCAAAGAGGACTTGAATTGTTAGAATAAATTTTAAGGACTACCTGTATCTGTTGTGGATATCTATTTATGTATTCTTACCTTGTAACGGATAACATAATATTTGCCAGTATTGATGGGATTTATGAGAGGACCGTTGCCTCCATGATAAATTTATTGAATTCTAGACTATAATATTATAGGCAAACACGAGGAAATCTGCAGATGCTGGAAATTAAAGCAACACACAGAAAGTGTTGGTCGAACGCAGCAGGCCAGACAGCATCTATATGAAGAAGCACTGTCGACGTTTCGGGCCGAGACCCTTCGTCACCCTTCCAACAACATTTTGTGTGTGTTGTTACAATATTATAGGCATCGGCCAGCTGAAGCACACAGAGAAATTAACTTTGATTCCATCACCGACAATGTTACATCTGTAACAAATCCTGCGGTCTGCAACTGATAAATTCAATAACAAAATCAGAAAATGCTGGGAAAACTCAACAGGTCAGGCAATACCCGCGGACAGAGAATCAACGTTGAAAGTAAAGAGCGAACATCCTTCACGGAAACAGGAAAAGAGAAAAAAATCGATTTTGTTTTAAACGACAAACACATTTCTCGCCAATCTAAACTGACCTTTCACTGTTCACAATTCTCGGTCCGGTTTCAAATGAAAGTTCCGAGTTCTCTGTACGGGAGTGTAGAGCAATGATTCTGCCAATGTCCTACTTCCTTCGATGAACTAAACAAATCAAACATTTCCCTGCGCTTACATATCACATTACCAGGTGACACTGCAAAAGGTAACAATAACCTCCAAATTATCACACAATACATACTTCCTTTCCTTCTGACTGTTGCTGACAAAGGACAACGCAGTTTTACATTGGAGCTCATGCTTGGGCAAACAATGTTGCTTCTTCTGATTAAAGACGTGAAGTTCAGGAGGGAATAAATCGGCATTTAATCTAATTTGAGACATAAACAAAGGAAAGTAATTCACTGTGTCATGTTATACAAGGAAAACAGGACTAAAGTCAAGTTCATCTTCAGGGAAAAGGAAAATAACCGAATTATTTATAGAAAGTGGCTAGTATTGACTGTGATCATAAACATTTCAGCTCTTGCCTGACTATCCTGTATTCCATGCATGAAAACATCGTATCTTGAAAAGCACTGATTTTTGTTTAAAAAAAACAAATCGTTTGCTGAGCCAATTAGAACTCCAGACATTATCAAAAATAACATCCATTCCAATGAATTGAAACTGAGAGACTTTACGGTCTGATTTAATTTAATTATGTATTTCCTGCTGGATTATACGAAACGATATACAATATATAACAGTTACCAACTGAATTGTTTGCCGTCATGCACAATAAAATTCCCATAATCCGCGACACATTGTCGTCTCCATTTATCCTTTTCCCTCCTCTGTCGTTATTTCCACACTGCCCTCCTCCAAATTCTTAGCAAGTCTCCTTCCCTTGATAATCAAAGACACTCGTGGTCGAAGTGTGTCCTCACAAATTCCATCAGTCCCTCCCATCCAGAAATCTTGGGTGAATCAAGAGTTTCGCAGAGTGCCGTGGGCTAAATCGGTGACGTTCAGAACTGGCAAGACAAAAAAATAAAAGAGGTCCCAGTCTGACCTCAGGAAAACCATCTCCCGTGCAAAGTGGCAAACCCTGACTAAACCTGAATCACACAAGGATGCTCAACAGCTGTGACAGTGCTTGAATGTCATTAGCTCCCTCAAAGCAAAACGAAGCAACATAAATGACAACAATGTTTCGCTCAATGCCTTTTATGGTCGCTTTAATTGCCAGAGCACAAAGGCACCTTCACGAACCTCAACAGCCCCCGCTGACCTCGGTGACAGAAATGTGTGCAGATTAACACTTTCAATCTCGTAAAATTGGAAAACAAATGGCTGAAAATGACAGATATAACAGTGACAACTGTACAGTGCTGCACTTTTAAAGAACAGACCAGTGTCAGACACATATAGAGAACGGTCGGGCACTGCGGAGCAGGGTGCAGGAATGCAGATCCAGAATCCGTTAAAAGTAACTTCATGGGTAGATAGGCTTGCAAACAAAGGTTTTAACACATTGGCTTTCATAAATTAAAGTACTGAGTACAGGAGTTGCGATGCTATTTTGAAGTTGCATGTGACATAATTTGGAGTGCAGTGTGCTATTGAAGTCGTCTACATCGATGCGAGTCCCAGGTTTCTCACAGAGAGGTGTGTGCCTGGAATAGTGATAAGGATATATATGCGTGTGACTTTTTAATCGACATTGAGATAGGCGATACAGGAGGCTCCGGTGACGCCATCGTCGTGAATGGCAGCTTTCGTCAATAGCTCCTCCGGAAAACGCATATTTTGCCCATCTTTCGAATGTATTTGAACTGATAAGAGGGGCAAGAATGGGGAAATAGAATGGAAATTTTTTTAAAAAACAACACTGCAGAGCCTGTGGACGAGAGGAGTGCAGCGAGAGGCTCCCCTACCCGACCGCGTGCTAGCGAGGCTGACGATGGGCCTTGTTCAGGTGAAGCGGCAAATATGGTCAAAATTTTGAAAGAGATACGGGAGTTCCAAAAAGATATGAAACAGCAGCTACATGATATTAAGTCAGAGCTCGACAACGTCAATCAAAAAATAGCGGTGGCAGAGACTCGAATTGAGAAGGTCGAAGATCGCGTGCAAAACATGGAACAGATGCTAAGGAAGACGGTAAAAATATTAAATCAACAAAAAGGTAAACTGCTTGACCTGGAGGGAACATCAGAGCGGAGAAATATCAGGATATACAACATTCCCGAAGGAGCGGAACGTTTGTGTATGACGGAGTTTGTCAGAAAGTTGCTGCGGGACGCGCTGGAGCTTCCCTCGACTACGGAGCTGGAAATTGAGAAGGCGCATCGTGCGACCGTCCCGCGGCCTACCCGAGGCAGAGAAGATAAGCCACGCTCAAACGACCGTCCCGCGGCCTACCCGAGGCAGAGAAGATAAGCCACGCTCAATAGTAATTAAATTCCTTCGATACAGTACTAAGGCGGAGATTCTATGGTCTGGGGTAAGAAGAGGGTGTTTTTAGACGATAAATTAATATATTTCGATCAAGATTACCCCCTGCCCGCGGTCCCGCAGAAACGTAAAGAATACTCTGAAGGAAAGCGAATGCTAAAACAAGAAAGGGTTAGATTTCAAACTCCGTACCCTGCTAAACTTTGAGTGTTTTATCAAGATGGGATCCAACTGTATCAGACAGTGGAAGAGGCGACTACAGACATGAAGGCCAGAGGGTTGCCCGTCAGCGTGATCAAACCGAGGGAAAGCCTGGCAGAGGAATTATCCCGCTCCGCTTGGGAAATAGTGCGAAAATCGAGAAGGCAGGAGACGGGAGGAGACCGAAAGAAGTATATCAGGAAGAGACTGTGAGTTTTCTCAAAGACGGACCTCACCCACTCCAGAACAGCCATAAGGTTTGGCTAACTTTAAAAATGTTCAGAAGCTAAACGGAAGCAAAAGTAGATGGTGATACACGTATCTCGAGAAATACTTATTATAATGTGAATTTTATATTACTCAGTTATTCCTCTTCATTCGCTCACTTACTCCTTTTTCCCCAACAAAATGAGAATATATATATAAGTGTGTGTATGCGTGTATGTATGCGTATATGTATATATGTGTGTGAGTGCGTGTGTGTGTGTATATATATATATAGGAAAAGTACACAGGGAAATATTTTCTGTATAATGGATTTATTCACTGACATTTATAAATACTGCAATGGGGACCCTCAACTCACAAGTACGGGGGTTATCCCCCACAGCTAGACATTTCCTCAAGCTCAATCCAGGGTCATCTACTAGAGACCTCGGCCTTGGAATCACACTTTTGTTCCCTTTTTTGTTATTATTTGCGTTTCTTGCTTCTTATTTGTTCAGGGAATAGATCGATTAAGTTTTATTCTGCTAACTTCAATGATACATTAACAGATAAATACAGATGGCTCAGGACAAAGGAAAATTAATTTCTTTTAATGTCAATGGGCTATTAAATCCAATCGAACGTAACAAAATTCTATCCAAAATGAAAAAAGAACAAACCCATATTGTATATTAACAGGAAACTCACGTAAGTGATAATGTGCATAGAAAACTAAAGAGAATGGGATTCACTAATATATTTTTCTCCTCATATAAATCAGGTCATAGGAGAGGAGATGCTATTCTTATCTCAAGTAAGCTAAATTTTGAAAAGGTATTCGAAATGGGAGATAAGGAGGGCAGATATATTCTGGTAAAGGGAAATATAGACGGAAATTCAGTTACTCTATTGAATATATACGCACCCCCGGGAAGTGATATTGGTTTCTTTCAGAAAATTACTGATAATATGGTAGCAGAAACAGAAAGTCATCCGATATGTGAGGGAGACTTAAATTTACAATTGCAACCAAAGTTAGACTCTTCCAACAGAAAGACCTATGAAACAAAATCCTTAGTTAATACACTTTTTGACGACGTTGGTTTAATTGACATATGGAGGGACCTTTTCCCCAACGGAAGGAATTACACACATTATTCTGCTCCCCATTCTGTATAAACAAGAATAGATTATTTCGTAACATTTGGAAAAGACAAAGACAAAATAATTACCGGTGGAATTGGGACAATAGATGGAGGTGACCATGCACCTATACATTTAACTCTTGATTTTGACCCACAACCAAAGAATACTATTTGGAAACTAAATTCAAGTCTACTCAATAATCCGTACTTTAAGGAACAAATTAAAAAGGAAATTGGTCTCTACTTATAATTCAATGATAATGGAGAGGTTTCACCTCCCATTTCATAAAATACTCTGAAGGCTGTCCTAAGGGGGAAAATTATAACGATATCTTCATATAAGAAAAAAATAAGGACTAAAACATTAGAGGAATTACAAAATTGGCTGAAGGAACGAGACAAAAAACACAAATTGAATTTGGCACAGGATACAATAGAGGAAATTTTTAAAATTAGGAATGAAATTAATAGTTTGGTTATGCAAGAACGCAAGAAAAATTTAATGTTTCTGAAACAGAGACATTATGAAAGTGGATCCAAGTCTATGAAAATACTTGCGTGTAAACTGAAAAAAAGATAGCAGAAAATACAATTCGTACAATTAGGGATCCAAGAACAAAGGTGATTAAAAAAAATAAGTTATGTGAAATTCAAGAAACTTTTGAAGTGTTTTACAAAGCTGTATGTTCCAAAGTTCCAGGGGGTAGCATAACCCAAATTGACATCTTCCTGAATTCTCGAGAGTTACCCACTTTAAGCGAAGAACAAAATAGAACGATTAATGTTGACATATCTGTAGTTGAATTAAAGGCTGCAATTAGTAGGCTTAAATTAAGCAAGTCACCAGGATCAGATGGGTATAGGGCAGAGTGGTACAAAGAATTTAAAAAAGAGTTAATTCCTGTTTAACTCCCCACACTGAATTGGGCTCTAAAAAAGGCATAAACGCTACCAGTTGGAAGGAAATGATAATCTCAGCTATACTGAAAGAAGCCAAGGATAAAATGGAATGTGGGTCATTTAGACCAATATCCATTCTTAATGTAGATTATAGATTATTTACCTCCATCATGGCCAAACGATTAGAGGAGTTTCTACCCATGCTGTTACGTAACGATCAGACAGGTTTGATACGACTACGCCAAACACAAAACAATATATGAAGTGCACTTCACATTATGGATCATATACAAAAAAAATAAAATCGAAGCAATAGTGATAAGCGTGGACACTGAAAAGGCATTTGTTTCGGTTAATTGGAATTTTCTTTAGAGTTTTACATAGATTTGGTTTCCATGACACAATTATTAAAACTATACAGACACTATATGACAACCGTACTGCTAGGATTAAAATCAATGGATATTTATCAAATAGTCTTACCCTAGAAAGGGGCACGAAACAGGGTTGTGCGTGGTCATCGGTAGTCTTCGCATTATATCTGGAACCATTAGCTCAATACATCAGACAAAATGAAGATATCAGGGGAATTACTATTAAAGGGAGAGAGCATATTTTGACTTGCTACGTGGATGATATTTTGAGCTATCTAGGGCAACCAAACATATTCTTTACCTAATCTGATGCAATCCTTTAAACAATATGGTCAATTATCAGCATACAAGATCAACATAGATAAAACCCAATTACTTTCATATAACCATTGCCCACCAAGATAAATTGAACGTATATATCCCTGGGCATGGAAAACAGAGTCTATCAAATAGTTGGGCATCATTATGCCAAAAGATTTGGTAAAATTATCAGAATGTAATTATCAGCCTTTATATTTTAAAAAAAAGGAAGATATGGGAAGACGGAACCTGAATTCTTTTTTTTAGTCTCAGTTCAAGGATTGAGTCTATTAAAATTAATTTACTGCCCAGAATGTTATATCTCTTTCAGGCCCTACCAATAGAGATTAATCGAAATCAATTCAATGAATGGAACAAGATGTTATCAAGTTATATTTGGCAAGGTAAAAGGCCTAGAGTTCATCTCAAAACTTTGCAGTTAGCAAAGGAAAAGGGGGCATGAGGCCTACCTTCTCTTAGTGATTATTATTTTGCAGCACAGTCGAGAGCTGTGATATGTTGGTGCAACCTATCATACGACGCTCAATGGTAAAACATTGAGGAGCGGGTACTTCCCATCCCCATACAAGCAATTTTGGCTGATAACAACCTGCAAAGGTACATAAATACTCTTGATAACCCATGGGTGAAATTGACTCTTAAAATATGGAAAACTACTATAAAAAATATAATCCAGTGGGAGATATTGCAATTCTTAAATGGTGTGCATATGACTCGGATTTTACACCGAATAAACTGGATGCTAGATTTAACGACTGGACAGCTAAAGGAATAACAGTTCTTTGCAACACAATGAAAGGAGGAACACCGTTCAGATTTGAAATGCTTAAAGAGAAACACATTAGAAAAACAAGATTTTTATCGGTATTTACAGATGCGACAATATGTTAATAGGGCGCTTAAAAATGTAACCAAGGCAAGTAAATACTTGAGAGCTATTTAGAAAAGCATATAATTCAGATAACAATAGTAGAATCATTTCAATCATGTATAAGGGTTTGTCAAATCTTAAAACACATTCGACTTGATACATTAAAACAAAATGGGAGAAAGAAGGAGGGAAGATTATATCTGAGGAAGAATGGACAATAATATGGAGGTATGAAGTGTACCAGTTCACAGAAATGGAGGGAGTTCGGACAGAAAAACTTGATAAGATATTTTATTACACCCTCTCAGAAACCCCATTATGATAGTAACCTCCGTGTTTGCTGGAGAAATTGTGGAAATCAAAATGCAAATCATTATCATATTTTTTGGGACAGCCCTGTTATCAAAAACTATTGGAGGGGGATACACAATGCCCTACAAGACATCTTTAAATTTGAAATAACCTTAGAGAGTAAGACCATATATTTTGGGTATATACCTCAAGGATGGTTGAACAGAGATAAATATTTAATGAATATACCGTTGGTGTCTGGTAAAACGAGTCTTACTAGGGAATAGTTATCACAGGAGAGCCCAATTTTAAATGCATGGATAGAAATTACAATGTACATTTACAAAATGGAGAAGATAACAGCATCTGTTAATCAGCTTTCACCCTTCAGCTGCAAACTCTGGTTGTAGCCCCAGACAAACTCAGTGGAAAAAGCCTGCTTGCATTGACCCTATTATAACCTTAACTTTGTATATCTCAGTAGGTACAGATGGCGCCATGGACGGCAGCTGAGTTGTGTACTCTGAATTGGCAGTGTAATTTTTTGCTTCTCTATTTTTTATGCATTTCTCTTGCCCGAAGCTGAGAGTCAAATGAGGTATGATCGACAGACTGTTTTAAACAATGGCATTCAGTCATAAAGTTCCGCCATTCATCCGTTGGGACCACCTGCTCGCAAGAAACACAGGAGGTGCATTCACCACGCCGACATTACCAAGCAGAAGGAGGGGAGGAAGAAGAGCCGGCGTCTTGGCTAGGTTAAGACAACCCTCAAATCGCCTGCCGCTCCCTCACATATAACTGACCAATGTAGAGTCTCTGGACAACAAGCTGTGTGAGATGAGAGCCAGAATGTCCTACCAGAGGGAAACGAAACACCGTAACATCTTATGCTTTACCGAAACCTCGTTGTCGGAGGAGACAGCAGATCCAGCTATCGAATACATCGGATTCTCTCTGTTTCGAGCGGAAACGTCTTAAAACATCGCTGGGAAAAGTAAAGGATGTGGAGCAAACTTCATGCTAAACAATGGTTCGTGCGACCCAGGTGGCGTGGACGACCTCAAGTCCTTTTGCTTCGCAAATATGGAGTAGCTTATGTTGCCATGTTGACCCTCCTACCTTTCGAGAGAATTCACGTCTGTTGTTATTACAGCTGTGTACCTTCGACAGGAGACCGATATCAACCTGCCTCCGAATAAACTATGTGAAACCATCAACATCCCTGAAACAGAGAGACTTCGACTCAGAATTCGAATCACTACGGAGCCTTGGACACCGAATAGAACCTCCACGGAGCCTGGGACTTGAGCACAGGAACACTGAGCCTTGGACTGGAGACTTAAGCACAGCATCACTGAACCTTGGACTTGAGCACAGTAACACTGAGCCTTGGTCTGCAGCACACGAACACTGAGCCTTGGACTGCAGCACACGAACACAGAACACAGAGCCGGAACCCCTCCTTGGGAACAGGACGTAGGGCCGGGGCGTTACTCAGAGTCAGGACCTCTGCTTGGGTACAAGACATAGGGCCTGGAAACATACACGGAACACAGAGCCAGGACGCCTCCTTGGGGACAGGACATAAGGTCTGGACTCATACACCGACACTAAACACAGGGACACAAGGAGACCGTTCCAAGCTCAACGACAGATAGTTCTTTCTGTTGGCGTGGCAAGGCTCCGGTCTCACTCCGGTGGCTGAAGTTGACGGCGATACGGGCGAGGACGCAGGCGTGGGTTGCTGGCAGTGCTGTGGGTAGCAAACAGGGCTACAAGCGTAGGTTGCAGGCACGGCTACAGGCCAGGCTTCAGAGGGAAGGAAGGGAACAGTCCAGCCTCAGGGTAACGGCAAAGACAGTCTGACTTACCCAACGGAGGCAAGGACAGGAAGTGACAGATCCCACCGTAGGGTAACGGCAAGAACGGCCTGACTTGCCCCACAGATGCAAGGACAGGATACCGACGAGGCGAACCAGCAACCACACTCGAACACAGGACCACTTATATTCTAGTTCCAATATGAGTATCAGGTGCCTGTGATTAAGGCCAACTGAAACAACGGACAGCCGGAAGACCCGGAGTCCGGAGTCCACGGACCGGACCATGACACAAGAAGGTTGAAAGAGTGCAGAGAAGGTTTACAAGGATGTTGCCGGGACTTGAGAAACTGAGTCACAGAGAAAGGTTGAATAGGTTAGGACTTTTATTCCCTGCAGCGTGGAAGAATGAGGGGAGATTTGATAGAGGTATATAAAATTATGATGGGTATAGATAGAGTGACTGCAAACAGGCTTTTTCCACTGAGGCTAGGGGAGAAAAAAGAGCAGAGGACATGGGTTAAGGGTGAAGAGGGGAAAGTTTAAAGGGAACGTTGGAGGGGACTTCTTCACACTGATGAGAGTGTGGAATGAGCTGCCACATGAAGTGGTAAATGCGGGCTCACTTTTAACATTTAAGAAAAACTTGGACAGGTACATGGATGAAAGGTGTATGGAGGAAAGATGGTCCATGTGCAAGCCAGTGGGACTAAGCACAAAAATGGTTCGGCACAGCCAAGAAGGGCCAAATGGCCTGTTTCCGCGCTGTAATGTTCTATAGTTCTATGGTTTTAACTAGCGATCTGCAGATCACTAGATCGACGCCTTATCCACTTCGCCACGCGCCACAATGGAGATATTAAAGAAAAACCCATTGTTCCCTATTTAGCGTCCTTCTGTACCTATTTTACAATTCTGAACTTATACGCGGTAAGTATTGACATCAACTTGATTATAAGTTCTTACATTTGTATCAATTCTATCTGGTCTTAAGACAATATCAATAAATGATAATGCTTGGAATTTGGTTCGCATGTCACCAAAACTGCCAATGTTACAAACTATAGCCTAAGCTCTCACAGTTCTGATTATTGTAACTTCAAACTTTGTATTCTGATTCCAGCATCGAAACAGGAACTTCCGAATCGTTTAGTGTAATTCATTTGTAAATATCATGAAGGAAATTGGCGGGACTTGAAGACCGACGTATATTGGGAAAAGATGAATAGGTTAGGGGTTTTTCTGTGAACGTAGAGGACTGAAGGGAGATTTGATAGAGGAATACAAAATTATTAGCGGTATAGATAAGTGTAGAAACAGGATAGTCTCAGTGGTTGGGAATATGTTGGAGTCAATTGTTAAGTATAAGGTTATGGAGTACTTGATTACACAGGGCAAGATAAGACAATGTCAGCATGTTTTCGTTCGGAGAAAATCTTGTCTGAAGAACCTGTTGGACGACTTTGAAGAGAATACAAGTAGGAAATATAAAGAGTATGCTGTAGCGGTGTGTTAAACACACAGCTAGAAATAACGCCACACAGTCTGTAAGGTGCACTCCAGACTAGTTTATTCAAACTTCGCGGCACTAGCTTTTACGCAGTTCCGTTCCCGCTCTCTCCGGGCGGAAATTACGTCAGAGGTGCATTACAAAAGTCTCTTCCCGCGCGCGGGCTTTCTCCCCTTGCTGGTGAAGAAGAAGGCCCAGCGCCAATTTGGGGCTGGCCTCTCTGCCGACGCGCGCGCCATTTTGTGAGCCGGTTCGCCTGCGTAGAAAGTGAGTCGCCACATAATACGCCCCCCCCCCCCGCAGAACCGGCGATACACCCCCAAATGCCCACAATCTGAATCAGTCTCTGTTTGGGCGGTGTGCCTCTGCGCCGCGGTGCCTGAACCTCGACCGGCTGCGCCAAGACAACATGGGCCGGTTTGAATCGGTCCACCGTGAAAACTTCCTCTTTCCCCCCAATGTCCAGGACGTACGTGGACCTGTTGTTCCTGATCACCTTGAACGGCCCGTCGTACGGCCTCTGTAGCGGTGCCCGGTGTCCGCCCCTTCGTACAAATACAAACTTACAGTTCTGCAGGTCTTTGGGTACGCAGGTCGTGATCTTGTCCGTGCTGTGAAGTCGGTACAGGGGCCAGGTTGCCGAACCTTTCGCGTAGTCTGTCCAGGGCTGCTGCCGGTTCTTCCTCTTGCCCCCTTGGTGCTCGTATGAACTCTCCTGGGACAACCAGGGGCACGCCGTATACCAGCTCGGCCTACAAGGTGTACAGATCTTCTTTGGGTGCTGTGCGGATTCCAGGCAGGACCCAGGGAAGCTCGTTCACCCAGTTAGGCCCTTTCAGGCGGGCCATGAGAGCCGGTGGAAGCGTTCCAGTCGTCCGTTCGGGCTGTGGGTTGTAGGCAGTTGTGTGGCGTAGCTGTGTTCCCAACAGGCTGGCCACAGCCGACCACAGGCTGGAGGTGAACAGGGCGCCTCTGTCGGAGGTAATGTGGGCTGGTATCCCGAAGCGTACTACCCAGGTTGCAATCAGCGCTCGGGCGCAGTAATCAGCGGTGGTGTCGGTGAGCGGGACTGCCTCTGGCCATCTCGTGAAACGGTCTGCCATAATTAGGAGGTACTGCGCTACCCGCGGCACTGCCAAGGGCCCCACGATATCCATATAAATGTGGTCGATCCTCCGGTGGGTGGGTTCGAAATGCTGCGGCGGGGCTTTGGTGTGCCGCTGCACCCTGGCTGTTTGGCATTGCGTGCACGTTTTGGCCCATTCCCTGACCTGTTTGCGAAGTCCGTGCCACGCGAACTTGCTGGAGACCATCCGGACGGTTGTCCTGATAGATGGGTGCGCCAAGCCGTGTACGGAGTGGAAAACCCGCTGCCGCCAGGCTGCCGGGACGATGGGGCGAGGTTGGCCGGTAGCCACGTCATACAGGAGGGTCCTCTCACCTAGGCCTACAAGGAAGTCCTGCAGCTGTAAACCACAGACTGTGGTCCTGTAGCTGGGCATCTAGTCTTCTGCCTGCTGCGCCTCCGCCAGTGCTGCATAGTCCACCCCAGAGACAGGGCCTGGATAGCTGATCTGGAGGGTGCGTCCCCCACGACGTTGTCCTTTCCCGAGACATGCTGGATGTCCGTCGTGTATTCGGAGATGTAGGACAGATGTCGCGGCTGGCGAGCCGACCAGGGATCGGACACCTTCGTGAATGCGAGGGTCAACGGTTTGCGGTCCGTGAACGCGGTGAACGGCCTGCCTTCTAAGAAGTACCTGAAATGCCGGATTGCCAGATATAGTGCCAACTGCTCCCGGTCGAAAGTACTTTACTTGAGTTCGGGTAGCCGTAGGTGCCTGCTGAAGAACGCCAGGGGTTGCCAGCGCCCCTCGATGAGTTGCTCCAGCACCCCCTGACTGCTGTGTTGGATGCTTCCACTGTGAGGGCGGTTGGAACGTCCGTTCTGGGGTGCACCAGAATTGCGGCGTTTGTCAAGGCTTCCTTGGCTTTAACGAAAGCGGCCGCAGCCTGTTCGTCCCAAGTAATGTCCTTGCCTTTACCCGACATCAGGGTGAACAAAGGGCCCATGATACGTGTTGCTGAGGGGGAGGAAGCGGTGGTAGAATTTCGCCATAACAACGAACTCCTGCAAGCCTTTGACTTTGTTGGGCCGGGCGAAGTGGCAGATTGCGTCTACCTTGGCGGGCAGGGCTGTTGTTCCGTCTTTCGTAATCCTGTGGCCCAAGATGTCGATGGTGTCGAGTCAGAAGTGGCATTTGGCCTGGTTGATCGTGAGGCCGAAATCATTCAGGCGGGAGTAGAGCTGGCGGAGTTGGGACAGATGCTCCTGACGGCTACTGCTGGCTAAGAGGGTGTCGTCCAAATAGATGAACGGAATGTCCAGGTCGCGTCCCACCGCATCCATTAGCCGCTGGAACGTCTGTGCGGCATTCTTCAGGCCGAACGGCATTCGGAGGAATTCGAACAGGCCGTACGGGGTGATGAGTGCTGTTTTGGGGATGCCTTTAGGTTGTACCGGGATTTGATGGTATCCCCGGACGAGGTCTACTTTGGAAAAGATTCTTGCCCCGTGCAGGTTTGCTGCAAAGTCCTGTATGTGCGGCACGGGGTAGCGGTCTGGAGTTGTAGCCTCTTTCAGTCTGCGGTAGTCGCCGCATGGTCTGCTTTGGGCACCATGTGCAGGGGAGAGGCCCATGGGCTGTTGGACCGCCGTACGATCCCCAATTCCTCCATTCACTTGAACTTCTACTGCGCCAGGTGGAGCTTGTCCGGGGGGAGCCTTCGTGCGCGGGTGGTGGTGAGGTGGGCCCTGGGTCGGAATGTGGTGCTGTACTCCGTGTCTGGGCATCGCTGCCGTGAACTGCGGTGCCAGAACCGATGGAAAGTCCGCCAGGATTCTGGTGAATTGGTTGTCAGACAGCGTGATGGAGTCCAGGTGTGGAGCCGGCAACTTGGTTTTACCTACGGATAACGTTTGGAAAGTCTTGGCATGGACCCAGTCTTTTCCCTTGCAAGTCTACCAGCAGGTTCTGAGCTCGCAAGAAGTCCGCCCCCAGGAGTGGCTGGGCCACGGCGGCCAGTGTGCAGTCCTACGTGAATCGGCTGGGGCCAAACTGCAGCTGCACTGTGCGGGTGCCGTAGGTCCGTCTCATGCTGCCATTTGCAGCCCTCAGGATGGGTCCTGGCTCCCTGTTACGGGTGTCGCACCCCATCGGGGGTAAGACGCTGATTTCCGCTCCGGTGTCGACCAAGGAGCGGCGTCCCGACTGCTTGTCCCAGACGTACAAGAGGCTGTCCTGGTGGCCAGCCGCCGTAGGCATTAGCGGCCGCTGGCCCTGGCGTTTCCCGGGAACTTGCAGAGCGGACGACAACGGCGGGCTTCTGTGCCCCACCGCTGGTGGTAGAAACACCACTGTTCATTGGCCTCCTCACTCCTGCCTCTGGCTTGTGTGCGCTCTGGCCTTCTGTTGGGAGCGTGGCTTGGTACTCTGTCCAGTGGACGCCTCACTCTCCCTCTTGGTTTTCCACAGCACGTCTGCCCGGGCCGCCACCTTCCGGGGGTCACTGAAATCTGCGTTGGCCAGTAGCAGATGTAAGTCCTCGGGCAGTTGCGCTAGGAACGCCTGCTCAGACATGAGGCAGGGCTTGTGTCCTTCAGCCAGGGCCAGCATCTCGTTCATTAATGCTGACGACGGCCTGTCTTCCAAACCGTCCAGGTGCAGCAAGCGGGCAGGTCGCTCACACCGTGTGAGGCCAAAGTTCCCTATGAGCAGTGCTTTGTATGCTACATATTTGCCTTCTTCCGAGAGTGACTGTATGAAATTCTCAACCTGAGCGGTTGTCTCCTCTCAAGGGAGCTCATCACGTAATAGTAACGCGTGGAATCAGAAGATATCTGCCGTTTCTGGAACTGTGCTTCTGCTTGGTCAAACCACATGCGTGGTCGCAGCGTCCAGAAAGTTGGCAGTTTTAGCGAAACTGCGTGAACAGATGAAGAGTCGATCATCTTTTGTCCAAACCCCGTTTGGACCGTCGGGGTCACCAAAGTAGTGATGTGCTACACACAGAGCTAGAAATAACGACATGCAGTCTGTAAGTTGCACTCCAGACTAGTTTATTCAAATTTCGCGGCACTGGCTCTTACGCATTCCGCTCCCGCCCTCTCCGGGCGGAAATTACGTCAGAGGTGTATTGCAAAAGTCTCTTCCCGCGCGCGGGCTTTCTCCCCTTGCTGTTGAAGAAGAAGAGCCAGCGCCATTTTGGGGCTGGCCTCTCTGCCGACGCGCGCGCCATTTTGTGAGCCGGTTCGCCTGCGTAGAAAGTGGGTCGCCACAATGCAGTTTTTGTTGTATATTTGTATTCAGAAGGCCTTTGACAAGGTGCCACACATGAGGATGCTTATCAAGTTAAGAGACCATGATATCACAGGGAATTTACTGGCATGGTTAAAGCATTGGCTGAATGGCAGTATGTTGGAATATAATTACTCTTCTCTGGTTAGCTGCCAGTGACTAGTGGTGTTCTGAATGGGGCGGTGTTTGGACCACTTCTTCGCATGCTATATACTGTA
Organism: Hemitrygon akajei; assembly: GCF_048418815.1. Lineage (NCBI taxonomy): Eukaryota > Metazoa > Chordata > Chondrichthyes > Myliobatiformes > Dasyatidae > Hemitrygon > Hemitrygon akajei. The sequence continues at coordinate 193,851,400 of NC_133126.1, forward strand.
CAATGGCTTTGACTTCTCTTGTCAGCATGGTTGTACTATTCCACCATTTGAGTATTTCTTAATTTTTGAAATACAGATGTGCTGCACCTTCATTTTTTTCCAGAAACGCACGCAGTCGCTGCTCTGCTGACATCCCTACCAGCAGCTCCTTCTAATTTACTCTGGCCAACTCCACTCTCATACTACTGTAATTTCTCTTATTCCACTGAAATACTGCTACACCAGACTTTACATTCTCTCTATCAAATTTCAAGTTGAGTTCAATCCTATTGTGATCACTGTTTCCTACGGGTTCTTTTACCTTAAACTCCCTAATCGCCTCTGGTCCATTACATAACACACAATCCGGTATAGTTGATCCGCAGGTAGGCTCAAGGACAAGCGACATTCAACAAGCTCACTCTCTTGAGGTCTATTACCAATCTGATTTTCCCAATCGACCTACATGTTAAAATCTCCCTGGCAATTCCTGGCTCGGACAATCATCTCCAATAATTTGTCAAGCATTGAAGTAGAAGTCATTGGTCTATAATTCATATCGATATCACTGCTGCCTTTCCTGAACAGAGGAAGAGCAGTTGCCATCCTCTAATCATTAGGTTCTTCTCCCATGGCTAAAGAAGACGCAAAGTTCATCGCTAAAATGCAGTAATCTGTTCCCCTGCTTCGGAAAGGAAACTTTTCCAATCCTTAAAATTGGTGTTTCCATACCATACCTTGGTGCAACCAGTTAAGATATTCTACACTGTGCATCTATAAAACTTCATCAGAGATTTCGATGACATGCCAAATCTACGCAAACATCTGAAAACGTGGAAGCGTTCTTTGTAGAGGCATTTTTGCCGATAAGTGCCAGTTCAGATTGTCTGATATGATAACGCCAAGTAATGTGACATTACTAACACTGTCTACGCCCGATTCCTGAATGAGGACAATCTCATGGACCGTCAAATTCTTCATCCTGCAGTTGAAAATCAGCTCTTTGTTTTTGCTGACATTGACTGAGAGCTTGCTGTTGAGACACCATCCAACCAGGTTTGTAATTTAGTCCTTATATGTCCATTCCTCACCACCTTCGTTCACAGTGGTGTCATCTTTAAATTTGAATATAGCATTGGAGATGACTTAGCCACACAGTCATAGGTAGAAAGAGGGCAGAACGTGGGACTAAGCACACGGCCTTGCAGTGCCCTTATGCTGATGGTGATTGGAGAGGGGATACTCTTGCTAAGCTTTACTGACTGGGGTCTGCAAGCGAGGAAATCGAGGATCCAATTGTAGATTGGGTTATCGAGGCCAAGATTTTCCACTGATTTTTTTTTTCTAGATTCACTGGATTCAAAATGTTCCCCTGCACTTCTGTCACCTGCACTTTAAATTTTCCTAACATGGTCATCAGGTGCGATTATGGTTTGTAAAAGTTGCTTCCATGTTCTGTCCATCAAAGCGAGCACGAAAGGCATTGAGCTCATTTTGGAACGAACTGTTGTTATTTATGTTGATTAAGTCAAAATATACAACACTACAGCTCAGAAACAGTCTAGTCCCATCGATCAACGTGAGCCTGGACCAAATCCCTCTATATCCCTCCTATTCATGCACCTATCCAAATTTATCTTCAATGCTGAAATTGATCCCTTATCTACCACATCAGCTGGCAATTCGTTCCTCACCCTCACAGTCGTCATCTATTCATCCTTTCCTATACCTCAATTCTTGAAGTCCTGGCAAAAGTATAATGCACTCTTTCAATCTTATTGATATCCTACATGTAGGTACGTGGCCAGTATACTCCAAATTAGGTTTAACCAAGTCTTATACAAATTGAACATATCATCCCAAACCATGTACGCATCACTTTGATTTATGGAGGCAAATATGGCAAAAGCTTTCTTCAGATGCTATCTAATTCTGACAGAACTTCCAAGGCAGTTTAGATCTGTATTTCCATATCCCTCTGTTCTATCGCACTCCTCAGTGTCCTACCAAATCATTCCTCCCAAAGTGCAACACCTTATATTTGTCTGTATTAAATAACATCTGCCGTTAGGAGTTAATGGCACTTGGGGCACAGCTGTCGAGCATCGTTCTGTGATTCACCTTGCACACGAGAGGGCTTTTGGCAGTTCATATCTGGACTTCTCGTGCATTCCTGGATCGCTAGCCTTGAACGCCACCCATCCAGCCCTCAGTGGATTGTGAATCTTTTGATTTATCCAAGGATTCTGGTTGTTAAAGACTCTGGATGATTTTATGGGGACACACACGCCCACGATTGTCTTTCAGTATCAATCTGACTGAAAAGCAGATATAAGACGTGACAGTTGAAATAACGACAGAGGCGTCGAGGTGATAGTTAGAAACGTGGATGGGCCGTGGATACTCGCTGTTCAGATTTCTCTTCTTCATGATTTCTGACAGTTCCTCTGGAAACGTTTATATGTTGTCCTTCATTTTTATATAAACCAGCAGGAAATACATAATTAGAGAGAATCGGTCTACAAAGTCTCAGATTGAATACTATATAGTTCATTTCAGTGCAACAGGGGTTACTTTTAGCAATGTCTGGCTTTGTGATTATTCCCCTTAACAAAATTCATAGCTTTTCAACATACAATGTTGTCATCCGCAAGACAGGAGAAAAATAATGCAAGACATGGAGTGATGATGATTAAAATAAATACCGTCCACTGGCTATAACTAATGGGTTCCATTTCCTTTTCTATAAAGATCAACATGGATATATTTATGTTTTAGTGTTCGAAAGCATCGTATAGCGTGACACAGTTTCTTTGTCCATGTCTTAAATTAGATTAAGGTGCCTATGTATTCCCTCCTGAACGCCATTTCTTTAATCAAGAGAAGCAACACTGCGCGCCCAAGCATGAGCTTCAGTATAAAAGTACGTGGTACATTGTAAGCAAAAGTCAGAACGAAAGCAAATATGCGCTGTGTGCTGTCTTGGGCATTATTGTTTCCTATTTTAGTGTCCACTGGCAGCCTGATATGTAAACGCAGAGAAACATTTGATTTATTTAGTTTATCGAAAGAAGGAGACATCGACATCGGCGGAATTTTTGGTCTGCACTCACGAACAGAGATAAAGTATTTTTCATTTGAAACCAGACCGAGAGCGGTGAAATGTGAAAGGTCAGTTTAATGAGGTTTCAATTAATTTCTTTTGATTAGTGATGTGTTTATCACATTTTCTGTGATATAAAAAAACAGTAGTTCGATTTTCTTTCTTTACATGTTCTGGTGAAGGGCTTTTGCCGGGAAGTTTTAAACCGGATTCACTTTACACAAATTCTCCTGATCTGCTGTATGTTTCTAGCATTTTCAAGGTTTGCGATTCAGGTTATCAGTTGGTGATTCAGGTCATCAATTGACGGACAACAGAGACATAACATTGCGGACGGCACAATCAAGTTCAAGGATTTCCAGCAGCTGCAGATTTTTTTCTTGTATCAAGTTCTCTTTTGTCTGTATGCCTGCTGCTCGCTATTTATAACAGTATAGTCCAGAATTGAGCATGTATCGTTTATCGTTCAGAGTCAATACCCTTTGATAACCAATTGATTCTCCCACAGATCTCATTAAGATGTGTAATACTGGCAATGATGGTCCTTAAAGAAAAGGACACATAAAGAGGTATCCAAAACAGATATGATAATGTGTTAATACTCATTCTACAAACAAGTCGTCTTTGAAACTGTGGGAATATTTTAGGAAATCACGTTATTACATTCCCGATTAGATACTTGCATTCTTAATTTAAAAAGAACAAAAACACTTTCTGAATAATACGCATAAATGCTGGAAGAACTCATCAGGTCAGACTACACCTATGGAGGGAAATAAACAGTCCAAGATTAGTGTCGAGACCTTGTGAAAATTACTTTTGATAGCAACGTAATGGATCGCATTACAAGACAATAAATTCACCCACTGACAGGCGAACATGATTTAATATCCATCGCCAATGCTAATAGTTCTGAAGTACTAACCCAGCAGTGAAATTTCATTTTATTTTGAGCAAGGAATTGCATTAAACGATCAGGTCGTCCCTGTTTTGAAGACAGGGTCCAAACAAAGGGTTTCAGCTCACCGTCACCACGACTGAACAGTTTTTGACTGGATTTTGCAGTTTCGGTGACTTAGAAACTGAACTCTGCGCTGAATCAATCGTGCTTATTGTCTTAAAACCAGACATTATTGATACAAATAGCAGAAAATATATTTAAAATAAATTTATTTCAAAATTTACCTTGAACGCACTTACTAAGTACGTGTTGAATGAGGTTAAACGGCGAAAAATAAGTGCTTGTTTAATATCTGCATCGTACAGCAGCTGTGTACACAACCAACTTAAGGGTTCGACCCCAAACGTGAAACGTCTGTTTCCCTCTGCAGATGTTGCTGACTCACTGAGTTCCCTAAGCATTTCATCGTTTGCTCCATACAAGTGCTTTTTTAGACATCGTATTGAAGCCATTCAAAGCGCCTTCGTGTCACGTAAGCAATGTTGGAAAATTAAACAATAACTGAAAATGCAGAAAACGGCTGAATTTTAAGTAACCCCTTCTGCTTCTTCTCTCGTGAAATGTCTTTGAACTACAGGGTTAAATCTTTCGCTTTCAACAGATACACCGAACAACAAGTTTTTTTCAAAAGTGTTGCTTCCTCTAATCTTGTTTTTGGTTATGATAGACTGCTTGAAGCGGAGTACAAATATAATTTCAGATTACTTGTATCACCTAGGAATTTGGAGAAACAAGAAATTAAAATTTTATTGATTGTAATGCATTTAATTGCCTAATCGTGCTGAAGATTTGCAATAGCTCAACTAAGTTAAAAATGCTTCGCTGATGACTTTTGCTTATACTCGATTAAGTGTCCAACAATAATCAGCCAACATTGGCGGATTCCAGTTGCACTGAGACAGTTTCTCCATGACCGCAAAGTCCTGGAGAAATCTTTTACCATTCTCGTCACTACCCGCACAAGGATTTGTAGGGAAGAAGTCTAAATGGGAATGCAGAAAGTGTATCTTTAGTAACATGTTGCACTTCATGGTTTGTATGCTTGAAGCATGTTGTCAACTATCTGCACGCTTGCTCTATCATTGCAAATTTTTTAACATCCTTAAATGCCTTCTAGACAATTTTCTCAGATCCCATGAGAAGTTCTTTAAACTGCTTTACATTGATGACCAGTTTGATTAGTGGACCAACAACAAAAAAAAAACCTTCCTCAATCTTGGCATCAGTTATCCTGACTTCCATTATGAATTAAATAAGAAATATAGGTGAATTTTTCAAAAATTGTGCATAGTAAAATCACATTTCAAGGTGATTTTCATGATCAGAAGCCCAAAATCCATAAAATGCACCGAAAAGTATTCAGGAAGCAAAATCTTTGTTGTGCAGTGTAATGAATGTGCTTTCAGGGTGCGTTTTCGAGTATTCTTTATCTTTTGCTTCCATTAATCACCTACGTTATACATCGGAAGAGTACGTTTTCTTCAAAAAGGACACTGCAGAGAAATAATCGGTTTTCATTAGTCCTAATCTTGGAGCAATCTAATAAAGCCCTAAGACCAAAAGACTAAGGAGCGGGAAACATCTGTTTATTCTTTTCCCTGCTTCGGGAAAACAGCCAACATAATCGAAGACCCTGCTTACCCAGGACATTCCCGCTTCTCCAATAAGTCCGTAGGTAAAAGGAAAACCTGAGAACATGAAATACCAGGCTTAAGGGCGGCTGCTGCACCGCTGTTATAAGACAATTGACCTATCATCTACTACGATAAAATGGAAAATTGACATCACAGTTCCCTCGTTATGGCCCTCCACCTTATTGCCTGTCTCGAAAGCAGTGCCACTACACAAGTGAAAATAATAAACAGATTTTCCAGTTCACTGATTTACCATATATTTTTGTCCTGCAGTTTTGAATTTCGTTCATTCCGCTTCGTTCAGGCGATGATATTTGCAATTGAAGAGATAAACCGAAGTCCAGTTCTGCTTCCAAATATTACACTGGGCTACAGAATTTATGATTCATGCAACCTGCCTCGCTTTTCAGTAAAAGCAGCTTTCGAATTGTTCAACGGACAGGCCGCAGTGTCCCCACAGCAGACCTGTACGCCACGTTCACCCGTCCCTGCCATCGTAGCGGAATCGGGATCCTCGCAGTCCCTGGCCGTTGCGGCGTCAATTGGTCCTTTCAAAGTCCCCATGGTAAGACAAGGTTTTTACTGCTATGGTCTCATTATTCTCTTTTCAAGCCGTCGCTGTTGATCTACAGGCGTAAAGCAACGGCTCTAGATACAACCCGTAGAGGAGCGTCTATTTAAAACAGAGGTGTGGAGAAATATCTTTAGCCAAAGGTGGTGAATTTGTGGAAATTGTTTCCACAGCTAGCTATGCAGGCCAGGTCGTTGGGTGTATTTAAGGCAGAAGTTGATCATTTCTTAATTGGATACGGCATAAAATGTGACAGGCAGAACGCCGAAGAATGGGGTTGAGGAGTGGAAAAATGGATCAGCCGTGAATGAATGGTGGAGCAGGCTTGATGGGCCAAAGGCCTATTACTGCTCCGATGCCTTATGGTCTTCAGGTCTTACGCTCTTATTTCATCATTGTGATTATTTTTCGCGATATTAATTGCAGGATATTTTCCGTGCATTCAAGATTTGAATAGCCAGTCTTTGTGTTATATTATATGACAATCACCTTGTTTACATACACTTCATCCCTCACCCCTCTGTCGACCAGTTTCATAGAATTGTGGATTTGCATACCCAGATCGAAGAGTGTAGTTGTCCAAGATTGAATGATGATACTTTTTTAAAGGAACAATTGTGCGAGCTTTTATCTAAATGGGAAGAAGGTTTAAACATGAGAGTTGTATCGGGACTTAGCTGTCATCTTGCAAGACTCCCTGAAGATTACTTTACACGTTGAGTCCGTGGTAAAGAAAGTACATACAATATTTGCATTTATTTCGAGGAGAATGGAATATAAAAACAAGGAGATAATGCTGAACCTTGATAAGACGCTAGTCAAGCCACGCTTGGAGTATTGTCAACAGTCTTGGGCTCCATATCTCAGAAATGATGTGTTGTCATTGTAGAGAGTCTAGAATAGGTTTATGAACCTTAGAACCATAGACCACTACGGCACAGTACAGGCCTTTAAGCCCTCCATGTTGTGCCGACCCATATAATCCTTTAAAAAAGTACTAAGCCCAAACTACCCCATAACCCTCCATTTTCCTTTCATCCATGTGCCTGTCCAAGAGTCTCTTAAATACCCCTAATGTTTTAGCCTCCACCACCATCGCTGGCAAGTCATTCCAGGCACTCACAACCCTCTGTTTAAAAAAACTTACCCCTGATGACACCCCTAAATTTCCCTCCCTTAATTTTGTACATATGCACTCTGGTGTTTGCTATTGGTGCCCTGGGAAACAGGTACTGACTATCCACCCTATCTATGCCTCTCATAATCTTGTAGACCTCTATCAAGTCCCCTCTCATTCTTCTGCGCTCCGAAGAGAAAAGTCCCAGCTCTGCTAATCTAACTTCATATGACTTGTTGTCCCAGATCTGATAATCTTGCTTCATATGACTTGTTCTCTAAAGCAGGCAACATCCTGGTAAATCTCCACTGCACCCTCTCCATAGCTTCCACATCCTTCCTATAATGAGGTGACCAGAATTGAACACAATACTCTAAGTGCGGTCTCACCAGAGATTTGTAGAGTTGCAACATAACCTCTCTACTGTTGAACTCAATCCCCCTGTTAATGAAGCCTAGCATCACAAAGGCCTTCTTAACTACTCTATCAACCTGCGCAGCGACCTTGTGGGATATATGGATTTGAACTCCAAGGTCCCTATGTTCATCCACACTCTTAAGTTACTGACCATTAATCCAGCACTCAGGCTTCTGGTTTGTCCTTCCAAAATGCATCACCTCACACTTGTCCGGATTGAACTCCATCTGCCATTTTTCTGCCCAACTCTGCAGCCTGTCTATATCCTCTTGTAACCTTCGACAACCTACAGCTCCATTCACATCACCTCCAATCTTCGTGACATCCGCAAACATACTTACCCATCCTTCCGCCTCTATATCCAGGTCATCTATAAAATCACAAATAGCAGGGGTCCCATCATATGACGATGAATGCATTAACGTATAAGGAGCGTTTGGCAGCTTTCGGCCTATAGTCACTAAAATTTTCGGGTGGTGGGAAACGGGGGAATCTCATTGAAACCCACCGAATATTGAAAGGACCAGATAGAGTAGATGTGGAGAAAATGCTTCCTATGGTGGCGGTATCCAATATTAGAGGGCACAGCCTCAAAACTGAGGGGCGACTTTTTAAAACAAAGGTAAGGAGGAATTTATTTTTAGCCAGAGAATAGTGACTGTAGCACATGGCGGAGGCCATCCGCCTGCATATTTTAAGCGGAAGTTGATCGTTTCATGATTGGTCAGGGCATCAAAAGATATGGCGAGAAGGCAGGGATTGAGATTGATCCGAGATAGCCATGATGTAATGGCGGAGCAGACTGGATGGGCTGAATGGCCTGGTTCTTTTCTTATGTCTTATGCTCTTATGGTCTAATGGTCATATTGGTTGAAAGAGAGGTGCTGGGCCGAAAGATCTGCTCCAAGCTGTACTATAATTCTATGGAAAACGCCAGTTGTAGGACTGTGAATGTACGGTAGATACCGGTCTTCACACAAATTTTATTCTCCGACATCGAAATAATGTCGTTTTTTTCTGTTTCCCTTGTGGTTTCTGACCAGGTTAGTTATTTCGCCACGTGTGCCTGTCTCAGCAACAGGCGAAAATTCCCTTCCTTCTTTCGAACGATCCCAAGCGATTACTTCCAGGCCAAAGCATTAGCCCAACTTGTCAAGCGATTTGGATGGACTTGAATTGGAACGGTGAGCAGCGACAACGATTACGGCAACTTTGGGATGCAGGCCTTCACTGAGACGGTTCAGCAGCTCGGAGTTTGCATTGCCTTCTCTGAGTCTTTTCACAGGAGGTATCCGAGAGAAAGGTTACTTCATGTTATCCGCGTTATTCGAACAGCATCTACGAGAGTCGTGGTGGCTTTTCTCACTCAAGCGGACATGGTCAGTTTATTTAACGAAATTGCTCGACAAAACATTTCTGGCATCCAGTGGGTGGGCAGTGAGGCGTGGATCGCAACTTCGCGTCTATCTGCAGAAGTGACCAAAAGATTTGTTGTTGGGGCCATCGGGGTCGCCATACGTAGTGTAGCTATCCCGGGATTCAAAGACTTCTTAATTGACCTTCATCCGTCTACCTATCCCGGCAATCTTTTAGTTGAAGAATTTTGGGAAAAGACCTTCGGCTGCAGCCTGAAAAGTACAGACAATAATACAGGTAGCACAACGCTTGAGGCACAGCGTCATCAATGCACAGGAACAGAGAGTCTAAAGACTGTGTCTAACACCTACACGGAAACATCTCAGCTGAGGGTGACCAATAAAGTTTACGAGGCCACTTATGCCATAGCCCACGCACTTCACAATATGTTTTCGTGTAAAAGTGGCGAAGGTCCATTTGTCAATCAGTCTTGCGCAAACATTTCAGATTTTCAGCCGTGGCAGGTATGTAGAATCCATCAAGTTACTGGAACACGGTCGAATTAAAATTATTTGCTCATGTTCACCGTTGGGTGTCCAATGTCATGTTTCATCGTCCGTTTCTTCTTCTGGTAGGTTTTGCATTACATGCAATCGCTAAATTTCACAACTAAGATCGGGGAAAGGGTAAATTTCGATGAAAACGGAGATTCGGTGGCTACTTACGATATTGTGAACTGGCAAGTGAATAGCGAGGGAAATGCCGCTGTTTTGATAGTTGGACATTATGACGGATCCGCTCCTTCAACTCAGCAGGTCATGATAAATGAAGCATCGATTTTTTGGACTGGTGATCGCAGAGAGGTAATGTTTCAAACTGTGGCTGTATTGTTCACAGCATTAATTTGAAGTTTAAGAAATAACCAACCGCTAACATGCTAACAGGATTGAGATTCTTGATGGAATTGAACATATGAATTGCACGAGGTCCCCGGTCAGGCCCGGCTGAGTTAAGTACGAGCTGCCACACCATTATTAAGATCATAAGCCCGCCAGACCTCACTCATTTACTCCTACGGAAGGCATGACGAGTTGCCGCCCCACCCTTCCAGCTCCTCCTCCTTTTCTTCCTCTCCCTCACCTCTCTCCCGATGTTTCTCTTGAACGCTGGCTTCTCACCGTACCCCACTTCCCCACTCCCTCGGCCTTTTTTCTCTCTCTTTACCACGCTCTCTATCTTTTTGTTTCCCTCCCTCCCTCTCTCTCTCCCTCTCTCTCTCGCTTTCTCTGTCTCCCTCTCTCTCTTTCTCTCTCTCTCATTCTCCCTCTATCCCTCACCACTTTTAGTAATTACTCTATATTGTCACATGTATGTGAGTTCATGCTACTGAGTGCGATAGTATGGACGTGCCGTAAGCACGGCAAGTGATCCTGTGTGCCTTTCGCCTGTAAGCGTTTCTGTCAAAACTGAATCTGTTTGTTACCCGAGTAAGGTATGTGAACAGACGCCTAACTTAGGCGCTTGACCCAGAAGTGCCATATATATATATATATATAGTGTGTGTGTGTGTGTGTGTGTGTGTGTGTGTGTGTGTGTGTGTGTGTGTGTGTGTGTGTGTGTGTGTGTGTGTGTGTGTGTGTGTGTGCACTATATACACATGTATTTACATATATACACATACGTATACATGTATATGTGTGCAGTGCAATTATCAGGGCGACATCTATTTCCTCGGAGGGATTACATGCGCTTACACCTTCCCCGAATGACTGGCGGAAATTACATGACAAATGTGCTGATGATTTATTTTCTTCATGCAAATTTGTTTGTATGATCAGCGAAGGTAGTAGCATTCAGAGCTTTGATTTATACTGCACAGAAACATTTACTGCGACACAAATCGCCCGTGCTAAGATACCTACCCATTTCTCCGCAAGTCCCACATCCTTATAAACTTTACTCATCCATGTACCTCTCTGAGAGACTAAATGTTGTTATCGCGTCTGCCTAAAACACTTCCTCTGGCAACTTTTTTCATATACCCACCACTATCTGCGTAAAGAAGATGCCTCTCAAATCCATTTAACTCTGTTCTATACCTCATCTTAAACTTTTTCAGGTATTGCCTCCTTCCGTCCGAGTGATATTTCCTCTGCGTGAAGGGGTACCTAGGGTCCTTTTCATATGTGTAACACTTCACCTTCATCGCAGTAGCGATTTCTTCTATCCGAGTAACATTTTTTTTTAAAGTAAGACATTAATACGTTATTGTTCTTTGCCACGAGGTGCCCCGCGCAGTTTGTTCTAACAGCTGCTCCCCTGGAACAAGAAAAGCAGCTCGCAAGGGACAGCCTATTTGTTGCTTTGATTGCATTCCGTGCGCCGAAGGATCGATCAGTAACACCACAGGTATTGATAAGAAATACCGTCATTGATCAAGTATTCACGGACTTCTCCATTCTGCTTACTGAATCAAATTTGCTATTATTCCTTCAAGATTCAATTGAGTGCATAAGGTGCCCCAGCGATTCCTGGTCCAACGATCGGCAAGACCAATGCATACAGAAGCAGCTTGACTTTCTCTCATTTTCCGAAGTGATGGGGATTGTTTTGACCACGCTGGCGCTGATCGGAAGTTGCATCACTGCCACGATAGGCATCATCTTCTTACTTCACAAAAATACTCCGATCGTGAAGGCCAACAATTCGGAGCTCAGCTTCCTTCTTCTCCTCACACTGAGCCTTTGCTTCCTCTGTTCAATCACATTCATTGGCGAGCCGTCGGCGTGGTCCTGTATGTTACGCCACACCATGTTTGGTGTTAGTTTTGTTCTTTGTGTCTCCTGTGTTTTGGGCAAGACTATTGTCGTGGTGATGGCATTTCAGGCGAAAGTACCCAGCAATAACGTGGCCAAGTGGTTTGGTCCCCTACAACAACGCCTGACTGTGTTTCTTCTTACACTGCTACAGTGTCTGATATGTACCGTCTGGCTCATCAAATCCCCACCCCTCCCTGTGAAAAACATGGCCTTTTCGAATGAGGTGATCCTTCTCGAATGTGACGTGGGGTCTGAAGTAGCATTTTACTGCGCCCTCGGTTACATTGGTTGCCTGTCATTGGTTTGCTTTGCCGTTGCCTTTTTGGCACGAAATTTGCCAGATAATTTCAACGAGGCGAAATACATTACATTTAGCATGATAATTTTCTGCGCTGTATGGATATCTTTCATTCCAGCTTATGTCAGTTCTCCCGGAAAATTCACTGTGGCCGTGGAAGTGTTTGCCATTTTGGCCTCAAGTTTCGGATTACTTTTTTGTATCTTTGCGCCTAAATGTTACATCATATTGTTAAAGCCGGAGAGAAATACAAAGAAACATTTGATGGGGAAAGAACCTTCGTAAAAGCCTTAAGTAGTATTGATATTTTACTGTCATTGGATTATTATTGTCATTATTGTCACATGTAACGAGCTACAGTGAAAAACCTGTCTTGCATCGTGTTTATATGGATCACATCATTACTCAGCACATTAAGGTAGACCAAGGTAAAGCAATAACTTTGCACTATTAAGTTTTAAAGCTACACAGAATGTGTGGTACAGATAAAAACTCTAGTGCAAGATCATAGCAACGTGGAAATGCGGGCTGTGGTGTTACTTTGTTGACAAAGAGTACTAATGTAAAGTCTTGTCCGATTTAGTTATTTTGTTCTCCGAAGTTACTGCCATCGATCATTGCACTTGGGGAATTTTGATGAGGTACTTCGAATGGACTCATGTCATCACCGTACAATAAATGTATATTTAAACGTTCTCAGTCTGAAAGCGTCCTCGACTTCTTTACTGACAAGTGGATCCATGATTCAAATATTGAGAACGTAATGCATTGTCTGAAAGGCGGTGGATTTATCGTGAGCAACCATTTCGGAAACATATTAACTTTATCATTGTACCAAACAAAAAGCGTTTTTAAAGATGTCAGGACCAAATACACCTTTCAAATACACTTTTTCTTTAATGAACGATATGTATATTATGTATCAATAGGGATATACATTAAAGCGCGTCCATTGCCATTTTACGCTCCATTCGCGACATTAAAGTAAGCTCACATACATACCAGTTTTCTCTAAATGCGCCATTTGATGTTATGTTCGGCTGGCTGAGGCGAAAATTGGTGTTTTCCACAGCAGCCGATTTCCCATCGGCTCCGACATGCCGTGCGTTATCTCGTCTCAGTCCTGAGCAAACAGCCCTGGGCATGCGGTTAAGCATGCCGTTCATCTTTTTTATCACTCTGTCTATTTGCATGGTCACTTACCGAGAGCTGTGAACTTGCAGGCCATGTTCTCTCTATACATCAATATGACAAATCGATTACCTGCCACAGTTCAAAATGTAATTTTTTCCGACTGCAATGTTTGTAAAATGGTTATTCCCCAGTGCGGCATACTATGAAGTGTGTGAACTGTGACATAAGAATTGTAACTCTGGGAAATTTCTCCAGCTTCCGGTAATGTTGCTGCAGCGCTTTCCCTCTTTTTCGATTCCCCAGTTTGGCTCCCCATTTACTTCCTCTTTACCCTTCATCTGCCTATCACTTCGCCCTGGTGCCCCTCCTCCTTCAATTCCTTCAATGGTCAACCCTCCTCTCCTGTCAGATTATGTATGCTTCAACGCTTTACCTTTTCTACCTATCGCCAACAGCTTCTCATTCTACTTCCCCCTCCTCCATCCACCTATCTTCTCTTATTGGTCTTCGCCAAATGTCTTCAAGTTTTAATTCCTTCCATTGCCACAAATTCATATTCTTGTGTCTCCCTTTCTCTTTCAATCCTGATAAAGGGTCTTGACCCGAAACGCCGACTCTTTATTCCTTTTCATAGATGCTGCCTGACCTGCTGAGATCCTCCAGTTTTCCAGCATCTACAGAAACTGCCGTGTTTGGGCTGTGGGATAAGACTACATTCCGAGAGTGACACTGAGGTTGCCAGATGTGAGAGGCTGCGTGAAAGAGCAAGATGTCTCTACCTGTCAACTGACATCACCATTTCTCCCGTCCATCCACCTCAGGCTTCCTCCAGTTCATGTGCTGCGGCACCGGAGCCTTTAACTCACCGCTCAGTGGCACGTAAGGGGCGGGGACACGGCTCATTTGTAGCTTTAACCCTTGTTCCCCTCCCCTCCACCAGCCTCTCTCAGCCTGAATCAGAATGTCAATGACACGTGTGTCAACGTGTCCTGCGATTCTGGGTTTGGAGATGGGATCAGGCAGCTGTTCCAACAAGTCACCTGCGAAACCTTCAACAACCACCTCCCAAACACTGATATTACCTGATAGGTATCCACAGAGTAGGCCGAGAGGGCCACTGTCAGTAATCACGCGGAAGCTCAATCAAGTGCAGGTGACTAGGAAACCTGAGTAGTGAGGATCCTCTGCTTTCCTGCCCACAACACTAAAGTACCTTACAAGATTGGATATTTTGGCCCAAAATCATATCTTCGACTGCTAGACACACTGGCAGCTGATGTCAAGGGTAAAACGGGACATCATCCAATTCGTAACTCGGTGCTGCCTTGTCACTGTGTCTACAGACAGGCTACGGCCAGAGTCACATGTCACATGTATATATATATACACACACACACACACACACACGCACAATCTCTCTATTTAGGCGACCCACTGGCGTTCGATTGACAGTGTAACACTCTTGGCCACGTCTGCCGGGGTCGGACAATATATCAGCCAGTTACTTCGGCTGCTCTGAGTTCTCCCCTGACAAACGGATGATCCAGAGAGAGGCAGTACGGAATCCCTTCTAGTCTCCGGAAGGGTACAGGGTCGAACATGCTGCTAGGCAATCACCTTTCTGCTTGGGCTTTGGGTAGACGGGACGGGGTCATCCCAGTCTGTGGGCATTTTACTGCTGCTCTTATCAGATTATCTGATCTCCAGGATGCTACCGAAATTTGCAGCGGACAGTGGTTTAAGTTAGCCCTCCTCTCCCAGCCTCAGAAATCGTCCTCCTCATAGACAATTAATGTTTCGGATATTGTTGGACGTCTTCGGAATCTGTTTTGATGACAAACCGACCTTTTATAGGAAATCTCTTTAATCCAGTATATTTATCACACTGCTGGACACCGTCCAACTGGACCTCAGAGTGAGAAGAGCGGACCTTGTCAGGGAACATAGTCCTGTTCCCAGGACAATTTGATCAAAGTAAGTTTTTCCGTCGTTTCTGCACACAAACAGGAAGTGATCCAGAATATTCCAGCTCCTGATTGATGCCCTGGCTGTTTTAAAAACAGAACAAACGTCTGATTAATAAATCTCACCCATGTGATTATCATGATAAATGCTTACTTTGATCTTGTCAGTCCAGAACATTTAAAGTTATCTTCCCAGCAGAACCATTCATCCCTCCTCATCCTCTGGGATACTTGGTTATTAGCTAGCAGTGTATGGAGAAGGTCAGGAGTGATGATCATTTCCCTTCTAGGCTCATCCATGGTTCCCTGTCCCTTGTACGTTCCAAATGATTCTTCAAGTACTGCCCCGTTTTCCACTGACCTGGTTGTCTCCTTGAGTTTTGATGAGAGTGCTGGACCCATTTCCCTCTCCTTTTAGGTTGCCTTTCGATGTCAACAAGCGGAAGTTTAGCCCGTGGGCGCAGTCCCCCCAGCAGGAGAGACGGAGAGGGAGTGAGCAAACACGAAGGTGTAGTCTCCAAAGAAAGACCGCCAAAACCCCTTGTTATACGGCGGTTATTTTGCCCAAACTATGCCGATGCTTTTCTTCCCACAGCATCCCAGCCACATACCCTAACTGCTAGTGCGCCAGATACCACGTTTTCGTATGATAGGAAGGCCCTGTTGGACTTAATATAAATCCTGCAACTCCGTTTCATTGGCTAGAGCGACAGGGAGATGCGTAACCTTGGTTGCTGCACGGACGAGTTCCTCATGCAGAAGTGTCGGCTGTACAGCTATCTACTGGGGGTAGCGCCAGAGGCGGAGTGGTGGAGAATAGATGCACGGAGGACGTTTAGGGATCCCTAGTGGGTTGAGGGCTGCCTCCAGCAGCCCAGATCTTCCATCGTTGCCGGGCCGTATGTTATTCGCTCCCTTTAAGACAAGCTGGGCACCATTCGTCTGCGGCTGACCCAGCAGAAGTGGCAGAACTGCTGTGTAATTGTACCTCCAGAATTTTGGCTGCAGGACAACATCCCATACACCATCAATCTGTACGTCTTTCCACTGAAGGCCTACACTAATATTATTTCGCAACATTAGCATTAGGGTTAGGGTTACAGTTAAGATTGCGGTTAGAGTCAAGCCCCGATTTTTCTTTTAACTGTATAAATATGCATTGTATATCCCAGAGATCTGAAAAAGGTGGCTGAACAGATTGTGGAGGCATTGGTAATAGTCGTTCAATAATCACTAGATTTTAAATGGTTCTGGAAGTCTGGAAAAATTCAAGTATCACTTTTCTCTTCAAGAAGGGAGAGAGGCAGAAGAAGATAAACTATACGCCATTTACCCTGAACTCAGTGGTTGGGAGGTTCCTAAGGTTATCATAGCTGGGGATAATAGTGGGGATATAGAGTGCTCCAATTAGCATGTGTCACTAATAGCCTCTGACAACCAAGTCCAACTTTTGGCCTTCACGTGTGGCGTAGCTACTAGGCCCGGCGGAACTGTTGCTCCGGACAGGAGAAGCAGCAAATGCAGACCATCGGCGCCACATAAGCAGTTGCTTCAGACAAGTGGGGCTCGTCAGCCTAGGAGAAGGAAAATTCTGATTTTAAACCCCCGGTGCCTTGCGTCCATCCGCATCCATGGAAAAGTCTTCGGCAGTAAATAGGAAGAAATCCGGAGCCGGGCCCCTACGGCGGTTTGATACTGTTTACAACTTCACTTTGGCAACCTCTGCGACAACATTGGTGCCAAGATTTATAATTGCGCAAAAGGGACTGGCAATACGGTTTCAGGCGTTTATATGTTCTTTCAGATGTGGGGGTGGGGTATCGATAATCTCCAGGGTGAGAAACAATATTTTACTGAGTAATATAACTCTCACAAATCATGTCAAAGAGAAGTCGAGTTGGACTCTTTATCTATCCCCGAACGGGCTGGTCAGATGTCATTCTTGTGTTGAACCCAGCGGCTCTGTATTTTCTCAATTCCAATTAAAGCTCCATTTGTTTGCAGCGCAGATCACTGTTACTCTTTAAAGACAAGATGTGATCTGATCCATCAGCTTCTGGGGTTTAGATACATATCGTCGTCCGCTCTCAGTTATTCTCCCAGGCACTTGGATATATACCGTGTACGGAGATTAAAGCAACAACCCAACGCTGGACAAACTCATCTGTTCAGGCAGCATCTGCTCAGGGAAGTGGGCAGTCCATGTTTCAAGTCGAAATATTGCATCTGGACAGAAAGATAGAGGAGATATTCCAAACATGAGGAAATGAAGAGTAAGGTGTGGAGCAACCGTTGGCAGTTAAGGAGGGAGTTATAAGTAGATGGTCGAGGGAAAAGTGGGAATAATGACAGGGGCTGTGAAGGGATAAGGGGATCCAGTTGAGAGGGTCGTTACACTCATATGGGGGACAGAAGAGTGTCATTAGTGATAGAGGCTGGAAGGTGATATTTGGAGCCAATAGAGGGCAACAGTAGTTCAGCTTCTAATTTCTTTCAAGGATGCGATGTTACAGTTCTGAGGGAAACAATAAAATCTTTTAGATCAATTTCGCATTTAAACCATCAGGAAATATAAAATTAGCATGAATAAACCACAAATTCTGTCAACCGAAGTGCTATCCGTCATATTTCAGTAGAATCCATATTACCACCGACAACTTGATTCCATGCTTTGAACTGAATCGGCAACTGTTCCGCTCCCTTTAACAGAAGTAATTGTGTTTCAGCATAAAATTATATCACCCGCAGGGCAGGAGAAGAAGTAAACCGAGAGATGGGATGATTATGATCCCTATGAATACCAGCCTTCAGCTGTTCCCAATTTGCTTTTTCACTTTTACCAAATGATCAACAGGGCCGTAATCATGTTTGCCAATTTGCGACCATATAGCGTGACACCGTTTCTTTTTCTTTGTCTCCAATTCGATTAAAGTGCGAATTTATTCCCTGCTGAGCATCATTTCCCTAATCAGGAGAAACAACGTTGCTCGCCCAAGCATGAGCTCCAATATAAAACTGCGTGGTCCTTTGTCAGCAAAAGTCAGAACGAAAGCAAATATGAGCTGTATGGTCTTTTGGGGTTTGTTTTTACCTGTTGCAGTGTCAACTGGCAGCCTATTATGTAAAAAAAGAGAAATGTTTGATGTGTTTAGTTTATCAAAGGAAGGAGACATCGACATCGGTGGAATTTTTGGTCTGCACTCCCGTGCAGAGAAAAAGGATCTTTCATTTGAAACCAGACCAAGAGCTGTGAAATGTGAAAGGTCAGTTTAATGAGCCGAGTGATGGGTTTAACATTTATTTTAACGTAAAGGTGATTCGATCTTCTTTCATTTCATGTTCTTTTGAAGGGCCTTCGCCCTGAAACTTTAACCAAACTTCACTTTCACAGATCCTGAGTGTTTTGAACATTATCAGTTTTGTGACTGAGTTGGAGGACAGGAGTTTTGAGTTTTGTGATTGAGTTTAGTAGTTGGATGACAGGAGAGGCATAACATTTTGAGCGACGAAATCAAGTTCAGTTTCTGTTACAGTATTATAGTGTTCTGCTATATTGTTATAGATAGCTTGTCTGTTGCTCGCTACCTATAACATTATAGTCCAGGATTCAGTCACGTATTGAGCATGTATCTTTTATAGGTTAAAGTCAACCTATTAATTCGCACATGAGTAATACTGGCAATATTTGTATTTAATGTCATGATAACATAAGGAAACATAAAAATGCATCCTTAACATACACAGATAATGTGTCAACGAAAGGAGTCCTCTTTTTCATTCTGTGAGTATTTTGGGAAATCGAGTAAATTATATTTCTGATTAATTACCTGCATTCATAATTTCAAAATAACAAAACCGATTCCTCAGCATTACGCACAAAATTCTGCAGGAAATCAGCAGGTCAGACAACATTAATGGACGAAAATAAACAGTCGAAGATTAGTGTCGAGACCTTGTGAAAATGATTTGTGACAGCAACTGAAAATACGCATTACAAGGCAAAATTAATTCATCTTCTGACAGGAAAACATCATTAAATGTCTGTCACCATCGCCAATAGATCTAGTAGTATTGACCAAGCAGTGGAATTTCATTCATTTTTACAAATTAATTACGATAAACGATCAGGCAGTTCCTGTTTTGATTACAGTGTACAAATGGTGTGTTTCAGCTCCCGTCATTTGTTGCTGACGTAACAGCAAACCTCAGGGCTCTGTCACCCGTGGCAGCAGTCTGAAAACCTGACAGGGTTGATACAAATGTCAGAAAATAAAATTAAAGTTATGTTAAATGTTACCTTGTACAGATTTGCTACATACGTGTTGAATGAGTCTAAATGGGGAAAAGTAAATGTTTAATAGCCACACCGTGGGTGTCCGTGGCCACAACGGCAGCAGTGCACACAGCCCACTTAGAGGTTTGTCCCCAGACGTCTACTGATCGTTTCCCTCTACAGATGCTGCTGAATCGCTGTTCATGAGGTAGTTCAGCTTGAGCTACAAATCTGTATTTTGCTGGGCAATATATGAATGTGCTTTCAAAGTGCTGTTTTGGAGCGCCGACAAATTACAAGTTAATTCCACAAGTCGTCCACGTGATACATCGCACGAGTACGTCTGCTTAAAAGAAGACACCGCAGAGAAATAACTAGAGTTCATTAGTCCTAATCTTAAAGCAGTCTGATAAAACCATAAAGCCATAAGATATAATCTGTCTACGCTGTTCCCTGCTTCGGTTAAATAACCAACATAATCAAAGATCGCACACAACCGAGATACATTCGCTTCTCTCATTTTCCAACTGGCAGAAGATCGAAAAGTCTGAAAGAATGTATCACCAGCATCAAGGACAACTTCTACTCCACTGTTCTAAGACCATTGAACAATAAAATGGAATATTGACCTCACGGTGACCTCGTTATGGCTTTACACCTTATTGCCTGCCTCGAATACACTCTTTCTGAACATGTGACAATGATAAACCTATTTCTCAGTTCACTAACTTGCCATTTATCTCTATCCTGCAGTTTTGAATTTCGCCCATTCCGCTTTATTCGGGCGATGATATTTGCGATTGAAGAAATAAACAGGAGTCCCATTCTGCTCCCAAATATTACACTGGGCTACAGGATTTATGATTCGTGCAATCTACCTCGCCTCTCAGTGAAAGTGGCTTTCGAAATGTTCAACGGACAGGACGCAGCATACAAGCAGCAGTCCTGTCCCCCACGCTTACCCGTCCCTGCCATCGTGGCGGAATCGGGATCGTCGCAGTCTCTGGCGGTTGCGGCATCAATAGGTCCGTTCAGAGTCCCCATGGTAAGACAATTCTTTACTGCTATGGTGTTATTATTCTCTTCTCGAGCCGTCATAGTTAATTTCCAAACGTAAGACAGCGGCTCTAGATTCAAAACATGGTGCCCTTATTTTATCGTGTTGAATAAGTTGTTCACGTTTTTCAATGCATTAGTTTATTACTTCCGAGTGATTCAATGGTTGAATAGCCAGACTTTGTGTTATATTCTATGATAATCACCTAATGTACATACACTGCCAGACTTACTACCCTACGCCAATTTCAAGGAATTATGGTTCTGCATTCCTCTTTAACATTGTCTTTGGGAAAAGTTTATGAGAACACCTTATGCAGTGATAAATTAGTTGGGCAGCAACTACTGAATATAGAACTTCCTCCATAACAATCGACCGTCAAAGCGAGTGTAGAGTTTACGGTCATCTGCACAAGTTTATGTATGTACAGGTGCTGTGAAAACTTTCAGCAGCATCACAGGCATACAGCGCCTGATACACACCATTCACAGGAAAAACATAAATTAAACGAGTTATACACATTTCCTTCAAGAATGTTAAGCATGTGTTCTTCATGTAATATAAACTGATACAAGGAGTAAAGATGTCGGTTGGCTGGCCAATTTTTATCCATCAATCCACATTTTTACTAGAATCCAACGTCATACATTTACTGTTTGTTTCAGCTTGGTGTATTATATATGTGTACGCGTATGTATACATGTACAAATATATGTATGCAACAACTTATATGTGTGTTTTAGTGTATGTGTATGTGTGTGCGCGCGCGCGCGTGTGTGTGTGGTTCTCCACCGCCCCAACATACCCTCAGTTTGAGTTGCCATCAGGTGGATGGTGAGGTGTTGAGTGAAATCTTTCACTCAGTGACCTAGCCTTCCTCAGCTACAGAGAAAGATCAGTGGAATTTTTCTGAGGTGGCGGAGGATGCTAGACAGTGAAGTTGGTGGGAACATTACGGCATTATTATTAAACCATTCCACCTGCTCTTCAATGTCTTTGTCTCCGTCCCATTAGGCAGGAAATGCCGTAGCATTGTCAATGAATAAAACGGCGGGAACAGCTTCTTCCCACAGGCCGTGAGACTACGGCACTCCCTGCAACCACATAAGTCTCATCGATATGAGGCGCCAGTAGCCTTATTGTTTTTGTTCCTTTTCGCCGCTTGTGGTATATCCGGCAGAATATTTGCCGTTTCCTTAGCATTTGTCTGATTTCCGAAGCTAAGTTGCTAGTTCGACGCTCAGGCCAGCACGGATTTAAAGCTGCAGGGCGCCCGGCGGAGTCGTACCCTTGAAGTCCGGTGCTGATGCCACCACCGGCTGGCCACCAATAACTGATTAGATGTTTTTAAATTCGATTGTAAATGCACCGAATTACTTGTTAATTTATTTGTGGTAGCATTACTTTATGTGCTATGTGTGTATTATATATACTCTACCGTGCACCTTGATCAGGAGGATTTTGTTTTCCGTTAAACTTGAAATTTAACTTGAACTTTAGTCGGTTTCAGAAAGAAAATTAAATTATAAACCAAATGATAAGGTAAGGTACTCCATTTGATAAGCTACCCCATGCAAGGATTACTGAGAAAGTAAAGAGGAATGGGATCCAAGGAGATATTGCTCTCTGGATCCAGAAATGGCTTGCAATAGAAGGCAAGGAGTGGTTGTGGATGGATAATTTTCTGCAAGGAGGTTACTGAACAGTGGTGTGCCTCAGGGATCAGTTCTGAGACCCCTTCTCTTTGTGATTTTTATAAATGACCTGGATGAGTAAGTGGAGGAATGGTTAGTAAATTTGCTGATGACACAATGTTCGAGGGTGTTGTGTATAGTGTGGAGGGCTGTCAGAGGTTACAGTGGGACATTAATAGGATGCAAAACTGGGCTGAGAAGAGGCAGATGGTGTTCAACCCCGATAGTTGTCAGATGGTACAATTTGGTACGTCAAATTTGATGGAAGAATACAGTGTTAATGGCAAGACACTTGGCAGTGTGGAGAATCAGAGGGATCTTCGGGACCTAGTCAATAAGACACTCAAAGCTGCTGCTCAAGTTGACCGTGTGGTTGGGAAGACATATGGTGCATTGGCCTTTTCAACCGTGAGATTGAACTTAAAAGTCGAGATTGAATGTTACTGCTATGTAGGACCCTGATCAGATCACAGTCGGAGTACTGTGCCCAGTTCTGATCACCTGAAGGATGATCTGAAGGATGTGGAAACCATAGAAAGGGTGCAAAGGAGATTTACAAGGATGTTGTATGGATTGGTGGGCATGCCTTCTGATATTAGGTTGAGCGAACTTGGCCTTTTCTCCTTGGGACGGCGGAGGATGAGTGGTCACCTGATAGAGGTGTATAAGATGATGAGAGTCATTGATCCTGTGGATAGTCAGAGGTTTTTTTCCCAGGGAGGAAACGGCTAACACGAGAGGACACAGTGCTTGGATGTACATCCTCACAGATGCTTGGATGTAGGTACAGCGGAGATTCCAGGGGTATAATTTTTACACGTAGAGTGGTGAGCGCCGAGAATGGGCTGCCGGCGACGGTGGTAGATGCGTATACAATAGGGTCTTTTAAGAGGATCCTGTATAGGTACAGGGAGCTTAGAAAAATAGAGGGCTATGGGTCACCCGAGGTAATTTCTAAAGTAAGTACATGTTGGGCCGAAGGGCCTGTATTGCGTTGTAGTTTATTTTATGTCGATGTTCTATGTTTCAAATTACTGTTGACAAAAGAAATCTCAAATTTGAAAATAGCAAATACTGACAGCGCCCATGCAAATGTGATGATGGGTTATTGATCCGAAAGTCACCTCGAAATCGTTCTCTGATTGGCTTGCATTACTTCTACCATTCTCTGTATAAAATCTAAATCTCAAAAAAAGGGTAACTGCACACCATTTCCCCAGGGTATGTAAATCAAGATCTAGAAGGCATTAATTTGATATAAGACAGAAAGATAGCAAAGGAACGTGAGCGGAGTCTTTTCACACAGAGGACAGCGGGGCGTTTGGAATGAGCGGCCGATGGAAGTGCTTTAAAAAAGTTAAAATGAAACCGGACAGGTACATAAACTGTAAAGGTTTTAAGGCATATAGGCAAAATGCAAGTAAATGAGGGTAGATTAATTGGCATTTAGGTCAGTATAGAACAGGTGGTCCGAAAGGTCTGTGTACATATTGTGCTACGCTATAACCGTATGTATGGAACAGCTGAGAGGGATATAGGTTAAATAGAGGTAAATGGGAAAAGCTTATTGGGCATAGAGATTAGTATTGAGAAGTTGGGCCGAAAGGTCTGTGCCCATGCTACACTATAATCGTATGGAATACGCCAGTGTAGCACTGTAAACGTAGATGCAGATCTTCGCCGGAGGTTTATCCCCGATACCGAAATAATGTCGCTGTCCTATTTCTCTTTGTTTCCCTTGTGGTTCCTGACCAGGTTAGCTATTTCGCCACGTGTGCCTGTCTCAGCAACAGGCGAAAATTCCCTTCCTTCTTTCGAACGATCCCAAGCGATTACTTCCAAGCTAAAGCATTGGCCCAACTCGTCAGGCGGTTTGGATGGACTTGGATTGGAACGGTAAGGAGCGACAACGACTATGGCAACTTTGGGATGCAGGCCTTCACTGAGGCAGTTCATCAGCTCGGTGTTTGCATTGCCTTCTCTGAGTCTTTTCACCGGACGTATTCGAGAGAAAGGGTACTTCATGTTACTCGCGTTATTCGGACAGCGTCCACGAAAGTCGTGGTGGCCTTTCTCACTCGAACGGACATGGACAGTTTATTGAAGCAAATTGCTCGGCAAAACATTTCTGGCATCCAGTGGGTGGGCAGTGAAGCGTGGATCGCAACATCGCTTCTATCTCCAGAAGAGAACAAAATATTCGTTACTGGGTCCATCGGGATCGCCATCCGGAAAGTGAATATCCCGGGCTTTAAATACTTCTTAACGGATTTTCATCCGTCTGCCTATCCCGGTAATCTTTTAGTTGAAGAATTTTGGGAAAAGACCTTCGGCTGTAGCCTTAAAAGAATATACAATAACACAGGGGGCGCAACGGCCACCGCACAGCCTCGTCAATGCACAGGAACGGAGAGCCTGAAGACTGTGTCTAACACCTACACGGACGCATCTCAGCTGAGGGTGACCAACAAAGTTTACGAAGCTACATATGCTATAGCTCATGCACTTCATAATATGTTGTCGTGTAAAAGTGGCGAAGGTCCATTTGTGAATCAGTCTTGCGCAAACATTTCAAATTTTCAACCATGGCAGGTACGTAGAATTGACCAAGTTATTCAGGAAATCCAATTAAAATTCGAGGTTTATGAAAAATGTTTGGTGACCAATGTCATGTTCCATCATCTGTGTCTACCTCTATTAGGTATTGCATTACATGCAGTCGTTAAATTTCACAACGAAGGTCGGGGAAAGGGTAAATTTCGACGAAAACGGAGATTCGGTGCCTACGTACGACATTGTGAACTGGCAGGTGAATAGCTTGGGGAATGCCGCTGTCTTGATAGTTGGACATTATGACGGATCCGCTCCTTCAGAAGAACAGATCATAATAAATGAAGAATCTATTGTTTGGGCTGGTGGTCGCAGAGAGGTAACACGTAAAAATGTGTTTCCTGTTTTCACAAAATAATTTTAGCTTTTAAGAGCCAAATATATTTCTGCAACACAGTATCATGATTGAGACTGGTGATGTCACAATACAGCCGTTACCTAGTTACGAAAGTCCGAGTTCACGACAGCTCTACTTAACAACGAGCTCCACAACATTACTAAGTTCAAACGTCAGCCGTATCTGCACGAGTTCATTCCGACAGGGGCGCAGCGAGTCTTTAGAGTTAGCTCTGACTATTTTTGCCAGTCTCTCTCCATCACCCTCCCTCTCTCACTCACTTCTCTCTCCCTCGCTCAGTCTCTCTATCTCTTTCTCCCTCTCCCTCCCTCTTTCTCTTCATCTCTCTCTCTGTCCCGCTCTCTCTCACACTCTCCCTTTCTCTCTCTCTCTCTCTCTCTCTCTCTCTCTCTCTCTCTCTCTCTCTCTCTCTCTCTCTCTCTCTCTCTCTCTCTCTCTCCTCTCTCTCTCTCGCCCTCTCTCTCTCTCTCTCCTCTCTCTCTCTCTCTCTCTCTCTCTCTCTCTCTCTCTCTCTCTCTCTCTCTCGATCTCTTTCTGTTTCTTCATTGCTCCACTTTTAGTAATTCCTCTGTATTATCGGACAATATTTTAATACTTTTCAGTTCAGTAGTATGGAAGGGTGCTGGGCACGTCGAGTTATTTTGTGTGTTTTCCGACTTACGGTCAGAAACTATTTACGGAAATCTTTAAAAACGGGAGGCATTCGATACCCGGAAACGATATGTGGCTGGACGGCTAATTTGGACGTTCCTAACCCGGGAATAGTGTGTGTGTGTGTGTGTGTGTGTGTGTGTGTGTGTGTGTGTGTGTGTGTGTGTGTGTGTGTGTGTGTGTGTGTGTGTGTGTGTGTGTGTGTGTGTGTGTGTGTGTGTGTGTGTGTGTGTGTGTGTGTATCGCATATATATCTGTGTATCACATTAATTGCCAGGGGTTGCATATATTTCCTAGTTGAAAATATTGGAAAAAAATTCTTTGCGCTGGCAATTTGGAGGAATTACACACAGAAAAATGCACGATGAATTTGTTGATGAATTATTCCCTGTATACAATAGTGAGAAAGATCAAAGAACGTACAGATAGTTCGAGCCAGAGATTTATACAGTAGAGAAACAGACTCTAACAACTAACTCACCCGTGCTGACAAGGGGCACACCTATTTGCTCGCGCTGCCCACATCACTATAAACCTGTGCCATCCATCTAAGCGTCTAAACGGTTTTATTGCACATACCTAAACTGCTTCCTAGAACCATAGAACCATTGAATACTACAGCACAGTACAGGTCCTTCAGCCCTCTATGTTGTGCCAACCTATATAATCCTTAAAAAACAGTACTAAACCCACACTACCCTGTAACCCTCCATTTTTCTTTCATACATTTGCCTGTCCAAGAGTCTCTTAAATACCCTTAATGTTTTAGCGTCCACCACCATCCCTGGTAAGTCATTGCAGGCACTTACAACCCTCTGTATAAAATATTTCCCCCTGATGTCTCCCCTAAACTTCCCTCCTTTGATTTTGTACCTATGCGCTATTTTGCTATTGGTGCCCTGGGAAACAGGTACTGACTATCCACCCTACCTATGTCTCTCATAATATTGTAGACCTCTATCAAGTCCCCTCTCATTCTTCTACACTCCAAAGAGAAAGGTCCCAGCTCCGCTAACCTTGCTTCATATGACTTGTTCTCCAAACCAGGCAATATCCTGGTAAATCTCCTCTACACCCTCTCCATAGCTTCCACATCTTTCCTATAATGAGGTGACCAGAATTGAACACAATACTCTAAGTGCGGTCTCACCAGAGATTTGTAGAGTTGCAAAATGACTTCTCTATTCTTGAACTCAATCCCTCTGTTAATGAAGCCTAGCAACCCATAGGCCTTCTTAACTACCCTGTGTCAGTATTTCCAGACACTTATAAACTTCCGGATGGAGAAAACGCTTCTCAAGTCAATTAAACTCTGTGTCGCGCCTCACATTAAACCTATTGTGGTGCAGATAATTTCTCTGCATGAAGTAATTACCCCTCAGGTCCCTTTTAAATTTGCCGACGCTACAGCTTGAACCCAGTAGGTGTTCCGTCGCACGTAGTGATATTACCTTTCAAAAAAAGCATTAATACGCGTTTCTGCTTTTCTATGAGATACCCCGGGCAGTTTGTTCCAACAGCTGTTCCCCTGGAACAAGAAAAGCAGCTCGCAAGGGACAGCCTATTTGTTGCTTTGATTGCATTCTGTGCGCCGAAGGTACGATCAGTAACGCCACAGGTATGGACAAGAAACATATTTATTGTTCGTGTGGCCGCAGGCGTCACCAGACTGCTTATAAATCAGCTTTTCCTTTCTTCCTTCAAGATTCAATTGAGTGCATGAGGTGCCCCAGCGATTCCTGGCCCAACGACCTGCAAGTCCAATGCATACAGAAGCAGGTTGACTTTCTCTCATTTACCGAGGTGATGGGGGTTGTTCTGACGACGCTGGCATTGATCGGAACTTGCTTCACTGCCACGATAGGTGGTATTATCTTGTTTCACAAAGACACTCCCATCGTGAAAGCGAACAATGCTGAGCTCAGCTTCCTTCTTCTCCTCGCGCTGAGCCTTTGCTTCCTCTGTTCAATCACATTCATTGGCGAGCCGTCGGCGTGGTCCTGTATGTTACGCCACACCATGTTTGGTGTTAGTTTTGTTCTTTGTGTCTCCTGTGTTTTGGGCAAGACTATTGTTGTGGTGATGGCATTTCAGGCAAAGTTACCCAGCAATAACGTGTCCAAGTGGTTTGGTCCCCTACAACAGCGCCTGACTGTGTTTCTTCTTACATTGCTACAGTGTTTAATATGTACCGTCTGGATCATTAAATTCCCACCTCTCCCTATGAAAAACATGGCCTATTCGAACGAAGTGATTCTTCTCGAATGTGACGTTGGGTCCGAAGTAGCATTTTACTGCGTGCTGGGTTACATTGGTTGCCTGTCATTGGTTTGCTTTGCCGTTGCCTTTTTGGCACGGAATTTGCCAGATAATTTCAACGAGGCGAAATACATTACATTTAGCATGATAATTTTCTGCGCTGTTTGGATATCTTTCATTCCAGCTTACGTCAGTTCTCCCGGGAAATTCACTGTGGCAGTGGAAGTGTTTGCCATTTTGGCTTCCAGTTTCGGCTTACTTTTCTGTATCTTTGCACCTAAATGTTACATCATATTGTTAAAGCCGGAGAGAAATACAAAGAAACATTTGATGGGCAAAGCGCCCTCGTGAAGACTTTAAGTGGCATTAATGTTAATTAACTGGTACTTGTTTATTATTGTCACAAGTACCTCGATACAGTTGAAACTGATCTTGCATACTCTTCGTACGGATGCATTGAGGTAGAACAAGATAAAGCATTGACAATGCAAATGAGGTTTAAAAGCTACTGATAAAGTGTAGTGCAGGGAAACATTAAAGTTCAAGATCATAACAATGTGAATATGAGGTCCCGAAGTAAATTTGTTGATACAGAGTACTTCTGATATAACCGGCTCCTCTGTAAAATCTTGTCCGTTTAGTTATCCTGCTCTTCTTCAAATTTACTGCCATCGAGGTTTGTAAGTGGGGAATATTGCTTCCGTACTTTGAATGCATTGGTTTTGTTACTGCTCAATAAACATGTATTTAATTCATTCCCAATCAAAAATTGTCCTCGATTTACTTATTGGGGGGTAGATCTACGATTTAAATATTGAGAATGTAATACATTGGTTGAAAACCGATAGATTTATAGTGAGCAGATATATTGGAAACTTATTAGCATTATCATCTTACCAAATAGATGACGGGACAAAATCGATATTTTAAAGGTCAGACACAATGGGACAGTTTCCACCATATCTTTCGTTATGTTCAGAATACAGAACCACACAATCACCACGGCCTTTTTTTTTTATTTCTCTGCGCACTAAAGTGACTTCATTGTATAATGATCAATGTGCATATTCGTTACCAAAGGAGATTTGAATGAAAAACGCGTCCTTGGCATATTTTCTCCTCAATCTGCAACATTAAAGAAATTTTAGATATAGAACGAATTTCCTCTAAATGCAGCATTTGATATCTTGTTGCTCTGGCTTAGGAGAATATTAAATAAGTTCTGCTGCTTCACTCAACTGCGAGTCACCACAGGCCCCCACAGGACAAAGGTTTTTCTCATCTCAGTACTATATGGTCATGCAAACTACCCGCACGTGCCATCACGCCTGCGGTCCCACACTGCCAGGTCAATTATAACACCTATTCAACCTTTCGGTTTTGAAAGAAACGGCACAACCCCAATCACAGCAGTTTTCCAACACTGTCTTCGCTCTGATGACCTTGCAGCAAAACGGACTTCCTTATTTCTTTATTCTAACTGAGTTTTCTTCTAAATTTTATTATAATATTTTCTCTTGAAAGTTCTGTTTCTATGACGTTATGTACTTGTGATTCTGCGAGGGGGAAGGGGCCAGATTGATGCGGGTGGTCAGTGGTAAAAGGGGTAGATCAGTGAGATCATGAGGTAGAAGTGAATTGCTTCTCGATATTAGCAGGGCAAGCTGCGAAAGCGTTTCAAAAAGTATAGTGGATTCTGGACATATGAAATGCATAACGATCAGGATGAAGGTACATATGTGATATGACGTATGATGTTCGGAACAATGCGGTGCACTATGATGAACACACGCACGTTACTACTTATCTGATTGTTGCTCATCCACCGTAACGTGTTTTGCGTTCAGAATTGCTCTTCTGCACACTCCTGTTTTAACGTTCGGTTATCTGAGTTACTGTCGCCCTTCTTTCAGCCAAAACGAGTTTGGCCCTTCTTCTTTGATGACCTTGTTGCACAGTTTGGGATTGGCTGGTATGTCGTTGTGGGCTTCACTGAGCCGGGGTTGAAAAAAAGGTCATAGCTGAGAGCTTGTCATTCAAGGATACAAGTTCTATCGAAAGGACGGGCAAGTTGGCAGAGAGGTTGGCGTGATTCTGTTGATAAAAAATACACAATTAAATTCTTTGAAAGAGGAGACACAATCCAAAGTTGCAGATCCCAGTGGGTAGAGTAAAAAAGCTGCAATGGGTTAGAAACTGATGGGCGTTATATATAGGCCGCAGAATACTAGCCGGGATGTGGGCTACAAACTCAAACTCCGGTACTTGAGGAGTATAAAAAGTGCAAGGAAATACTTAAGAAAGAAATCAGGAGGGCTAAAAGAAGACATGAGCCTGCTTTGGCAGTCAAGGTGAAGGATAATCGAAAGAGCGTCCACATGTACATTAAGAGCAAAAGTATAGTCAGGGATAAAATTGGTCCTCTTGAAGATCGGAGTGGTAGGCTATGTATGGAACCAAAAGAAATGGGGGAGATCTTAAATGCGTTTTTTTGCGTTTGTATTTACTAAGGAAACTGGCATGGAGTCAATGGAAATGAGACAAACAAGTAGTGACGTCATGGAACCTATGCAGATTGAAGAGGAGGAGCTGCTTGCTATCTTGGGGCAATTCAGAGTAGATAAATCCCCAGGATCTCACAGGGGATTCCCTCGGACCTTGAAGGAGACTGGTGTTTAAATTGCAGGGGCCCTGGCAGATATATTTAAAATGTCGGTATCTACTGCTGAGGTGCTGGAGGAGTGGGGGATAGCTCACGTTGTTCCGTTGTTTATAAAAGTCTCTAAAAGTAATCTGGGAAATTATAGGCCGGTAGGTTTGACGTCGGTAGTAGGCAAATTATTGGAAGGAGTACTAAGAGACAGGATCTACAAGTATTTGGATAGACAGGGATTTATTAAGGACAGTCAACATGGCTTTGTACGTGGTAGGTCATGTTTAACAAATCATTTAGGATTTTTCGAGGAGGT
Source organism: Hemitrygon akajei (assembly GCF_048418815.1). Lineage (NCBI taxonomy): Eukaryota > Metazoa > Chordata > Chondrichthyes > Myliobatiformes > Dasyatidae > Hemitrygon > Hemitrygon akajei. Next base: position 193,882,624 of record NC_133126.1, read on the forward strand.
TACTAGGAAAGTGCATGTAGGGAAGGCAGTGGATGTTGACTACATAGAATATGTCCTGGTCGATATCTAGAGATATAAACACCCCAATGATAAAGATTTCTCTTTTTTCTCACACGTTCATCATAAGTATTATCGAATTGATTACTTTTTTTTTAATACACGTTTGTTGTATTCCGTTGTTGAGTGTGCATATTACATCATTGCGCTCTCAGATCAGCCGCCTTTAAAGTTAACCCTGAAGCTTTCGGATAGCTTTTTCAAAATGTCACAGCGGAGATGGAATCCCGTACTGTTACATGATCCAGCTTTTGTTAGTTTTATTAAGGAGCAAATTTCTATATATTTTGAATTTAGTACAATTGAAGGAATGTCAAACCTGTTTATATGGGACATGTTGAAATCTTTTCTTTGGTGATAGACAATCTCATATTCAGCAGTTTTGAGAAAGATAACTAAAGCGGAATTGTCAGTGCCTATTAATAAAATTAAAGAGTAGATAAAGTGCATTCAGTTAAACCTACTGAGGACCTATATAAAGAAAGGGTCTAAGTTCAATTACAGTATGATTTGCTTCTGACCTTTCCCATTGAACAGCACGTTTTTAAATTCAAAAGTTTATTTTATATACATGGGGAAAAATCTGCTAAGCTTTTGGCGGGTCAGTTAAAAGCTGGGATGGTCAGAAGACAGATTTTAAAAATTCTTAGAACAGATAGAATTTAAGCTTTAGATCCTTATGAAATTAATAAGATATCTATGGATTTCTATTCTAATCTTTATAAATCTGAATTCTCTGATAATACTATTACAATGAAAATACTTTACAAAGGTTAAATATACCCCAAATTTCGACTCAAGATGTTGATATATTAGATGCAGCTATTAAACAAGAGGAGATAGCCAAGGCTATATCCTCTGTGCAATTAGGGAAAGCTCCAGGACCTGATGGTTATAGGGTAGAATTTTACAAGACTTCTCAAGAAATGCTTATACCACATCTTCATCAAACATTTACCGATTCTATATCCTCTGGGAACCTCCCAAAAACTTTTTATGAGGCATTAATTTCATTGATTCTTAAAAAAGGAAAAGAACCACTGGAATGTGTATCCTATAGACCTATTTCTTTATTGAATGTAGATTTTTAAATTTTCTCCAAGATTCTAGCTAATAGACTTAAGAATATTTTGCCTAATGTTATCTCAAATGATCAAACAGGATTTCAATATTCGAAGATTGTTAAATATCATTTATTCCCCCTCAGTCAAAGAATCTGAATGTATTGTATCTCTGGATGCAGAGAAAGCCTCTTATAGGGTAGAGTGGCCTTATTTCTTTCAGGTTTTGAAGAGGTTTAATTTTGGCCCGGGATTTATTTCCTGGATTAAATTGATTTACCATGCCCCGGTGGCTGCGGTTATAACTAATAATCAAAATTCTCCTTATTTTAAATTTAATAGAGGAACCCGCCAGGGATGTCCTCTTAGTCTATTATCATTTAATTTGGTTTCAGAACCACTTGCTATCACTCTTAGGGATTCTAATTCTGTGCAGGGTATTTAGAGAGGGGATAAATTACATAAGGTTTCGTTATACGCGGATGAGTTATTAGTTTGCATTTCAAATCCTAGGAAATCTATTCCTTTTATGCTATCTATATTTACGGAATTTAGTATTTTCTCTGGATATAAACTTAATTTATGTAAAAGTGAATTATTTCCTATGAACAATTATTCTGATTATTACGATCAAATACCTTTTAATATTGCTAAAAACCATTTCACTTATCTCGGTATCAAAATTACTAAAAATTTTAAGGACCTATATGCATAATTTCTCCCCTCTAATTGAGTATACTTAACAAGCGCTTTCTAAATGGTCGCCTATATCGATGTCATTGATAGGTCGAATTAATGCTATAAAAATGGTTATTTTACCTAACTTTTTATATACATTTCAAGCAGTTCCCTCTTTTGTTCCGAAAACATTTTTTGATAAAATATATTCTATGATTTTGTCTTATGTTTGGAATAACAAAAGCTCTAGAGTGAATAAACTTTTATTGCAAAAATCAAAAAAAGCTGGAGGACTGGTCCTACCAAACTTTAGATTTTATTATTGGGCAATTCATATTCGTTATATTACTTTTTGGATTTATGATATAGATAACCAGGATCGCCCTCCATGGTTATATTTGGAGGAAAATTCGGTAACGGGGTTTTCTTTAGCTTCTTTATTAGGAGCTCCTCTTCCCTTTTCGCTCTCCAGAATAGGTAGACAAGCTCTCAACCCTATTGCTAAACATACTTTAAAAATCTGGTTTCAGTTTCGTAGATTTTTTGAATTAAATAATGTTTTATTCTCTAGTAATATTTATTCCAATTTTTTTTTAATCCATCAACTCTGGATAAGGTTTTTTTAATATGGAAAACTAAAGGAATAAAAACTTTTTTAGATTTGTTCTTATAGGATTGTTTAATATCTTTTTCGCAGTTAATGGATAAATATGATATCTCTAACACATTTTTTTAGATATTTACGGGTTAGGAATTTTTTACGTGATTCTTTACCGAGTTATCCCTTGGCCTATTCTTCAAATTTGGCTTATGCTATTTTTCAGCTGAAACTATTTCAAAAACGATTAATAGCTATTATTTATAAACAGTTAATGAATGCTCGCATGTCACCTAATGATAGGGTTCAACACACTTGGGAAATAGAACTTCAACATTCACTTTCAGATGATCAATGGAGTAAAATTTATTATCTAGCTAATAATTCATCTATCTGTGCACGCCATTCCTTAATTCAGTTTAAGATAGTACACAGGGCCCATATGTCTAAAGATAAATTGGCGCATATATTTCCTAATATAAGACCTATTTGTGACAGATGTAACGTAGAGGTAGCTACATTAACTCATACGTTTTGGTCCTGTGCAAGCTTAAATAATTTTTGGAGAGATGTGTTTAGAATACTATCAAAGTTATATATGTGGATGTTCAACCCAATACACCTACGGCAATTTTTGGGATTATTCCAAAGGAAGTAGGCAGAGTATCTGCTTCCGCTCAACATGTGATAGCCTTTTCAACTTTACCAGCTAGGAGAGCTATCTTGTTATACTGGAAAGATTCTAATCGACCTACTGTTTTCTATTGGTTCTCCTCCATTATGTCATGTCTAGGCTTGGAGAAAATTAGAAGCCGGACGTTTGAAACATCTTGTGGCGACCCAGTTTCTGCGCAGTCAAACCAGCTCCCAAATAGCCCGCGCGCGGGGAGAGACTTTGGTTATGCATCTCTGACGTCATTTCCGCCCGGAGAGGGCGGGAGCTGGGATTAAATGCCATCGCCGCAAAATTTGAATAAACTAGTCTCGAAACGATTTACCAACTCCGTGTCGTTGTTTCTAGCTCTATATGTGGTACTTCGCTACAATCTTTTAATTTTGAGCAAGTCTGGCGACCTATTATTCAATATTTTCATATGATTTAATTTAGTTTTTACTTATTTATTTTTCTTTGTTCTCTTTAGGGAAAATCCTTATCTGTGAAGGTTTGGATGTGACTGGAAGGATGTTTTTTTTCTCTTTCTGTTTTCTTCTAATTTTATCCTCAAATGGACTGCCGAATCTTTCTTTTCTTTTCTTTTCTTTTTTTTTGTTCTAATTTAGTTTAATGGTTTTTCCTTTACATAAATAAAATTTTCCAATTTTTTTTACGATTTGTTAAGAGGAGTAGTGGTTTTTTGATTATACTGTGTATATAACAGCGCAACATTACACCTATTTTATTTTGACAATATATGCTTTTCTTTATTTCTGTTTATATGTCTTTCGTATTATCTGTTTGCTAAACTTCTCCTCTGATTTGTATATTTTTTTACTGGAAATCAATAAAAAGATTGAAAAATGAAATGAAAATAGACAATAGACAATAGACAATAGACAATAGACAGTAGGTGCAGAAGTAGACCATTCGGCCTTTCGAGCCTGCACCGCCATTCTGAGATCATGGCTGATCATCTACTATCAATACCCGGTTCCTGCCTTGTCCCCATATCCCTTGATTCCCCTATCCATAAAATACCTATCTAGCTCCTTCTTGAAAGCATCCAGAGAATTGGCCTCCACTGCCTTCTGAGGCAGTGCATTCCATACCCCCACAACTCTCTGGGAGAAGAAGTTTTTCCTTAACTCTGTCCTAAATGACCTACCCCTTATTCTTAAACCATATCCTCTGGGACTGGAATGTCCCAGCATCTGGAACATATTTCCTGCCTCTATCTTGTCCAATCCCTTAATAATCTTATATATTGCAATCAGATCCCCTCTCAATCTCCTTATTTCCAGGGTGTACAAGCCCAGTCTCTCTAACTTCTCTGCGTAAGACAGTCCTGACATCCCAGGAATTAACCTTGTGAATCTACGCTGCACTTCCTCTACAGCCAGGATGTCCTTCCTTAACCCTGGAGACCAAAACTGTACACAATACTCCAGGTGTGGTCTCACCAGGGCGCTGTACAAATGAAAAAGGATTTCCTTGCTCTTGTACTCAATTCCCTTTGTAATAAAGGCCAACATTCCATTAGCCTTCTTCACTGCCTGCTGCACTTGCTCATTCACCTTCAGTGACTGATAAACAAGGACTCCTAGATCTCTTTGTATTTCTCCCTTACCTAACTCTACACCATTCAGATAATAATCTGCCTTCCTGTTCTTACTCCCAAAGTGGATAACCTCACACTTATTCACATTAAACGTCATCTGCCAAGTATCTGCCCACTCACCCAGCCTATCCAAGTCACCCTGAATTCTCCTAACATCCTCATCACATGTCACACTGCCACCCAGCTTAGTATCATTGACTACATAGACTTCAGTTAGGCGTTTGACAAGGTCCCGCATGGGAGGTTAGTTAGGAAGATTCAGTCGCTAGGTATACATGGTGAGGTAATAAATTGGATTAGACATTGACTCAATGTGTGAAGTCCGAGTGTGGTAGTGGAGGATTGCTTCTCTGGGTGAAGGCCTGCGACTAGTGATGCACACAGGGATCAGAGTTGGATCCATTGTTATTTGTCATCTATATCAATGCTCTTGATGATAATGTGGTAAATTGGATCAGTAAATTTTCTGATGATACAAAGATTGGAGGTGTAGTGAACAGTGAGGAAGGTTTTCAAAGCATACAGAGGGAGTTGGACCAGCAGGAAAAATGGGCTGATAAATGCCAGATGGAGTTTCATACAGGCAAATGTGAGGTATTGTACTTTGGAAGGACAACCCAAGGTAGAACATACAAGATAAATGGTAGGGCACTGAGGAGTACAGTAGAACAGAGGGATCTGGGAATACAGATATAAAATTCCCCAAAAGTGGCGTCACAGGTAGATAGGGTCGTAAAGAGAGCTTTTGGTACATTGATCTTTATAAATTAAAGTATTGAGTATAAGAGTTGGAATGTTATGGTGAGGTTGTGTAATGCATTGGTGAGGCCGAGTTTGGAGTATTGAGTGCAGTTTTGGCCACCAAGTTACAGGAAGGATATTAATAAAGTTGAAAGGGTGCAGAGGAGGTTTACAAGGATGTTGCCAGGACTTGAGAAACTGAGTTACAGAGAAAGGTTGAATAAGTTAGGACTTTATTCCCTAGAGCGTAGACGAATGAGGGGACATTTGATAGAGGTATATAAATTTATGATGGGTATATATAGAGGGAATGCAAGAAGGTTTTTTCCACTGAGGCTAGGGGAGAGAAAAAGCAGAGGACATGGGTTCAGGGTGAAGTGGGAAAAGTTTAAAGGGAACATTAGTGGGGGGCTTCTTCACACAGAGAGTGGTGGGTGTGTGGAATGAGCTGCCAGATGAAGATGTAAATGCGGGCTCACTTTTAACATTTAAGAAAAACTTGGACAGATACATGGAAGAGAGATGTATGGAGGGATATGGTCCTGGTGCAGGTCTGTGGGACGAGGCAGAAAAATGGTTCGGCATAGCCAAGAGGGCCAAATGGCCTGTTTCTGTGCTGTAATGTTCTATAGTTCTATGGTTCTGTAACGGGACGTAAAAAATAGGCATATCAAAAAGGCAATGTTATGATAGTCTTGGGGGATTTGAATTTGCAGATAGGTTGGGGAAATCAGGTGGGTATGTCGGACGAGTTCCCAGAGGAAGATTTTGAGACAGGTTCAATTCAAACAATTAAAAGGAGACTGAGCAGGTATAAAGACTGGAAAATGTTAGAAGCATGAAGGCCAGACGGGAATAGCTTATGAGTTTTTTGGCAAGGTTTGTGGATAATACAAAGGTTTGTGGATTGGTAGGTAGCGCTGAGAAGGCAAAGCGATTGCAGCAGGATGTAGCCAAATTGAAAGAATGGACAAAACGTGGTAGATGGAATATAGTGTTCAGAAATTTATGATAATGCATATTAATAAAAGGAACAATAGTGCAGACTTTTCTCTAAATGGGGAGAAGGTTCAAACATCCGAGGTGCATAGGGACTTAGGAGTCATCATGCAAGTCTCCCAGAAGGTTGATTTACAAGTTGAGTCTGTGGTAAAGAAAGCAACTGCAATGTCAGCATTTATATCAAGGGGAAAGGAATGTAAAAGTAAGGAGATAGTTCTGAGTCTTTATAAGACACTAGTCAGGCCCCGCTTGGAGTATTGTCAACGGGTTTAGGCCCCACATCTCAGAAAGGTTGTGTTGCAATTGAAGAGAGTCCTAAGGAGCTTTCCGTGGATGAAGGGATTAATGAATCAGGAGCTTTTGACAGCGTTCGACCTATAGTCACTGGAACGTAAAAAAAATGCGGGGGGATTTATTGAAACCTACCGAATGTTGAAAGGACTACATTGAGTGGATGTGGAGAGAATGCTTCCTATGGTGGGGGTATCCAGAAAGAGAGGGCACAGCCTCAAAATTAAAGGCCGACGTTTAAGGACAAAGGAAAGCATGATTTAATTTTTAGCCAGAGAGTAGGAATTCCGTGGGATGCTCTGCCACAGCCTGTGGTGGAGGCCAAGTTCGTCTGTATATTTCAGGTGGAAGTTGATCGTTTCATGATTGGTCAGAGCATCAAAGGATATGGCGAGAAGGTTAAATGGTCTGTCTCTTCTCCTGTGTCTTATGGTCATATTGGTTGGCAGAGAGGAGCTGGGTGGAAAGATCTGCCTCCATGCTGTACTATAATTCTATGGAATACGCCAGCTGTAGAACTGTAAATGTAGATACCGGTTTTCGCCCGAACTTTATTCCACGACAACGAAATAATGTCCTTGTATTTTTCTGTTTGCCTTGCGGTTTCTGACAAGGTTAGCTATTTCACCACCTCTGCTTGCCTCAGCAACAGGCGAAAAATTCCCTCCTTCTTTCAAACGATCCCAAGCGATTATTTCCAGACCAAAGCATTGACTCAACTTTTAAAGCGCTTTGGATGGACTTGGATTAGAACTGTGATCAGCGAAAACGATTACGGCAACTTTGAAATGCAGGCCTTCACTGAGACGGTTCAGCAGCTTGGGGTTTGTATTGCTTTCTCTGAGTCTTTTCACAGGAGGTGTCCGAGAGAAAGGTTACTTCATGTTATCCGCATTATTCCAACAACATCTACGAGAGTCTTGGTGTTTTTTTCTCACTCAAGCGGACATGGTCAGTTGATTTAACGAAATTGCTCGACAAAACGTATCTGACTGTGTCTAACAGCTACATGGAAACATCTGGACTGAGAGAGACAAACAAAGTTTATGAGGCCACTTATCGTGGAGCCCACGCACTCCACGATATGTTTCGTGTAAAAGTGGCGAATGTCCATTTGTCAATCAGCCTTGCGCAACCAAATCTTCAGCCGTGAAAGGTACGTAGAACACGGTCCAATTAAAATTCTTTGCTATGTAAACCATTGGGTGCCCAATGTTCTGTTCCATCGTCCGTGCCTTCCTCTGGTAGGTTTTGCATTACATGCAATCGCTAAATTAGCTAAGATCGGGGAAAGGATAAATTGCGATGAAAACGGAGACTCGGAAGTTACGTACGATATTGTGGACTGTTGATTGTCTGGACTAGTGATCGCAGTGAGGTAATATATGAAACAGCGGCTGTATTGGCAACAGCAATAACTTGTTTAAGTAGCCAATCGACAACTGTCCTTCTATAACAGGATTGAGATACTTGATGGAATTGAATTATAGATAAATTATAGGATGTCTCCGGTCAGGACCGGCTGAGTTATAGACAGCTGTACATAATTACGAGCTGTCATACCATTACTAACAGGATAAGCGCTCTGTACCTGCACGCTTTTACTCTGTATATAATTTGATTTTTATGATCAGCCAAGGTAGTGACTTTCCGAGCTGTAGATTCATACCGCAGAGAAACAAGCTCTGCTATACAAATCTCCCGTGCTAAGTAAGCTGCCTACCTATTTCACAGCAAGTCCTACATCCTTATAAACTTTACCCATCCATGTACCACTCTGAGGGTCTAAATATTGTTTTTTGCGTCTGCCTAAACCACTTTCTCTGGCAGTTTTTTTATCCATATACCCACCACCATCTGTGTAAAGAAGATGCCTCTCAAGTCCATTCAGATCTGCTCTATACCTCACCTTAAGCTTCTTCCGATAGAGCTTCCTTCAGTCCGAGTGATATTTCCTCTGCGTAAAGAGGTCCCTTGGGTCCGTTTCATATACAATATGTGAGACTGCACCTTTAGCGCAGTAGTGATTCCTTCCCTCCGAGTAACATTTCTTTCAAAATAAGACATTAACACATTATTGTTCTTTGCCACGAGATGTCCGGGCAGTTTGTTCAAACAGTTTCTACCCTGGAGCAAGAAAAGCAGCTTGCAAGGGACAGCCTATTTGTTGCTTTGATTGCGTTCCGTGCGCGGAAATGTCGATCAGTAACACCACAAGTATTGACAATTAATAACGTCGTTGTTCAAGTATTCGCGGGCTTCTCCATTCTAACTATTGAATCAAATTTGTCTTTTTTTCCTTCAAGATTCCATTGAGTACATGAGGTGCCCCAGCGATTCCTGGCCCAACGATCGACAAGAACAATGCATACAGAAGCATCTTGAGTTTCTCTCATTTTCCGAGGTGATGGGCGTTGTTCTGACCACGCTGGCCCTGATAGGACGTTGTACCACTGCCACGGTAGGTGTCATTTTCCTACTTCACAAAGACACTCTGACCGTGACGGTCCGGTCCGGGACCGACCTTCCTTCTTCTCCTCGCACTGAACCTTTGCTTCCTCTGTTCGATCGCATTCATTGGCGAGCCGATTGCATGGTCCTGTATGTTACACCACACTATGGTAGCATTAGTTTTGTGCTCTACGTCTCCTATGTTTTGGGCAAGACTATTGTCGTGGCAATGGCATCTCAGGCGAAACTACCCAGCAATAACATGGCCAAGTGGTTTTCTCCCTTACAACAGCGCTTGACTGTGCTTCTCCTTACACTGCTACAGTGCTTAATATGCACAGTCTAGCTAATCAAATCCCCAGCCCAGTAAAAATCATGGCCTACTCGAACGAAATGATCTTTATTGAATGTGACGTGGGATCCTGGGTTATATTGATTGCCTGTCATAGGTTTGCTTTACCGTTGCTTTTTTTTGGCACGAAATTTGCCAAATAATTTCAACGAGGTGAATACATTAGATTTCGCATATGCTAATTTTCCAGGTTGTTTGGATATCTTTCATTCCAGCTTATGTCAGTTCTACCGGGAATTTCACTGTGGCCGTGTAAGTGTTTGCTATTCCGGCCTCGAGTTTTGGCTTACTTTTCTGTATCTTTGCGCCTAAATGTTACAACATATTGTTAAAGCTGAAGGGAAATACAAATAAACATTTGACGGGGAAATTATCTTCGTAAAAGCGTTAAGTAGAATTGATATTTCTACTGTCAATGTTTATTATTGTCCCATATACTGAGATACAGTGAAAAACCAGCCTTGCATCATGTTCATACGGATCAAATCATTGCACAGCACATTGAGGTAGAACAAGGTAAAGCAATGAACGTGTTAAATAAAGTTTAAATGCCACAGAGAAGCTACAGTGCAGATAAACAATAAAGTGCAAGAACATGTCGATGTGAAAATGCGGTTTTGGTGTAAATTTGTTGACAAAGTGTACTTAATATAAAATGTTGTACGTTTTAGTTATTTTTTTCTTCGAAGTTACTACCATCGATCACTGTACTTGGGGAATATTGATGAGGTACTTCGAATGGACTCATGTTATCACAATGCAATAAATGAATATTTAATTTGTTCTCAATGTGATGGCGTCAAAGATTTCTTCACTGGCTGATGAATCCATGATTCAAATATTGAGAACTTAAGGAATTATCTGAAAGGCGTTAAATTTAACGTGAGCGACTATTTCGGAAACACATTAGCTTTATCACTGTACCAAACTGAATGCGTTTTTTTTCTAAGATGGAGGGAACAAATTGACCTTTCAAAGGAGTGGCACAACAATCTGCGTAGAACTGTCTCACCATTTTTAGAATGCGGAACCCTACCAACCCCAGTTTTTTAGTTCACCGTTTACTAAATTATTCCATTGTTCAATGAGCAATCCGCATATTGCCTAAGAGTAGGGATAGGCATCAAAATGTGACTTCTGCCATTATCCGCCCCTCTTGCGACATTAAGGTGAGTTCAGATATATACCAATTTTCTCTAAATGCGCCAGCTGATGTTCGGCTGGTTGAGGCGAATATCGGAAGTAGCTTGGTGTCTTACTCAACCACCGAGTCCCCACCGAAACCGGCATGACGTGAGTTATCTCATCTCAGTGCTGAGCAGAAAACCCTGGGCATGAAAACTACTCGCAGCTGCCATCACGCCTGAGGTCCCACACAGCCAGCTTCAAGTGCAACTCCTACCTTCAAATCTTTGCTTTTGAACCAAACGGCACAACCAACATCAGTTTAGGAGCACTATAGTCGCTTAGATAACTTTGCACCAAAGTGGACGCTGCTATTTCTTTGTTCTAATTCAGCTTTCTTCTAAAAATTATTTTAATATTGTTTTCTTGTGAATGCTGCTTCTATGAGGGAAAAGGTCCAGGCTAGTGGGGACGGGTCAGTTTGAAAGGGGATAGATGAGTGAGCCCATGAGATAGAAGTGAATTGCTTATTGATATCATCAGGGCTAGTTGCGAATGTGGTTCAAAGGCATAGGGGTTCCAGACATTAGAAATACAACAAGATCAGGATTAATGTAAATATCTGATCAGACCAAAAATGTACTGGTCTATGCGTTGCAATTTGACGAACACACGCTCAGTAGATACTTTATTAATTACCTGTTGTCGCCCATCCTCTTCAAGGATCGACGGGTTGTCCGTTTATACATGCTCTTCTACATACCACTGTTGTTACAACGTGAGGTTATTGGAGTTACTGCCACTTCCTGTCAGTTTGAACGCACCTAGCCATTCTCCTCTGACCGCTCTTATTAACAATGCGTTTTCGCCCACAGAGGGTGCCGCTCACTGGAGGTTTTTTCTTCTTTTTTTCCAATAATGTTCAGGTGTACAGATGTACCTGTTGCAAGGGGGGCGACTGAGGAGAACCCAAGTGCAGGACACCGGCACGTCAACTGAGTTGGGGAGGCTGGCATAGACCTGAACGTAGAGCAGGAAACCGGGGGAATCTTGACAAGGAGATGGAATCTACAGGGACTATCTAGAAACTAGTGCGGAACTCAGAATTAACCGTTCTAATCAGACTAGGGAACGAAGTATCACACAAGAATTGACCAACAAACTGGCAACCTGTGACCGTGTCGGTGTCGTATTTATTCCCCAGTCTCTGATGAGAACCAGGTGTACGGTAATTGGGTAAACTAGCAGCAAATGACTGAAATTGGGGCAAAATCAGGGAGAAAGAAGTGTTAAAGGGGAACGGCCAACCAGAACCATGACAGTACAAAGTAAAGTCGCCACAGAGTGTGCAAAGACTTCGGAGAGGATTTAAGAGATTTTAAAAAACTTTGCAATGATGTAACATAATTGTTAGGTTTCTTCTTAGTCTCCAACGTTCCAGAGGAAATACACCCATATTTGTCTCGTCTCACATAAGAATTCATACTTTCTAATCAGTAGGTTACAATAGCTGCATTTAATGTCAGAGACAGGTATACAATGTACATCCTGAAATCCTTTTTTATTCCCAGACACGAAAACAGAGGAGTGCCCCAAGGAATGAATGACAGCTAAAACTTTAGAAGCCCAAAGCCTCTCCAACTCCCGCTCCCACGTAAAGCAGCAGCACGAAAACGACCCAGCAAACCCCCACTAGCAAAATAGCATCAGCAACTCCACCGAACACTCAAGCGTGCAGCAAAGCATCTATAACGATACAGACCTGCAGTACCCCAAAAACAAAATGGTATCCCCGTCCCACAGCGAGGAAGGATTCATAGCAAACACCTCGCTAATTTACGAAGTTAAAAGACTGTTGCGTCGCTTTTTCTGAGCTCCGCGCCCAGAGAGTCGGCACGAAAGATGCGCAGCTCTCCGGACACAACCCCCGGCAGCTGACCCGCTGCTCCCGATGTTCCGTGTTCTCCAGCGACGCTTCAGTCAGGGCCACTGGCCTAGAACCAGCACGTCCCCAGAGCCAGGAAATACCGGAACCCTGAAGGCATGCTCGTCTCCCAGGTGGCGTTCTTATGGTATCAAAAAACAGCCGGTCGTGAGGCCATGAGAGCGGGTGCCATCCCCACAATGAACCGAATTCAGAATGTAACTCCAGGTCAGGATTTTCAAAAGGGAGGAAAGATATCAAAGATAGAAATAAAGATGTTTCCGAATATGCTACCAAGGAAGTCGCCGTTTATCGCCATCTTCACTTCGCCCTGTCTTAAACACAACATCCTGGTAAATCTGTTTCGTGCCTTTTCCAAAGCCTCCACATACTTCCCGTAACCGGGTGACCAGAAATGCATGCAATATTTCGGCGTAATCTGCGCTTTTGATAACATGACCCCCTGATTCTTGTAAACAACGACAATTCAACTTTTTTATTACTCTCTCTATTTGCGTGGCCACTTACCGAGAGGTGTGGACTTGCAGGTCAAGTTCCCTCTATACATCAATACTACAAATCGATAAACCTGCCACAGTTCAAAATGTAAATTTTTCGGACAGCAATGTTTGTAAAATGATTAAGCTCCAACGTGGCATACTATAAAGGGTGTGATCTGTGGTGTAATAGATGAAACTCTGGAAAATTACTCCAACTTCCAGTAATGTCCCCGCTGCGCCTTCCCTCTTTTTCGAATCCCCAATTTGGCTCCCCTCTTATTTCCCCTCTTGTGGCCCTCCTCCTTCCCTTCCTTCAATGGCTCTCTCACCTCTCCTGTCAGATTCTTTCTTCTTCAGCCCTTTAGCTTTTCTACATATCGCCATCAGCTTCTCACTTTATCCCCCCTCCATCATCCACCTAGCTTCCCCTCATCTGTCTTCCTTCCTCTTCCAATCTTGATAAAGGGTCTTGCCCCGAAATGCAGACTCTTTATTCCTTTTCATAGATGCTGCCTGACCTGCTGGGTTTCTACAGGTTTCCAGTATCTGCAGACACTTTCCTGTTAAGGTTGTGGGATAAGACCACATTCTGAAAGAGACACTGAGGCAACACGATGTGAGAGCCAGCGTGAAGGAGCAAGTTGATTCCACCTGTCGTATGACATCACTATGTCACCCGTCCGTCCACCTCAGGCTTCCTCCAGGTCACGTGCTGCGGCTCCGGAGCCTTCAGCTGATCCCCACTGGCACGTAGGGTCGGGAACACGGCTCATTTGAAGCCGTATCTACAGACAGACTGTGGCCAGAGTCCGTCAATGCAGGTAGGGTAAGACAACAGCACCGCCACCCAACTCTCTCTCTCTCTCTCTCTCTCTCACACACACACACACACACACACAGACACACACACAGACACACATACAGACACACAGGCGCGCGCGAGCGCGCGCGTGCCTCTCTATTATTTAGGCGACCCACTAGTTTTTGGCCACATCTGTCGGGTCAGACAATCCAGCAGCCGGCTACCCCAGCTGTTCTGAGCTCCACCTTGACGATTGCATGATCCACAGGGAGGGAGTCCGGAATCCTTTCTGGACTCGGGATGGGGTATCGGGTCAAACATGCTGCTCTGATATCATCATTCTGTTCGGAACATGCGGGGACGGGACGGGGGCTTCCCAGTCTGTGGTCATTTTATAGCTCCTGTTATCGGACTATCGGATCTCCAGGATGGTACCGAAATTTGCAGCGGGCTGTGGTTCGGGTTAGCCTCCGCACCTGGCTTCAGAAACCGTTCTCTTTATGCACCACTGATGTTTCGATACTTTCGGACGTCTTCGGAGTCTATTTTGAAGACGAGCCGAACTTTTATAGGTAATCTCTTTAATCCAGTATACTTATCAAACTGTTGTACACAGTCCAACTGGACCTCAGAGTGAGGAGAGCCGCCCTTGTAAGTGAACATCTTCCTGTTCCAGGGACAAATTGATCAAAGTGAGATTTCTCCCTCGTTTCCGCACACAAACAGGAGCTGAATAATCCGGACGTGAACCAGAATGTTCCAGCTCCTGACTGACGCTCTAGTTGTTTAAAAATCAGAACGAGCGTCCGATTGGTAAGTTTCGCCCATGCGATTATGATGGGGAATGCTTACTTTGCTCTTGACAGTCCAGGAGATTATAAGTTCTCTTCCCAGTAGATCCCCTCATCCCACCTCATCCTCTGAGATTCTTGGCTATTATCTAGCAGTGTATGGAGAATGCCCGGAGTGATGATCGGTTCCCTTCTAGGCTGACCCTTGGTTTCCTGTCCCCTTGTACGCTCCTATTCATTCTTCACATACTGCACTCTTTTCCACTCACTGGTTGCCTCCTTGAGTTTTTGCCTTTCGATGTCAACAAGCTGAGATCTGGACCGTGTGCACAGTCCGCCGAGCAGGAGAGACGGAGAGGGAGGGGGAAACACGAGGGTGTAGTCTGCATAAAAGGCCGCAAAACCTTTTGTTATATGGGGGTTATTTTGCCCAAATCATGCCGATACTTTCTTCCCCACACCATCCTCGTCCCAGTCTATGGGAGAACATACACTAACTGATGGCTCTCCAGATATCACTTTTTCCTATGATCGGAAGGCCCTGCTGGACTTTGGTAATATAAATATAAATCGGTAATGCCACTCCGGTTCATTGGTTTATTGGTTAGAGCGACAGGGGAGCTGCGTAACCTCGGTTGCTGAGCAGACCAGGTCTTGATGTTGGTGTCGACTGTACAGTTGCCCATAGATGGCGCCAAAAGCGGTGTGGTAGAGAATAGACGCGCGGCGGGCATTCGGGAATCCCTAGTGGTCTGGGGTCTGGCTTCTGTAAGCCGGCTCTTCCGTCGATTCCGGACTGTCTGTTGTTCGCTTCCTGTTAGTCAAACTGGGCTCCTTTCGTCTGCAGAAACGTTGTAAACGTTCGGTGCCTTGCCACTAACCAAATTATGGGACTCGTTTCAGAAGTAAACCCCATGGGAAAAAATCCGGAGCACGAATCCGTAAAGCCTCCCTAAAACAGTCAGCTAAACTCTCACTGGCAACTCCTGCGATGCTGCTGGTGCCAAATTGCATCGGTCTCTGTCGACCAACACTCTTGGAGATTACCAGGTATGATGTTGTAGGCATCGCCAAATTATGGCTGAAAGGAGATTATAGCTGGGAACCTCATATCCACGGATACACATTGTATTCAATGACAGGCAGGAATGCGGATGGGTGGCATTGCTTTGTTGGTAAAAAATGAAATTAAGTCCTTAGTAAGAGGTGACATGGGGTCGGAAGGTGTCGAATCACAGTGGATATAATTAAGGAACGGCAAGAGTAAAACGACACTGGTGGGAGTTGTATACAGACCCCAAATAATAGTAAGAATGTGGCCTACGATTCCCAACGAGATAGAGAAAGTCCATACCAAAAGGGCAGTATTATAACAGTGATGCCGGACTTCAATATGCAGATAGATAGGGAAAATCAAGATGGTTCTGAATTCCAGGAGGGGATTTTCCAGAATACCAACGAGATGTCTTTTTCGAGCAGCTCGTAGTGGAGTCTACTGGGCAATTAGCTATTCTGGATGGGGTGTTGTGCAATGAACCAGAATTGATTAGAAAGCCTAAGGGAAAAAGACCCTTAGGGGTAAGTAGCAATAATATAACAGTATTCACACGGCAATTCGAGAAAGAGAAGTAAATTCCAGATGTTTCAGTATTACCATGGAGTAAAGGGAAATATAGAGGCATGATAGAGGAGATGGCCAGAATTATTTGGAAACGAACATGAGCAGGGATGACGGCAGAGTAGCAGTGGCTGGAATTTCGGAAGGCACAGGGTTCAGAGTTCACGAACAAGAAGAAGTATTCTGAAAGAAAGATTACCAAAACGTGAATAAAAAGGGAAGTCAAAGACATCATAAAAAAGCCACAAAATGCATATAATAGAGCAAACATTTGTGGGGTTTGAGGATTAAGACGCTTTTAAGAACCAACAGAAGACAACGTAAGTCATTAAGAAGGTAAAGATGGAATACGAAAGTATGCTAACCAATAACATTAAGGAGGATACCAACAGTTTCCTTAGATATATAAAGTGTAGAAGGGATGCCAGAGTGGATAGCGCACAGCTGGAGAATGATCCTGGAGAGGTACTGAAGGGGGCAACGAAATGCCAGACGAACTGAATAAGAATTTTGCATTGATCATCTCTGGAAGACACAAGCAGTATTGTGGAAGTTTCACGTATCAGGGATCATGAAGTTGTGTGAATTTACCATATCTATAGAAAAGGTTCTTGGGAAAGTAAAAGATCTAAAGGTGTATAAGTCAACTGGACCAGATGGTGTGCATCCCAGAGTTCTGAAAGTAGTGGCTGAAGAGTTTGTGGAGACATCAGAAATGAACTTTCAAGAATCACAAAATTATAAGTGGTTCTGGATGACTGGTAAAATTCAAATGCCACTCTGCTCTTCAAGAAGGGAGAGAGGCAGAAGAACAGAAACTATAGGCCAGTTAGCCTGAACTCAGTGGTTGGGAGGTTCCTCGGGTTGTCATAGCCGGGGATAGAAGTGAGGATAAGCTCCCACTGCCTATAGAATGCTCAAAATGGCATGCGTCACTAATAACCTCTGATAACCAAGTCCAACCTCTTGGCCTTCACGTGTGGCTTAGGCACTAGGCCCGTCGGAACTGTTTCTACCGACAAGAGAAGGGACAAAGGCGGACAACTGGCGCCTCAAAACCAGTTGCTCCGGGCAGGTGGGGCTGATCTGCTTAGACGGCAGACCTTCTGGGATAAGCAAATCTCTGTTTTAAAACCTCAGCAGCCTTGCAGCCATCCCAACCAATGGGAAAAGCTTCAGGAGTAAACCCCTAGGAAGAAATCCAGAGCCGATGTCACTAAGGCCGTTTGATGTTGTTTACACTTCATTTTATAAACCTGAGATCGACCGCTTGCTAGTGGTTGGGAAGATGATGGTGTCGATTTTTAAGGAAGAGGCATTAGGGCACTTGGATGCACATGATGAATCAGGCCGTAGTCAGCATCTTTTCCTCAAGGGAAAATCTTGATTTCTTTGAAGTAATAACAAGCGGGATAGACAAAGGTGAAGCGGTTGAAGTTGAGTATTTGGATTTTCAGAGAGCCTTTGACAGGATGTCACGATGAAGCTGCTAACAAGCTACGAGCCCATGGTATTGCAGGAAAGATTCTAGCATGCATAGAATAGTGGCTGATTGGCAGGAGACAAAAAGTGGAAATAAATGTCGGGTTCTCAGTAATACCAATTGTAATGTTAACGGTTAAAGCTAACAAAATGGCTTCTCTGTCGTGTTTTAACGAAATGGCTTCTCTGTAATGTTAACTGATGAGGTGATTATTCTCTGTAGCTGCGATGTTTGGGTCGTTGTTACAGATAACAGGGAACTAGCCAATGAATGACCTATTATGCTATCTTGTATCGTGGGAACCGAGAGAGAGTTGGCGGTCTTTTCGGCGCGAGTGTTGGAGCGGCTGGCGGTTCCCGGTCGGCGGATGCTGGAATTCGACGTTTCAAAGGCTATCGGAGGTTTGGAGGTCGTTTGTGGACGGATCGGGAAGGCGTGAGCTCCAACGAATTATTTTTGTGCTCAAAACTGATAAATATACTTAGTGGCACCTTTGCCGTATGTGTTTCTACTAAACACACCACCAAAAATGGTTATAAAATGTAATCATTTCATCGAACATTGTGTGCTGTCTGATATTTTACGTTGTGGGGTTGTACCGGGGTCATTACACAGCATCTACGCAAACGTGAGACACAGTTTGGCGGACAGACGGCAGTTTCCCCTAGACGAACTTGAGTTCATAGAGCTGAGTGTTACATAAATATAGCCTCTTTTCTGGTTCGCTGCCGGATTCTAGTGGTGTTCCACAGGGAGTGTTTTGAAAGCTATTCGTTTTGGTTTTATGTGTTAATGATTTGAATGGTGGAATTGGTGGCTTTGTTGCAGAGCTCGTAGAGATATGAAAATAGGTGAAGGGGCAAGCAGACTTGAGGGGGTAGAAAAGCAACAGAAAGAATACAAAGATTTGAAGAAAGGGCAAAGAAATGGCAGATGGGATGCAGTGTTGAGTAACCACTTTCTAAATAGAGACAAAATACAAATACCTGAGGTGCAACTACACGTGGGTCTTTGTGAATGATTTCCTGCGGGTAATTTATAGGTTGAGTCTGTGATGAAGAAGATAAATGAACTTTTTACATTCATTTCAAAAGAACTAGAATATAAAAGCAGGTATGTACCTGGCCCGAATTGCCCTTGTCGGAGTCTAAGTATAATTTATTTTTTCTCGTTAATGCTGAAAAGGAGATGCTTTGCTGCGACACCACTCAACCAGCCGAATTATCTCATTCTTGTGTGTCCCCCCAGTTGTCATCTGACATTCAACCAATAAATGTTCTGCCATTGCCTGATTTATAGATGGTGTTTGAGCTGTGCTTTGCGGCATGTACATGAGTGCATAAAGAATACAGCGATCGGCAAGCGTGCTTTCTTGAGGTGCCCCTCTATTAATTGTTAGTAAGGAGGAGAAATGTTATTGATTCGCACTGACTGTGCTCTCCTGGTAAGGAAGTCAATGATCTGTCAGGGTGCCATGCTAGCATTACAGCTAGCTTAGCACATTTCAAGTGCCAGGAACCCAGGTTCAGTTGCTACTGTTGTCTGTAAGCGGATTGCATATTCTCCTCGTGAGCGTGTCGGTTTTCTTCATGTGTTCTGATTGCCTCCCACGTTCTAAAGACGTACATTTTCGAATGTTATTTGGTCACTTGGGTGCATTTGTGCGGCACGAGCTGTATCTCCAAACAAGCAGAGTTAAAAATCCAATTATAGTCCTCGATTTGGTGCTTGTGCTATAATTCTGAGGATGTAATGGTATAACAGTGGACAGAGAGTTAAATTACTTTGTTCGTGTCACATGTACCGAGATACTGTGTAAAGCTTTGTTTTCCCAGCCATACATAGAATTCCTTTCATCACATTAGACCAACCGTGTAATACAAGGGGAAAACAATGACAGAATTCTTAAATTGTTTTAATTACACAGGAAGTGTTATGAAAGCAGATTAGACCTGAGGGCCATGATGATGAAGACGATGGGGTCAGGAGCCCACCTTGTCGTACTAGAGAAATGCTAATGAAAGACTTGACTATTTTCCAAATGCAGAGAAAATACAAAAATAAACTGTGGTGTAAAGGGACTTGGGAGTCCTTATGAATGATTTCCTGAAGGTTAATTTTCAGGTTGAGTTTGTGGTGTGGAAGGCAAATGTAATGTTAGTCTTCATTTCAAGAGGACTTGAATATAAAAGCAGGGATGTAATGTTGAAATCTTATGAAGCACTGGTGAGGCCTCACTTGGAGTATTATAGGCAGGTTTGGGCACCATATCTGAGAATGAATATGGTAAAATTGGAGAGATTTCAAAGCAGTTCCACAGAAAAATGATTTCAGGATTGAATGGCTTCTCATATGAAGAACTTTTGATGGCTCTGAGCCTGTACTCACTAGCAGTCAGAGGAATGATGGGTGAACTCATTGAAACCTAACGAATGGTGAAAGGCCTTGATAGAGCGGATGTTAAGAGGATTTTCCTTATGGTAGTAGAGCCTACGACCAGAGGATACAGCCTCAGAATAGAGAGGCGTCCTTTTAGAACAGAGGTGAGAAGGAGTACCCTTAGTCAGAGACTGTTGGATCTGTGGAATTCTTTGACACAGGCATCTGTGTAGGCCCAGTCTTTTTTGTTATTTTGACGCAGAGTTTGTGGACTCTTGATGGGCTGGGCATGAAGGGATAGAGGGTGAAGGCAGGAGACTGGAGCTGAGAGAAGAATTGGATCTGCCATGATGAAATGTCGGAGCAGACTCGATTGGCCAGATGGTCTAATTTTTCATCTATATCTTATGGTCGTATGGTCTTATTATGGTTCAATAAACTTATAATTGCGCAATAGGGACTGGTGGTACGTTTTCAGGCTTTTGTACGTTCTTTCAGATGTGGGGTGGAGTATCGATATTGCCTAGGGAGGGAAACAATATGTTACTGAAGAATATAACTCTCACAAATTATATCAGAAAGAAGTCGAGTTGAACTCTTTATCTTTCCCCAAACAGGCTGGTCAGGTGCCATTCCTGTGTTGGACACCGCTGCTCTGTATTTTCTCAATTCCAGTTAAAGCTCTATTTTTATTTTTTTTTTTGCAGCGCGAAAAGGCAAGATGCGATCTGGTCCAGCATGTTCTGGGGTTTACATACATATTGTCGGCCTCTATTAGTTCTTCTCCCAGGCACTTTAGATATCCACCGTGCGCGGAGATTAACTCAACAACCCAAACGCTGGACGAACTCACCAGGTCAGGCAGTATCTGCTCAGGGAAGTGGACAGTCCACGTTTCAAGTCGAGACATTGCAATTGGGCAGAGAGATAGAGGAGACATTCGAAACATGAGGAAATGAAGACTAAAGTGTGGAACAACTGTTGGCATTTATGGAGGGCGTTATAAGCAGATGGCGGAGGAAAAAGTGAGAATAGTGACAGGGACTGGGAGGGGATAGAGGGATCCAGTTGAGAGGGTAGTTAAACTCAGATGGGGGAGAGAAGAGTATGACTCGAGATAGAGGCTAGAAGGTGATATTTGGAGCCAATAAAGAGCTACAGAAGTTCAGCCCTTTAATTTCTGTCGAGCATACGACGTTACAGTTCTGACGGAAACAATAAAATCTTGTAGATCAATTTCGCATTTAAACCAGCAGGAAATATATAATTAACATGAATTCACCACATGTTCAGTCAACTGAAGTGCTATCCGTCATATTTCCGCAGAATGCATATTACCTCTGATGACGTTATTCAGTGCTTTTAACTGAATCGGCAATCGTTTCGCTCCCTTTAGCAGAGGTGATTCTGTTTCATCATGAAATTATATCATCCTCAGGGCGGGGTAAGAAGTAATCCAAGAAATGGGGTTATTATGCTTCCTATGAATACCAACCCTCAGCTGTTCCAAATGGGCTATTTTACTTTTACCAAACGATCAACAGTGCCGTAATCATTTTTCCCTATATGGGACCATATATCGTGGCACAGTATCTGTTCCTATGCCACCAATTTAGATTAAAGTGCCAATTTGTTCCCTGCAGAGCATCAATTCCCTAATCAGGATAAACAACATTGCTCGCCCAAGCATGATCTCCAATATAAAACTGCGCGGTCCTTTTTCAGCAAGAGTCAGAACGAAAGCAAATATGAGCTGTATCGTGTTTTGGGGGTTACTGTTACCTGTTGCAGTGTCACCTGGCAGCCTACTATGTAAAAAAAGAGAAATGTTTCATATGTTTAGTTTATCAAAGGAAGGAGACATCGATATCGGCGGAATTTTTGGACTGCACTCCCGGACAGAGATAAAGGATCTTTCATTTGAAACTAGACCGAGAGCTGTGAACTGTGAAAGGTCAGTTTAATGAGCCAAGCGACGGGATTATCACTTCTTTGAAACTTAAAGCTGCTTTGATCTTCCTTATTTTCATGTTCTATTGAAGGGTATTCACCCTGAAACTTTAGCCAAGATTCACTTACCACAGATCCTGGGTGTTTCGAATAATTTCTGGATGTGTGATTGAGTTTAATAGTTGGAAGACAACAGAGGCATAACGTCTCTGGCGACAAAACCAAATTCAGTTTCTGCCTGGGTGTCTGTTGCTCGCTACCTATAACATTATAGTCCAGGATTTAATGACGTATTTGGCATGTATCGTTTATCGTTTAAAGTCATCCTATTGATTCCCTCATGAGTAATACTGGCAATAATTTTGATTTATTCTGATCATAACATAAGGAAACATAAAAATCTATCCTTAATAGACACAGATAATGTGTCAATGTATATTCTACAAAAAAAGTCATCTTTTACATTATGGAAGTATTTTAGGAAATCGACTGCATACTTAATTTCAGAATAACAAAACCGATTCCACAGCATTACGCACAAAATTCTGCAGGAAAACAGCAGGTCAGACAACATGTATGAACGAAAATAAACAGTCGAAGATTAGTGCCGTAACCTTGTGAAAATGATTTGTGATAGCAACTGAATAATTCGCATTACAAGACAAAATAAATTCATCTTCTAACAAGAAAACATCATTAAATGTCTATCACCAATGCTAATAGTTCTAGCAGTATTGACCCAGCAGTGGAATTTCAGTTTACTTTCATTAATTACAATAAACGGTAAGGCAGTCCCTGTTTTGATTACAGTGTCCAAATGGAGTGTTTCAGCTCCCTGTCATCGCAATTGAAAGGTTTTTGACTGGATTTTGTAACATTTGCTGTTATTCGTGACTTAGAAATCTTAGCACTGTGCTGAATGAGTCGTGGCTGTTGTCTAGAAACCAGACAGGAATGATACAAATGTCAGAAAATAAAATTAAATTTATTTTAAATGTTAACTTCGATAAATTTGCTAAATACGTGCTGAGTGAGGCTAAATGGCAAATAATAGCCGCAACGTGGTCACAAAGGCAGCGGTCCAGACAGCCCACCTAAGGGTTCCTCCCCAGACATCTGCTGTTCATTTCCCGCTACAGATGCTGCTGACTCGCTGTTCACGAAGCAGTTAATCTTTATTTTCAAGCCAGTACTTTTTAGAGACATATAATGAATGTGCTTTCAGAGTGCTGTTTTTCAGTGTCCACCACCTACTAATTACAAAAATCGTCCACGTGCTACATCGGATGAGTACGTCTGCTTGAAGAAGCACACCAGAGTGAAAAGGAGCACACAAAACCTGGACATTCTCACTTCTCTCATTTCCCAAAAGGCAGAAGATCGAAAATTCTGAAAACATGAACCGCCAGCATCAAGGACAACTTCTACACCATTGTTCTAAGACTAATGAACAATAAAATGGAATCTTGACCTCACGGTGCCCTCGTTATGGCTTTGCACCTAATTGCCTGCCTCGAATACACTCTTTCTGCACATGTGACAATGATAAACCTATTTCCCAGTTCACTAATTTGCCATTTATCTTTTTCATGCAGTTTTGAATTTCGCCCATTCCGTTTTATTCAGGCGATGATATTTGCGATTGAAGAGATAAACAGGAGTCCAGTTCTTCTTCCAAATATTACACTGGGCTACAGGATTTATGATTCATGCAATCTACCTCACTTCTCAGTGAAAGCAGCTTTCGAACTGTTCAACGGACAGGACGCAGCATACACGCAGAAGTCCTGTCCCCCACGCTCATCCGTCCCCGCCATCGTGGCGGAATCGGGATCGTCGCAGTCCCTGGCGGTTGCGGCGTCAATAGGTCCGTTCAGAGTCCCCATGGTAAGACAATTCTTTTAATGCTATGGTGATATTATTCTCTTCTCAAGCCGTCATAGTTAATCTCCGAACGTAAGAAAGCGGCTCCAGATACAAAACAAGGTGCCCTTATTTTATCGTGGTGAATAAGGATTTTCAAAACTAGATATTAGTTTATTACTTCCGAGTGATTCAGTGTGTGTGTGTGTGTGTGTGTGTGTGTGTGTGTGTGTGTGTGTGTGTGTGTGTGTGTTTGTGTGTGTGTGTTTCTCACACCCCCACCCCCTCAGTTTGAGTGGCCATCATGTGGATGGTGAGGAGCTGGGTGAAATCTATCACTAAGTGAGCTAGTCTTCCTCAGCTTCAAAGAAGTAATCGGTGGATTTTTGACTAGGGAGCGGAGGATGCAGGACTGTGGTTTTTCTCTGCGTCTTCCACACATTTCCCCCATTGGGGGCTGAATGAATTTGCAGAAGAGGTTTTGGTGTGGGGATGTTGGTGGGAGATAAGGAAAGTGAATCTTCCGGCGGTAGAAAGACCCTCCCACCTCCTCCTTACGCAGCAGGGCCGAAATGTTCAAGTTATAAGGGTGGGGTCTATGAGTTAAAATACATCTATCGCAGGTCTCTATAATAAATTGCAGTGACTAATGAGAGGATCATCGGACTCTCTCTTCCAAGACCGCCGCGTACGCATTATCAATTAACCCCCTCCCATCTGCTCTTCAATCTCCCTGGCTCCCTACCATCAGGCAGGAAATGCCGCAGGATTAAGACAATGGATGATAGGGTGGGAAGCAGCTTCTTCTCACAGGCCGTGAGATGACGGAACTCCCTGCCACCACCTAAGTCTCAACGCATATGTGGCACCAATAGCCTTATGGCGCATTTGGCGGTATTTTTTGCAGTTTCCTTCGCACTTGTGTGTTTTTACGCGATGCTGAGTTGCTAGTTCAATGCTCAAGCCAGCACCGATATAAAGCGTGCAGGGAGCGGACCGGAATCAAACCCGGCGCTGATACCACAACCGGCTGGCTACCAGTAGCTGTAAACATTTTTTAACTTGGATCGTAAATGCACCTAATTATTCGTTAACTTATTCGTGGTAACGTTACTTTATATTCTTTCTCTCTCTCTCTCTCTCTCTCTCTCTCTCTCTCTCTCTCTCTCTCTCTCTCTCTCTCTCTCTCTCTCTCTCTCTCTCTCTCTCTCTCTCTCTCTCTCTCTCTCTCTCTCTCTCTCTCTCTCTCTCTCTCTCTCTCTCTCTCTCTCTCTCTCTCTCTCTCTCTCTCCTCTCTCTCTCTCTCTCTCTCTAGATATATATATACACATTGAAATTTAAAAATAGCAAATACTGACTGCACTCATACAAAGATGGTGATGGGTTATTGTTCGACTGATATTGTTGGCACCATTGTCTATATAAAATCGAGATGTCATAAAAACGGTAAATGCATAACACTTCCGCGGAGTAGGAGACTTAAGATATAAAAGGCACACATTTAATTTAAGACAGAAAGATTTCAAAGGAACGTGAGCGGCAGCCTTTTCACACAGAGCACAGCGAGTGTTTGGACCGAGCTGCCGATGGAAGTGCCTGGGTCAGGTACAATTAAAAAAGATAAAATGAAACTGGACAGGTACATAAATTGCAATGGCTTAGAGGCACACAGGCCAAATGTAGGTAAATGAGACTAGCTTAGTGGGCATATAGGTTTGCGGAGAGGAGTGAGCCGAAAGGTCTGTGTCCATACTGTACAACCTTTTACCTGTATGGAACAGGTGAGAGGGATAGAGCGCAAGTGGAGTTAATGGGAATAGCTTAGTGGGCATTTAGGCTAGTAGAGAGCAGTTCGGCCGAAAAGTCTGTGTCCATTCTATACTGTACATGCATGGAATACGCCAGTGTAGCACTGTGAACGTAGATACAGGTCTTCGACAGGACTTTATTCCCGACATAATGTCGCTGTCTGTTTTTCTCTCTGCTTCCCTTGTGGTTTCTGACCAGGTTAGCTATTTCGCCACGTGTGCCTGTCTCAGCAACCGGCGAAAATTCCCTTCCTTCTTTCGAACGATCCCAAGCGATTACTTCCAAGCTAAAGCATTGGCCCAACTCGTCAGGCGGTTTGGGTGGACATGGATTGGAACGGTAAGGAGCGACAACGATTACGGCAACTTTGGGATGCAGGCCTTCACTGAGACGGTTCAGCAGCTCGGAGTTTGCATTGCCTTCTCTGAGTCTTTTCACCGGACGTATTCGAGAGAAAGGTTACTTCATGTTACTCGGGTTATTCGGACAGCGTCAACGAAAGTCGTGGTGGCTTTTCTCACTCAAGCGGACATGGACAGTTTATTGAAGGAAATTGTTCGACAAAACATTTCTGGCATCCAGTGGGTGGGCAGTGAAGCGTGGATAGCAACTTCGCTTCTATCTCCAGAGGAGAACAAAAGGTTCGTTACTGGATCCATCGGGATCGCCATCCGGAAAGTGAATATCCCGGGTTTCAAATACTTCTTAACGGATTTTCATCCGTCTGTCTATCCCGGTAATCTTTTAGTTGAAGAATTTTGGGAAAAGATCTTCGGTTGTAGACTGAAAAGAATAGATAATAATACAAGAAGCACAGCGGCAACGGCAAAGTCTCGTCAATGTACAGGAACAGAAAGCCTGAAGACTGTGTCTAACACCTACACGGACACATCTCAGCTGAGGGTGACCAACAAAGTTTACGAGGCTACTTATGCTATAGCCCATGCACTTCACAATATGTTGTCGTGTAAAAGTGGCGAAGGTCCATTTGTCAATCAGTCTTGTGCAAACATTTCAACTTTTCAGCCATGGCAGGTACGTAGAATTACCAAGTTATTCAGGAAGTCCAATTAAAGCTAGAGGTTTATGCAAAATGTTGGGTTCCCAATGGCATTTTTCATCGTCTGTGTCTCCCTCTAGTAGGTATTGCATTACATGCAATCGCTAAATTTCACAACTAAGGTCGGGGAAAGGGTAAATTTCAACGAAAACGGAGATTCGGTGCCTACGTACGATATTGTGAACTGGCAGGTGAATAGCGAGGGGAATGCCGCTGTTTTGATAGTCGGAAATTATGACGGATCCGCGCCATCAGAAGAACAGGTCATGATAAATGTCGGATCTATTGTTTGGACTGGTGGTCGCACAGAGGTAATACATAAAAACGTGTTTCCTGTTTTTCATAATCTAATTCAGGCATTTAAGAGCTAACGAAGGGCCAAAGTTCCTTCTGTTACATATCATCATGATTCAGATTGCTGATGTCACAATACAGCTGAACTACAGGCGGTCCGCGGGTTACGAAAGGCCGAGTTCATGACAGCTCTACTTAATAAAAAGTTCCATGACATTATTAAGTCCAAAAGCCCGCCGTACCTGCACGACTTCATTCGAGAGGGGAACATCGAGTTATCTGTTATCTCTATCTCTGTCCGCCAGCCTCTCTCTCTCTCTCTCCCAGTCTCTCTCTTTTTCTCTCTCTCTCTCTCCTCTCTCGCACTCTACCTCGATCTTTCTCCTCCTCTCCTTTTCGCTCTCGATCTCCTTGTGTTTCTGTCTCCACTTTTAGTAATTACTCTGTAGTATCGGACCATATTTTGATGCTATTTAGTACAATAGTGTGGCAGTGTGTTGTGCCTGCCGAGTTACTTTGTGTGTTTTTTAACTTCCGGACAGAATCAATTTACGAACGTCTTTTAAAAACGGCAGCCATTCGTTACCCGGGGGCAATATGTATATGGATGGCTAACTTGTGCGTTCCTAACTCTGGAATGCCGTATATGTATAAATTGCTAAAACTAGACGAATGTTGGCAGATATAGAATCTACTCGAGGGTCTAAAGCTCTGGCAGACATCATCGTATCAGAAACGCATGTGGTGCTACAGGCACCCTGTAATTACCAAGTGGAAATTTATTTTCCATTTGAAAAATATGGGAAAAAAGATTCTCGGCCCTTACAATTTCTCCGAATTGCACCCAGAAAAATGTACGACGAGTTTTCTGACGATTTATTCTCCATATACAAAAGTGTGTAAGATCAACTAAGGTACTGATTTTCCGAGCCATAGAGTGATACAGTCGAGAAACTGGCTCTGCGATCTAACTGGCCCATGCTAAACAAGGTGCTATTTGGCCGCACGGCCCATATCCCTCTAAACTTGCCCCATCTAAGCGTCCAAACGGTAAGATCGATCAATTATTGCAGCTGCCTAAACCGCCTCCTCTGTCAATTTTTCCCGATACCTACAACGCGCTGGTCGAAGAAGATGCCTATCAAGTCAATTAAGCTCTCTCTCTCTCACACCTCACATTAAACTTATTCCGGTAGTGATATTTCCTCTGCGTAAGGAAATTGCCCCTCAGGTCCCTTTTAAGTTTACCGATGCTACACTTGAAACCCAGTAGCTTTTCTGTCCCACCGAGTGATATTTACTTCCAAAAATATATACATTAATGCGTTATTGTTCTTTGCCATGAGATCCCTCAGGCAGTTTGTTCCAACAGCTGTTCCCCTGGAACAAGAAAAGCAGCTCGCAAGGGACAGCCTATTTGTTGCTTCGATTGCATTCCGTGCGCCGAAGGTACGATCAGTAACGCCACAGGTATGGACAAGAAACATCTTTATTGTTCTAGTGTCTGCAGGTGTCACCAGTTCGCCTATAAATCAGCTTTCCCTTTCTTCCTTCAAGATTCAATTGAGTGCATGAAGTGCCCCAGCGATTCCTGGCCCAACGACCGACAGGACCAATGCATACAGAAGCAGGTTGACTTTCTCTCATTTGCCGAGGTGATGGGGATTGTTCTAACGACGCTGGCATTGATCGGAACTTGCTTCACTGCCACGATAGGTGGTATTATCTTGTTTCACAAAGACACTCCGATCGTAAAAGCAAACAATGCTGAGCTCAGCTTCCTTCTTCTCCTCGCACTGAGCTTTTGCTTCCTCTGTTCAATCACATTCATTGGCGAGCCATCGGCGTGGTCCTGTATGTTACGTCACACCATGTTTGGTGTTACTTTCGTCCTTTGTGTCTCCTGTGTTTTGGGCAAGACTATTGTTGTGCTGATGGCATTTCAGGCAAAACTACCCAGTAATAACGTGGCCAAGTGGTTTGGTCCCCCACAACAACGCCTCACTGTGTTTCTTCTTACACTTTTACAATGCTTAATATGTACTGTTTGGCTCGTCAAATCCCCACCCCTCCCCGTCAAAAATATGGCCTATTCGAAAGAAGTGATTCTTCTAGAATGTGACGTGGGTTCCGAAGTAGCATTTTACTGCGTCCTAGGTTACATTGGGGGCCTGTCATTGGTTTGCTTTGCCGTTGCCTTTTTGGCACGAAATCTGCCGGACAATTTCAACGAGGCGAAATACATTACATTTAGCATGTTAATTTTCTGTGCTGTTTGGATATCTTTCATTCCAGCTTACGTCAGTTCTCCCGGGAAATTCACTGTGGCAGTGGAAGTTTTTGCAATTTTGGCTTCCAGTTTCGGCTTACTTTTCTGTATCTTTGCACCTAAATGTTACATCATATTATTAAAGCCGGAGAGAAATACAAGGAAACATTTGATGGGCAAAGTGCCTTTGTGAAAGCTTTGAGTAGCATTGATGTTAATGTTCTGGTATTTGTTTATTATTGTCACAAGTACAGCGATACAGTTAAAACAGGTCGTATGCGAGGCACAAGATCATAACGATGTGACTATGAGGCTGCGAAATAAATTTGTCGATAAAGAGTACTTCTGATATAAAATCTTGTCCACTTTACTTAATCTGTGCTTCTTCAAAGTTACTGTCATTGAGGATTGTAAATGGGGAATATTGATGATGTACTGTGAATGTACCCATGTTGTTACAGAGCAATAAATATAGAACCATAGAACATTACAGCACAGAAACAGGCCTTTTGGCCCTTCCTGGCTGTGCCGAACCATTGTTCTGCCTAGTCCTACTGAATTGCACCTGTGCCATATCCCTCCATACATCTCTCTTCCATACACCTGTCCAGAGGTGTATTTCATCTGGCAGCTCATTCCAAACTCCCTACACCCTCTGAGGTGAAGAAGCCCCCCCCCCCATGTTCCCTTTAAACTTTTACCCCTTCACCCTTAACCCATGACCTCTGTTTCTTTTCTCCCCTAGTCTCAGTGGAAAACGCCTGCTTGCATTCACTCTATCTATACTGATTATAACTTTATACACCTCTATGAAATCACCCCTCATTCTCCTACGTTCCAGGGAATAAAGTCCTAACCTATTCAACCTTTCACTGTAACTCAGTTTCTCAAGTCCCTTCTCTGCACTCTTTCAACCTTATTAATATCCTTCCTGTAATTAGGTAACCGAAACTGCACACAATACTCCAAATTTGGCCTCACCAACGTCTTATACAACCACACCATTACATTCCTACTCTTATACTCAGTACTTTCATTTATAAAGGCCAATGTACCAAAAGGTCTCTTTGCGAACCTATCTACTTGTGATGCCACTTTTAGGGAATTATGTATCTGTACTCCCTCTGCTCTACTGCACTCCTTAGTGTCCTACCAGTTACCTTGTATGTTCTACCTTGGTTTGACCTTCCGAAATGCAATACCTCACACTTGTCCGCATTAAACTCCATCTGCCATTTTTCAGCCCATTCCTCCAGCTGGTCCAAATCCCTCTGCAAGCTTTGAAAACCTTCCTCACTGTCCACTACACCTCCAATCTTTGTATCATCAGCAATTTTGCAGATCCAATTTGCCACATTATCATCCAGATCATTGATATAGATGACAAATAACAATGGACCCAGGCACTGATCCCTGTGGCACACCACTAGTCACAGGCCTCCACTCAGAGTAGCAATCCTCCACTACCACTCTCTGGCTTCTTCCATTGAGCCAGAATTAAATATATATTTAATTCGTTCCCAATCAAAAAGTATCCTCGATTTACTTATTGGTGGATAGATCCATGATTCAAATATTGAGAATGTAATGCATTGTCTGACAGGCGATAGATTTATAGTGAGCAGCTATACTGGAAACATACTAGCTTTATTATTTTATCATACAGATGACGGGACAAAATAGATATTTTAAATGACAGACACAATGGAACAGTTTCGACAGGCATTGAATATTCGCTCTTTTTTTTTAAGAGTACAGAACCACACCGCTACCACCACCTCCGTTTTTTTTTCATTGAGAAGTGACTTCTTTTTAATGAACAATGTGCATATTCTTCGCTAAAAGAGATTTGAATGAAAAATGCGTCATTTGCGTATTTTCCCCTCTATCGCCAACATTAAAGAAATCTTAGATACAGAACGAATTTCCTCTAAACGCAGTATTTTATATTGTGTTACCCTGACTGAGGAGAATATGAAATAACGGCAGGTGTTTCACTTAACCGTGAGTTACCACAGGGCAAACGTTTTTCTCATCTCAGTAATATATGGCCAGCATGGTCATGTAAACTACTCTCAGCTGACGTTGCGCCTGAGGTCCCACACCGCCAGGTCCAAGTATAATTCCTTTTCAACCCTTCGGTTTTGAAACAAACTGCACAACCCCAATCACTGCAGTTTACTAACACTGTGATCGCTTTGATGACTTTGCAGCAAAACGGACTTCCTTATATCTTTGTTCCAACTGAGTTTTCTTCTAACTTTTATGTTAATATTTTCTCTGACAATTCTGTTTCTATGACGTTATGACCTTATGATTCTGCGAGAGGGAATGGGCCATATTAATGTGGGTGGTCAGTGGGAGAGGAAGTAGATTAGTGAGAACATGAGATAGCAGTGAGTGGCTTATTGATATTAGCAGGGCAATTTGCGAATGCGTTTTAAAAGCATAAGGGATTCTGCACATTTGAAATACAAAATGATCAGAATGAATTTACATATGTGATATGGCCAAAGATGTACTGATCAATGCAGTGCACTATGACCAGCACAAGTCCGTTAGTAAGTATCTGCTATTGCCCACCTACCTCAAGATTCGACGTGTTTTGCGTTCAGAAATGCTCTTCTGCACACCCCTGTTTTAACGTATGGTTATCTGAGTTACTGCCGCCTTTCTGTCAGCTAGATCAAGTTTGGCCATTCTTCTCTGACCTTTCTCAGTAATAAGGCATTTTCACCCACAGACGTGCCGTAGATGATCTTGTTGCACGGTTAGAGATTGGCAGGTATAACGTTATGGGCTTCACTGAGCCGGGGTGGAAAAAAATGATCATACTTGAGAGCTTATCATCAAAGGATACACGTTCTATCGAACGGACAGGCATGTAAGCAGAGATGTTGGCGTGACTGTGCTGATAAAAAAAAATTGAAACTAAATCCTTAGAACGAGGTGACAAGATCCGAAGTTGTCGAATCCCACTGGGTAGAGTTTTTAAAAAACCTGCAATAGGTTAGAAGCAGAAGGGAAGTATATGTAGGACTCAGAAAAGTAGCCAGGAGGTCAGCTACAAAGCCATGTCAAAAAGCAATAACACAATAGTCTTTGGGGGATTTTAATTTGCAGATAGATTGGGAAAATCAGGTCCGTGCTGAATCCCAAAAGAGGGGAATTGTAAGATGCCTACTAGATGGCTTTATTTCTAGAGAAACTTCTTTTGAGCCTGCTAGGTGATCACCTTTGTCGGATTGGCCATTCTGTAATGAGCTGAATTTTATATAGGAAGCTCAAGGAAAAAGAACGCTTCGGAACCAGTAAGGATAACACGAAATAATTCATCCTGCAATTTCAGATGGAGAGCGAAAGTCGGCTGTAAAAGCATTACAGTGGAGTAAAGGGAATTACAAATGCATCAGACAGGAACCGGACAAAATTGATTACAAGGGGACACCAGCAAGGATGACAACTGAGTAGCAGTGGCTGCAGATTCTAGGAACAATTTGGAAGGCGCATGATAGGTGCATCCCAGACAGGAACTATTCTAAAGACAGGATGACGCAACCGTGTCTGACAAGTGAAGTCATAACTAACGTAAAACAAAAAGAGGTTGTATAAAATGGAGCAAAATGTAATGGAAATTAAGCAAAAGTTAGAGCGTTGGGAAACTTTTGGAAACCAAAAGAAGGCAGATAAGAAGACCATAAGCAGTGAAAAAAATATATGAAAGCAAGCTATCCAATAATATCGCAGAGGATACCAAATGTTTCTTCAGATATATAAAGAGTAAAAGGGAGGAGAGAGTAGATATCTCACGGCTGGAAAATGATGCGGAAGCGGTAATAATGGGGAAAGAGAAATGACAAACGAACTGTTGAAATATTTTGCCTCTGCCTTCGCTGTTTGCCGAAAGTTCGAGGATGCCAGGGTGGAAAGGTAAGTGCTATTACTGAAGAGAAGGTCCTTAGGAAACTGAAAGGTCTGAAGCTGGATGTTAACTGGACCAGATGGAGGCTAGCTGAGGACAATGTGGAGGCATTAATAATTATCATTCTACAATCCCTAGATTCTGTTTTGTTTTCGGAGGACTAGAAATTGTAAATGTCACTCCATTCTTCAAGAAGGGAGAGAGACAGAAGAAACGAAACTATAGGCTAGCTAGCCTGACTTCAGTGATTGGGTAGACGCTGGAGTCGATTGTTAAGGATGTGGTTTCAGGGTACGGAGGCATATGGTGTAACAGGCCAAAGTCGGCAAGGGAAATTCTTGCCCGAACAATCTATTCAAATTTTTTGAGGAAATAACAAGCAGGATAGGCGAAATGGAATCGGTGAATGCTGTGCACTTGAATTTCAACAGGCCTTTAACAAGGTGCTGTACGTCAGCTTGCCTAATAAAATAAAGGTCCATGGTATTACAGGCAATATACTAGAATGGATACAACATTGGCCGATTAGCAGGAAGCAAACAGTCGTAATAAAGGGAGCCTTTACTGATTGGCTACCGGTGACTATTGGTGTTTCCCAGGGTTCGGTTTGGAATGTCCTTTATTTATGTTGCATGTCCATGATTTGGATGACCCAAATGATACCGTTGTGGCCACGTTTGTGGACGGTACGATGATCGTCGCGGGTGTGCACGTGGTGTTGAACTAGGAGGGAGGCTGCGGAAGGACTCAGACAGATTGGGAGAATGGGCAAAGAAGTGGCAACTGGAATATAGCGTCGGGAAGTATATGGTCATGCACTTTGGTAGAAGGAATTAAAGCATAGACTATTTTCTAAACGGGGAGAAATTCAACAATCTAGGGGGACCTGCTGGAAGATTCCGTAAAAGTTAATTTCCAGGATGAATCGGTGGTGATGAAGCCAAGTGCAATGTTGGCATCCGTTCTGAGAGGACTAGAATGTAAAAGAAAGGATGTAATGCTTAGGTTTTATAAGGAGATGGCGAGGTCTCGCTTGGAGTATTGCGAGTAGCTCTGAGTCCCTTAGTTAACAAAAGATGTGCTGACATCGGAGAGATTTTCAGAGGCAGTTTGTGAGAAGGATTCCCGGAGTGAAAGGCATATGAGGAGCGATTGATGTATCTGGGCCTTTACTCACTGGACGTTAGACCAATGTTAATATCAGTGAAACCTATCGAATGTTTAAAAGCCCAGATAGAGTGTATTTGGGGAGGATGTATCCTGCAGTGGCGGAGTCTAAAAGCCGCCTGCACATCCTTAGGATAGAGGGACATCCTATTTGAACAGAGATTAGAAGGAATTTATTTATCCAGCGAGGTGGTGAATCTGTGGAATTCGTTGCCATATGCGCCTGCTAAGTCCAGGTCAATTGGTATATTTAAGGCGCAGGTTGACAATCTCTTGTTTATTTACGACGTCAAAGGTTACGGGGATATGACAGGAGAATGGGTTGAGAGGGAGCTATATCAGCCATGATGTACTGGCGTGGTAGACTCAATGGACCGAGTGATCGAATTCTTTTCCTACGTCTTATAATCTTATGGTTTTATGGATTATCGTGCCAACCATCATTTTCAGTAGATGAGACTGCGGCTCCACGTTCTGTGGTTCCAGTTTCTAGTGTTCGGGATATCTGATCTCCCGGGTGCGACTGAAAACAGCAGCGGATACTGGTTTGGGTTAGCCGTCTCCTGGTCTCACAAACCGTCCTCCTCATACATCATGTATGTTTCAATATTGCAAGGCCATCCTAGGATCCCACAAGACAATGCCCATTCGACTGACATTTGAAGTCGAGCCGATATTCAGTAAGGAAATCCATATTCAAACATATTTGTCATTTTGCTGGACCTCGAGGAAAGGAGAGCGGACCTTGTGAAGGAGCAGGTTCCTGCTACTGGGACAAATTGATCAAAGTGAGGGTTATTCACAAACGCCATCTTCACCCAAAAACAGGTGATCCCGGATCTTCCAGCAGCAGATTGATGTTCTGGTTGTTTAAAGAAAGAAAGCCGGTCCGATTATTAAATCTGAAGATATTCGTGGAAAATGATCACTTTCCTCATGCCAGTCCAGGATTTTTAAGATTAGCTTCTCTTCCTCTTTCCTCATCCTCTGGGATAATTGGTTTGTCGCCAACAGTGCATGGAGAATTCTAAACTGGCCCTTTGTCCCCTTGTCTGTTTTACGGTTCTCTCCGTTATTCATGCACCACGCCGTTTTCCACTCATTTCCTTGTCGCTTTGAGAGTTTTGTCGAGAGGTGGACCCATTTGTTTCTCATTTTGTGCTCTTTTTTGGGTACGACAAGCTTTCTAAAGTTTGAAGTTCGCCCAGCAGGGGAGCCGAAGACGGAGGGGAAAACGCGAGTGCATGGTCTCCAAAGAAAGAATGCGAAAACCGCTTATCACACGGAGATCAGACCTGAAGACATTTTCCACTAACTCTGTCGCTGCTTCCCTTCGTACTCATTATCCACAGCGTCCGAGCCACGATTTTCTTATGATCGTTTTACCCCTGATGGACTCAGGTAATATGATTACTACAAGTCCGTTTCATTAGCTTAATGTCGTGAATGAGGGCGGGGGGCACGATTGATGTGCGGACCAGGCCCTCATGCTGCGGTGCCTCCTGTTACAACCACTCGGCAAAGGTGATCCTAGGAGTAATGTAGGAAAAAATACAGTAGGTTGGGGCTGGTCCTGGTGGCCAGCTCTTCCATCGGTGCTGCTCTCCATTGTTCGCTCTCTGGAAGTCTACGACTGATCCAGCGCTAGTTGAGGAAATGCTGCCTACTTGTTCTTACAGAATCATGTCTGCAGAAAAACATCCTATGCACCATTAATGTTCAAGCCATGCTACTCAGCGTGTACAAATATTATTTTGTGGCTGCATGTGCTCTCGTTACTATGTGAGCTACGTGCTGAGTGTGAACGTATGCATCATGTTCTGCACATTTGCTCCAGACGGACGTTATTTCGTAGTATACATGTGTATAATTGACTGACAATTAACTTTGAACTTCTTCACCACCCACCTACTTGCGGTGCCACTTTTCGTCTACTGTGCACTTTCTCTGCAAAGGCCTTCTAATCCACAAAACTTGTCAATGGCGTCCCATTCACAGTACAGTTTCTACCCTCTTGTGAGTGTCCGACATTCATCACCTCATACTCATCAAATTCGAAAATCTCTTGCCACTCTTCAGTCCATTCACCTACCTGATCAGGTCCACCCACTTCACTGTCAACAAAACACACAAATCAACATCAAGACCCCTTTGCTATCAACAATACTCCTGATTACTGGCTATCAGAGTTTTCATCCTGGGAGAGGATTGGGAAGGGTTTCAAATCATTGATGAGTGTTGGAAATTCTATGTGGCTGCTAGTCGAGGTCTGGGACTGGGACCATTGTTACCAGTCTCTGAGCTGAGTTGGATAAGAAGGTCAAGGAACACTCCGTCTACAAGACTGTTCAATAATTCGTTGTGATTCAATTTTTGGAAATAAAGTGGATTTGACGAACTCTAGAGGTTTTGCTGATTTGTGCAATGAGTATTGTGGGGCAGCAGTGTGCTAATTGTCTCAAAATGGGAATAACCAACGATGGGATCCAGCTAATGAGTTTTTCCGGACTCTGAGTAAAGGAAGTCGAGTTCGTCCCTCTCAGCCATCCATTGTCCACAGACCTTAGCCTTTGTCCCTTCAGATGATTACCTTGTTTCCGTTTTCTGGTCACGGTTGCATCTTTCACCCCGACTTCATCTATTGTGCATTCTATTCCTCAAGTACTTGCTCTGTGAACAGACTATTCCTCTTGACAATTTCGATACTTTTATCTGTCAGCCTGATTTAATGAACACAAAAGATCTTCCGGAATACGCACGAAGTTCTAGATGAACTCAGGATTTCAGGCAACATCCACGGAGAGGAATAAATAGTTGACGTTTCAAAACCAGTATTAGTTTTATGATGAGAAGGGAAACCTTGAGAGGGAATGCAAGATTAAGGTGGCACAAAGAATAGTAGATGCTTGAGATGGTCTGGCGGGGTAATTAGAAATTAGAATATTAGAAAACCCACAGCACAATATAGACGCTTCGGCCCACAAAGTTGTGCCGAACATGTCCCTCCCTTAGAAATTACTAGGTTTTCCTGTAGCCCTTAATTTTACGAAGCTCCATGTACCTATCTAAAAGCCTCTTAAAAGACCCTGTCGTATTCCGCCTCAAACACCATTGCCGGCAGCCCATTCCAGGCACTCACCACTCTCTCAGTAAAAAAATTACCCTTGACATCTCCTCTGTACCTACTCCCCAGCACCTTAAACCTGTGTCCTCTTGTAGCAACCATTTCAGCCCTGGGAAAAAGCCTCTGACTATCCACACGATCAATGCCTCTCATCATCTTGTACACCTCTATCAGGTCACCTCACATCCTCTATCGCTCCGAGGAGAAAAGGCCGAGTTCACTCAACCTATTCTCCTAAGGCATACTCCCCAATCCAAGCAACACCCTTGTTAATCTCATCTGCACCCTTTCTATGGTTTCCACATCCTTACCTAGTGAGGCGACCAGAACTGAACACAGTACTCTAAGTGGGGTCCTGGGTCCTATATAACTGCAACATTAGCTCTCGGCTCCTAAATTCATGTCCACGATTGATGAAAGCCAATACTCCATACGCCGTCTTAACCACAGAGTCAACCTGCTCAAATGCTTTGTGCGTCCTATGGACTCAGACCCCCAGATCCTTCTGATCCTCCACACTGCCAAGAGTCTTACCATTAATACTATATTCTGCCATCATGCTTGACCTACGAAAATGAACCTTTACACTTATCTGGGTTGAACTCCATCTGCCAATTCTCAGCCCAGTTTTGCATCTTATCAATGTTCCGTTGTAACCTCTCACAACCCTCCACACTATCCACAACACCTCCAACTTTTGTGTCATCAGCAAACTTACTAACCCATCCCTCCACTAACTCATCCAGGTCATTTATAACAATCACGAAGAATAAGGGTCTCGGAACAGATCCCCGAGGCAATCCACAGGTCACCGACCTCCATACAGAATATGACCTGTCTACAACTACTCTTTGCCTTCTGTGGGCAAGCCAGTTCTGGATCCACAAAGCAATGTCCCCTTGGATCCCATGCCTCCTTGCTTTCTCAGTAAGCCATGCATGGGTACTTTATCAAATGCCTTGCTGAAATCCATATATACTACATCTACTACTCTTCCTTCATAAATATGCATAGTCACATCCTCAAAAAATTCAATCAGGCTCTTAAGACACGACCTGCCCTTGACGAAGCCATGCTGACTACTCCCAATCATATTTTACCTCTCCAAATGTTCATATGTCCTGCCTCTCAGGATCGTCTCCATGACTCTACCAACCACTGAGGTAAGACTCACTGGTCTATAATTTCCTGAGCAATCTCTACTCCCTTTATTGAATAAAGGAACAACATCCGCAACCCTTCAATCCTCCAGAATCTGCTCTTGTTATGTGCATCGAGGTCCAGTGTTAACATTTGTTCTTGAACCATAAGGCCATAAGATAAAGGAGCGGAAGTGGGCTATTGGCCCATCGAGTTTGCTCTGCCATTTCATCCAGCCATTTTCCCTCTCTGCCCCACATTCCTGCCTTCCTCCCAATATCCTTTCTATCCCTGACCAATCAAGAACCTATCAACCTCTGCTTTAAGTACACCTGATGAATTGGCCTACGCAGCTTCACCATTCTCTGGCTCAATACATTCTTCCTCATCTCTATTCTAAAAGGACGCCCCTCCATTCTGAGGCAGTGTCCTCTGATCACAAAGTCCATCACAATAGGCAGTATCCCCCCACATCCACTCTTTCGATGCCTTTCTCCATTCGATAGGTTTCAATGAAGTTGCCCCCAATTTTGCTGAATTCCAGTGAGGGGATGCCCAGAGCGATTAAACGTTCCTCATATGATAAGCCTTTCGATGCAGGAATCATTTTGGTAACATCCTTTGAACCCTCTCCAATGTCAATACATCCTTTCTTAGATCAGGTGCTCAATATTGCTCACAATAATCCAAATGCTTTATAAAGGCTCAACATTACATCCTGTTTTTATATTCTAGTCCTCTTGAAATGAACGTTAACATCGCTTTACGTTCCTCACCACAGATTCAACATGCAAATAAACCTTTAGGGAAGCATGGAGGACTCCCAGGTCATTTTATACCTCAGACATTTTTAATTTTCTCTAAATTTAGAAAATTGTCTTCGCTTTTATTTCTTCTAACAAACTGCATGATCATTCCTAGAATGAGAATCAGTATCAGGTTTATTATCACTGGCAAGTGACGTGAAATTTTTTAACTTAGCAGAAGCAGTTCAATGCAATCTATCATATATCAGAAACAGAAAAAATAATAAATATAATAAAACATAATAATAGTTAAACAAATAAATCCATTACGTATATTAAATATATTTAAAATAATGTGCAAACACAGAAATACTGCATATTAAAAAGGTGAGGTAGTGTGCAACGCTTCAATGTCCATTTAGGAATCCCCGAAATATATTATATCTCCTTCTTCTTTGCCCATTCTCATTTGTTCTTCTGCAGCCTCTCTGCTTCCTAAAAACTATGTACCCCTCCAGAATTTCAACAGGCTCGTCGGGCAAGATTTTCCTTAAAGGAAACTATGTTGACTATGTCCTATTTTATCATGTGTTTCCAAGTAGTCCGAAACCACATGTACCTGGTACCTGTTTGAAGATGTTACTAGGAAAGTTGACGACTGTAGAGCAGTGGATTTTGTCTATATGGACTTCAGTAAGGCCTTTGACAAGGTTCCACACGGAAGGTTAGTTAGGAAGGTTGAATCGTTAGGTATTAATATTGAAGTAGTAAAATGGATTCGACTGTGGCTGGATGGGAGACGCCAGAGAGTAGTGGTGGATAACAGTTTGTCAGGTTGGAGGCCGGTGACTAGTGGTGTGCCTCAGGGATCTGTACTGGGTCCAATGTTGTTTGTCATATACATTAATGATCTGGATGATGCGGTGGTAAATTGGATTAGTAAGTATGCAGATGATACTAAGGTAGGTGGTGTTGTGGACAATG
Source organism: Hemitrygon akajei (assembly GCF_048418815.1). NCBI lineage: Eukaryota > Metazoa > Chordata > Chondrichthyes > Myliobatiformes > Dasyatidae > Hemitrygon > Hemitrygon akajei. The sequence goes on from NC_133126.1 coordinate 193,923,081, forward strand.
AAATAGGTTTTCAAAGCTTGCGGTGAGATTTAGGCGAGTGATTTTAACTGATTTCCGAATTATGGGAAAGATGTCATCAAAATAGAGAGAGTACAGAGTACTAGAGTGTTACCTAGGTTTCAGCACCTAAGTTACAGAGAAAGGTTGAACAAGTTAGGTCTTTATTCTTTGGAGCGTAGAAGGTTGAGGGGGGAATTGATAGAGGTAGTTAAAGTTATATGGGGGATAGATAGAGTTGACATGGATAGGCTTTTTACATTGAGAGTAGGGGAGATTCAAATAAGAGTACATGTTGAGAGTTAGGGGGCAAAGGTTTAGGGGTAACACGAGGGGCAAATTCTTTACTCAGATAGTGGTAGCTGTTTGGAACGAGCATGCAGTAGAAGTGGTAGAGGCAGTTTCTATATTGTCATTTAAAGTAAAATTAGATGGGTATATGGACAGAAAAGGAATGGAGGGTTATGAGCTGAGTGCAAGTCGGTGGGACTAGGTGAGAGTAAGAGTTCGGCACGGACTAGAAGGGCCGAGATGGCCTGTTTCCGCGCTGTAATAGTTATATGGTTATATGGACACAGGGCACAGAACACTGAACACGGAGAGACCGTTCCCAAGTCAGAGTAGCGGCAAAACGGCCGGACCTACTCAACGGAGATCAGAACACGAAGAGACAAAACCACACAATTACAGACAGTTCTTTCGCTTAACACGAAATGACTCCAAGCAGCAGCAGGCTCTCATCGCGGCCCAGGATCTACAGACAGCGGCTCTTGCTGAGTTAACCGGCGGGTTAACTTGACGGATCCGCTCCGGCGAGGTGATTTGCTCGCACTTGTTTCGGTGACGTCCGGTAACGATCTAACGCCGAGTAGCTGTAAGCCCGACACTAAATACTGCCCGTTCAGCTGAGAATCGATTGCTTCTAATTAAAGAGCCCGAGAAACACAGGGAAACAAAGAATAAAGGAAAACAAGGAATCAATGGTCCAGATCGTGACTCAAAGGAAATTTAAAGGAACCAGGGAATCTCAGATCAGGACCATGACAGGGGTAAGAGCAGACGTAAAATGGAAGAGATGCAGTTGAGAGCAGCGTTAACGGTGGAGGAAGGGAAGCCCCTTTCTTTGAAAAAGGAAGATATCTCTTTCGTACTGGAATGAAAAGCCTCATCCTGAGAGCAGACGCGGCGGAGACGAAGGGTTTGAGAAAAGGGGATGGCGTTTTTACAAGTCGTAGTGTGGGATGAGGAGTAGTCTCACAGCTGTGAGAGTCCGTAGATTTGTAATAGATAACGGTGGACCATCTGTCTGCAGAAATAAAGGCAGTGAGATCGAGAAAGTGAAGGGAGGAGTCGGAAATGAGCTAGTTGGATTTGAGGGCAAGGTGAAAGTTGAAGACAAAGTGAATGAAGTCCAAGAGTTCACGACGGGTGCAGGGAGTAGCACCAATGCAGTCGTCGATGTAGCGTAGGAAAAATGCGGATCGCTCATCAGAGCAAGCTTCGAACATAGAATGTTCCACGTAGCCGACAAACAGAAGGCATAGCTGGTACCCATGCCAGTGCCCTTGCCTACCTCTTTTATTTGAAGTAAGTAGAAGAAGCCAAACGAGAAATTATTGAGTGAAAACAATTTACACTAGGCGAAGGAGGGTGGTGATGGACGGGAACTGGTAAGGTCCAGAAAGAAACGGAGAGCTTTGAGGCCTACTGGTGGAGGATGGAGGGGTATAGGGACTAGATATCCATAGTAAAAATGAGATGATGGGCACAAAGGAACTTGAAATCCTTGAAAGGATCAGGAGTGTGTGAGGTGTCACGGATGTAGGAGTGAAGGGACTGAACTAGGGTAGATATAACAGAGTCGCGGTCAGCCGATATGAGTTCATTGGGGCAGGAACAAACTGAAGCAATGGGTCTACTTGGACAAGCGGGTTTGTGTATCTTGGGTAGAAGGTAGAAAGGGAAGGTGCGGGGTACATGAACTATTTGGTTAGTGCTGGTGGATGGGAAATCCCCAGAGTCAATAAGGTTGATGATAGTGTGGGAGACGATGGCTTGGTGTCCCTTAATGAGGTCCTTTTCGAGGGGTATGTAAGAGGAAGTGTCTGAAAGTTGGCATTGGACCTCAGCAAGGTTGAGATCAGTAAGCCAGACCACTACAGCACTCTCCTATCTGCGGGTTTGATGGTGAAGTTAGGATTAGTGCGGAGAAAATGGAGGGCAGAGCGTTCGGAAGGAGTGAAGTTGGAATAGGAAATAGGAGTGTTGAGGTCTAGACGGTTAATGTCCACAGGCAGCTGGCAATAAGAAAGGTCTTGAGCAGTCAGATGACCAAGGTGGGGTGTCCAGGAAGAGGAGGAGGATTGAAGACGGGAGAAGGAGTCATCGGTGCGAAGTTGGTAGTCCTTGCCAAAGAAATAGGCTCGGAAACGAAGGAGGCGGAAGAAGAGCTCAGCGTCGTGGAGGGCGCGGAAATCAGTGACGTGTGGGCACAGTGAAATAAAGGCCCATACGGAGGAAAGAACGTTCTGTCTCAGAGAGCGGAAGGTTGGTGGGAATGGTCAAAACCCGGTACGGACGAGAACTGTAATCAGAGGGGGAAGAGGGTTGGTAGTGTTTGCGGGAAAAGAGGTTTGATTGTTCAGGGAGGGTGGGGTAAGAGGAAGATAGAGTCTCCGAAGGCCCAAGACCTGGAGGTGGGAACTGGGAGAGACGGGATTGTGGAGTGTAGTTGGGGGAAGGAGAGACGGAGGTTCCGGCGGCAGTGCGTCAAGACCCGGCCTCGAGATCAAGGTCGGAGTTGGAGTTTGAGGTTGCGCAAACGGCACTTGAAGGTGTCCGATGTGGTTGGTACCAGCATTAATGGCAGTGGAATCCGGTTTATGAGTCTCCTGTGGATTGTTAGAGTTGTTAAGGTCAGCAGTAGGGATCACAGTCCAGAGACATCGAGGACTGCGGGGTTGGAATCAGCAGATTCGGTGGTCTGTAGACGGGCGATCTTCCGATCCTTGAAGGACAGGAGGAAGTCAAAGAACCGGCGATTTAAAGCGTGGATCGGGCGCTGGTTAAACAAGAGTACAGATCCATTACCAGCGACAGAGAAGGAATCCCTGAGTTATGCAAGTGACTGGGATAGGGACACCAGGTACCTCCTCATGGCGGAAACCGTGGCGCGTAAAACGCGATGGAGAAACAACGGGAGAAGCAGCCAATTGAATGTGAGCAGCTTGAAAACGAATCTGTAAACCGTGCGGTATCAGCTGGCGGCGACAACATGTTCCCAGAAAGGATACATGGCTGTAGTATCTCTGCGTAAGCACGTACATAAGAACAGAAGAAATAGGAGCAAGAGTAGGACCCGACGAGCCTACTCGGGCATTCAATAAAATCATGGCTAATCAGGCCATGGACCTATCTCCCTGCGATGCAAACGTCGATCCAACTTTGTCTTAACTATATTTACTGATGTATTTTCCACTGCTTCATTGGGTAGAGAATATCACAGATTCACCACCCTCCCGGAAAAGCAGCTGCTCCTTATCTCTGCCCTAAGACTATGCTCCCGAATCTTAGATAGATAGATAGATAGATACTTTATTCATCCCCATGGGGAAATTCAACTTTTTTTCCAATGTCCCATACACTTGTTGTAGCAAAACTAATTACATACAATACTTAACTCAGTAAAAAATATGATATGCATCTAAATCACTATCTCAAAAAGCATTAATAATAGCTTTTAAAAAGTTCTTAAGTCCTGGCGGTAGAATTGTAAAGCCTAATGGCATTGGGGAGTATTGACCTCTTCATCCTGTCTGAGGAGCATTGCATCGATAGTAACCTGTCGCTGAAACTGCTTCTCTGTCTCTGGATGGTGCTATGTAGAGGATGTTCAGAGTTATCCATAATTGACCGTAGCCTACTCAGCGCCCTTCGCTCAGCTACCGATGTTAAACTCTCCAGTACTTTGCCCACGACAGAGCCCGCCTTCCTTACCAGCTTATTAAGACGTGAGGCGTCCCACTTCTTAATGCTTCCTCCCCAACACGCCACCACAAAGAAGAGGGCGCTCTCCACAACTGACCTATAGAACATCTTCAGCATCTCACTACAGACATTGAATGACGCCAACCTTCTTAGGAAGTACAGTCGACTCTGTGCCTTCCTGCACAAGGCATCTGTGTTGGCAGTCCAGTCTAGCTTCTCGTCTAACTGTACTCCCAGATACTTGTAGGTCTTAACCTGCTCCACACATTCTCCATTAATGATCACTGGCTCCATATGAGGCCTAGATCTCCTAAAGTCCACCTTAAAGTCTTAAGGCTATGTCCCCTAGTTCTAGTCTCACCTACCAGTGGAAACAACTTTCCTGCCGCTATCTTATCTATCCCTTTCATAATGTTATATGTTTCTATTAGATCTCTTCATTCTTCTGAATTGCAGCGAGTACAGTCCCAGACGACGTAATCTCTCCTTATCCTCTGACCCCTTTATCTCTGGAATCAACCTGGTGAAACTCCTCTGCACCGCCTCCAAAGCCAGTATATCCTTCTTCAAGTAAGCAGACCAGAACTGTCCGCGGTATTCCGGGTTGTGACCTCCGCAGTGTTGTGTATAATTACAGCATAACCTTCCTGCTCTTCAGTTCAACATCCCTAGCAATGAAGACCAACATTCCATTTGCATTCTTGATAGCCTGCTGCACCTGCAAACGAATCTTTTATCATTCATGCACCAGCATTCCCAAGTTCCTCTGCACAGCATTATGCTGCAAATTTTACTATTTTAATAATCATCTACTCTTTAATTCTCTCTTCCAAATTGGAAAACCTGGCATTTACCAGCATTGTACCCCATCTGCCAGACCTTTGACCATCTATATCTCTCTGCAGACTCTCCATACCTTCTGCGCAATCTGCTTTTCCACTCAATTTAGTACCATCAGCGAAATTAGATCCACTACACCCGGTCCCCTTTTCGAGACAGTTAATACATATCGTGAAAAATTGTAGACCCAGCAACGACCTCTGCGGCAACCCGCTCACCACTGATTGCCAACAGAGTAGCTCCCACGTATATTAACTCTTTGCTTTCTAGTAGTTACCAGATCTTCGACCCATCACCCCAGCTCTATGCATCTTTATCTTATGCAGAAATATTTTATATAGCATCTTATCGAACGCCTTCTGGAAATCCAAGTAAATAACGTCCATTTGTTCTCCACTAAACCATTGCGCTCTTTATCTCCTTAAAGTAAGTTTGTCAAACAGGAGCTGCCTTTGCTGAATCCATGCTGTGTCAGCCTGGTCGATCCATTTCTTTCCAGGTACCTCGGTATTTCTTCTTTAATGATAGTTCCCAGCATTTTCCCAATTAGAGATGTTTGCCTTCTTTGAACAAAGGCGTGACATTCGCCGTCTTCCATCCACCAGGACCTGCCCAGAGTCCAGAGAATTTTGGTAAATCATCACCAAAGCCTCTACTATAAGTTCAACTTCAGGGTAACTTCAATAACCTGGAGTACATTGTAGCAGGACCAGGTGACTTATCTATCTTCAGGCTCACAAGTTTGCTCAGCACTACCACGTTAGTGATATCAATTTAATATCAATTCGACCTTCTTGTCCTCCAAGGGACCTACTTTCGCTTTAGCCACTATTTTCCACATTATATAATTATTAAAATTTTTACTATCCGTTTTTATATGTTGTGCTAGATTATTTTCATAATAGCCATATAACTACATAACAATTAATGCACGGAAACAAGTCATCTCGGCCCTTCTAGTCCGTGCCGAACGCTTACTCTCACCTAGTCCCACCTACCTGCACTCAGCCCATAACCCTCCATTCTTTTCCTGTCCATATACCGATCCAATTTTTCTTAAATGACAAAATCGAACCAGCCTTTACCACTTCTACCGGAAGCTCATTCCACACAGCTACCACTCTCTGAGTAAAGAAGTTCCCCCTCGTGTTACCCTAAACGTTTGCCCCTTAACTCTCAACTCATGTCCACTTGTTTGAATCTCCCCTACTCTCAATGGAAAAAGCCTATCCACGTCAACTCTACCTATTCCCCTCATATTTTTAAATACCTCTATCAAGTCCCTCTGTACTCCCTCTATTTTGCTGACATCTTTTCTATAATTCGGTGACCAGAACTGTACACAATACTCCAAACTTCGCCTCACCAATGCCTTGTACAGTTTTAGCATTACACCCCACCTCCTATACTCAATGCTCTGATTTATAAAGGCCAGCATACCAAATGCTTACTTCACCACCCTATCCACATGAGATTCCACCTTCAGGGAACTATGCTCCATTATTCCCAGATCACTCTGTTCTACTGCATTCCTCAATGCCCCACCATTTACCATGTATGTCCTATTTTGATTAGTCCTACCAAAATGTAGCACCTCACACTTATCAGCATTACACTCCATCTGCCATCTTTCAGCCCACTCTTCTAACTGGCCTAAATCTCACTGTAAGCTTTCAAAACCTACTTCATTATCCACAACACCATCTATCTTAGTATCATCTGCATACTTACTAATCCAATTTACCATCGCATCATCCAGTTCATTAATGTATATGACAAACAACATTGGACCCAGTACAGATACCTGAGGCACACCACTAGTCACCGGCCTCCAACCTGACAAACTGTTATCCACCACTACTCTCTGGTATCTCCCATCCAGCCACAGTCGAATCCATTTTACTACTTCAATGTGAATACCTAACGATTCAACCTTCCTAACTAACCTTCCGTGTGGAACCCTGTCAAAGGCCTTACTGAAGTCCATGTAGAAAACATTCTCTGCTTTATACTCGTCAACTTTCCGAGTAACATCTTCAAAAAATTCAATAAGATTTTTCAAACATGAATTTCTACACACAAATCCATGTTGACTGTTCCAAATCAGACCCTCTCTATCCAGATAATTATATGTACCATCTCTAATAATACTTTCCATTAATTTACCCACCACTGACGTCAAACGTACAGGCCGTTAATTGCTAGGTTTACTCGTAGAAACCTTTTTAGACAATGGAACCACATGAGCAATGCGCCAATCCTCTGGCACCATCCCCGTTTCCAATGCCATTCGAAATAATTCTGCCAGAGCCCCTTCTATTTCAACACTAACTTCCCTCAAGTCCTAGAGAATATCCTGTCAGGACCCGGAGACATATCGACTTTTATATTTTTTAAAAGCCTCAATACTTCCTCTTCTTTAATCATCATAGCTTTCATAACTACCGTACTTTCCCTTACCTTACGCAATTGAATACCCTTCTCCCTAGTGAATATCGAAGAAAAGAAATTGTACAAATTCTCCCCCATCTCTTTTCGCTCCACACATAGCTGTCCACTCTGATTCTCTAAGGGACCAATTTTATCCCTCACTATCCTTTTGCTATTAATATAACTGTAGAAGCCCTATAAACTTTTTTTCACCTTACTTGCTGAAGCAGCCTCATATCTTCTTTTAGCTTTCCTAACTTCTTTCTTAAGATTCTTTTTACATTATTTATATTCCTCGAGCGCTCAGAAGGGGAACGTACATTAAAGAACACCGCGCACCTTATTTACTCCATGCTGCCTATATTTATTGTAGATCTCTCTCTTTTTCCGAACCAAGTTTCTAAAATCCCTTGAAAACCATGGCTCTCTCAAACTTTTAACCTTTCCTTTCCAGCTAACAGGAACATAAAGATTCTGTACCCTCAAAATTACAGTTGTAAATGTCCTCCATTTGTCTATTACATTCTTCCCATAAAACAAATTGTCCCAATCCACTCCTTCTAAATCCTTTCTCATCTCCTCAAAGTTAGCCTTTCTCCAATCAAAAATCTCAATCTTGGGTCCAGACCTACCCTTCTCCATAATTATATTGAAACTAATGGCATTGTGATCACTGGACCCGAAGTGCTCCCCAACAGATACCTCCGTCACCTGACCTATATAATTCCCTAACAGGAGATCCCTTTCTCTAGTTGGTACCTCTATGTATTGCTGCAAAAAACTATCCTGCACACATTTTACAAACTCCAAACCAGCCAGCCATTTTACAGTATGGGCTTCCCAGTCTATGTGTGGAAAATTAAAATCTCCCTCAATCACAACCTTGTGCTTACTACAAGTACCTGCTATCTCCTTACAAATTTGCTCCTCCAATTCTCGCTCCCCATTGGGTGGTCTATAATACATCCCTATAAGTGTTACTACACCTTTCCTATTCCTCAATTTCTAGACGAGCCCTCTAACCTATCCTGCCAAAGCACCGCTGTAATATTTTCTCTGCAGTGCAACACCTCCTCCTCTTGTCCCTCCGATTCTATCACACCTGAAGCAATTATATCCCGGAATAATTAGTTGCCAATCACACCCCTCCTGCAAACATGTTTCACTAATAGCTACAACATCATATTTCCAGGTATCAGTCCATGCTCTAAGCTCATCCACCTTTCTTACAATGCTCCTAGCATTAAAATAAATGCATTTAAGAAATCCTCCTACTCTTCCCCTCTGTTTATCCCTAAAGGTGCAAACAACTTTATTATCTTCTTTTTCTTCCTTCTCCCCTACATCTTCGATCTGAGCGCTCCCCTTCTCTATCACCTGCCTATTCTCCCTCACACACTGTCTACAAGCTTTCTCTTTTTGTGAACTAACCTCCTCTTTCCTAGTCTCTTCAATTTAATTCCCTCCCCCTACCATTCTAGTTTAAAGTCTCCCCAATAGCCTTAGCAAATCTCCCCGCCAAGATATTGGTCTTCCTAGGATTCAAGTGCAACCCGTCCATTTTGTACAGATCACACCTGCCGCAAAGGAGATCCCAATGATCCAGAAACTTGAATCCCTGCCCCCTGCTCCAATCCCTCAGCCACGCATTTATCCTCCACCTCATTCCATTCCTACTCTCACTGTCGCGTGGCGCAGTCGGTAATCCCGAGATTACGGCCTTTGCGGTCCTTCTTCTCAACTCCCTTCTTAACTCCCTATATTCTCCTTTCAGGACCTCTTCCGTCTTCCTACCTATGTCATTGGTACCTATATGTACCACTACCTCTGGCTCCTCACCCTCCCACTTCAGGATATCTTGGACGCGATCAGAAACATCCCAAACCCTGGCACCAGAGGGTAAACTGCCATCCGGGTCTCCTGGCTGCGTCCACAGAATCGCCTATCTGACCCCCTAACTATCGAGTCTCCTATTACTATTGTCTTCCTCTTCCTTTCGCTACCCTTCTGAGCCACAGGGCCAGATTCTGTGCCGGAGACATGGTAGTTGCTTTCTGTAGTTCCTTAAAAACTTCCCAATCCTCAATCTTCCCACTAATTTTTGCGCTGTTGTATGCTTGTTTCATTTGTTTTTACAATGGTTTTGACTTTCTTCGTCACACAAGGTTGTACTATTCTACTATTTGCGTATTTCTTCTTTTCTGGAATACAAATGTCCTGCACCTTCTTCATGTTTCCCCAGAAGCGCACGCCATTGTTGCTCTGCTGACATCCGTGCCAGCAGCTGCTTCCAATTTACTTTCGCCAACTTCTCTCTCATACTACTGTAATTTCCCTTACTCCACTGAACTACTGCTACTTCAGACTTTACTTTCTCCCTATCAAATTTCAAGAACCCAATCATATTGTTCCTTAGGGTTCTTTTACCTTAAGCTCCCTAATCACCTCCTGTTCATTACTTAACACCCAATCCAGTATAGCTGAACCCCTAGTATGCTCAACGACAAACTGCTCTAAAAAGCCATCTCATAGGCCTTCAACGAACTCACTTTCTTGAGATCCATTGCCAACCCGATTTTCCCAATCGACCTGCATGTTAAAATTTCCCACGACTACCATAACATTACCCTTTTGGCACATCTTTTCTATTTCCTGTTGTAATCGGTGGTCCACTTCCCAACAATTGTTGGGAGCCCTGTATACAGCTGCCATGGACGTCCTTGTAGTTTCTTAACTCAACCCACAAGGTTTCAACATCTTCTAATCCTATGTCACATCTTCCTACTGATTGTATGCCATTATTTACCAGTAGAGCCACACCACCCCCTCTGCCTACCCTTCTATCTCTCCAATTTAACGTGTAACCTTGGACATTCAGCTCCCAGCTACAACCATTCCTATTCACGATTTAGTGATGGCTAAAATATCATACCTGGTCATCTGCAATAGTGCAACAAGATCGTCCACCTAATCTCTTATACTACGTGCATTTAGATACAACACCTTGAGTACTGTATTCCAGAGCCTTTCTGATTCTGCATCCCTAATGTTTTGATACTAAACCTGTTGGCTACAACTAAGTCCCGTTACCTGCCCGCCCTTCTTGGCACGCTATCTTTACTTTCTTTCCATCCGTCCTATCCTGAGTCCCTTCATTCCGCTTCCCACCCTCCCAGCCAAATTAGTTTAAACACTCCCCTACAGTTCTAACAAACCTGACCGCAAAAATATTGGTCGCCCCAGGGTCCCGGCGCAACCCGTCACTTTTGAACAGGTCATGCCTCCCCCAGAAGAGATCCCAATGATTCAAGAAACTGAAACTCTGCCCCTGCACTAGCTTTTCAGCCATGCATTTGTCTGCCAGATCATCCTTTTTCTATCCTCACTGGCACGTGGCACAGGCATCGATCTAGACATTACCACCCCGGAAGTCTGCCTCTCTACCTAGCTCTCTAAATTCTTCTTTCAGAACTTATTTGCTTTCTATGTCACTGGTACCAATATGTACCAAGCCATCTGGCTGCTCTCCCTCCCTCTCCAAAATGATTCCTTAGATATCCAAGGCTGGCTCTCCCCACCCCTACTGCCCTTCCTTTGAACTGAAATATACTTTTGTTGAGCACCTTGACAAATCTTTTTGAAAGTCTTCCACTGTTCCTCTACCGCTTGTGTTCCTAGTCTACATTAGCCAAATCTTCCCACATCCCTTTGTTTTCCATGTTGTTTAGGCATAATACACTGGTTTTGCATAGAACTGTTGCTCGTTCTATTTGTATGAGAAACTCACTCATACTGTGATCTCTCTTACCAGGAGGATCCCTAACTACAAGGTCACTAACGTTTCCTGTGTCATTGCACAGGACCAGATCGAAGATAACACGTTCCCTTGTAGGTTCAGGAAAATGCTGTTCAAGAAAGCCATCACATATGTATTCTATGAAGGCCTCCTCAAGACTGTTTCGACCAACTTGATTCACCCAATCTATGTGCAGGTTAAAGCCCCAATGATAACTGCTGTTCCATTCTTACATGCCTCAGATTTTTCTGTTATTGCCTGTGCCACTGTACTGTTATGATTCAGTGACCCATAAACGACTCCCACTAGTGATTTTTCCTTTTTCTATCCCTCAACTATACCCAGATAGATTCAGCATTCTACTCCTTAGATCTTATATCGTCTCTCACTGTCGCCCTGATCTCTTCTTTAATTCAGAGCGCCGCCCCAACTCTCTTACCTTCCTGCCTATCCTTCCCTATTACCTGATATCCTTGGATAGTTAATTCCCAATTCTCTCCTCCCGACAACGACGTCTCAGTAATGGCCACTAAATCACGCCTCTTTGTACTGATGTGGGTCACTCGTTCACTGACCTTGTTTCGAAACCTATTGGCATGCAAGTAAAGTGCCCTTACACTCATTGTGCTTTTAAAATCTTGTAATCTTTTACTCTTTTGTACTTGACTTTTCTTCAGTCCGCTCTTACTTTTCCCTTTTTTCTTTTGCTTTTTTTAATCTTTATCTTCCACAGTTTTCTTTTATACTTCATCCACACTTCACCAATATGTTGAATGTACCACTCCCCACTATTCAATTTAAAGCCCTATCCACAGACCTGGTTATGCGATTCGCTAGGATCCAGGTCCTATCATGGTTCAGGAGGAGCCCGTCCCATTGGTACACTTCCTTCTTTCCCAATACTGGTGCCAATTTTCACACTCAGTTCTCCCACACCTTGACCCACGCATTTAACTCTCTAATCTTCTTAACCCTATGCAAATTTGCAGTGGCGCAAGTAGTAATCCAGAGACTACCACCTTTTTGGTTCTGTTCTTTAATTTCGTTCCTTGCTGCTCAAATTCCCTCAGCAGAACCTCTTTCCTCGTTCTACCTAAGTCGTTGGTACCCACACGGACCACAACACTGGATCTTTCCTTTCTCACTGCAGATTCCTCTGCAGGTCAATTAAGATGTCCCGAATCCGGGCACCGGGAAGGCAACGCAGCCTTCGAGACGGTCTATCCTCGCGACTGAGAATTCTGCCTATTCGGCCGATTGTACGATCCCCAATTACAAACACATTTCTTTTCATTTCCCCCTCTTGAATGGGTACCTGAACTACGGTGCCACAGTTAGGCGGCTCATCCTTCCTACAGCCCCCACTGTCATGCATAAAGGGAGCAAAAATCTCAGACATTTTGGACAAGTTCAAGGGCCGAAGCTCCTCCAGCACTGTCTCTTAGATACCACTGCCTGCTTTACTAGCTGAATTTGAGACAGCTTATCTAATGGGTGTAACAACCTCTGAAACAGGGAATCGAGGTAACTCTCCCCTTCCCTGATAGGCTGCAGTATTTGAAACTCAGACTCAACATCATCAACTTTGAGCCTGAATTCTTCGACCAGCCAACACTTGCCGCAGATATGGGTACCAGCATCCACAATGGACTCCACCAGCTCCCACATTATGCAGCTATAGCAGATCGTCTGCTCCTGCATCACCGCTATTTTATTTAATTAGCTGTAATTTAGTAACTTTTTAATCAACCGCTACAAATTCCTTACTTGCTATTTACCTGCTCTTCCTAGCCAAAGTGTCGTTCCCACTCCTAAGCTGGTCCCCTCATACAATGGCCACTCTGCTTTAATCTTGCTCTACTTTTATTTGCACCTGTGCAAATCTCGCACTCTCCACGAATTGATTGGGCCGCGGCAAATGCACGGAGCCCTAAACTATGTGTTCAAAGAGTTGGAGAGCAACAGGCATCACAGCGAGGGAGCAGTGAAAGAGAATTTAACTGAACTCCCGTCGGAGGGAATGTTTGAGCTTCTTCAGGATAGGCGTCTCTGGAAGAGACACCAACTTCCCTTTCCATTCCGATATTTCCATCAATGACCTCCACTGTCCTGATGAAGCCACACTTAGGTTGGAGGAACAACACCTTCTATTCCGTTAGGGTAGCCTCCATCCTAATAGCATGAACACCGATTTCTCAAACTTCCGGTAATACCACCAACCACTCCACTTCCCATCCCTTTTTCCTTCTCTCACCTCATCTCACCAATCCCCACATTTTAAATCTACTCGTCAGCTTTTTTTCTCCAGTCCTGTCGAAGGGTTTCGGCCCGAAACTTCGACTGTACTTTTTTTTCCATAAATGCTACCTGGCCTGCCGATTTCCTTCAGCATTTTGTGTGTGTCTTGCTCGGTCTACCGTAACATTGCTCTTTTGACATATATTTTCTATCTCCCGTTGTAATTTGACGAATACAGTTTTACTATTGTTTAGAAGCCTGTATATAACATGGGTCATCTGACCCATGCAGTTGCTTAGCTCTACCTATAATAATTGAACAAATTCCGACCCCATGTCACTTGCTGCGGCTTCCCCCGGTAGTTCGTCTCTCTCAACAGTATCCAAAGTGGTTTACTGTACTTATTACTGGACTGAACAGTCATGGGGGAGACTCTCCTGCTGACAGTCACTCTGTTACCTGCCTCCTGCAAACAAGAGTTGACTGCCTCAACATAGCTCCTACTTATCACTTTCCAGGTCGCCCGTCTGAGCCGAAGGTAATTAAGCAGCAGCTCCAGTTCTTTAGCACGTTCTCGTGCTGCAGCTCGGTATGCCAGGTGCAGGTTTGGTCATCCAGAAGGCCAGAGGTCGCTCAGCATTCCCGTCTCACAGAGAGAGCGAACCACAGCCCAATGGAGCCATTCACACGGTACGAACTGTGCCTGAACAGACGAAGAATAGGAGAGAAGAAAAAGAAACTTAACAGATATCTACCTCCCCCAAGCCTTCCCAAAGTCTCCCCATTCTGCCACCCGTCCGCTCACAACAATGGCCGTTCTTACTCGACCTTTCTAATGATTCCTGCTCACTGATTGAACGGAGACCAAATCTGATAGAGCGCCGAGAAGCGCTGCCTTTTTCGCCTTGAGTGCGATCTTAAGTGGAGAGATAGCTGACGCCATCCGTGCAGTTCTTTTTATCACATCAGCACAACATGCAAAAGGAATAACAGAATTCAGAATTAATTGTTTCAGTTACAGAGAAAGTGTACTGTTTGCAAACAACAAGGTGTAAGGGCCATTTCGAGCCAAATTGTGAGGTCAGGAGTCTGTCTTGTCGTATCGCGGAGCTGTTCGATAGGCTTATAAGCACGGGATGGAGACTGGTGGTAAGTTCTTGGGCTTTTAGATGTCCTGACAGATCGGAGAATAGGGGATGTGTTTAATGCCTGGGCTGGGAATTGATATGTTGGTCGGGATTATAACTCTCGCTTACAAATTGGATCAAAATAGAGTCAAGTTGGAAAGGTTTTTTTCCTACAACAAAGGTTACATGTGATTCATGTGTCGAACCTAGCTGCGCTGTGTCTCCTCCATTCCAGTTAAACTCTGCTTGTTTGCAACATATTGCTTGTTCATTGCCGCACTTTAAAGACAAAATGCGTTCTGGGCTATCACCTACTAGGACGTATTCACAGTCATTGTCCTCTATTAAATCTTCCCCCAGATAATTAGATCTGTACGGTGCGTAGAGATCAAAGCAACAATGCAAACGCTGAAGGAACGCAATAGGTCAGGCATAGTCTGCGCAGGGAAGTGGACAGTCCAGATTTCAGGTCGAGACATTTCATCTAGACTGAAAGATCGAGGGGAGATGACAAGCATGAAGAGATGAGGAGTAAGTAGTAGACCAACAACAGCAGGTAATAGGTATGGGTCCTGGTGAGGGGTTGGTGAGAAGTAAATAGGGGAGGGAAGAGTGTTAATATGGCATAGGTCGTGAAGTGATAGGTAGGTCCAACTGAGCGAGGCAGCAAAAGGCGGATTAGGGAGAGAAGAGTGGGAATAGTGACAGAGGCTGGAAGGTAAGTAGGTGGGGTCAGTTGAGACCATAACACCATAAGACATAAGAGCAGAATTATACCATTTGAACCATCGAGTGTGCTCCGCCATTTGGTCATAGCTGATCCTTTTTCCCTTCCTCAACGACACACCCTGGCCTGTAATAACCCACTCTGTAACCTCTGATGCCATCTCCAAGTAATAACCTAATTAAGTTCTTTCTTAAATACACCAAACTACCAGGCCGCCACAGATGCCTGCGGTAAAAAAAAAATTCCAGAAATTCACCTCCATCGAGCAGAGGAAATTTCTCCGCATCTCTGTTTTCAATCGATGCATCTTTATCCTGAGGCTACGCCTTCTAGTCCTAGACTCCTCCACCATGGGAAGTATTCTTTCCACATCTGCTCAGTCTAGGCCTTTCACCATTCGACAGATCTTAATGAGATTGCTCCCTCGACCTTCTAAATTCCAGCGAGAATAGATCCGGAGCTATCAGTCGCTCCTTGTCTGAACATATATATCATATAAAGAAGCGGTCCCAACACCATCACATTCAGAACACCACAAGCCATTGGAAGCCAACCAGAAAAGAATCATTTTATTCCAACTCACTGCCGGTCAGCCAATTCTCTAACCATGCCAGTAACTTTCCTGTCATACCATGGTCTCTTAACTTGGTAAGCATGTGTGGCACCTTGTCAAAGGCCTTATTGAAATCCAAATATACAACATCCACTGCCTACTCTTTATCTCTCCTATTTGTAGTCTCTTCAAAAAAGTCCAACAGGTTCGTCAGGCAAGATTTTCCCTTCAGAAAAACATGCTGACCTTGTCTTACTTTGCATGTGTAATCAAGTACTCCACAGCCTTATACTAAACAATTGACTCCAACATCTTTCCAACCACAAAGGTCAGGCTAACTGGTCTATAATTTCCCCTCGACTGCTATCCTCCTTTCTTAAAGAGGGGAGTGACATTTGCAATTTTCCACCCTCTGGTATAGCATGGATGGGCAGAGAGCAATCACTCTTGAAAAATCGTTACCAATGCCTCCACAATTTCTAACGCTAGCACTTTCAGAAACCTGGGATGTACTTCATTTGGTCAGAGTGAAATATGTACCGACAGGCTTTTCAGTTTTCTGAGCACATTCTTCCTTGTAATATTAACTGCACTCACTTCTCTTCCCTCATGCTCTTCAACATCTGTCACACTTTTAGCGTTTTCCACAGCGAATACTGATGCAGAATACTAATATAGTTCATCTGCCAACTCCTTGTCCCTTGTTAATATTTATCCAGCATCACTTTCTAGCGGTCCTATATCGACTCTGATCTTTCTTTTATTTTTGTACATACTTGAAAAAGATTTTACTGCCCACTTTGACTTTGTTTGCTAGCTTTCTTTCATATTTTATCATTTCCCTTCTGAGGATTCTTTTATTTGCCATCTGTAGGCTTTTAAAAGATCCCCAATCCTCTAACTTCCCGGAAATTTTTGCTTTGTTGCATGCCCTCACTTTTGATTTTACATTAGCTTTTACTTCCCTTGTGAGACACAGATATGCTATTTTACCATTTGATTATTACTTCGTTTTTTGGACCTCATTTATCCTGCATCGTCCTCTTTTTTCCCAGAAATTCATGTCATTACTGCTCTGCTGTCATCATTACCAGCATCTCCTTACTTTGACCAGTTTTTCTCTCATACCTTTAATTTCATTGGAGCAATTTCCTTCACTCCACTGAAATACTACTACGTTAGACTTTACTTTCTTCCTACCAAATTTCAAGGTAACTCAATATCCCTCCGACGCAATGTGTAACTTTGGACATTCAGCTCCTAAGTACAACCATCTTTCAGCCACGTTTGAGTGACAGACACAGCATCATACATGCCAATCTGTAATAATATTGCAACAAGATCATCCACCTTATTTCTAATACTCCCCGTATTGAGATATTGCACTTTCAGTACTGTATTTCTTTCCCCCTTTTAATTGTTCATACCTAATGCACTAATACTCGCTTTGCTGAATGAAATTTTGTTCTATTATCTGTCTGTCCTTCTTAACAGTCTGACTGTATGCAATTTTTGCTTTATTACCATCCATCCTATCGATTCCCCTCACTCCGGTTTCCGCCCCCCTGCCAAATTAGTTTAAACCCTCCCAAACAGCTCTAGCAAACCTGCCCGCAAGAGTATTGGTCCCTTCAAGTTCGGGTGCAAACCGTCACTTTTGTACAGGTCATACCTCCCCCAGAAGAGACGCAATGATCCAAGAGCCTGAACCGTGCACCCTGCACCAGCTTCTCAGCCACGTATTAATCTGCCAGATCACCCTGTTTCTACTCATACAGGCACGTGGCGCAAGCTGCAGTCCAGAAATTGCCTCCCTGGAGGTCCTGCTTCGCAGCCTTCTGCCTAAATTCTCTTTCGAAAACAGTTTTGCGTTTCCTTCCCTTGTCATTGGCACCAATACGTACGAAAACATCTGGCTGCTCTCTCTCCCCCTCCAAAATGCTGCGGACGTGATCCAACCCTGTCTTCTGGGGGACAATATGTCATTCGACTGTCCCATTCAAGTCCATAGTGTCTACTGAAAACAGGTGATAGGCAGATGCGGAGGGAAGAGTGGGTATTGTGATAGAAACTGGAAAGTGATAGGTAGAGCCAACAAAGAAATACAAAATTTCAGACTTATCATTTCAGCAAAGCATGTTGCCTTACTATTCTGAAGGAAATACGCAAATCTAGTCCATCAAATTCGCATTTAATCCATCAGCAAATATATAACTAATGTGAATTTACCACTAAGGGTTTCAACTGTAGTGTGTCCATCATATTACTACAGAACGCAGGTTGCTCCTGGCAATGTTATTTTGAGGTTTCGTCTGATTCGACAATCGATTCGCTCCCTTTAACATAAGCCATTGTGTTTCAAAATAAAATTATTAGCGAGATGGGAAGGAATAAAGCAAAAGAGTGAGTTATTATGATCTCTATGAACACTAGCTTTCAGCTGGCCTAATTGGCTGTTTAACTGTTTCCAAAATGATCAAAACAGCCGTAATCACGTGTCCCTATTTATGGCCATATAGCATGACACGGTATATTTGTTTTTGTCTCAAATTAGATTAAAGTGCCGATTTGTCATTTC
This sequence comes from Hemitrygon akajei, assembly GCF_048418815.1. Taxonomy (NCBI): domain Eukaryota; kingdom Metazoa; phylum Chordata; class Chondrichthyes; order Myliobatiformes; family Dasyatidae; genus Hemitrygon; species Hemitrygon akajei. The sequence goes on from NC_133126.1 coordinate 193,941,354, forward strand.
TTTCATCAGGGGAAACAATATTGCTCGCCCAAGCATGAGCTCAAATACAAAACTGTGCTGTCTTTTTTAGCAGGAGTTAGAACGAAAGCAAATATGTGTTGTGTGGTTCTTTGGGGTTTATTGTTGTCTCTTGCAGTGTCTACTGGCAGCCTGATATGTAAACGCAGAGAAATGTTTGATTTGTCTAGTTTATCGAAGGAAGGAGATATCGATATCGGTGGAATTTTTGGTCTGCACTCCCGTACAGAGGATTCAGAACTTTCATTTGATATCAGACCGAGAGCTGTGAAATGTGAAAGGTCAGATTAGTGCGCTGAGTGCCGGGTTTGTCATTTCTCTGTAACTTAAATCTAATTTGATTTTCTCTCTTATAGTGTTCTAATGGGGAGTCTTAGACCTAGATCTTTAACCCAGAATCTCTTTCCACAGAAATTGCAGGAAATACGCTTTATCTCCAGATAGAATATTTCCAGCCTTTACTGATTTTCACATTCAGTTCGTTAGCAGGAGATGGGAGTCGAGTAACATTTGGTGCAATAGAATCAATTTCAGTTTCTGTCTGTTTGCCTGTTGCTCGTTCCGAAGCGTTTCTCTAAAAGTTTAATCCAGAATTTAATTACGTTTCGATAGTTTTTATTAGCTTCAGCATCGATGGGTTCTCATACAGGCAGCATCGGTTACCAGACTAGATTCTTCCATAGTTTCCAACAACTCGTGTATTCCTGGCATTAATTGCATTTATTGTGATCATAAAGAGAAGGAAATAAAATGGTTTCCTTGAAATCTATATATATTTTTATTTCCAATTAATCTATAACAGAAATACAGATGTGATGCATCCTACTCCACAAACAATGAAACTGAAGAGAATTTTGAGAAAGTGTAATAGTTGTTCTGTTTGATGACTTGCATTCTCAATTAAAATGTCAGAAATCATTAGTGATAGCGACCTAATAGTTTATTACGAGACAAATCGCACTCAACCTTCCGATAGAAAAACATGATTCATTATATCGATGCACGACAGAAATCATCCTATCTGGATGCATGTTGTCCTGCTCTACAAATGATAGCGTAGAAATGCAGAGAATTGCGGACGCATCTCATCAGACTGCGGACTCCAGTCTCCCTTATATTTTCTGTCAATGCTCCATTCTCACTCGGTAAAGCAACGAGCATAGTCGAAGACCTCGGTCCCAAATATACATCTTCTTCCCTTTTTCCATCAAGCAAAAGATACAAAATCCTGGATTTACGGACAACTAGCTCAAAGACAGTTTTCACTCTGGTGTTATAAGGTTGATAAATAGTTCCCAAATATGATAAGATGGCCATTAGACCTCATAATCTACTTCGTTATGATCTTGCATCTTATTGGTTACCTACACTGGATTTTCTCTGTATATGTTGCACCCATATTCTGCATTTTGTTTTGACTTGTCCTACCTCAATGCAGTGTTCAATGACTTCATCTGTATGATCAGTATGCAAGACAGGCTTCTCACCGTTTTTAAATAATATGACAAGATTAAGCGGTAATAATTTTAGTATGATCGACGCAACACTGACATATCATTTTATGGAGTCAGAGAGTCCTCGGACTACATAATAGAAACGGGCCCTTCAGTCCATATAGTCTATCCGATCCATTAGTCTCTCGGGTCCCATTGAACTGCACCTCTAGAACCCTCCATTGATATCTCAACCAAATACCTGTCAAAATTTATCTTAAATGTTGAAATCGTCCCCGCATCCACTATTTTCCCTCGTTACTCGTTCCATACTCACTACTCTCTGAGTGAATTTTCCCCTCACGTTCCCTTTAAGCGTTTCACCTTTCACCCTTAACCCGAAACCTCTAGTTGTACTCTCACCGAATTTCTGTGAGACTATCCTGTTTATACCCCTAATACCCCTAATAATTTAGTATTCCTCTATCAGATCTCCCTTCAGTTCTCTACGTTCCACAGAAAAAGTCCTAGCCTATTCATCTTTCCGTCTATACTTAGATCCTCAAGTCCCGACAATTTCCTTCATGATATTTACAAATGAATTACACTAAACGATTCGGAAGTTCCTGTTTCAGGGCTGGATTCAGAATACAAAGTTTGACGTTACAATAATCAGAACTGAGAGAATTTAGGCTGGATTATATAACATTGGCAGTTTATGTGACAGGCGGGCCAAATTCCGTGCCGAATAATTCATTGACATTCTCTTAAAACCTGCTAGAATTGATACAAATGTAAGAATATATAATCAAGTTGATGTCAACCCTTATCGGGTATAAATTCAGAATTGTAAAGTACGTACAGAATGACGCTTAATGGGGAACAATGTGTTTTTCTTTAATACCTGTATTGTAGGAGAACCGTGTCCACAACGACACCAGATCACACAAGCCAACTCAAGGGTACAGCCCCAAACGTTGACAGTCCATTTCGCTCTATCGATTCGATAGACTCCAGCAGCTCACCTTTTGCCACTGACTATTACTTTCCCTAGGCGTTGTGGCAAAATGTCTCAAAATGTCTTTGTGTTCCGAAGAGAATTAATAACGATTCTATAAATGCTAGGAATTTAAATTAAATAGAAAATGCTGCATAATGGGAAATTAAAACTAACTTGTAACTTATAAAACTCTCTCTCTCGCTCTCTCTCTCTCTCTCTCTCTCTCTCTCTCTCTCTCTCTCTCTCTCTCTCTCTCTCTCTCTCTCTCTCTCTCTCTCTCCTCTCTCTCTCTCTCTCTCTCTCTCTCTCTCTAAGACAACGACAGGCTCAAGGACAACTCGTATCACGATGTTGATTAGTACCTCTCGACTGTCTCCTGTATGATAGGATGTGTTCTTGAACTCACAATCAGTCTCTTTATGGCCTTGTCATAAACGTTTAACAGCTAGCAAAGCACCAAATCTCTTTCTGTACACCGGATTGAGATTCATGATGTAATTGAAGAGCTAAACTACAGGCGGTCCTCGGGTGATGAACGGCCGAGTTATTCACAGCTCTGCTTACTAACGAGCTTTATAATATTGTTAAGTTCTACAACCTGCCGTACCTACACATCTTTATTTCTACTGAGGGCATGCCGACTTGCCTCTCTTGTTTTCCCTTGATCTATATTAATGCTCTGCTTTTATGAAAATATCTGTATGGTTGGCGTGCAAAATACAATTTACACTATACATGTGGCAATAATGACCTGATTTACTAATTTTCCAAGCATCTCCTTGCAGTTTGGAATTCCAAGTGTTCCGCTACATTCAGGCGATGATATTTGCGATTCAAGAGATAAACAGGAGTCCTGTTCTCCTTCCAAATATTACACTGGGCTACAGGATTTATGATTCGTGCAGTCTGCCTCGCTTCTCAGTGAAAGCGGCATTCGACCTGATCAACGGACTGGACCCAATATTCCCGCAGCTTTCATGTAATCCGCGCTCACTGGTCCCCGCCATCGTGGCGGAATCGGAATCTTCGCTCTCTCTGGCTTTGGCGGCGTCAATCGGTCCTTTGAAAGTTCCTATGGTGAGAACATTTATTTTTAAAGTCGTTTTCTTTGCAAATAGCCTTAATACACTTGCCGGCGTAAAACAGCAACCTGGTATATAAAAACACAAAAGTACAACTGCAGATGCTGTGGAGCAAAGAATACGAACACAACGCTGGAAGAACTCAGCAGGTCAGGCAGCATCCGTGAGAAAAAATGAAGGGTCTCGGCCCGAAACGTTCGCCACTCTTTTCTCACGGATGCTGCCTGCCCTGCTGAGTCCTTCCAGCGTTGTGTTCGTAACCTGGTATATAACACGTGTCCCTTTTGTTTCTTCCGACTTGAAAACTTACTGAAGGCTTACACGATTTTCATTGCCAGAAATTAGTTTATTGTTGACAGGTGATTCAAACTCCAATGGTCTTCGTCTTTTTTATTGTATGTGCCAGTCACCATATTTAAATACTATTTTGCTCATTATCCCCTGTTGGTCATATATGATTTAGATGACGGCTTGGTTGCCATGTTTGTAGATGATACGAAGATTGGTGGAGGGGCAGGTAGTGTTGAGGAAACAGATGGGATGCAGAAGGACTTGGACATATTAAGAAAATGGGCAGGAAAGTGGCAAATGAAATACAATGTTGGAAAATACATGGTCATGCACTTTGTTACTGGAAATAAATATGCAGACTATTTTCTAAACGGGGAGAAAATCCAGGAATCTGACATGCAGAGGGACTTGGGAGTCCTTGTGCAGAGCACCCTGAAAGTTAACTTGCAGGTTGAGTCAATGGTGCAAAAGGCAGATGCCATGTTATCATTCATTTGAAGAGGTCTAGAACACAGGAGCGAGGATGTGATGCTGAGGCTTTTCAGGCACTAGTGAGGCCTCACCTTGAGTATTGCGAACAGTCTGGGCCCCTTATCTTAGAAAGGATGTGCTGGCATTGGAGAAGGTCCAGAGGAGGTTCACAAGGACGATTCAAAGAATGAATGTTTTATCATATGAAGAACGTTTAATGGCTCTGGGTCTGTACTCGCTGGAATTCGGAAGGATGACTGGGGATCTCATTAAAACCTTTCGAATGTTGAAAGGCCTAGACAAAGTAGATGTGGAAAGGATGTTTCCTATGGTGGTAGAGTTTAGGTCAAGAGGGCACAGCCTCAGGATAGAGGGGCGGCCTTTCAAAACAGAGATGCAGAGAAAATTATTTAGTCAAAGGGTATTGAATTGGCGGGAAAAAGTTGTTGCCACATGCAGCTGTGGAGTCCAGGTCGTTTGGTGTATTTAAGGCAGTGATTGGTAGGTTCATGATTGGACATGCCATCAAAGGTTACGAGGAGAAGGCTGGGAATTGGGGTTGAGGAGGAGATTTTTTTAAAAAGGACCAGCCATGATTCAATAGCAGAGCAGACTCGATGGGCCAGATGTCCTAATTCTACTCATATATATTATGGTCATACGGTCTTATGGATATCAAGTGACCAATCACATCAGTCCTCTCCCATCTCGATGCCCACCATTCGAGCCATCGATTCGGACTCTCACGTGTCCGTCAACTCCTCTTCGATCCTGGTAACACTTCTATATATTGAAGAGTAATTTAGATTAACGACTTCACCTACAACACATCGCCGTGATGTAGGGAAAAGCAGAGCACCCGGGGAAAACCTATCAGCCTCAGGGAGAACATGTAAGCTCCACGCAGACAGCAACACTCGAATCGGGTGTGATGCAACAACACTAACTGGCTTAACAAAGGAAATGCTTCTGGTATTCTGCGGATCAGGCAAGGTTGGTGGAGTGGAACGGACAGTAGACGTTTCGGGTAGAAACGCTTCAAATTCGATGGACAGGTCAAACCGTTCGTTGGAGAAGAGACCCGATGCTTCCAGTCTAGATGAACTTTCACTGCACATTTCCATACACAGCTGCTGTCTGACCCGCTGAGGTATCCCGGCATCTTAATTATTGGTCCAGATTCCAGTGCCTTCAGTCTTACATTTGCAGTAATCTGTAAGCCAAAATGCCGATCATGTTTGTTTTAACAATGGCTTTGGGGAGCAGCCGCTTAAAATATAACTTCCTCAGAAACAAGCACTTATCAAAGTCAAAGTCGAGGTAATCGCGATCTGTGCAAGCACATAGAACATGGAATAGTATAACATAATACAGGCCCTTCAGCCCACAATGTTGTGCCGACACTTAAACCTTTCCTCCCATATAACCATCCACCTTAAATTCCTCCATATACCTGTCTAGTAGTCTCTTAAATTTCACTAGAATATCTGCCTCCACCACTGATTCAGGCAGTGCATTCCACGCACCAGCCACTCTCTGAGTAAAAAAAAAACCTTCCTTTAACATCCTCCTTGAATTTCCCACCCCTTACCTTAAGGCCATGTCCTCTTGTATTGAGCGGTGGTGCCCTGGGGAAGAGGCGCTGGCTGCCTACTCTGTCTATTCCTCTTAATATCTTGTATACCCCTATCATGTCTCCTCTCATCCTCCTTCTCTCAAAAGAGTAAAGCCCTAGCTCCCTTAATCTCTGATCACAACGCATACTCTCTAAACCAGGCAGCATCTTCGTAAATCTTCTCTGTACCCTTTCCAATGTTTCCACATCCTTCTTATAGTGAGGCGACCAGAACTGGACACAGTACACCAAGTGTGGCCAAACCAGAATTTTATAAAGCTGCATCATTACCTCGCGACTCTTAAATTCTATTCCTCGACTTCTGAAAGTTAACACCCCATAAGCTTTCTTAACTACCCTATCTACCTGTGAGGCTACTTTCAGGGATCTGTGGACATGTACCCCCAGATCCCTCTGCTCCTCCAAACTCCCAAGTATCCTGCCATTTACTTTGTACTCTGCCTTGGAGTTTTCCCTTCCAAAGTGTACCACCTCACACTTCTCGGGTTAAACTCCATCTGCCACTTCTCAGCTCACTTCTGCATCCTATAAATGTCCCTCTGCAATCTTCGACAATCCTCTACACTATCCACAGCACCGCCAGCCTTTGTGTCGTCTGCAAACTTGCCAACCCACCCTTCTACCCACACATCCAGTTGTTAATAAAAATCACGAAAAGTAGAGGTCCCAGAACCGATCCTTGTGGGACACCACTAGTCACAACCCTCCAATCCGAATGTACTCCCTCCACCACGACCCTCTGCTTCCTGCAGGCAAGCCAATTCAGAATCCACCTGGCCAAACTTCCCTGGGTCCCAAGGCTTCTGACTTTCTGAATAAGCCTACCGTGTGGAATCTTGTCAAATGCCTTACTAAAATCCATGTAGATCACATTCACTGCACTACCCTCATCTATATGCCTGGTCACCTCTTCAAAGAACTCTAACAGGCTTGCTAGATACGATCTTCCTTGCACAAAGCCATGCTAACTGTCCCTCATCAGACCATGATTCTCTAAATGCCCATAGATCCTATTTCTAAGTATCTTGTCCAACAGCTTTGTCAACACAGACGTAAGGCTCACTGGTCTATAATTCCCCAGACTATCCGTACTACCATTTTTGAACAAGGGGACAACTTTCGCCTCCCTCAAATCCTCCGTACCATTCCCGTGGACAACGAGGACATAAAGATCCAAGCCAGAGTCTCAGCAATCTCTTCCCTCGCCTCGTGGAGCAGCCTGGGGAGTATTTCGTCAGGCCCCAGGGACTTATCTTTCCTAATGTATTTTAACAACTCCAACACCGCTTCTCCCTTAATATCAACATGCTCCAGAACATCAACCTCACTCATATTGTCCTCACCGTCATCAAGTTCCCTCTCGTTGGTGAACACCGAAGAGAAGTATTCATTGAGGACCTCGCTCACTTGCACAGCCTCCAGGCACATCTTCCCATCTTTATCTCTAATCGGTCCTATCTTCACTCCTGTCAACCTTTTGTTCTTCACATTACTGAAGAATGCCTTGGGGTTTTCCTTCACCCTACTAGCCAAAGCCTTCTCATGCACCCTTCTTCCTCTCCTCCGCCCCTTCTGAAGCTCCTTTCATGCTACCCTACATTCCTCAATTGTCCCATCTGAACCTTCATTCCTAAACCTCATGTATGCTACCTTCTTCCACCTGACTAGATTTTCCACCTCACGTCACTTGGTACCTTCACCCTACCATTCTTTATCTTCCTCCCCGGGACAGATTTGTCCCTAACATCCTGCGAGAGATCCCAAAGCATCGACCATATGTCCTTAGTATATAGTACATTTCCCTGCAAAAACATCATCACAATTCACACCCGCAAGTTTCTCATAATTTGCCCTTCCCCAATTAAAATTTTCCTGTCCTCTCTGATTCTATCCTTTTCCATGATAATGTTAAAGGCCAGGAAACGGTAATCACTGTCCCAAAGATGCTCACCCACTGAGAGATCTGTGACCTGACCCAGTTCGTTACCTAATGCTAGATCTAGTCTGGCATTCCCCCTCGTCGGCCTATCAACATACTGTGACAGGAATCCGTCCTGGACACACTTCACAAACTCTGCCCCATCTAAACCATTGGATCTAATCAGGTGCCAATCAATATTAGGGAAGTTAAAGTCACCCATGTTAACAACCCAGTTATTTTTGCACCTTTCCAAAATCTGCCACCCAATCTGCTCCTCGGTATCACTGCTGCTACCAGGGGGCTTTGTTACGTACCCCGTAACTGTGTGTCTGACCAGCAGAGAAAGAAGAATCCATTGGAGTCTGGTGGTACCAAACTAAAGGTGTTTATTAGTAAACTACACAATGCAATATCAAAAATGCAAATATACATATAAAACAAGTTAGCAGTAATAAACCTAAAAGTGTAGGAATAATAATAATCAATAATAAACAAGCTCTATCAACGTCTAGGGGTAAATGAATTATCATAGGAAAGTATAGCGTACAGTTCAGTTCATAAATGCTGAGGTGGTTATGGTTGTTGTATTGAAATCGTTGGAGAGAGAGAGAGCGAGCGAGATGTAACAGCAACAGCTGCCGCGGCGGCAAACCTTTTGTGGTTTTCTTAATCCGTCGTGTCGTTGTGGCCATTCAGTTATGACCCCTCTGGTCTTCAGCTAGACCGTTCTTCTGTGGTGGACTCGTCACTCTGGCATGAGTGGACACATACACAAGTCCCCACATTTCCTACTGTAACACTGTGAGCTTTACTGACCGATCTCCTGGTTTGGTCTCCGAAGCCCCTACCTTTCTGTTGGTTCCCAACACTGTCAGTGTCCACTGGTGTGTCTGAAGAGTGTCTCTCCAGACCTGTCTTTTATCCCCACTCACGGGGTCTCAGCTATCCATCAACTATGAATGACCGTGTCCATCAAATCAGGCCACTTCTGCTATCTCCTGAGGAATGTTAACGAGCAAAGTAAAGTCCTTGTAGTAGAAGGTAAATAATCCAGGAAGAGTCATAATACAGTAAATCAACAGTCTCTCTCCCTCTCTTATCTGTAGCAGATATCCTTGCCTGTGTTTCATCTCTCTTTCTCATGAGCAGCATAACAACAGCAATACTTCGTAGTTCTCGGGGGGGGGGGGGGATGGTTAACACTGCACCCCATTGTCCATCAGGTCTGTTCATCACTCATAGTAGCTTATATAATACTCCCAAAAGGGTAACTGCTCCCTTCCTCCATTCCTGTTCCTGACTTCCACCCACACTGACTCAAAAGAGGATCCTGCTACATTACCGACCCTTTCTGTACCTGTAATAGTATCCCTGACCGGTAATGTCATCCCTCCTCTCCCCCCCCCCCCCCCTTTTCCCCCATGTCTATCCCTTTTAAAACACTGAAATCCAGGAATATTGAGAATCCATTCTTGCCCTGGTGCCAGCCAAGTCTCTGTAATGTCCACTACATCATAATTCCATGTATGTATCCAAGCTCTCAGTTCATCACCTTTGTTCCTGATGCTTCTTGCATTGAAGTACACACACTTTAGCCCTTCTACCTTACTACCTTTACACCCTTTATTCTGCTTCTCTTTCCTCAAAGCCTCTTTATATGTTAGATCTGGCTTTACTCCATGTACTTCTTCCACTGCTCTATCGCACCGGGTCCCATCTCCCTTGCAAATTAGTTTAAACCCTCACGAACCATGACAGCAAACCTGCCTGCAAGGATATTGCTCCCCCTCGAGTTCAGGTGCAACCCATCCAATCTGTACATGTCCCACCTTCCCCAGAAGAGATCCCAATGATCCAAAAATCTAAAACCCTGCCCCCTGCACCAACTCCTCAGCCACCCATTCAACTGCCTTCTCCTCCAATTCTTGCCATCACTATGACGTAGCACTGGCAGCAATCCTGAGAACGCAACCCTTGAGGTCCTGTTCTTCAGGCTTCTGCCTAGATCCCGAAACTCACACTTCAGGACCTCATCACTCTTCCTGCCTAGCTCGTTGGTACAAACATGTAACACGACTTCTGGTTGCTTTTCCTCTCGTACCAGGATGTTATGCACCCGGTCAGAGACATCCTGGATCCTGGCACCCGGGAGGCAACAAACCATGCAGGTTTCCTTCTCACGTCCACAAAATCTCCTGTCTGCTCCCCTGACTATAGAGTCCGCAATGTCGACAGCTCTCCTCTTTTCCGACCTACCCTTCTGCACCACAGGGTCAGACTCAGTGCCGAAGGCCCTGCCACAGTGGCTCACCCCTGGTTGGTCGTCCCCACAAACAGTATCCAACACGGTATACTTATTATTCAGAGGAATGGCTACAGGGGTGCTCCGCACTACCTATCTACTCACCTTCGCTTTCCCCCCCTGACTGTCACCCAATGATCTGCTTTCGGCAGACTAGGTGTGACTACCTCCCTGTAGCTCTCATCTATGACTGCTTAATTCTCCCTTATGAGTCGAAGGTCATACAGCTGCTGCTCCAGATTCCTCACACGGTCCTCCATATCGCCTAGCCGCATCACTTATAAGATGTGACTCTGCGGGAGAGGGGAGTTACCCCAAAGACTGCCACATCTCACACGAGAGGCACATCAGCGTCTCACGCGACATTATAAAGCCTAACTGGGAGCAAGCTCGTCCTCCGCCTCTTCTCGGCGAAGCCTCTCCAGTCAAAGCCTCACAGCTCCACTCTTTCACTGGCCCACTCACTCTCTGGCCGCTTTTCACATGGATGAACAGGTGCACAGAAAAACGTATTTGCAACAGCATCACAGACATACAGCATCAGATAAGTAGCATTCGAAACAAAAACATAAATAAACATTGATCGTGTGGATATTCAGAGGCTTTTTCCCAGGGTTGAAATGGCTAACACGAGAGGGCACAGTTTTAAGGTGCTTGGAAGTTGGTACAGAGGAGATGTCAGGGGTAAGTGTTTTACACAGAGTGGTGAGTGCATGGAAAGGGCTGCCGGCAACGTTGGTGGAAGTGGATAAGATAGAGTCTTTTTAAAGACTCCTGGATAGGTACATGGATCTTAGTAAAATAGAGGGCTATGGGTAACCTTAGGATATTTCTAAGTAAGTACATGTTCGGCGCAGAATTATGGGTCGAAGGGCCTGTATTGTGCTGTAGATTTTTACATGACATTCACTGTTTTAGTTCGCAAGCTATCGGGGTATAATACAAGATGTTAATAATATGAGGATGGGTTCGAAGGAATACGCCTTTACTCAGTCTTCTCCAGAAAGTTAAATTAGAAACCAGAAGGTTGTCAGCGCTGGATAGTTGAAATTGGAAATAGTGTAACACCTACCCAACAGGCTGGTATATGTCTAGGGGAAAAGGAGATCCAGCCACTCACCAAGGAGAGTGTTCTGCCTCCCCAGGAACACTGACCGTCGCTGGCAGTTCCAACGTCATGACGTCAGCGCTCATACGAACCAACACCCAACTAGACTCTTTACCACACCGTCTAGTTACCAATTCTACCTGCCCCATTCCTTTTACCAAACTTAACCCCCGCACTAACGCGTCTCCCGAAACTCGAAAATCCACTCCGCACACTACACAGGCATACTGTACCGGTACATCTTCCAACTCGCACCAGTTAACAATCTTGTCTCTGTCCATCTCCGCACTGCTGCCTGCGCGATTCCACAGCCCTTACAATCCAATCCCGGACGAGCCCCCACAAATGTAATACTTACCCAACAGGCTGGTATATGTCCAGGGGAAAAGGAAATCCAGCCACTCACCAACCCCACCTCCCGTACACGCAGGTGCTCTGAGAATCAAGTTTATGCTGCGCGCACACACACGATATTAAACTCACACCAGATACCGTTATGGAATACACTTTAAAGATTTTGCTAAAACTAAAAGAGTACAATGCAATACAATATATATGAAGGAAAAGAAAATAAAGTAACATGCACCAGCTTATCAAAGTTCAGTCAGTTTAGTGCACATCGTTGGAGCTCAACCATCGAACCACTCGACCCCTCGTCACTTTCCTTCGACCTCTACGTCCTTGCACCTCGACCGAGCAGTGCAGAGCACGTCCACCTTCTTCGGCGTCTTCTTCCCGACTCCCCTGAAAAGACCGCGAAAACCCCCCAAGCTCCCAGTCTGAGAAGACAAAATAACATTCCCCATTGGTCAACAAATGAATACAATCCCGATATCAGCAAGTCTAAAGCTAAACAGCTGCGAGAGAAAGCACTTATCATACAAAGAAGCATTCCTACTCTTAACAAAACAAAGAAGCCATTTTGATTAACATACACAGTACATTGTACAATAGTAAATCCAGTACAACTTCAAACTCAAGTTTATTGTTATTCAACCATATAAGGCATTGTGCAAAACTCTTCAGCGCACACAGACACATATATATATATAAAAACATAGGACATTGTCTGGTGTCTCACGACTGGGTGCGTCTGCACCCACACTACCCCTTGCCCGTGGCAGTCCTCTGCCAGCTGTCCCACAATCCTCGCACGACGTACTACACTTGCCATTCCGAACATCCTTCGCTCCCGCCAAGTTAACAAACTCGTTCTCCGCTCCACGTTGACAAATACAGTGCTGTGCAAAGTCTTAGGGACACTAACTCTATCAATGTGCCTAAGATATTTGCAGATTTATACCACCAAACGAAAAAAAAAACTTTCCTCAGGACGAGATACACAGCACAGTGCATATAGATCACACAACACGTAAAGTAATATTACCAGAAGTAAATTAACAAACAAAGAAATATATTCCAGAATGCTGACAGCGCTCAGATAAAACTGCTGATCGGTCTTTGACGAGAGTCGTTTCTTCACATTCTCTTTGATTGTCTGATTTATGATTATTTCTTCCATTCTCTGTATAAAATGGAAGTTTCCTAAATATGATAAATTCACCACATCTTTTCCCAGGGTTGGGGAATCAAGAACTGCAGGGTATCAGTTTACGAAGACAGCGTGGAGGGGTGGAACGAGCTGCCAGGGGAAGCTATTGACCCAACCACAATTACATTTTGAAGACACATGGACAGAAATTCTTTAGAAGGAAATGGAGACATATAGAAAGCAAACATATAGCTCTAGTTTCATGGAAATATCTGCATGTAGGTGGTGCACTGAAAGGACTATGTCCTTGCTGTACTACTCTGTGCCTTTATAACTGAATGGAAGATGCCAGTTGTAGCATTCTCTAAGTAGCGACATTTCATCGCGTCGACTTATTCCTGACTGTATTAATTTTACTGTTTTCTTTTCCTGTTTCCATTATGGTTTCTGACCAGGTTAGCTATTTCTCCACGTGTGCTTGTCTCAGCAACCGGCGAGAATTCCCCTCATTTTTTCGGACGATCCCAAGCGATTACTTCCAGAGCCACGCGTTGGCCCAACTTGTCAAGCGGTTTGGATGGACTTGGATTGGAACAGTGAGGAGCGACAACGATTATGGAAACTTTGGGATGCAGGCCTTCACTGAGACCGTTCAGCAGCTTGGAGTTTGCATTGCCTTCTCCGTGTCGTTCCACAGAACGTATTCGAGAGAAAGGTTACTTCATGTTACCCGAATTATTCGGACAGCACCCACAAAAGTCGTGGTGGCATTTCTCGCTCAAGGCGACATGGCCATTTTATTAAGAGAAATAGTTCGACAAAACATTTCTGGTATCCAATGGGTGGGCAGTGAGGCGTGGATCGCAACTTCGCTTCTATCTCCAGAGGAGAACAAAAGATTCGTCACTGGGGCCATCGGGGTTGCGATACGTAATGTGAATATTCCAGGATTCAAAAACTTCTTAACGCGGGTTCATCCGTCTGCCTATCCCGGTAATCTTTTAGTCGAAGAATTTTGGGAAAAGACCTTCGGTTGTAGCCTGAAAAGAATAGATAACAACACAAGAAGCGCAGCGGCAACCGCAAAGCCTCGTCAATGTACAGGAACGGAGAGCTTAAAGACTGTGTCTAACACTTACACGGACAGATCTCAGATGAGGGTTTCCAACAAAGTTTATGAAGCCACTTATGCTATAGCCCATGCACTTCATAATATGTTTTCGTGTAAAAGTGGCGAAGGTCCATTTGTCAATCAGTCTTGCGCAAACATTTCAAATTTTCAGCCATGGCAGGTACGTAGTATTGACCAAGTCATTCGAACATAGTCCAATTAATATTCATTGTTCATGTGAAATGTTGGTTGATCGATGTCATGTTCCATCGTCTATGTCTTCCTCTGGTAGGTTTTGCATTACATGCAATCACTAAATTTCACAAGTAAAGTCGGGGAAAGGATAAACTTCGACGATAACGGAGACTCAGTGGCTACGTACGATATTGTGAACTGGCAGGTGAATAGCGAGGGGAATGCCACTGTTTTGATAGTTGGACATTATGATGGATCTGCGCCTTCAGCTGAACAAGTTATAATAAATGAAGGATCTATTGTTTGGACTGATGGTCGCAGAGAGGTAATACATGAAAATGCGACTGTAGAGTAAACCAAATAACTTTGAAGTTTAACAGCTAGCGAAGCATTAAATTTATTTCTATAAACGGGATTGAGATTCATGATGTATTTGAACAGCTTAACTACAGGCGGTCCTCGGGTTATGAATAATAACGAGCTTAGTCATATTAAGTTCTAAACCCTGCCGGGTCATGCCTACTTACCTCGTTGCTCTCTGTCTGTCTGTCTGTCTGTCTGTGTGTCTGTCTGTCTGTGTGTCTGTCTGTCTCTCTCTCTCTCTCTCTCCACCCCCTCCCCTCTCCCTCGCTGGCTTTCTCTCTGTCTCTGTCTCTCTTTCAACGTTTAGTTTTGAGCTATATTAGCAGACTTACGTAATGTTGATGGTATTCATAACAATAATGTAAGCATATCAAATGATCTTTGTGTGTTTTCCGACTTACGGGCAGAATCAACTTACGGACATCTGTAAAACGGAATACGTTTGGTACCCGGGAACGGTATGTGTAGAGTCACGAAAATTGGGCGTTCTTAACTCCTAAAACTAAACGAAATTTGGCAGATAAGATATGAACCCGAGGGTCTAAAATTCTGTCGAAGATGTTGTTAGCCGTACAGGAATTGCATACATTCTTGTGAACAACCTGCAATTCCCTGGCCGATATCCAATTCCTCCGTGAAAGATGTTGGCAAAAAATTATATGGCCTTACCATTTCCCAGAAATAGTGGAAGAAAATCCACGACGAATGTACCGTTGTTTTTTTCTCTGTATACAGGAGTGTAGGTAAGATCAGCCAAGGTACTGACATTCCGAGATATAGAGTTATACAGCACAGAAACAGACTCTTTGGCCCCACTCGCCCGTGCTGACCAAGATTACCCACCGATTTGTCAGCACGACCCACATCTCTAGAACTTTTCCCATCCATGTACCTGTCCAACCATCTAAATGTTAGTATTACACCTGCCTACACCATTTCCTCTGGCACCTTTTTTCAAAATACCTACCACCCTTTGCTTGAAAATGTTGCCTCATAAGTCTATTCATATCTCTCTTAGAACACAATTTAAACCTAGCCCGATAGCTTTGTTTTCCTCCGAGTGCTATTTCCTCTGCGTGAAGAAGTTTCCCCACATGTCCATTTTAAATCTGCCTCAGTCCACACCTTAAGCCCTGCAGTTCGTTCCCCTTCAGAGTGATATGTCTTATATAAAAATAAGAAATTAACACGTTATCTTTGTTTGTCACGAGGTCCCCCGCGCAGTTTGTTCCAACAGCTGTATTCCTGGGACAAGAAAAGCAGCTCGAAAGGGACAGCCTATTTGTTGCTTTGATTGCATCCCATGTGCCCAAGGGGCGATCAGTAACATCACAGGTATGGACCACTAATAACTTCAATGTTAACGTGTTCACGGGTGTCTCCAGACCAGCTGATGAATCGATTTTCCCTTTACTCCTTCAAGATTCAATTGAGTGCATGAGGTGCCCCAGCGATTCCTGGTCCAACGACCGACAAGACCAATGCATAAACAAGCGGCTTGACTTTCTCACATTTACCGAGGTGATGGGGATTGTTCTGACCACGCTGGCGCTGATCGGAACTTGCTTCACTGCCACAATTGGTGGCATTTTCTTGTTTCACAAAGACACTCCGATCGTGAAGGCAAACAATGCGGAGCTCAGCTTCCTTCTTCTCCTCGCATTGAGTCTTTGTTTCCTCTGTTCAATCACATTCATTGGCGAGCCGTCGGTGTGGTCCTGTATGTTACGCCACACAATGTTTGGCGTTACTTTTGTTCTCTGCGTTTCCTGTGTTTTGGGCAAAACTGTTGTTGTGGTGATGGCATTTCAGGCAAAACTACCCAGCAATAATGTGGCCAAGAGGTTTGGTCCCCGACAACAACGCCTGATCGTGTTTCTTCTTACACTGCTACAGTGCTTAATATGTACCGTCTGGCTCATCAAATCCCCACCCCTCCCCGTCAAAAACATGACCTATTCGAACGAGGTGGTCCTTCTGGAATGTGATGTGGGATCAGAATTAGCATTTTACTGCGTCCTGGGTTATATTGGCTGCCTGTCATTGGTTTGCTTTGCCGTTGCCTTTTTGGCACGAAACTTACCGGACAATTTCAATGAGGCGAAATACATCACATTTAGTATGCTGGTATTCTGCGCTGTTTGGATATCTTTCATTCCAGCTTACGTCAGTTCTCCCGGGAAATTCACTGTGGCAGTGGAAGTGTTTGCCATTTTGGCTTCCAGTTTCGGCTTACTTTTCTGTATCTTTGCTCCTAAATGTTACATCATATTGTTAAAGCCGGAGAGAAATACAAAGAAATATTTGATGGGGAAATTGTCTTCCTAAAAGCCTTAAGTAGAATTTGTTATGGTTTATTGATATTGATATATGATTGTCACCTGAACTGAGATATCAGCTGAAAACATTTTTGCATATTGTTCATATGATTACATAGTGCATCGAAGATGGAGCAAGGAGAAATAGTGAAGCTACAGAGAAACTGCAGTGCAGATAAGCAGTAAAGTGTAAGATCAGAACAGAGTTGGATTGTAAAGCTTGTACTTCAGATTTAAAATCACAAAATTTCAGACATAAGACATAGAAGCAGAATTAAGTTACTCAGCCAATCGACTCTGCTCCGCCGTTCTATCATGGCTGATCCCAGATCCCACTCAACCCCATTTGCCTGCCTTCTCGCCATATTATTTGATGCCCTGACCGTTCAGGAAACGATCAATTTCCGCCTTAAATATACCCACGGACTTGGCCTCCACCGCATTCTGTGACACACCGCATTCCATAGATCCACCATTCGCTGGCTAAAAATATTCCTTCTTACCACTGTTCGAAGAGGTCGTGCCTCAATTTTCAGGCTGTGCCCTCTAATTAGTTCTGATAGCCCACCGTCGGAAACATCCTCTCCACATCCACCGTATGTAGTCCTTTCAATATTCGGTAGGTTTTAATTAGATAACCCTGCATTCTTATAAATTTCAGTGAGTACGGGCCCAAAGCAGTCAAACGTTCCATGTGCTAACTCTTTCATTCCTGGAATCATCTTTGTGAACCTCCTCTAGTCTCTCTCCAACGACAACACAACCTTTCTGAGATGTGTATCCAAATCTGCTGACAATACTCCAAGTGCAGCTGACTATTGTCTTATAAGGGCTCAGCGTTATCTACTTGCTTTTATATTCTCTTCCGTTTGAAATAAATGCCAACATTCAATTTGCCTTCCTTACCACAGGCTTAACCTGAAAATTAACCTTCCGGGAGTCTTGCACGAGGACTCCTAAGTCCCTCTGCGCCTCTAATGTCTGAACCATTTCCCCATTTAGATAACAGTCCGCACTATTGTTCCTTGCACCTGAGTGCATTATCATACATTTCCCAACGCCTTATTCTATTTGCCACTTTTTTGTCCATTCTTCCAATTTGTCTGAGTTCAACATTGTTTCGCCTCCACTTATCTTCGTATCATCCGCAAAATTTGCAATAAAGCCATCAGTTCCATTATCTAAATCATTGGCAAACAATGTTAAAACTAGCAGTCCCAATCCTGACCCCTGGGGAACACTAGTCACCGGCAGCCAACCAGAAAAGGTCCCATTTGTTCCCAGTCGCTACTTTCTGCCTGTCAGTCATTCCACTATCAATGCCAGTATCTTTCCTGTAACGCGCAGGATTTTATCTTATGAAGCATCCTCATGTGTGGTATCTTATCAAACGCATTCTGAAAATCCAAGTGAATGACATCCACTGCATCTCCCTTGCATTATCCTACTTGTTACTTCCTCAAAGAATTCTAACAGGTTTGTCGGGCAAGGCCTCCTTTCATAGAAACCATGCTGACTTTGACTTGTTTTATCATTAGTCTCCAAATACCTCGAGACCTCATCCTAATAATGGACTCGAACACTTTTCCAACCACTCTTGGGCTAAAATAGCCTATAATTTCCTTTCTTTTGCCTTCCTCCCTTCATAATGAGTGGAGTGAAATTTTCAATTTTCCAATCCTCCGGGACCATGCCACAGTCAAGTGATTCTTAAAAGCTCATGACCAATGCATTCGTTATCTCTTCAGCGCCGTCTCTCAGAACTCTGGAACGTAGTCCGTCTGACCCAGGTGACTTATCCACCTTAACAGCTTTGAGTTTGCCTCGCACGTTTTCCTTTCTAATAGCAATGTCACTCACTCATGTCCCTGACTCTCACGAACCTCTGGCACACTACCGGTGTCTTCCACAGAGTAGACAGATGCGAACTACCCGTTAGGTTAATCTGCCATTTCTTTATCTCTCATTTTACTACCTCACCACCATCATTTTCCAGTAGTCCAATATCAACTCTCATCTCCCTTTTACTCTTTATGTAACTGAAAGAAAACTTTTAGTATCCTGCTTTATATTGTTGGCTAGACTACCCTCATATTTCATCTTTTCCCTTCTTACGTCTTTTGAGTTGCCTTTTATTTCATCCAACTTCCCACTCACTTTTGCCATCTTCATGGCTTTTATGCAGTCCGTAACTTGCTTTTTCAGCCACGGTTGCCCACCCCTGTCATTTGAGAACTTTCTCCTCTGCGGGACTTATCTATCCTGCGCCTTGTGAACTATTCCTGGAAACTTCAGCCATCTTTGCGCTGCCGTTATCCCCACCAGTATCCTCCTCAATCCACTTGTGGAAGTCCCTCTCTCATCCTTCGGTAAATCGTTTATTCCATTGCGCTACAGATACATGTGAGCTATGCTTCTACCTCTCAAATTGCAGTATGAATTAAATCAGATTATGCGCTCTGATTCCCAAGTGTTTCTTTACATTAAGCTCGCTAATATAATCTGGGTTATGACATTACACCCAATCTAAGATAGCCTTTCCCACGTGGGCTCAAGCATAAGCTGCCCTAAAAAGACTTTTCTTAGGCATTCAGCAAATTCCTTCTCTTGCGATCCGACACCAACGTAATTTTCCTAATACCCTAGCATATTGAAATTCCGCATTGCAATTATTGTGCTATCCTTCATCGGTTAATGGCCTCGTGGATTACAATATTGGAGTACTGATTATGTACTTTGTATACATTAATGGTGAACTGTACAACAAATATATTGTAATTCGATTCCAGACCAAAGGAATCATCGATTTTCTTATCGAGAGATAAATGCAGGAATCAAACATTGAGAATGTAATGTATTGATTGAAATACCGATGGATGTATGTTGAATAGCAGCTTTTGAAATAGATTTCTAATTATACGGAAAAGAACTGCAAGGTTTTGTAAAAGTTCGACCAAATGGATCGTTATTTCAAAGGGCAGACAATAGGAGTAAACAGCTTCCATTTGTTCAATTCTTTTATTAAAAGTCCGTCCCATTCTTTAGTTTATAGTTCATTAAGTAATTATTTCACTGTTCAGTGAGCAATGCAGATTGGCTTCACCAATATGCCCGGAATTAGGTTCAGAGGAGATGTAAGGGGTAAGATTCTTAAGCAGAGAGTGGTAAGTGCGTGGAATGGGCTGCCGGCAACAGTCGTGTCTTTTAAGAGACTCCTGGAGAGGTACATGGAGCTTAGGAAAAAAGAGGGCTATGGGAAACCCGGGATAAGTTCTAAAGTAAGTTCAGATGGAGGACCGATTGGTTTGTATTGTGCTGTAGGTTTTCTATGTTTCTCTGTTTATGATATGGAATTGCATTATAAACACATCGATCTCTGTCTGAAACATTAAAATAACATGGATTACAAAGACGTTTTCTATAAAAGTACCATTTGATGTCATGTCAGTCTGGTGTAGGAGAATATGAAGAAAGCAAGCATAGGTAAGTGGTACATTCATCTGGGGAAGCCTCTGCAGCATCCGAAATGAAGAAATAGCTTCTTATCTCAATACTGAATGAGCAGCCCCGACCACGCCAACTTCTCGCAGCTGCCATCGGGACTGAAGTCCCATATTACCAGGTCCGTTCGGTTTTACACCAACAGGTATCATCCTAATTAGTCCAGTTCAGGAACACTATGGCAACTTGACAGCTTTTCACTGCTACACACTTCTGCTATATTTGGTTCTATTTGTGGTTACCACTAAAATTTGTGTTTCAAAGGTTCAAAGGTCCAATTTAATGTCAGAGAAATGTATATAATATATATCCTGAAAAGCTTTTTCTTCGCAAACGTCAACGAAAACAAAGAGCCCCAAAGAATGGACAGTTAAACGTGAGAACCCCAAAGTCCCCCCAGCTCCCACATCCCGCGCGTAAGCGGCAGAAAGCAACAATCCCTCTCCTGCCTCCCCAGCAAAAAAAAAAGCCCAGCCGCTACCGACCACGAGTGTGATCTAGGCGATAGCAAGGACACAGACCTTGCATTTACCCCAAAAACTATCGCATTTCATCCGGCATTCAACAAACCACAGGTTCTCTCTTCAGACCAGAGGTTTGGAATGTGTCTATTTAATGCAAGGAGTATTGGGAACAAATAGATGAGCTTGTAGCGTGGATCAGTACTTGGAGATATGATGTGGTGGCCATTATAGAGACTTGGATGGCTCAGAGACAGGAACTTCAAGTGCCGGGTTTTAGAGGTTTCCGAAAGAAGAGAGAGGGAGGCAAAAGAGGTGGGGCGTGGCACTGTCAATCAGAGATAGTGTCACGGCTGCAGAAAAGGTGGACGCTATGGAGAGATTGTCTACGGAGTCTCTGTGACTGAAGGTTGGGAACAGGAAAGGGTCAATAACTTTACTGCGAGTTTTTATACGCCGCCTAATAGTAACAGGGATATCCAGGAGCAGATATGGAAACAGATCCTGGAAAGGTGTAATAATAACAGCATTGTCGTGACGGGAGATTTTATTTTCCCAAATATCGATTTGTATCTCCCTAAAGCAAGGGGTTTAGATGGGGTGGAGTTTTTTAAGGTATGTTCAGAAAGGTTTCTTGACACAATATGTAGCTAAGCCTACAAGAGGAGAGGCTATACTTAATTTGGTATTGGGAAATGAACCTGGTCAGGTGTCAGATCTCTCAGTGGGAGAGCATTTTGGAGATAGTGATCATAGTTCTATCTCCTTTTCGATAACATTGGAGAGAGATAGGAACGGACAAGTTAGAAGAGCGTTTAATTGGAGTAAGGGAAACTATGAGACTATCAGGAAGGAAATTGAAAGCTTAAATTGGAAAGAGATGTTCTCAGCGAAAAGTACGCAGGAAATGTGGCAAATATTCAGGGGATATTTTTGTGGAGTTCTGCATTGGAACGTACGTTCCAAAAAGACAGGGAACTTATGGTAGGATACAGGAACCGTGGTGTACAAAGACTGTAATAAATCCAGTCAAGAAGAAAAGAAAAGCTTACAAAAGGTTCAGAGAGCTAGGTAATGTTATAAATCTAGAAGATTATAAGGCTAACAGGAAGGAACTTAAGAAGGAAATTAGGAGAGCCAGAAGGGGCTATGAGAAGGCCTTGGCGGGAAGGATTAAGGAAAACCCCAAGGCATTCTACAAGTATGTGAAGAGCAAGAGGATAAGATGTGAAAGAATAGGACTTATCAAGTGTGACATTGAGAACGTGTGTATGGAACCGGAAGAAATAGCAGAGGTACTTAATGAATACCTTACTTCAGTCTTCACTATTGAAAAGGATCTTGGTGATTGTAGTGATGACTTGCAGCAGACTGAAAAGGTTGAGCATGTAGATATTAAGAAGGAGGATATGCTGGAGCTTTTGGAAAGTATCAAGTTAGATAAGTCGCCGGGACCGGGTGAAGTGTACCCCAGGCTACCGTGGGAGGCGAGGGGGGAGATTGCTGAGCCTCTGGTGATGATATTTGCATTATCAATGGGAACAGAAAAGATTCCAGGTGATTGGAGGGTTGCGGATGTTGTTCCTTTATTCAAGAAAGGGAATAGAGATAACCCAGTAAATTATAGACCAGCGAGTCTTATCTCAGTGGTTGGTAAGTTGATAGAGAACATCATGAGAAGCAGGATTTATAAACATTTGGTGAGGTATAACATGCTTAGGAACAGTCAGCATGGCTTTGTCAAGGGCAGGTCGTGCCTTACGAACCTGATTGAATTTTTTGAAGATTTGACTAAACACATTGATCAAAGAAGAGCAGTAGATGTACTGTATATGGATTTCCGCAAGGCATTTGATAAGGTACCCCATGCAAGGTTTATTAATAAAGTAAGGAGGCATGGGATCCAAGGGGACATTGCTTTGTGGATCCAGAATTGGCTTGCCCACGGATGGCAAAGAGTGTTTGTAGATGGGTCATATTCTGCATGGAGGTCTGTGACCAGTGGTGTGCCTCAAGGATCTGTTCTGGGACACTTATTCTCGTGATTGTTATCAATGTCCTGGATGATGGAGTGGAGGGATGGGTTAGTAAGTTTGCTGATGACACAACGGTTGGCGGTGTTGTGGATGAGAGGTGAACTGATAGAGATGTATAAGATGATGAGAGGCATTGATAGTGTGGATACTCAGAGGCCATATCTCATCATTCTTATAACCATATAACAATTACAGCACGGGAGCAGGCCATTTCGGCCCTTCTAGTCCGTGCCGAACGCTTACTCCCACCTAGTCCCACTGACCCGCACTCAGCACATACCCCTCCATTCCTTTCCTGTCCATATACCTATCCAATTTAACTTTAAGTGACAATACCGAACCTGCCTCTACCACTTCTACTGGAAGCTCGTTCCACACAGCTACCACTCTCTGAGTAGAAATTCCTCCTCGTGTTACCCCTAAGCTTTTGCCCCCGAACTCTCAACTCATGTCCTCTTGCTTGAATCTCCCCTACTCGCAATGGAAAAAAGCCTATCCACGTCAACTCTATCGCCCTCATAATTTTAAATACCTCTATCAAGTCCCCCTTCAACCTTCTACACTCCAAAGAATAAAGGCCTAACTTGTTCAACCTTTCCCTGTAACTTAGGTGCTGAAACCCAGGTAACATTCCAGTAAATCTTCTCTGTACTCTCTCTATTTTGTTGACATCTTTCCCATAATTCGGTGACCAGAACTGTACACAATACTCCAAATTCGGCCTTACCAATGCCTTGTACAATTTTAACATTACATCCCAACTCAGTGCTCGGATTTATAAAAGCCAGCATACCAAAAGCATTCTTCACCACCCTATCCACATGAGATTCCACCTTCAGTGGACTATGCACCATTATTCCTAGATCACTCTGTTCTACTGCATTCTTCAACCCCCTACCATTTACCATGTATGTCCTATTTCGATTATTCCTACCAAAATGTAGCACCTCACACTTAACAGCATTAAACTCCATCTGCCATCTTTCAGCCCACTCTTCTAACTGGCCTAAATCTCTCTGCAAGCTTTGAAAATCTACTTCATTATCCACAACGCCACCTACCTTAGTATCATCTGCATGTTTACTAATCCAATTTACCACCCCATCATCCAGATCATTAATGTATATGACAAACAACATTGGACCCAGTACAGAACCCTGAGGCACACCACTAGTCAGCGGCCTCCAACCTGACAAACAGTTATCCACCACTACTCTCTGGTATCTCCCATCCAGCCACTGTTGAATCCATTTTACTACTTCAATATTAATACCTAACGATTGAACCTTCCTAACTGACCTTCCGTGCAGAACCTTGTCAAAGGCCTTACTGAGGTTCATATAGACAACATCCTCTGCTTTACCCTCGTCAACTTTCCTCGTAACCTCTTCAAAAAATTCAATAAGATTTGTCAAACATGACTTTCCATGCACAAATCCATGTTGACTGTTCCTAATCAAAACCCGTCTCTCCAGATAATTATATATACCATCCCTCAGAATACTTTTCATTAATTTACCCACCACTGACGTCAAACTGACAGCCAATAATTGCTCGGTTTGCTCTTAGAACCCTTTTTAAGCAATGGAACCACATGAGCAATACGCCAATCCTCCGGCACCATCGCCTTTTCTAATGACATTTGGAATATATCTGTTAGAGCTCCTGCTATTTCTACACTAACTTCCCTCAAGCTCATAGGAACATCCTGTCAGGATCCGGAGATTTATCCACTTTTATATTCCTTAAAAGCGCCAGTCCTCTTTAATCGTCATAGTTTTCATAACTTCCCTACTTGTTTCCCTTACCTTACACAATTCAATATCCTTCTCCTTAGTGAATACCGAAGAAAAGAAATTGTTCAAAATCTCCCCCATCTCTTTCGGCTCCACACATAGCTGTCCACTCTGATTCTCTAAGGGACCAATTTTATCCCTCACTATCCTTTTGCTATTAATAAAACTGTAGAAACACTTCGGATTTATTTTCACCTTAGTTGCCAAAGCAACCTCGTATCTTCTTTTAGCTTTTCTAATTTCTTTCTTAAGATTCTTCTTACATTCTTTATATTCCTCGAGCACCTCATTTACTCCATGCTGCCTATACTCCATTCTCCTTAGCCCCAATACACTGCCTTCACCACGAATACCTTCATGCTTTGACCACTCACCAATCTGTCAACCACTGGCTTAAATATTCATAAAGACTTGGCCTCCACATCTGCCGGTGTGAAGAGTTCCACAGCTTCACCCTTCTCTGGCTAAAGAAACTCTTCCATATCTTCGGTCCAAGAGGACGGCCCTCTATTCTCAAGCTGTTTCTTCCGCCGTAGGAAACATCCTCTGCATGTCCAATCTATAAAGACAATTCCACGCACTCAGCAGTCCCTGCGTCAAAAAGTTAACTCTGTACCTACTTGCAAGCACCTTAAAACTATGCCCTCTCGTGCTAGTTAATTCAGCCCTAGGGGAAAGTCTCTGACTATCCCCACGATCAATGCTCCTCATTATCTTGTACACATCTGTCACGTCGCATCCGTCGCTCCAAGGAGAAAAATCCGAGTTCACTCAACCTGTTTTCATAAGGCATGTTCCCTAATCCAGGCAACATCCTTGTAAATCTCCTCTGTGCCGTTTCTATGGTTTCCACTTCCTTGCTGTATAGAGGCCACCACAATTGAGCACATTACTCCAAGTAGAGTCTGACCAGGGCCTATACAGATGCAACATTACCTCTCGGCTCTTAACCTCAATCCCACGGTTGATGAAGGCCAATGCACTGTATGCCTTCTCAACCACAGAGTCAACCTGCATCGTAACTTTGAGTGTCCTATGGACTCGTGCCCAAAGATTCCTCTGATCCTTCACACTGCCAAGAGTCTTAACATTATTGCTATATTCTGCCATCATATTTGACCTACCAAAGTGAACCACCTCGGCCTTATCTGGATTGAACTCCATCTGCCACTTCTCCGCCCAATTTTGCATCCTATCAATGTCCTGTTGTAACCTCTGACAGCCTTCCACACCCTATCCACAGCACCCCCAACCTTTGTGTCATCTGACACAAAGACCTGACACCTGACCGAGTTCATTTCCCAATATCAGATCAAGTACATCCTCTCCTCTTGTAGGCGTATCTACATATTGTGTCAAGAAAGCTTCCTGAGCACATCTAAACTCTACCCCATCTAAACTCTTCAGTCTTTAGAGATGCCAGTCAATATTTGGGAAATTAAAATCTCCCTCCACAACAACCGTGTTATTGGTACTCCTCTCCAGAATCTGTTTTCCTATCTGATCCTCTATGTCCCTGTTACTATTGGGTGGTATATAAAAACCACCCAGTATAGTTATTGACCCCTTCCTATTCCTAGCTTCTACCCACAGAGAATGATTTTCAGAGAATGATGTCACATGACATCCGCCTTTTCTGCATCCGTGACACTCTCTGATCAGCAGTGCCACGCCCTCACCTATTTTGCCTTCCTCCCTTTCCTTTTTCAAACATCTAAAGCCTGGCACTGGAAGTAGCCATTCCTGCCCCTGCACCATCCAAGTCTCTGTAATGGCCACAACGTCATAGCTCCAAGTGCTGATCCACGCTCTAAGCTCATCACTTTATTCATAACACTCCTCGCATTAAAATAAACATATCTCAAACCATCAGTCTGACCGTGTCTCTTTCTCACTGTCTCCAAGCTTTCTCTATTTCTGAGCCAACCTGCTTTTCCTCCGTCACTTCAGTTCGGTTCCCCCCGCTTCCAGAAATTCTAGTTTAAACTCTCTCCAGTAGCCTTAGTAAACCTCCCCGCCAGGGTATTGGCTCCCCTCGGATTCAAGTGCAGCCCGTCCTTTTTTGTACAGGTCACACCTGCCCCAGAAGAGGTCCTAAAGATCCAGAAATCTGACTACCTGTGCCTTTCTTTTAATCCCTCAGCCACGTATTTATCCTCTACCTCATTCTATTCCGATACTCACTGTCACATGGCATAGGCAGTAATCCCGTGATTACTACCTTTGAGGTATTGCTCCTCAACCTCTTTCCTAACTCGCTGTAGTCTGTTTTCAGGACTTCCTCCCTTTTCCTACCCATGTCGTTGGTAGCAATATGTACCACGACCTCTGACTGTTCTCCTTCCTATTTCAAGATACCGTGGACGCGATCAGAAAAATCACGGACCCTGGCACCTGGGAGGCAAACTACCATCGGTGTTTCTTTCCTGCGTCCACAGAATCGACTTTCTGACCCCCCTAACTATCGAGTCCCCTGTCACTGCTGCCATCCTCTTCCTTTCCCTTCCCTTCTGAGCCACACGGTCAGACTCTGTGCCAGAGCTACGACCACTGTTACTTCCCCCTGGTAGGCCATCACTCCCAACTGTACTCAAACAGGAGTACTTATTTTTAAGGGGGACAACCACTGGGGAACTCCTAGCATCTGCCTCTTCCCCTTTCCTCTCCTAACTGTTACCCACTTCTCAGTCTCCTTGGGTCCTGGGGTGACTACCTGCCTGTAGCTCCTCTCTATCACCTCCTCACGCCCCCGACCAGACAAAGGTCATCGAGCTGCAGCTCCAGTTCCCTAACACGATCTCTCAGGAGCAGCAGCTCGAGCACCTGGTGCAGATGTGCTCGTCCGGGAAGCTGGGAGTCTCCAGTTCCTCCCACATCTGACACCGAGCACAGAAAACCGGCCTCACACACATACTTTGTCTGTATTCTAAACAGATAACCTACCTCGCCACCTCCCTTTATCGCCTAAGCCCCGTTGAGCCAAAGCCTTCCTATTCTGTCTCGCTCTACTCCGTCGCCAGTTCTGTAAATGTCTTCTTTTTAAACTCCTCCCTCTATTCTCACTGGCCGACCTAAACTCACTTGAGCAGTCGTACCCCGTTCAAACCGCTGAAGAAGTTCTTCTCAATTATAGTGAATTGTTACGCAATTGAGCTTGACTAGGACACGGAACTTGGATCTTGACTCGGACACGGAACTTGGATCTTGACTCGGACACGGAACTTGGATCTTGACTCGGACACGGAACTTGGATCTTGACTCGGACACGGAACTTGGATCTTGACTAGGACACGGAACTTGGATCTTGACTAGGACACGGAACTTGGATCTTGACTCGGACACGGAACTTGGATCTTGACTCGGACACGGAACTTGATTCTGAACTCGGGCTCGGAACTTGAATCTTGGCTCGGGCTCGGAACTTGGATCTTTACTCGGACTCGAAACTGGATCTTGCCGTGGACTTGGAACTTAGATGGGACTCAGCCTGGACTCAGAACTGGACTCGGAGCCTAAATTCGAAAGCAAAACCAGGAATAGGAACACGGAGCCTGGAACTGGAAAACGGCTTGGATCCACGAACTGGAACACGGCTTGAAAACTGGACCTGGATATGGATCACGAGCCTGAACTTGAAGGACTTGGACAATGAAGAGACAGAACCACACAACGACAGTCCTTTCATATCTAGGCTCTGAGTGGCGGCCAAACGGCCTGCAACACTCAGCTGGACAGCAGGCTCTCAACTCGACCCCAGGAACTGGACTCGGACCCGGAACTTGACTTGACTCGAGCTCGGAACTTGACTTGACTCGGGCTCGGAACTTGACTTGACTCGGGGTCAGAAGACGGTCCCTTATTCCCAGTGGCTCGGAACACGCAAACTGCACGGCTACGGTGAGTAATTCTCAGCCGGACATGAAAACGACAGGACTCGCATCCCGACTCGGAGTTGCAGCAAAATGGCCGGCAACTCAACTGGATACGAAAACGACTGAATTCACTGAGCAACCACAGGCACCAAAGCAGCTTAGAGTCCACGATCTTCGGTGGTTCCGGTGATGGTACAGACTTCTCAGCAGCCCAGAACGTAAATCGCCGGACTGGCTTCCGGTGACTAGCTTCTGATGAGCTTCTGGTGATGGTCGAGCCATGAGTAGCTGTAACCGGAACCTTTTATGTTGCTGGTTCGAAATGAAGATCAGGTGCCTTAATCAAGGCGCCCAACGGAACACGGGGAAAAGGAAATAACTGGAATGAGGAGTCAATGGTCTGGACCATGACAGTACCCCATCACCCCACCCCCCATGGGAGCCTCCGAGTGATCCAACAGGCTTTCCCAGATTATCGACGACCTGGGCGGGAGTGGGGGGGCGGGGGGGGGGGCACGAAGGGAGTCTGGTTAGCGGAAGTCTGAAGTCCGTGTCTGGGTCGCTGTGTTTGGCTGGTCCGTTCTGTTACATGCGTGCGTTGGGAGCGGACTCTAGTGCAAAACACAGACACAGGGCGAGTATAAACAGAACAGTGTTTATTGATAGTTACTAGGATGGTCAGAGATCGAGGACAAAAATGTCAACCTGGACGTAAATGTCAGATAACAAACTGATAAAACCTGGACTACGACTTGAACTCAGTCTTGACTTAGACTCGGACTCGGACTTGAAGTCGCCTCAGACTCGGAGCTTGGATCTTGATTCGGACTCAAAACTGAATCTTGATGTGGACTCGGAACTTAACTGGGACTCAGCCTGGACTCGGAACTGGGCTTGGAACCTGGAACTGGAACACGGACCACAAGCTGGACTTGAAGGACTTGGACAACGAAGAGACAGACTACCCAACTCGGAGTAATGGCAAACGGCCAGAACTACTTAACTGGAAGGGCTTGGACTACGAAGAGACAGAAACACACAAGGACAGTCCATTCATATCTAGTCTCAGCCTGCAACACAGGAACTCCATCAAGTTAGAGGCAACCCAGACGGAATATAAAGTGTTGTTCCTCCAAACTAAGGGTGGCTTCATCTTGACAGCAGAGGAGGCCATGGAGAGACATATCAGAATGGGAATGGGACGTGGAATTAAAATGTGTGGCCACTGAGAGATCCTGCTTTCTCTGGCGGACAGAGAACGAGACAGTCTCCCAGTCTGCGTCGGTTCTCACCAATATATAGAAGGCCACACCGGGAGCATGACCATTGATTTCTCTAACTTCCGAAAATGAGCTTCCTCCCCTTCTTACCCGTCCCTTATTTATTTATTTATTATTTCCTTTTTTTTTGTCTTTTTTTTCTCTCTGTCCCTCTCACAATCACTCCTTGCCTGCTCTCCATCTCCCTCCGGTTCTCCTCTCCCCCTTTCTTTCTCGCTCGGCCTCCCGTCCCATGATCCTTTCCCTTCTCCAGCTGCGTATCCCTTTTGCCAATCAACTTTCCAGCTCTTAGCTTCATCCCTCCACCTCCCTCTTCCAATTTTTTTTACTATTTCTTCTTTCAGTTAGTCCTGACGAAGGGTCTCAGCCCGAAACGTCGACTATAGCATCCTATAGATGCTGCCTGGCCTGTTGCGTTCCACCAGCATTTTGTGTGTGTATTAAGAATCACTGCTTTCTGTATAAGCATCTACGGGCCCGAGTGGATACAAAATGCTATTTTTTTTTAAATGTTCGCTCTACGCACGGTGTAATATCTAACGGCAACACAACTGCACGGAACTGATGATAATTAGAAACTGTCCGCCAGCAATCTTCTGTCCCAACTACACAGCAGAGTCTCCCAAATAAACAAAGGGAATCCCGGCTATTTTGTTGATTAGTTCTGGTTCTTTAAGAGTTGTCTTAAATGGTAAAGCATAGTTAGTTCTAAGGTAGGGATATGTTCGGCATAGCTCTGTGGGCCGAAGGGCCTGTATTGTGCTGTAGGTTTTCTATGTTTCTATGAATAGTCGGTTGCCCCACCCAATTAACCAGAATCCACTGTACATTACTTTTGCAGACAGGTTCCATCTTGTTCTGTATTTCATATTGTTCACCTCCAACTCTTCCCTTTTTAGACTTCTTTGGAGCCGTCCAAGGGAACAGGTGAGGATCTAGAACCCATTACAAGCCCATGCTCTCTCAGCTAGTTTGACAACACTTCCAAATAAGAGAAAATCTGCAGATGCTGGAAATGGCCCAAAACGTCGGCTGCACTTTTATCGATAAATAAAAGTTGAATTTTATTGAATTCCACAGGCATTTTGTCAGATTGACAATACTTCCTCCCACCCTGCTGCTTGCAAGAACATTTTATTCTCGCAGTATCCTCTGCAGCATCATATCTACTGTCAGGATGAGACTTTCCATCAAGATGCCTTTGTTTCTCCTGACCCATGGCTTCCCCTTTCCCATGATGAAGGCAGAACTCTTCGCCAAGTTTCATCTCTTTTGACTCTATTCATCTTCATAGGTGCTGCCTGACCTGCTAATTTCTTCCAGCATTTTGTGTGTGTCGCTTTGGATCTCCGGCATCCACAGAATCTTTTGTGCTTATCATCTATCTTCTATATGTCTGCTCAAGTCCCATGACAAAGAAAGGATGGGATTCCCCGGTCCTGATCTTCTACTGCACCAAATTCTACATTCATTGCTTCATCTTCAGTAATTTCTGCCACCTACAGCTAGATTCCAGAACCTGACACATCTTCTCCTCCCCTCCCAGCATTCCAAAGACATCCTCCATTAGCATATTTCATGGCTCTGTTTCTCATCATCCTCTACTCGTCGCCTTTTTATCCACTTTTCCATTTAACTTCGGGAGATGCAGTATCTGCACACTAATCTTGTCCCGTCCCACCATCCAGGACGCCAAAGAATCTTTACCAGGTGAATTGCCTGCATTTTTTCTAAATGTATTGCATTTGGTTCCCACACGTGGTTTACTCTACATTTGAGAAACCCAACGTAAACTGGGTGACCACATTGAGGAACATACACTCCGTCCATTCGGGTAATGCAGAGTTACCGAATACCTCGGTTCCCTTTAGTTTCTTTCTTATGACTAATAATTAACAAATATTAGTCATCCTCCACCCAGCTGAAAAGTTCTCACATAATACAACCCCACACATTTCCTCGAAGACGTTACTTTGGGAACCTATATGTTTCGAGTTATACCAGTCTCTGAAATATGTGAAGTATTCTTTTTTTTTTCAGTCTTACATGAGTCCCGAATCTAATCTGTTATTGATTTACACAGGTGACTGTAATTTGAAAATCCTTTCAAAACTGCTGTCATGTTCCAGCTTTCCTCACCTCCGTGTGGTCTATCTCCCAATCTCTCCTTGCTTCGCGTTCTAGTTCAAGGGGGAGGGACTATTTTTTTTTGTTAACACCGCAATTATTTTCACTATAAATCCCCCCACTCTGTATCTGAATGCCGAAATCCTTGGGTCGAATTGCCCCAAGGTCAGAGGAACAACGTTTATGAATCCAGAGCAAGATAGTTAGATTGGAGGCCTGATGCCTGCGAGACTGCCACCAAGGACTGGAGGCCGGGATGCAGCCTGTGTATCGGAGGGTGGATGGGAAATCTGTTATCTTGTTTTGTTTTGTTGATGTTGTCACTGCTCGTGTTATTCTGCTGAACACTGTGGGCATGCTAAGTGGTGACACTTACAAGGTAGCCCCAGAACATCCTTGGGTGTGTTGTTTGTCAGAACAAAAGGTGCATTTCCATAAGACCATAAGATAAAAGAGCATTGAGTCCATTGAGTCTGCTCTGCTATTTCATGAAGGCTAGTCCTATTTTCCTCTCAGTCCCAATCTCCTGCCTGCTCTCCATATCCCTTCATGACCTGACCAATCAAGATTCAATCAACCTCTGCCTCAAATGTGCATAAAGACTTAGCCTCCACAGCTGTCTGTGAGAAAGAATTCCACAAATTCACCACTCAGTGGCAAAATGAATTCTTCCTCATCTTCAATCTGAAAGGGGAGCCCTCTAGTCTAGGTTGTGTCCTGCTGTCTTGGACTCACATACCATAGGCAACATCCTCTCCACATCCACTCTATCAACATTCGATAGGCTTCAATGAGGTCATCCCTGATCTTTCTGAATTCCAGCGAATACAGGCCCAGAGACATTAAACACTCTTTATATGACATGCGGTTCAATCCTGGAATAATTTTTGTGAACTTCCTTTGAACCAGCTCCATTTACAGCACAGCATTTCTAAGATAAGTGGCCCAAAACTGCTCGCATTGCACTGTGCAAACTCACCAGATCATAATGAAGTCTCAACATTACATCCTTGCTTTTATATTCTTGTCCTCTTGAAATGAACTATGACATTGCATTTGCCTTCCATAGAGAATCCTGCACAAGGACTCCAAATACTTTTGCACTTCAGTTTTTATTTATTTTCTCTCTATTTAGAAAATACCTAACCGTTTCATTTATTCTACCAAAGTGCATGACCATACACTTCCTTATACTGTATGCTATCTCCCATTTCTTAGCCCATTCTCCTCAGCTGTCTGTTCTTCTATAGTGTCTTAACTTCTTCAACACGACTTATCCCTCCACACATCTTCATATCGTCTGTAAACCTTGTAACAAAGCCATCAATTCCATTACCCAAATCATTGACAAATAACGTAAAAGGAGCGATCCCAACACAGGCCCCTGTGGAACGCCAGTAGTCACCAGCAGGCAGTCAGAAAAGGTTCCCTTTATCCCCGCTCTTTCCCTGCTGCCAATCAGCCAAAGATTTATCCATGCTAGAATCTTTCATGTAATACCATAGCGTCGTAGATTGTTAAGCAGTCTCATGTGTGACTCCTTGACAAAGGCCAGGTGAAAATCCAAATATACAACATCAATCGATTCTCCTTCGTCCATCTTCTCTGTTATTTCTTCAAAGAATTCCAACAGATTCTTCAGGCAAAATTTTCACTTGAAGAAAATATGCTGTCCACGGCCTATTTTTCAAGTGTCTCCAAGTACCCTGAGACCTTATTCTTAATATTCGATTTCAACATCTTTCCAGACACAAAGATCAGACTACCTACCCTATAGTTTCCTTTTTTCTGCTTTTCTCCCTTTTTGGAGACTGGAGTGAAACTTGCAATTTTCCTGTCTTCCAGAATCTAGTTATTCTTGAAAGATCGTCACTAATGCCTCCAGGATCTCTTCAGTCACCTCTTTCAGAACGCTGGGATGTACACCATACACCATACATGGGACCTTCACGCCTTTCAGTTTACCCAAGAACGTCCTTTGAAATTATGGTAACTTCATGACCCCTGACACCTGCAACTT
The DNA here is from genome assembly GCF_048418815.1 of Hemitrygon akajei. Classification (NCBI taxonomy): domain Eukaryota; kingdom Metazoa; phylum Chordata; class Chondrichthyes; order Myliobatiformes; family Dasyatidae; genus Hemitrygon; species Hemitrygon akajei. Next base: position 193,975,188 of record NC_133126.1, read on the forward strand.
CCACCATACTGCTAGTGTCTTCCTCGGTGAAGACTGGTGCGAAATACTTTTTTTCAGTTCGTCTGCAATCTCATTGTACCCCATAACTATCTCTCTAGGATTGTTTTCCAGCAGTCAACTATCCACTCTCACCTTTCGTTTACACTTTATGTATCTGAAGAAACGTTTGGTATCCTCGTTATTACAATTGGCTAGCTTAACTTTGTATTCCATCTATATCTTCTTAATACATTTTTAGTTGCTTTCTGTTGGCTATTAAAAGCTTCCCAAACCTCTAACCCCCAATAAATTTTGCTCTATTATATGCCCTCTCTTTAGCTGTTATGTTGGCTTTGACTTCTTTCATTTGGGCACGATTGTTTCATTTTTCCTCAAGAACCTTATAGTTGAGGTGTCGTATGGAGGGCCACTACCCAGCATCTATAGAGTGGAATTACAGTCGACATTTTTGGCCATTAATGAGGCCAAATTTGCAGAACTGTTTGCAGCAGCTCTTTTTATGTTTCAGTGTACATGTGATAAATAAATCTGAATCAGAATAATTCCATTTTCTTCAGAATACATTCTGACAATGCTCTCTTCCGTGCTGCTGTTCTTGTTGCTCTTCCACCAGTTGACAGAGACATGGTCACGCGTCAGTTTTATTTCCAGTATCTCAACTCTTACCTCTTCTTTCCTCCATCCTAAAACCATATTAAGGTCCCAGCCTGTACATGCAACAGCTCGACTGAAAGCCCTTTGCAAAACACCTTTTCCTCTTATTAATCATAAACACAAGAGATTCTGCAAATGCTGAAAATGCAGAGTAGCACACGTACAAAATGCTGGAGGAACTCAGCAGTCAGACAGAGAAGTAAGAAGATAAAAGCAAATTTACTATCAAGGTATATACATGTCACCATATACATCCTTGGGATTTATTGTCTTGCGGGCGTACTCAATAAATCTACAGATTATTAACCACAACAAAATCAATGAAAAAAAGATGCCCCCACCACCAACAACAACAACTTGGGCGTTCAACCAGAATACACAAAACAACAAAGTGTGCAAAAACGAAAAGAAATAAATAATAATAATATTATAAGCATATTATATTATATATTAATTATAATATTATAAGCAATAGGTATCCAGAACACGAGAACACGTGTCCTTAAAAGAGAGTCCGTTGGTTTTGGAAACATTTCAATGATGGGTTAAGTGAAGTTATCCCCTTTGATGCAAGAGTGTGATGGCAGCTACGTAGCGGAATAAGCAGTTGTCATAATGGGGTGGTAAATTGGATTAGTAAGTATGCTGATGATACTAAGGTAGGAGGTGTTGTGGATAATGAGGTGGGTTTTCAAAGCTTGCAGGGAGATTTATGCCGGTTAGAAGAATGGGCTGAACGTTGGCAGATGGAGTTTAATGCTGAGAAGTGTGAGGTTCTACATTTTGGCAGGAATAATCCAAATAGAACATACAGGGTAAATGGCAGGGCATTGAGGAATGCAGTGGAACAGAGAGATCTAGGAATAACAGTGCATAGTTCCCTGAAGGTGGAGTCTCATGTAGATAGGGTGGTGAAGAAGGCTTTTGGAACGCTGGCCTTTATAAATCAGAGCATTGAGTACAGAAGTTGGGATGTAATGTTAAAATTGTACAAGGCATTGGTAAGGCCAAATTTGGAATATTGTGTACAGTTCTGGTCACCGAATTATAGGAAAGATATCAATAAATTAGAGAGAGTGCAGAGACGATTTACTAGGATGTTACCTGGGTTTCAGCACTTAAGTTACAGAGAAAGGTTGAACAAGTTAGGTCTCTATTCATTGGAGCGTAGAAGGTTGAGGGGGGATTTGATTGAGGTATTTAAAATGTTGAGAGGGATAGATAGAGTTGACGTGAATAGGCTGTTTCCATTGAGAGTAGGGGAGATTCAAACGAGAGGACATGATTTGAGAGTTAGGGGGCAAAAGTTTAAGGGAAACACGAGGGGGTATTTCTTTACTCAGAGAGTGATAGCTGTGTGGAATGAGCTTCCTGTAGAAGTAGTAGAGGCCAGTTCAGTTGTGTCATTTAAGGTAAAATTGGATAGCTATATGGACAGGAAAGGAGTGGAGGGTTATGGGCTGAGTGCGGGTAGGTGGGACTAGGTGAGATTAAGAGTTCGGCAGGGACTAGGAGGGCCGGAATGGTCTGTTTCCGTGCTGTGATTGTTATATGGTTATATGGTTATATGGTCATTTTGTGCCATTGGTGAGGTAAAGTATGGAGTATTGTGTGTGGCACTTTTCACCTATTACAGGAAGTATATTAATTAGCTTGAAAGAGTACAGAGAAAAACTTTCCACTGAAGTTCAGTGAGCATAGAGAGAGGTCATAGGTTAAAGATGAAAGGTGAAATATTCACTCCGAGGGTGGTGAGAGTGTAGAATGAGTAGTCAGCATGAATGTTTCGATTGCAACATTTAAGAGAAGTTTGCATCAGTAGATATATTCTTCGTACAGGTAATGTTTGATAACTGTCTTGTCATGTGACATTGATATATAGGTAGTCCTTCCAGTTCCAATCATTATGCAAACTAATTCAGGAAATATTGCATAGTTAGATCTCAACCACATGCTCTTTTTAAATATTATGTAAGTTTACAGAGAATGGTGGAGAGAACAAAAGGAAAACAGTTGTCACACTCGAACATCGCCACAAGAGGGAGCAAGAGATAACAAGGCTTTTTGTTCAATTGCCGATTAGGCATGTTATTAGTTCATTGTTCTCATCTATGCTTTGTTTGCAGCCAATAAGAGTTCCCTGTCCCTTGATTCTTTGCTCAGCCTGTGAGTTATCCTTTGCAAGTGCAGTCTTACTTATGTTTCTGGCAATCTTCAGTTTCTGAAGCAGTAGTTAATGTTTCTTTTGGATTGTGATCTTGCCTGTGAGATTTCTAGACCCTCTGCTTAATCCTTCCCGAAGAAATGTTGGAAGGAGTTAACAAAAAACTCAAAAACCTCTATAGGTGTACTGTGGAAAGCATTCCTGGAAAGCAGGCTGCATTACTGTCTGCTATGGGGGAGACAGGGGTGTGCGTCTACTGCACAGGACCGAAAGAACCTGCAGAGTCGTAAATTTAGTCGGCTCTGTCTTAGGTGCTAGGCTACAAAGAACCCAGGAAATCTTCAAGAGCGGTATCTCAGAAAGGCAACGTCCATTATTAAGGGCTTCCAGCACCCAGGGCATCCCCTTTACTCATTGTTACGATCAGGTAGGAGGTACAGAAGCATGAAGGCACACACTCAGCTATTCAGGAACAGCTTCTTCCCCTCTGCCATCTAATTCCTAAATGGACATTGAACCTGTGAACACGACCTTACATTTTTAATATATATTATTTTCCATGATTTTAATCTATTTAATATGCATATACTATAATGTATTTACCTATTTATTATACTTTCTCTTCTATATTACGTATTGCATTGAACTACTGTTGCTGCAAGTTTAACAAATTTCACGTCACAGGCCACTGGTAATAAGCCTGTTTATGATTCTGGTTCTGTTTCTGAGAAGTCAAAATTGAAGAAATTAGCAGCTGGCTGTGACCAAAGTGAGGTCCATGCAGACTGGTTCAAGCTGACAGGAAGGCGACAGTAATTCAAACAGCCACGTGTTACAACAGTGGTGTGGAAAAGAGCATCTATGAACGTACAACACGTCGAGCCTTGAGGTGAATGGGCTGCAGCAGCTGAAGAACGTGTACGTACATGACGTGGCCACTTTATTATGTACAGTACAGACCTGAGAAGGCAATATGGTTAAGACGGATATACCTCTTTCTTCCTTATTAGGGGGAGCGAGAGCCTGCGGTATGTGGAATAGTGAAGGAGTGAAGGAGTAGTCTTTAGGCTATTGCAAGTCTGTGTCATTCCTAATGATTTGCTGCACGCTTGAGTGCTCGGTGGTGGGTGCTGATGCATTTTCTATTGCTGGTGGGGGAGAGGGGATTGTTGCATTGCTGCTGCTGATGCGTGGGAGGTTGTACCTGGGGGGTGGGTCTTTGGGGTTCTAACATATACAGTCGTTCATTCTTTGGGACCACTCCTCTGCTTTCGTGGATGGCTGCGAAGAAAAAAGAATTTCAGGATGTATATTGTATACATTTCTCTGACATTAACGTACCTTTGAAAGCTTTTGAGGCCAAAATACAAAGGAGCAGAATTAGACAATTTAGTCCACCGAGTCTTTTCCGCGATTTCATCATGGCTGATCCACTATTCACAACACTCCACATGAAGTAACACCAGAGTTTTATAAAGGTCAACATTGTATCCTTGTTTTCGTATTCTAGTGCAGTACTCTTGAAATGAATGCTAACATCACGTTTGCCTTCCTCGCCACAGACTCAACCGGCAAATAAACACTTCGGGAATCCTGCACAAGGACACCAAAGACTAAGCGTTTATTTCTTCTACCACAGTGTATGGCCATACACTTTCCGACACTGTATTCCATCTGCCACACTTTTACCCATTCTCCTCGTCTGTCTAAATCCTTCTGCTTAAGTCCATCAATTCCATTATCCAGACATTTAGCACATAACACAAAAAGAAGTGTTCCACACACAAACCCCTGTGCAACACCACTAGTCACCGTCAGCCAACAAGAAAAGAGCTCACTTTATTCCCACTCTTTGCCTCCTGCCTTATTTATGACTACATCAATATATTGGGACCAGATTGATTCTCAGAGATCTTGACACCCAGGAACTTTGAAGCTGCTCGCACTCTCCACTTCTGATCCCTCTATGAGGATTGGTATGTGTTCCTTTGTCTGACCCTTCCTGAAGTCCACAATTAACTCTTTCGTCTTACTAACGTTGAGTGCCAGGTTGTTGCTGCGGCACAATTGTTTGGAATATCTCACTCCTGTACGTCCTCTCATCACCACCTGAGATTCTACCAACAATGGCTGTATCGTCAGCAATTTTTTAGATGGTATTTGAGCTATGCCTAGCCACACAGTCATGTGTATACAGAGTAGAGCAGTGGGATAAGCACACACTCCTGAGGTGTGCCGGTGTTGATCGTCAGCGAGGAGGATACGTTATCACCAATCTGCACAGACTGCGGACATCCGGTTAGGAAGTCGAGGATCCAATTACAGAGGAAGGTACAGCGGCTCAGGTTCTGCAACTTCTTAATCAGGATTATGGGAATGATGGTATTAGATGCTGAGCTATTGTCGATGAACAGCATCCTGACGTAAGAGTTTGTGCTGTCTGCGTGGTCTAAAGACGTGTGGAGAGCGATTGAGAGAGCGTCTGCCGCTGACCTATTGTGGCGATAGCAATTTGCAATAGGTCCAGCTCCTTGCTCAGGCAGGAGTTCAGTCCAGTCATAAACAACCTCTCAAAGCATTTCATCACTGTCGATATGTGTGCTACCGGGTTGCAGTCATTAAGGCAACCCAAATTATCATTCTTTGGTACGGTATAATTGTTTCCTTTTTGAAGCAAGTGGGAACTTCTGCCCGAAGCAATGAGAGGTTGAAAATGTCTTTGAATACTCCCGCTAATTGGTTGGCATAGGTTATCAAAGCCTTACTAGGTACTTCATCAGGACCTTCTGCCTTGCAAGGGTTCACTCTCTTTAAAGATAGTCTGACCTCAGCCTCTGAAACAGAGATCACGGGGTCATCAGGTGCAGCAGGAATCTTCACAGCTGTAGTTATGTTCTCCTTTACAAAGCATGTATAGAAGGTGTTGAGTTCATCTGGTAGTGAAGCATCACTGCTATTCAAACTACAGTATTGGGTTCCGCTTTATAGGAATTAATCTCTTGCAGTCCCTCCCAGAGTTGCTGTGCATCTGATATCGCCTCCAACTTCGTTAGGAATTGTCCCTTCGCCCTTGAATTTGCCCTGCGTAAATCATATCTGGTTTTCTGGTACAGGCCTGGGCCACAAGACTTTAATGCCACAGATCTAGCCTTCAGCAGACGACGTACCTCCTGGTTCATCCAGGGCTTTTGGTTTGGGAATACACAGTAAGTCTTTGTAGGCACACACTCATCCACACAGGTTTTATAATGAAGTCAGTAACAACTGCAGCATACTCATCCAGGTTCGAAGATGAATCTCTTCTACTTCTGTTTTCCAAGTCGATAATCTTTTGTCTTAATTTTTCATTAGAATTTGACTGTTTTTCACAAAGCTTTTGCAGGTCTTCAATTTTCACATCCAAACTCGTCAGAGTATCTTCATTCTCTTGTAATCGTTTATCACGTTCACTTAATGTTTTTTTTTCAATAAAATCAAATTTTACATCAATTTGTTTAATTTCAGAGCTGAGTTGCTGGAACCTCTGCTAGAATTCCTCAGAAATTTCTTTTTTATGTTTCCGAAGCGTCTCCATAATAGATTCCAACGTTACAGGAGGGTCCTCTTCTTTCTTAGTAACTTTGTCATCCCTCACAATAAAACAATATTATGTTTAAAAGCAAGATTTAAGAAGAGGTTGGAAACAACAAAGTAAGTAATATAGGAGCAGCTACAAAAAGTTGTTACTCCATCAACAACCAGTAGGCATCCCTGAATACAGTCCAGTCCACCGATTCAAAGCAGTCCTGTAGGCGCTCTTGTGTCCAAACATTCTTGGTCCTCACTACTGGTGCTGCAGTCTTCAGTCTCTACCTATATCAGGGAGTAGAGGTACAGCCAGGTGATCAGGCTTCACGAAGTGAGTGCGTGGAATAGCACGGTAGGCATCCTTGATGGTGGTGTAACAATGACCCAGTGTGTTATTTCCTCTGGTATTACAAGTGATCTGCTGATGGCAATTGCTTAGTTTTTTTTTCAGACTGGACTTGTTAAAATCTCCCAATGTCATGGTCCAGTCCATGAAGTCCACGTTCCAGTTCACGGTCCGGTTCATGGACTCAGGACTCAGAGTCTTCTGGCTGTCCCTTGTTTCAGTTGGCCTTAATCACAGGCACCTGATTCTCATATTGGGGCTGGAATATAAGTGGTCCTGGGTTCGAGTGGGGTGCTGGTTCGTCTCGTCAGTATCCCGTCCTCGCCTCTGTGGGGAAAGCCAGGCCGTCTTTGCCGTAACCCTGAGGCAGGACTGTTCGCTTCCCTTCCCCTTCTTTCTGTAGCCCTGGCCTGGAGCCTCGCCTGTTACCTTCGCCTGGAGCCTCGCCTGAGTCCTCGCCTATTCTCGCTGTCAGGTCCAACCATCGGAGCATGACCTGAGCTTTGCTGTGTCCAGATAAGGAACCGTCTTTCTTTGTTTGGAACTGACTCTTTGTGTCCACGCCTTCGTTAGGTAGGTCCGGCCGTTTGCTGCTACCTTGAGTTGGAACTGTCTCTGTGTCCACGCCTTCACTAGGTAGGCCCAGCTGTTTGCCGCTACCTAGTACTGGGAACTGTCTCGTCGTGTTCAGCTTTCTGTGTCCCGGCCCCACGTCCTGTTCCCAAGGAGGGGTCCCGGCTCTGTGTCTGCGTTCCTGTTCTCCCTCGACCAAGGCTCTGCGTTCCTGCTCTCCCTCGACCAAAGTTCTGCGTTCCTGTTCTCCCTCGAACAAGTCCTTCATGTCCTCATCCAGCCCAGGAGTCCCGCGTCCTGCCCGCACATCCAGTCCTGTTGCCTTGTCATGTCTTGTCCTCGCCTAGATCCAGAGTCCGAGCCCAAGTCTAGACCCAGGTTCCGGATCCCTCTCTAGTCTCTGGCTTGGTGTCCTTGTTCAGGTTCCAAGTCCCTACTTCCAAGTTACTAGTTCCTCGTCCAGTTCCCGCTTTCCTAGTCTAGCTAGCCCAGGCCCTGTATCCTAATCTCGTCCTGGGCCTGTGTCTTGCCCAGTGTCGTTTATTCCCCAGTTCCCTTGCTTTCTTGAAACAACTAGTCCTTTCCCTAGTACTTCAGTGTCTGTGTCTTGCATTTGGTTCCTCTCTCAACGCCCACATTATGACACCCAAAACGAAGGTGAAGGCGTTAGGATGCCCTATTTCGTGCATGTTAATCCCATTGCTCAGATCATATAAAGCCTGCTTGATATTGGCCTGAGGTGGAATATAAACTGCTACGAGAATAACTCCAGAGAACTCCCGTGGTAAGTAAAAAGGACGACACTTTACTCTTAGGTATTCCAGGTCTGGTGAGCAGAATTGGGACAGCACTGATATATTCTTGCACCAAGAAGAGTTGATCATCAGGCATACTCCTCAACCTCTGCTTTTGAGATACTCTATAGATCTATCCTGACGAGATATAATTTATTAGGAGATCTGGCATGTCAACAAATACACTCAAAAACTTCTGTAGTTGTACGTTGGAGTGCACTCTGGCAGGCTGTATCAATGTCTGGTCTAGAGGGGCTACTGAACAGGACCGAAAAAAGCTGCAGAAGAATGTAAACCTAGTCAGCTCCATATCTGGAAGTAGCCTACAAATACCCAGGACATCTGTTTCTCCTTTTCGGTTTTGTCTGCCTTTTACATTGCATCTTGTTAACAACAGTTTTGCCCCATCATCGGACTCTCCTTACTAGAAGTCTCACTACAGAACGACTTTGTTTGTAAGCCAACTATCTCATCCTCAGCACTATCACTCCAGTTCCCACCCAGCTGCCAAATCAGTTTAAAACCTGCAGAGCAACTCTAGCAAACCGCCCCGCAAGGACCGGCCCCTCGGGTTAAAGTGTAATCCGTCCCTTTTGTACATGCTAATCTTATAGATAATATTAGCATTTTATTAACATATTTGAACCAAGCAACTCTATGAGATTAATCAAAGCAGATTGACGCAGGAACAGATGGAAATAATACATTGTTTAGGACAGTTACAGCATCCTTGTTCTAATATGGCGATTCTGTGCCCATTTCTCTCGGGTATTTAGTCATGCTGAACTTGGTTTAGCAAAAACCCCTTTTGAAAATTAACAAGACTTTGAAGACATTTTGCATTAAAATTAGCATTCACAGTAAGGCAGAAACTCTTCCGCTATGCACACCACAGACTTGATCTGATGGCACAGGAATCTCAGTTGGGTTCATTAGAACTGTAACTCATTTGGACTTAACTCAGACTGTAAAATTGGAAAAAGTGGATTGTTTCCTATGGAGAGTCAGCCACTGATAGATTCCACCCCGTCGCCAACACTCCAGAGTTGAAACGGCGAAGTTTAAAAGGCATTGCTTTAAGGTGAGGGAGAAAATTTCAAGCTGTTTGGAATAGGTTTTTTTTCACACGGGGTGGTATGATTCACACAATGTGCCAGAAGACGTGGTGCTGGAAGCAGTAATGATAGTGTCGTTTAACAGGCAGAAGGATCTGGGGGTACGTGTCCACAGATCCCTGAAAGTTGCCTCACAGGTAGATAGGATAGTTAAGAAAGCTTATGGGGATTTAGCTTTCATAAGCCGAAGGACAGAGTTTAAGTGTCGCGAGGTAATGGTGCAGCTCTATAAAACTCTGGTTAGGCCACACTTGGAGTACTGTGTCCAGTTCTGGTCGACTCACTATAGGAAGGATGTGGAAGCATTGGAAAGGGGACAGCAGAGATTTACCAGGATGCTGCCTGGCTTAGAGAATATGCATTATGATCAGAGATTAAGGGAGCTGGTGTTTCACTCTCTGGAGAGAAGGAAGATGAGAGGAGATATGATATAGGTATACAAGATATTAAGAGGTATAGGTAGAGTGGACAGCCAGCGCCTCTTCCCCAGGGCACCATTGCGCAATACAAGAAGACATGGCTTTAAGGTAAGTGGTGGGAAGTTCAAGGGGGATATTAGAAGAAGGTGTTTTGCTCAGAGAGTTGTTGGTGCGTGGAATGCACTGTCTGTGCCAGATACACCTGTGAAATTTAAGAGACTACTATACAGGTATATGGAGGAATTTAAGCTGGGGGATATATGGGAGGCAGGGCTTAAGGGTTGGAACAACATTGTGGGCCTAAGGGCCTGTACTGTGCTGTACTATTCTATGTTCCATGTTCTATGTAAACAGGCACAGGAATGTTCGTGGAATGGAGGTGTATGGATCATATGCAGGCAGATAGATAAAGTTTAATTCGTTTAATTTGTCATGACGTTTGGTACAGACTTCTTGGGCCAAAGGGCCAGTTTATATGTTCTACTGCTCTATGAATCAAATCTCATGCGAAAGTTAACCACACAAAAACAAAAATAATAGCAGACCTGCAAAATGTGCCAATTATTTGCAGCTTCATAAAACTTTGGTTAGGCTACATCAGGAGTGTTGAATACCGCTCTGGTCACCCTATTATAGAAAGGATGTGGAAAATTTTGAGAGTGTGCAGAAGAGGTTTACCAGGATGTTGCTTGGATTAGAAGTCTTGGGCTGTAATGAGAGGTTCGACAAACTTGGTTTATTCCTCTGCGGCTGTGGAGACTGCGCGGAGATGTGTTAGATGTTTATAAGTTTATGAGAGACATGATTGAGTGGACAGACAGTATCTTTTTCCAAGGGTCGAAATGTCAGAGGGCACATATTTAAGGTGAGAGGGGATCATTCCAAAGGAGATGAGAGGGTCAAGCTTTTTACACAGGTTGTTGGGTGCCTGGAGTGCGTTGCCTGGTTTGGTGATAGGGGCAGAAACATTAAAAAAAACTTCAAGAGATGTTAGATAGGCACAGGCATGTGAAGAAAATGGGAAGGTATGGGCATTGTTCAAGCAGAATAGATTAGTTTAATTGCCCATTTGATAGCGAATTTAATTGATTCGGTACAACATCGTGGGCCGGACGACCCATTCCTGAGCTGTACTGTGCTGCGTTCTATATGCTTAACCAATGAATATTGCATTGATGTAACGGGAGACTTACAAAATTAAAGCAAACAGTGCACACTGAAAATTAAGGAAAGGGAAAACACAATCATAAAACATAGTTATTTCCTTCTTCATTCTTAATGCTTACTGGATGGCATTTTTCCCATGACATGTCTCTTTGTGTTCTGCTCTCGCTTAAAGAGTATAATGTAACATTTGGGAGCAAAAATACAGAACAGCAGCGCGTAGCTGGACGCTAAAATGGCAAACACTTCCACTGCCACCGTGTACTTCCCAGGAGAACTCACGTAGGCTGGGATGAAGGTAATCCAAACTGCGCAAAAGATAAGCATACTAAATGTGATGTGTTCGGCTTCGTTGAAGTTGTCAGGAAGTTGTCGAACTAGAAAGGCGACTACAAAACACACACAGGAGAGGAATCCAATGTAACCCAGCACACAATAAAAGGCAAGATCAGACCCAACGTTGCATTCAAAAACTATTATCTCAGTAAAATATTCCGTACTCCTCCGAGGGTATGGCGGGGATGTGGCGAGCCAGACGGTGCATATTAAGCACTGCGGCGTAGTAAGGCTTAAGACGGTCAGTCGCTGCTGGGTTGGGCCAAACCACTTCATTATGTTACTGTTCGGCAGAGTCGCATTGAACGCCAAGACAACAACAATCGTTTTACCCAAAACGCAAGACACACAGAGAACAAATATAATACCGAATGACGTGTGGCGAAGCATGCAAGACCATGTTGACGGTTCTCCGATGAACGTAACTGAACAGAGAAAGCAAAGCATTAAAGCAATAAGAAGAAGGAAACTTAGCTCTGAGTTAGTAGCTTTAACAATGGGTGTCTCTCTATAAGTATAGAACGTTGCAAATATCAGCATTGTAATACAGAATCCAGCTAATGCCAGCATCACCAGGATAATCCCCATGATTTCATTAAATGATAGAAATTCGATCTCTTTTGGTATGCACTCCACTCGTTTCTCATTGGACTTGAACTCTGCTGGGCATTTAAGGCAATCGGTTGAATCTATAAAGAAACAAAGCAATATTAGGGAATTGGGGAGAAATGGGGACAGGTTTATATTTCAAACATTATTCTGGACTGGCAGTTAATTAGTGGAATTTCACGTGGATGTCTCACCAGTAGTGTTGCTAATTTCTCCTTCGGGACATTGTACGCAGTCATAGCAACACTTGGGTTGTCCTTTTTTAGGAGCCTTCCGTGTTCCGGGATCACAGCTTTCAGAACAGGCAGCTCGTGGAACCTATGGAGAGATTAAACACGGAATCTGGCAATAAGAAGTAGAAATTGGAAGAAATGTTTCACTCACCCCAAATATGAACTCATTCCAAAACCCGTGAGGTCACTTTCAAGGACTCTACATCTCACGTTCTTAGTAAAACATGCAGAATACAGGAGGAACTCAACAGGTCAGGCAGCATCAATGTATAAACAGTACATAGATAATGTATAAATGTATAAACAGTCGGTGTTTTGAGCCGCGACTCCTTTTCAGAACTGGAAAAGAAGGGGGAGATGCCAGAATAAAAGAGGTGGAGAGGAAAGAGGACCAACTAAAGAGTGATAGGCAAAAACAGGTGAGTGGAAAAGGTAAAGGACTGGAGAAGAAGGAATGTGATAGGACAGGGGAGTGAAGCTTGGCGGAAGGGGAAAAAGGAAGGACACCAGGGGAGGTGATAGGTAGGTGAAAAGAAGAGATAAAAGGCTGCGATTGGGAATAGAAGAAGAGAGAATTACCAGAAGGAGAAATCGATGATCATGCCATCAGGTTGCAGGCTATCTCAATGGAATATGAGGTGATCCTCATCAATCCTGAAATTGGCTGCATCGTGGCAAAAGAGGAGGTCATGGACCGACATGTCATATCAGCAATGAGGATAGGATTAAAGTAGCTAGTCACGGGAAAAATTTCGCTTTTGCCAGATGGACAAACTTACATCACTCTCACCAATGCAGAGCAGGTGGCATCGGGAGAACCAGATACAATAGAAGACACCAGCTGATTTTCAGATAAAGTGTTGACTCAGCTGGAGGGATTGTTTGGGGCCCAGAATGGATATAAAGGAGGAGATAAGTGGGCAGAATATATCTATCGCTTGCAGAAATGTGTACCAGGAGGGGGAATAGCGGGGCGGGACGAATAGAAAAGGGAATCTCAAATAGAACAGTTTTTGTAGAAAGCGGACAGTGGTAGTGAGGTAAAGATGTGGTTGGGGATAGAATCCGGTTGAAGATGGCTGAAGGTGCAGGGAATGATGAGTTAAAAACGGAGGTTCATGGGATGGTAGGTGAGGACACAACGAATTTTATCCCTGCAAGGAGGCGGGAAGAGAGGGTGAGTGCGAATGTCTGGAAAATGGAGGAGATGTGGGTGTGGGTAGCATCAATGGTGAAAGAATGAAAACCCAAGTCTTTGAAGAAGGACACCTCACATGTCCTGGAAAGGAAAGACTCATCCTGAGAAGAGATGTGGCGGAGACTGCGGAACTGAGAAAATGGAACAGCATTTTTACAGGAGACTGTGAGAGGAGTATATTCGAGATAACCATGGGAATAGTTAGGCTTACAAAAGCTGTCCGTAGGCAGATTGTTTCCAGAGATGGACACAAAGAAATCGAGAAAGTGGTGGGAGGTGCCAGAACTGGATCAAGAGAATTTTAGAGTAGAGTAGAAGCTGGAAGCAAATTTGGTGACATTGATGAGCTCCGCTTGGACGCATTAACAAGCAATGGTGCACTCAGTATTATTTTCTAACTGATTTATTATGAGTATCAGTTTTTCTTTTGTACTGTAAAATATTCTTCTTTGGCGCAGGTTATTTTTTGTGAATCGTCTTTTATTGCTTCTGAAGTATTTCTTTTTCTACTGTTAATGGCTGCAAGAAGGCCAATTTCAGGGTTTATATGGTGGCATGTAAGTATTTGATAATAGATTTATTTTGAACTTTGAAAAGTTGAGCAATTTAAGCCAAATATCAGAATCGGGAAGAAAGGCAATCGAAATATCAATTACAATGAAATCATTGTTGATGCCAGCCGGGGTGGATTTTGTGGCTCAGAAACTGCTGATGTACTGCAGCTTTCATGAAGAACAGTTTTTAGAGTTTACAGAGAATGGTAAGAAAATCGGGGAAAATACATCCAGCCAGCGGTGCTTCTGTGGGTCAAAATGCCATGATAATGAGAGAGGTCAGAGAAGAATAGCCAGAGTGGCTCAAGCTGACAGGAAGGCACCAGTAACGCAAAGCAACGCGCATTTCAACAGCTGTGTGCAGATGAGCACCTGACCGCACAAAATGTCGTACCTTGAACTGGATGGGCCTCAGCTGCAAAGGAGTACGAACGTACACTCAGTGAACACTTTATTGGGTGCATGAGGTAACTAATGAACTGGGCACTGAGTGTAGGTTCCAAAGATCTTTACAAAAAATGAAAAAAAACACAAAAATACAACGGCAGATGCTGTGGATCAAAGAATACGAACACAACGCTGGAAGAACTCAGCAGGTCAGGCAGCATCCGTGAGATAAGAGTAGCCAACGATTCGGGCCGAAACCCTTCATCAGGAATGGGGAGGGGGGAAGAGAGGAACGAAGCCCAGTAATAGAGATAGGGGAGGTGGTAGGGCCTAGAGGCGCCAGGTGGAAAACCAATCAGAGGAAAGATAAAGGAGGGAGGGGGATCGTGCCTTCAGGTTGCAGGCTATCTAAATGGAATAGGAGGTGAAGCTCCTCAACCTTGGGAGTGACTGCACGGTGGCAAAAGAGGAGGGCATGGACCGACATGTTGGAACAGCAGTGAGGATAGGATTAAAGTAGCTAGTCACGGGGCGTCATCAAAGGTGCCCTCACCCGCATCTCCTCCACTTCCCGCACTTCAGCCCTCAACCCATCCTCCCGTCACCACAACAGGGACAGGGTTACCCTTGTGCTCACCTACCACCCCACCAGCCTCCAGATCCAACACGTTATCCTCCGCAACTTCTGCCACCTTCAACAGGACCCCACCACCGAGCACATCTTTCCCTCCCTGCCCCTCTCAGCTTTTCGCAGGGATCGTTCCCTCTGCGAATACCTGGTCCACACGTCACTCCCCACAGAACTCCCACCTGGCATTTATCCCTGCAAGCGCAAATGCTACACCTGTCCACACACCACCCCCTTAACACTTCACCTGCGGATCTGCTGGAGTCGTCTATTGCATCCGGTGCTCCCGGTGCGGCCTCCACTACATCGGCGAGACCCGACGCAGATTGGGGGACAGCTTAGTCCGTCACAATAGACAGGACCTCCCGGTTGCCACCCACTTCAACTCTGGCTCTCACTCCCATTTGGATATGTCCATACATGGCCTCCTCTACTGCCATGATGAGGCCAAACTCAGGTTGGAGGAGCAACACCTCATCTACCGTCTGGGTAGCCTCCAGCCTGGTGGTATGAAAATTGAATTCTCCAATTTCCGGTAATTCCCTCTCCCTCCCCCTTCCCCTATCCCAGGTCCCTCTCTGCCTCTCTCCCCTTTCAACTTTCTGCTTCTTTATCCCTACATTTCTTTCATGCTTATCCCCTCCCCCTACCCCCTTTATCTTTCCTCTGATTGATTTTCCACCTGGCGCCTCTAGGCCCTACCCCCACCCCTATCTCTATTACTGGGCTTCGGTCCTCTAGTTCCCCCCCCCCCCCCATTCCTGATGAAGGGTCTCGGCCCGAAACATTGGCTACTCTTTTCTCACGGATGCTGCCTGACCTGCTGAGTTCTTTCAGCGTTGTGTTCGTATTCTTTACAAAAAATGTCATTCAAGAACCTGGTGCACCTGCTGATTTCACCTGCAGCACATGAGATACAGTCAAAGCAACAAAAAGGTTGTCCACCTTGTACAGTCTTCCTCATTCCAGAGGGATTGCTCTCACTCCAGATGGAATTTATTAGTTACAGGAAATAACCGAATAAAGTGGCACCAGAGGAAGCTCCTCAGTGCTGTATTGACACATTAGGAGCTTATATCTTGTAAGATCCTTCCTCACCGTTCAGTTATTTTTATTTATGTATTTTATTTATAGTGTGTAACAAGCCCTTCCTGGCAAACGAGCTGCCCCGCCCAGCAACCCACGTATTTAACACATTTAATCACAGGAGAATTTACAAAGACCGATTCACCTACTAACCGTTACGTCTTTGGACTGTGCAGGAAACTGGAGAACCCGAGGAAACCACCGCTATTCACGCAGAGAACGTACAAACTCCTTACAGACGGCGCCGGAATTCAACTTTGATCTCCAGTATCTCCCTACCGTAGCAGCGTTGTGCTAACCGCTATACCACCGTGCCGCCCACTGAAGATTTTTCTGAACTTCAAACAAAATACCGATCTGCCTTTGGACAGGTTAATGCTCTCACCCCAGTGATTAGCCTTGGTGGAGGGAAAGGAATTTGCTGCCACCACACCTCCAGCTCTGACTTCTACCTTATTATTGTCAAGGAAGAAACGTAAAGCTATTGGCTTTTCCATTTTGACTCTGGTGCTCTCGTGATTACACACTTTTTTTAGTCTAAACTCACGTCAGAATGATCGACTGAACAGAAATATCACTGTAACTTCCAAGGTCTTGTCACACACCCCTTACCGTGGGTTGTCCTCCCGTCCATATGATTGACTCTTCGGCTAATATAAATTTCTGTCCATCGGGCGCCGCTCCATCATACTGCCCCACTGTTACAGGGACAGCGCCGGTGTCTGCCGGCTGCCAGTTTACGATGTCATATGTTGGGATCGGATCACCGTTGTCATCGAAATAGATCCTTTCTCCAATTTTTGTCGTGAAGTTTACTGTTTTCAGGTATTGTAGAACCTAAATCAGAAATTCATAGTGCGGTGAGAAGTAGTGTCTAGAACGATAGAAGCATAGAACACTACAGCACAGTACAGGCCCTTCAGCCCTCCATGTTGTGCCGACCCATACAATCCTTTAAAAAATTACTAAACCCACACTACCCCATAACCCTCCATTTTTTCTTTCATCCATGTGCCTGTCCAAGAGGTTCTCAAATATCCCTAATGTTTTAGCCTCCACCACCAGCCCTGGCAAGTCATTCCAGGCACTCACAACCCTCTGTGTAAAAACCTACCACTGATGTCTCCCCTAAACTTCCCTCACTTAATTTTGTACATATGACCTCTGGTGTTTACTATTGGTGCCCTGAGAAACAGGTACTGACTATCCACCCTATCTATGCCTCTCATAATCTTGTAGACCTCTATCAAGTCCCCTTTCATTCTTCTACGCTTCAAAGAGAAAAGTCCCAGTTCTGCTAACCTTGCTTCATATGACTTGTTCTCCAAACCAGGCAACATCCTGGTAAATCTCCTCTGCACCCTCCCCATAACTTCCACACCCTTCCTATAATGAGGTGACCAGAATTGAACACAATACTCTATGTGCGGTCTCACCAGAGAGTTGTAGAGTTGCAACATGACCTCTCTACTCTTGAACCCAATCCGCCTGTTAATGAAGCCTAGCATCCCATAAGCTTTCTTATCTCCCTAACAACCTGTGCAGCGACCTTGAGGGATGTATGGATTTGAACCCCAAGGTCCCTTTGTTCATCCACACTCTTAAGTAACTGACCACTAATTCTGTACTCAATCTTCTATTTTGTCCTTTCAAAATGCATCACCTCACACTTGTCCGGATTGAACTCCATATGCCATTTTTCTGCCCAACTCTGCAGCCTGTCTATATCCTCTGGTAACCTTCGACCACCTACAACTCCATCCACAACTCCTCCAATCTTTGTGTCATCCGCAAACTTACTTACCCATCCTTCTGCCTCTACATCCAGGTCGTTTCTAAAAATCACAAATAAAAGGGGTCCCAGGACAGATCTCTGCGGCGCTCCACTAGTCACCGACCTCGAGGCAGAATACTTACCTTCCACAGCTGCACTCTGCTTACTTCCTTTAAGCCAATTTTTATCAGCCAAGGTTCCACTTATCCCATGCCTCATGACTTTCTGGATGAGTCTCTTATGAGGGACCTTGTCAAGTGCTTTGCTACAGTCCATGTAGACCACATCCACTGCCCTGCCCTCATCAATCTCTTTTGCTACCTCTTCAAAAAACTCAGTCAGGCTCATGAGACACGATCTTCCCTTCACAAAGCCATGTTGACTATCCATGAGTAGACTGTACTTCTCCAAATGCTCGTAGATCCTATCCTTGAGAATCTTTTCCAGTAGTTTGCATACCACCGACGTAAGATTCACTGGTCTACAGTTCCCAGGTTTCTCCCTATTACCTTTTTTAAACAAGGGAACTACATTTGCCAGTCCTCCGGCATTTCCCCTGCAGCGAAAGAGGATTCAAAGATCAGAGATAATGCTCCTGCGATCTCTTCTCTCAATTCCCACAACAACCTGGGGTGTATCATATCCGGCCCTGGGGATTTATCAATCTGAATGTTTTTAAGAAGATCCAACACTTCTTCTTTCTTAATCTCCACATTGTCCAGCACACAGGCCCGCTCTACTTCGACCTCATCCTGATCAAGATCCTTTTCACTTGTAAATAATGAAACGAAGTATTCATTTAGGACCTCCCCAATCTCCTCTGTCTCCAGGCACATGTCGCCCTCTTTAGGCTTTAGCGGTCCCACGTTCGTTCTCGTCATCCTTCTATTCTTCACATATGCATGGAACACCTTGGGGTTCTCCTTAATCCTACATGCCAAGGCCTTCTCATGCCCCCTTCAAGCTCTTCTAAGTCTTTTCTCCTTCCTGGCTACCCTATATTTCTCATAAGCCCCGCCTACTTCCTGCTTCTTATATCTAACATATGATTCCTTTTTCTGTTGACGAGTTGCCTCACATGTTTCGTCAGCATGGTTCCCTTTTCCTACCATTTTTTCCCTGCCTCAGTGGGACAAACCTATCCTGAGCCCAGCTCAAATGGTCCGTAAACTTCTCCCACATTACTTCTGTGCTTTCCCCTTTGAACATCTGTTTCTAATTTACTCTCGCTAGTTCCTGCCTCATCCCTTCAAAGTTAGCCCTTCCCCAGTTAAGCACTTTATCATTTCGCCTGATTTTATCCCTTTCTATAGCTATGCTGAAGCTAAGGGAGTTGTGGTCACTCTCGCCAAAATGCTCCCCCACCAATAGGTCTGTCACCTGATCAGGTTCATTACCCAGAACTAGATCCAATATAGCCTCTCCTCTCGTCAGCCGGTCCACATACTGTGTCGGGAATCCTTCTTGAACACACTTGACAAATTCAGCCCCACCTATCCCCCTTGCACTCAGGAGGTGCCAGTTAATATGAGGGAAGTTGAAATCACCCATAACTACTACCCTGTATTTCCTGCACCATTCTAAAGTCTGTCTGCTTATCTGTTCCTCGGTGTCCGGAGGGCTATTTGGGGGGCCCTTAGACTACTCCCAGCATAGTGTTTGATCCCTTCCTATTGCTGACTTCCACCCAGACTGACTCCGTGGACACTCCTTCTGCAGCGTCCTCCCTTTCTATAGCCGTGATACTATCCCTGAGCAGCAATGCCACTCCCCCCCCCCTTTGTACCTCCCATCCTATTCCTTTTAAAACAGCTGAACCCCGGGACCTGCATCATCTAATCCAGCCCTTCCTCCAACCAAGTTTCAGTAACGGCCACAACATCGTAGTTCCACGTACTAATCCATGCTCTAAGTTCATTATCCCTGTTCCTAATACCCCTAGCATTGAAATATACACATTTCAACCCCTTTAATTGGCTGCAATTATGTTCTGTCTCCTGCCTGTCCTTCCTCATCAACTCAAAACTCTTAAGATCGTGCTCTTGTCCTTGTACCTTAATCCCTGCACTCATGTTCTGATTCCCACCTCCCTGCCAAACTAGTCTCCAGGTTCACGATGAACAAGAAATATTTCAACCAAGTTCACTAAATGTTAAATAAATGAAGTTACTGCTGGAAGAACTCGGCAGGAAGTGAACAGTTGACGTTTCTGATCGAGATTTTTCATCTGGATTGAAAGATAGGGGAGCGAAAAGCAGTACAAAGAGATGTGCAGAACAAGAGCCAGCAGCGGATAATTGGATCCAGGAAGGGGAAAATTGGAAAATTGAGGAGCGGAAGCAGGAAATGTCCTAAATTTTCAAAATTACTCAATGAATGCATTGATTTGCTTCACAAACCTGTTCAGATATCAATTAAGTGCTTACCTTCGAACATGCCATCAGCATTATATAAAACTTTACAGATGAGGGTAAGTGGAAAATTGGTTTATTGCTGTCACATATAACGAGGTACAGTGAAAACTTCGTTTGCATGCTATCCAAACGGATCAATACAACACATTAGTGCATTGAAAACGGTAACAGAATGCAGAATAAAGTTTTACAGTTGCAAACCATCTGCAGTGGAAGTTGCTTTCATTTTATTTAGGCAAGGAACAGGCTCTTCCGGCTGAACGAGCCACACCGCCAGCCTAGTTAACACTAGCCTAAGCACAGGACAATTTACAATGGCCGATTCACTTACTAAGCGATATGCCTTTGGACTGTGAGAGGGAACCAGAACACCCGGAGAAACCCTGCACAGTCATGGGAGAACGTACAAACTCCTTACAAGTGGCGCCAGTTGAAATCTGAACTTCGAGCCTCGAACTGCAACAGCGTCATGCTGACGGCTGCGCTGCCGTGACCCCACAAGAACAATGTGTAAAGCCATACCGAACGAGATTGTGAGGTCAAGAGTCTACCTTATCGTACCAGGACACCATTCAATAGTCTTATTTGTGCTTACCTGCCACGGTTGGAAATTTGAAATATTGGCACAACTCTGTTTGGGAAATGGTCCGTTACCATTTTGACAGCTAAGCATATTATGGAAAGCGTGGGCGATAGCGTAGGTCGATTTATATACATTGTAAGTCACTCTGTACTCAGACCCATCAGTAAACTCGTTGTGCGCTGTAAGAAGAGTTTCATTCCCCGTGCATTCTCGAAACACCGAATCGGATTTGTAGTTGACTGTGTTACTTCCTGTATTCCTTAACTTGCAACTAAAGGTTCTTTCCCAAAACTCTTGCACTAAAGGGTTTCCGGGATAAAGAGACGGGTGAGTGTGCATTAGGAATTCTTTCAACCCTGGTATTTGCACTTTTCTGATCGCGATTCCAAGTGCACCGACAACAAACAGTTTACTCTCCTGCGGGGGGAGAAGCGGTGTGGTGATCCAAGCCTCGCTTCCTATCCATTGTATACCAGTGACATTCTGTCGTACAACTTCTTGCAGTAATATGCCCATGTCCGGTTGCGCAAGGAAAGCTAATATTACCTTTGTGGAAGATTTCTTTATGATGTCTATAGTTCGAAATAATTTCTCCCTTGGGTACGTTCTGTGAAAAGCTTCAGAGAAAGCAATGCAAATTCCCATCTCTCCCATCGCTTCATTGAACGCCTGCATCCCAAAATTACCATAGTCATTGTCACTGCTAATTGTTCCGATCCAGGTCCATCCGAAATGCTTGATGAGTTGAGCCAAGGCCCTCACCTGAAAGTAATCGCTCGGGATCGTTCTAAAGAACGAGGGATATTCACGTCTGTTGCTCAGACAGGCACACGTGGCGACATAGCTAACCTAGAGGGAGACAAGTTTATAATCGACATATTACAATTGTTTATTTAATCTCTACATTGTAATTGTATTCAAATCACAAACAAGATAAAATCTCCAGATGCTGGAAATCTGAGGTCAGCGTTGTATGTGTGTGTTCCATTGTAACTGTATTGCCCAGCGAGCTAGCACGTCTGCGCGCACGAGATTGAAAGGAATTTGGTAAATCATGAGAGATGCGAAAGACGCTGGGTGAGTGTAAATGGGAAAGATCAGTGTTCTGGGTCTGTAGCTCATCGTCAACACTTTATGGAAGACTAGAGGGGACTGAGAAGCTGTTGAAGGTGGACAAAGAGACAGTAATATACAGAAATCACGCCAGAGGAGATCGGGTTAGAGGATGGGGCGCGTTGACTGTTATTCGCTTCCCACTGATGCCGCTTCACTTCCTGAGATTTTCTGGAGGTTTCCGCTTCTTTTATTTTCCAGAATCTAAAGATTGGCTTCATGGAAATGTAAAGTTTTGTTGGTCTCCTCTCTCGCTGAGGTGACACCACTTTGCCCATTGTTAGGGAGAGAGGGTGGGCCTGTAGTCTATCGAATTGTCGGGTGAACAATTAGATATTGGTGGACTGCAGATCATGATCTCATTATGGGCTTTGCTATTGCTTGCTTGGTGGGTGGTGAGTGTTGATGCTACCTTCTGAAATGCATGAGGGAGGGAGAGGGCTGATGCATTGCTGCTGTTTGTGCGTTGAAGGGGAGGGGAGGGGTCTTTGGGGTCCTCTTCTGTTTTCGTGCATGTATGTGAAGAGAAAGAATTTTAGATTGTATACTGTATATATTCTCTGATGTTAAATGGAAAAGTTGAAACTATTGAACAGAAAAACATTTTAAACGTATTACAAGAATCTTAATTCAAGCCTGACATTGTGTGTGACATCCAAACACAGACATTTGAGGTCGATTGTTCTGTTCTGCATATCAGATCATGAATGGCGTAGACAAGATGGAAGACACACAGTCATTTTTTCCAAGGAAAGGTGTTAAAACAAAAGGCCAAAGTTTAAGATAAGGAGTGAGAATTCACAGGAAGTTCTTCTTCACACAAAGGGTGGTACGCATTTGGAATGAGCTGCCAGAAACAGTGGTCCTATCTGTATAAGTGCACGGAGAGGACAGCTGTAGAGGTCTATGGGCCAAAGGCGAGCCAATGGGTCTAGCTCGCCGGGCAGTAGAGTGGCATGGATGAGTGAGGCCGAAGGGTCATTTTCTATGGGTATGATTTTCATTGTAAATAGTGATAATCCTCTTCGACAAATTTGTGCTTGTAACATCTGGAGGCACCAAATATCTGCTTCGGTTTTCTTAACCACCACTGACCCCCGCCCACAACTCGTTTGTAATTCTTTGTAAAAGACGACAACAGAGATATAACTTCTCATTGTAATAATAATCTGCCTAATTGCCTAAATAAATGTTTGAACTAGACATCACTTAAACGCCGTGTATCAGTTTGCCGATGATAAGATTTCTCCCTTATTGGCAGAATCTGAGATGGTGACAAGGTGGTGTAAAGGAACGAGACAAATTAGCTGTCGAGTGGTGTCACAACAACAGCATGGCACTTAACGTCAGTAAGACCAAGGGGGAGATGGCAGACTTTAGAAAGAGAAGTCCGGGAACAACACGCAAGTCCTCATCGAGTGATCAGCAGTGGAATAGGTTTTTCCAACAGCAATAGATGACCAAAGGAATCAGTTGTCATGACCAACTCCACGATCCACGCTACGGCTATATATTGCATCCATAATCGATTTGAGAAGATTTGGCATATCACAGAAAACGTTGATATAACACTGATTCTGATTCTCATTCTCATTCTGACCAAATAATATGAGAAAGCAGCTTACCTGAAGTAAAAAAAATAACGACTTAATTTATATTTCCTACCAGACCTACGCAAATGCACCAATATAGTAATGGATTAAGTAATTACTTTTGAAGATCTGATCCGGTTTACGACACAGGTTCATAAAGTTACGTATTAGCCAGCTAATAGAAATTCATCAACAGGCTTACCACAGGTATCCGAAAGGGACCAATTAATGACGCGATCACTGAAGTCTGTGATGATCCAGAATCCCCGACAATAGCGGGAACCACCGGAGCTCTTCGACAGGTCGAATTTGTTGCGTCCAGGCTGTTTAAAAACTCAAAGGCTGCTTTTAATGATACAGCAGGCCTGCCACAAGAATCGTAAATCCTGTAACCCAGCGTAACGTTTGGAAGCAGTTCCAGGTTCTTATTAATTTCCTCTATTGCAAAGAGCATCGTTATTGCTAAACGGAACATTATGAACCGGAAGCTGCACAAAATACAATTGTGTAGTTATGAAGAGGGTATAACAAAATATAATAATTACATACAGTATCTTGAAAAAATAATTCAGCCCCCACAACTATGTTCACTGGTTGCTGGCTCATTTCCTATATTTGAAAGGATTTTAAGTTAACCTGTAAAACATTGCGCATCACGTCAAATCAAAGGAAAATTCCAAAACCTGTCATCATTTTACTAAAAATGAAAAACTAAAATTGGGAGGCAGACAAAATATTATTTTCCTTTATATTTACTACATTAACTTTTCTCGGGTGCAAGATACGTATTACCTTACCAACTTACCCAATTTGTTGAAGTGCAAAATTGGAGGCTCACGCTCTCTCTGTAAGATCCAACAGTATGGCAGATTTTCAACTGACCACACTACAATGAAGGCAAAAGAGTATTCAAGGCAAATCAGGAAAATTATAATAGAGAAGCACAAATCTGGAAATGGGTACAAGATCGTATCAAAGGCATTAAATATACCTCGGAGCTCAGTGCAGTGCATTGTAAGAAAGTAGAACAAATATGAAAACACGGCAATACTGCAAAGGTCACGGTGGCCCTCAAAGCATATTCGTAAGAGAATAATGGTACTTGTAAGGGAGGCTACTGTGACGCCATCAATCACTCTGTGCGAGCTGCAGAAGTCGGCGGCTGTAAATGAAGATGCCGTTCTTGGCTCCGCAATGTCTAAGGCGTTTCACTAAAAGGGTATTTATGGACGAGTAGCAAGGAAGCCCTGACCAAAAAAAAACTTATTCTTGCCCGTAAAGGTTTTGTAAAGTTTCGTTTACACGTGGAAGGGCTTATGGTCGGATGAAGTTAAAATGAAGTTCTTGACTTTAACATTAAATGGTCCGTACTGTATTAAATCTAGTAATGTCAACCAGGTAACACCGTCCCTACTGTAAAGTATGCTATGGGGAATGCTGGGCAGGAATGCTATGATCTGGAAATCTGGGCAGCATTGATGGGGAGATGAATGCTGCTAAATCCTGGATAAAACCTACTCTCTTCTGCCGGAAACCTTAAGCTGTGGAGGAAGTTCGACTTTCAGCAGGATGACACAAAGCGCACTGCCAAAGCAACCATGAAGTGGCTTCAAATGAAAAAAATTGAAGTCCTTCTTTAACCCAGTCGGAATCCTGCCTTAACCCAATGCAACATTCCAGCGGTTCAATCAGTGGCTGGAGCACCGCACAAGGAGGAGACTTCCCGCAGGTCGGCGGCGGTCGTTTAAACGGAGCTTCTCGGGCGTTCGGTATCATTCTGGCGGTCCAGTCAGCGCCGAGAGCAGCAAGAGTGGAGTACACAAAAGTACAGAAGGGACAAGCGGAGCTTCCATTGTTGGGAGTGAACCAATGCTGAGAGTGCGAGTTTCAGGCATTGGGTTTCGACTAGGAAGAAGCGCTGGCTCTGGGTAAGTTGCCCGGTTAAGTTTCTGTTAAGTTTCCCTTTTTTTTCTTACTGAGTCAGGGGTACTTAGTGTAGTTTAAATGACCGTTGTGTGTTCTTCATGCCAAATGTTAGAGTCCTAGGACCCAGAGTCTCCCAGGGAACTACGTCTGCGTGAAGTGTAACCAGAGGCAGCTGCCTGAAGACCCTGTAGGGATCTGGTGCAGCAGCTGGATGGCCTTGGGATTGTACGGAAGAGTGAGGAGATTATCGATCAAAATTACGGGGAAGTAGTCACTTCCAGGTTGCGGAGATGGCTAGCTAGGTGACTGTCAGGGGAAGGAATGGGAAGATTAGCAGTTAATTATCGCAGAACACCCCTGTGGTCATTCTCCTCACTAATCAGAATACCGTTTTGGATCTTGTTGTGGAGGATGACCTCCCAGGGGAATGCAATGGAGACAGTGTTACTAGCACTGAGTTTGGTTCCGAAGTGCAGAAGGAAAGGGGACTGAAGAGGGGAGCAATAATGTTAGGGGGCTTAACAGTCAGAGGAACAGACAGGAGATTATGTCGACGTGTACGAGACACGCGGATAGTATGTTGCTTCGCAGGTGCCGGGGTCAGGGATATAACATAGAACATAGAATAGTACAGCACATTACAGGCCTTTCGGCCCACAATGTTGTGCTGACCCTCAAACCCGGCCTCACATATCACCCCACACCTTAAATTCCTCCATATACTGTCTAGTAGTCTCTTAAACTTCACTAGTGTGTCGGCCTCCACCACTGACTCAGGCAATGCATTCCACGCACCAACCACTCCAAGTGTGGCCTAACTAGAGTTTTATAGAGCTGCATCATTACATCGCGTCTCTTAAACTCTATCCCTCGACTTATGAAAGCTAACACCTCATAAGCTTTCTTAACTACCCTATCTACCTGTGAGGCAACTTTCAGGGATCTGCGGACATGTACCCCCAGATCCCTCTGCTCCACCGCAGTACCAAGTATCCTGTCATTTACTTTGTACTCTACCTTGAAGTTTGTCCTTCCAAAGTGTACCACCTCACACTTCTCCGGGTTGAACTCCATCTGGCACTGCTCAGTCCAATTCTGCATCCTATCAATGTCTTTCTGCAATCTTCGACAATCCTCTACACCATCTAAAACACCACCAACCTTGGTGTCGTCTGCAAACTTGCCAACCCACCCTTCTACCCCCACGTCCAGGTCGTTAATAAAAATCACGAAAAGTAGAGGTCCCAGAGCAGATTCTTGTGGGACACCACTAGTCACAACCCTCCAATCTGAATGTACTCCCTCCACCACAATCCTCTGCCTTCTGCTGGCAAGCCAATTCTGAATCCACCTGGCCAAACTTCCCTGGATCCCATACCTTCTGACTTTCTGAATAAACCTACCGTGTGGAACCTTGTCAAATGCCTTACTAAAATCAATGTAGATCACATCCACTGCACTACCCTCATCTATATGCCTGGTCACCGCCTCAAAGAACTCTATTAGGCTTGTTAGGCACGTTCTGCCCTTCACAAAGCCATGCTGACTGTCCCTGATCAGACCATGATTCTCTAAATGCCCATAGATCCTATCGCTAAGAATCTTTTCCAACAGCTTTCCCACCACAGACGTAAGGCCTACTGGTCTATAATTACCCGGACTATCCCTACTACATTTTTTGAACAAGGGGACAACATCCGCCTCCCTCCAATCCTCCGGTACCATTCCTGTGGACAACGAGGACATAAAGATCCTAGCCAGAGGCTCAGCAATCTCTTCCCTTGCCTCGTGGAGCAGCCTGGGGAATATTCCGTCAGGCCCCGGAGACTTATTCGTCCTAATGTATTTTAACAACTCCAACACCTCCTCTCCCTTAATATCAACAGGCTCCAGAACATCAATCTCACTCATATTGTCCTCACCGTCATCAAGTTCCCTTTCATTGGTGAATACCGAAGAGAAGTATTCATTGAGGACCTCGCTCACTTCCACAGCCTCCAGGCACATCTTCCCACTTTTATCTCTAATCAGTCCTATCTTTACTCCTGTCATCCTTTTGTTCTTCACATAATTGAAGAATGCCTTGGGGTTTTCCTTTACCTTACTCGCCAAGGCCTTCTCATGACCCCTTCTTGCTCTTCTCAGCCCCTTCTTAAGCTCCTTTCTTGCTACCCTATATTCCTCAATAGACCCATCTGATTCTTGCTTCCTAAACCTCATGTATGCTGCCTTCTTCCACCTGACTAGATTTTCCACTTCACTTGTCACCCATGTTTCCTTCACCCTACCATTCTTTATCTTCCTCACCGGGACAAATTTATCCCTAACATCCTGCAAGATATCCCTAAACATCAACCACATGTCCATAGTACATTTCCCTGCAAAAACATCATCCCAATTCACACCCGATATCTCGGATTGCATCCACAGCATTTTAGAGGGCAGGGGTAAGCAGCCAGATGGCTTTGTACATGTTGGTACCAATGCCATAAGAAGGAATAAGAAGGAAAAACAAAGAGATCCTGAAGAGGCAACTTAGACAGTTCGGCAGAAGGCTGCAAGGTATGACCTTCAGGGTGGTAATTTCTGGATTGATGTCTGTGCCATACGCCATTAAGGGTAGAAACAGGATGATTTTGCATGGCTGAGAAGCCGATACAGGCGGCAGGGCTTCAGGTTCTTGAATCATTGAGATGTTTTCTGACGGAGCTATGACCTGTACGAAAGGGACGGATTGCACCTAACAAGAGAGAGCCCAATAATCTTGAGGGCAGGTTTGATAGAGCTGTTGCGGAGTGTTGAAACTAATTTGGCAGGGGGATTGGGAATCAGTGTGAAGGAACTCAGGATAAGGTGGTTAGTTAAAAAAAGCAAAGGTAGCGTGTAATCAGACTCTCAGGAAGGGCAGGCAGATGACAGGACAAAATTGTAGCCAGCAGGGTGGGTATTACTGCATTGCGGATGCAGAACCTAAAAGCATTGCAAATACAGTACTCAAACTGTTATATCTCAATGTATGAAGTATAAGAAATAAAATGGATGAACTTGTTGCACTATTACAGACTGTCGGGAAAGGTGCTGTGGCCATCACCGAATCGTGGTTGGAGGACGTTTTTAGTTGGGAGCTGAACGTCCAAAGATACGCATCGTATCAAAGGGATAGGAAGGTAGACAGAGTGGATGACATGGTTCTGCTGGTAAAGGAAAAGGTAGATCAGGAAAATCGGGTTGGTAATGGATCTCAAGAGAGTGAAATTGCTGAATGCCTGTGAGATTACTTTTTAGTGCAGTTTGTCGTCGAGCCGACAAGAGCATCAGCTATACTGGATTGGGTGCTACTTAACGAACCGGAGCAATTAGGGAACTTGGGATTTGGGGGGAAATGAGGAAGGTGCAGAATAGATGTATTCCAAAACAAAGAAATACTCAAATGGCAAAATAGTACAACCGTGGTTAACAAGGGAAGTCAAAGCTAATGTAAAAGCAAAAGAGAGGAAACACCACAAAGCAAAAATTATCAAGAAGATAGCGGATTTGGGAAGCTTTAAAAAAGATCTGCAGATAGCAGCTAAAAGAATCATTAGGAGGGAATAAATAAAATATAAAATCAAGCTAGCAATAAATATCAAGGTGAATAGAAAAAGCTTTTTCGGATATATAAAATAATAAAAGAGAGATGAGAGTGGATATAGGACCGCTGGAAAATGGTACCGGAGAAATTATAACGAGGGACAAGGAGGTGCCAGAGCATGTATTCAAAAAGCTTTCGGCTAGGTAAAGGTACATAGCTATCAGGTAATGGATCAGATGAACCGCACCCTAGGATTCTGAAAGAGGTAACGGTAGACATTATGGAGTCATTAGTAATGATCTTTCAAGAACCATTGGATTCTGGCATGGTTTCAGAAGACTACAATAATGCAAATACCACTCCTCTCTTTAAGAAAGGAAGAAGGCAGCATTAAGGAAATTACAGGCCAGTTATAGATCTCGGTGGTACGGAAGATGTTGGAGTCAATTCTTAAAGATAAGATTATGGAGTATTCGATGACACAGGACAAGATAGAATAAAGTCAGCATCGTTTCCTTAAGGGAAAATCGTGCCTGACGAAGGCAATTACAAGAAGGATGGATAAAGGGATGCATGGGTTCGGGTATATTTGGATTTTCAGAAAGCCCTTGACAAGGTGTCGAATGAGGTTGTTCACCAAGTTAAGAGCCCGTGGTATTATTGGAATTTTACTAGCATGGTCAGAACATTGGCTGATTGGTAGAAGGCAGCGAGTGGGAATAAAGGGATCATTTTTAATTGGCGGCCAGTAGCTACTAGTGTTCTGCAAGGGCTGGTGTTGAGAATACATCTTTTTATGTTGAATAGCAATGATTTAAATGAAGGAATAGATGCCTTTGTTTCCAAGTTTGCAGATGATTTGAAAATTCATGGACGAGCAGGTAAGCAGGAAGTCTCCAGCAGGATTTAAACAGATTGAAAGAATGGGCAAGAAAGCAGTTCATGCATTTTGGTAGGAAATAAATGACCAGGCTCTTTTCTAAACGGGGAGAAATTTCAAAAATCTGAGATACAAAAGGTCTTTGGAGTCCTCGTGCAGAACACCCTAAAGGTTAACTTGTGGGTTGAGTCGCTGGGGAAGAAGTTGCAATGTTAGCATTCATTTCAAGAGGTCTAGGCTTTAAGAGCAGAGCTGGAGTTTTATAAGTCACTAATAAACCCAGTTCTGGGCTTCTTATCTAAGAGAAAATGTCGAGGCATTGGAGAGGGTTCAGATGAGGTTCACTCAGATGATTCTTGGAATAAAAGGGTTAATATATGAGGATCGTTTGGTGGTTCTGGATCTGTACTCTCTGTAATTTAACAGGATGAGGGCAGATCTCATTGAATCCTTTCGAATGGTGAAAGGCCTAGACAGAGCCGATGTGGAAAGGATGTTTACCATGGCGGAGGAGTCTAGGACAAGAGGGCGCAGCCTCAGTATTGAGGATCGTCCATTTAAAACAGAGATACAGAGACATTTCTTTGGCCAGAGGATGGTGAATTTGTATAACTTGTTACCAAAGGCAGCTATGGATGCCAGGTCGTTGGGTGTATTTAAGGCAGAGATTGATAGGTTCTGTTTGGCCCCGACATCAATGGTTATGGGGAAGAGCCCGGGAAGCAGGGCTAAGGAAATGGAAAAAGGATCAGGCATGATTGAATGGCAGAACAAACTCGATAGGACAAATAACCTCATTCTGTTTCAATGTCTTATCCTCTCATGGTCTTACAGTCCACCATCTCCGGCAAGACCTCAAGATTGCAGTCCACTACGGTTCCCCAAGCTTCAGTAATTTTGGCAAGGAGTGAATGGGAAAGTCTTGCCCCATCACGTTGTGCAAGGTTAATAGAGACTTATCCTAAAGAACTACTGGCTATATTAGCTGTGAGAGGTAGTTCTGCTATGTACTGGTCAAAACGGGTGATTTCGTTTGATGGGTAGAAAAGTCAGATTTGAATTTTTCGTTTTCTTTTTGGAATCTACGGTGAAAAAAAAATAAACGTGTGATTAACAAATGATCTTTCCAGTTAATTTGATTAAATTTCTCGGTTGTAATACAGATTTGTGTGAACAAAGAGTTGGGGACTGAACACTTTTACAAGATACTGCATAAAAGCAAAACCAAGCAGACTTCCTTTCAAGATAGACACACGAGAAACTGCAGATACTCTAATACGGTGCAACATATAATCCGCTGGAGGAACTCAGCATCTGTGAGAGGAAAGGAATTGTGAACACTTCGGGTGGGGAAACTACATCAGGACCTGGAGCAGGGTTTGAACTACATAATCCTTTCCACCCACGGATCCTAAGATCTTCCAGTCTATTGTTTGTTGCTTAAAATTAAGTTACTCTCAATATCTAGAAAGAATAATATTTCATTCATGTACCGACGGAAACAAATTGAATCTTCATGGACGGATTCTGAATGAAGAAGAAATTACTTACAATGTGTTTTACTGAAATTAATGCCGCTCTAAAATGCACAAAGGTTTTCAAACCATTTAAAACTCGCCAATAAAATGGACGAGAATTGCAACTTCGAACGCAGGATTTCAGAATTTATGGAAAAAGAAATTGAGTTTATGTCTCAGGTCGAATATTAGTGTCTATATCTAAATAGAGCAGCATTGTTTTCTCTCCATGCCCATTTCGCATAGCTGCAGTCGGGAAGGAGGTACACGAGCCTTAGGTCCCTCACTATTTGGTTCAGGGACAGTCCTAAACCAGCGTGAAAAACTTCACTCACCTCAACACTGGACTAATTCCACAGCCTGTGGACTCACTTTCAACGACTCAATATTATTTTATTATAATTATTTTTTTAGTTGTTTCTCATCTCAAACTGGTTAAACCTGAGGTGTGGACATTGCTAAGCACGCGTATTTATCAACTTTCAGACTATTCTAGTAGCATTTAGTATTACGGATTGCTGCAGATTTACATACATATTACTGTGTAGCCCAATTGTGTAGTGCCTTTGGGATGACACCAGTTTTAGATATTATTATCAGAACAATGTATACCTTATTCATGTTCCAAAGTCTTTCAATTTCCTCTTTTAATTCAGCAGTTTTCTGGTGTTTTTCACGTCTTGATTTCTGTAAATTATCTGTGTTTGTAATAGCTATATCTATTAAATAAGTTATTCTTTCTTGTTTATCCTTATTATTGTATCCAACAATTATGGATTATTAGTTTTATCGTATATGCACTGTCTGAGCAAATCTGTGCATTGCTTGTTTGTCAAGCTCTGCGTGTACTTTTTTGAATTCTATCGTATTTTTTGACCTACTGTGAATGCCAAAATAAAATGGATCTCAGGATATTATATGGTGACATATACGTACTTGGATAATAAATTTCCTTTGAAATACGAACGTTGAACTCTTTCCTGCTGCTGATAGAACATAGGACGTATAAGGAGTGCAACGTATGAACAGGCCCTTCGGCCCACAGTGTATTACCCAAAAAGTTACACTAATAATTACTAGAAACATAGAAAACTTGCAGCACAATACAGGCCTTTCGGCCCACAAAGTTGTGCCGAACATGTCCCTACCTAAGAAATTACTAGGCTTACCCACAACCCTCTATTTTTCTACGCTCCAAGTACCTATCCAAAAGTCTCTTAAAACACATTATCGTATCCGACTCCACCACCATTGCCGGCAGTTCATTCCACGTACTTACCACACTCTAAGTATGAAACATACTCCTGACATCTCCTCTGTACCCACTCCCCAGCACCTTAAACCTATGTCTTCTTGTGGCAACCATTTCATATCTGGAAAAAAGCTTCCGACAGTCCACACGATCAATGCCTCTCATCATCTTATACACTTCTCTCATGTCACCTCTCATCCTCCGTCGCTCCAAGGAAAAAAGGCCGAGTTCACTCAACCTATTCTCATAAGGCATTCTCCCCAATCCAGGCAACATCCTTGTAAATCTTCTCTGCACCCTTTCTATGGCTTCCACATCCTTCCTGTAGTGAGGCGATCAGAACTGAGCACAGTACTCCAAGTGGAGTCTGACCAGGGTCTTATGTAGCTGCAAAATTACCTCTCGGCTCCTAATTTCAATTCCACGATTGAGGAAGGCCAATATACCGTATGCGTTCTTAAACGCAGAGTCAACCTGCACAGCTGCTTTGAACGTCCTATGGACTCGGACCCTAAGATCCCACTGATCCTCCACACTGCCAAGAGTCTTACCATTAATACTATATTCTGTCATCATATTTGACCTACCAAAATGAACAACTTCACACTTATCTGGCTTGAACTCCATCTGCCAATTCTCAGCGTAGTATTCCATCTTATCAATGTCCCGCTCTACCCACTGACTGCCCTCCACATTCTCCACAACACCTCCAAACTTTGCGTCATCAGCAAACTTACTAAGCCATCCCTCCACTTCCTGATCCAGGTCATTTATAAAAATCACGAAGAGTAAGGGTCCCAAAACAGAACCCTGAGGCACACCACTGGTCACCGACCTCCATGCAGAATATTGAACATAAAATACTCTGCAGATGCTGGGGTCAAAGCAAAACGCACAACACGCTGGAGGAATTCAGCAGGTCGGGCAGCATCAGTGGAAATGAACAGTCAACGTTTCGGGCCGAGAGCCGTCGTCAGGACCCGACGGCGGGTCTCAGCCCGAAACGTTGACTGTTCGTTTCCACGGACGTTGCCCGACCTGCTGAGTTCCTCCAGCATGTTGTGCGTGTTTCCATGCAGAGTAAGATCCGTGTACAACCACTCTTTGCCTTCTGTGGGCATCCCAGTTGTGGATCCACAAAGCAATATCCCCTTGGATCCCATGCCTCCTTACTTTCTCAATAAGCCTTGAATGGAGTACCTTATCAAATGCCTTGCTGAAATACATATATGCTACATCTACTGCTCTTCCTTCATCAATGTGTTTAGTCACATCTCAATGTGTTTTGTCACATCGTCTAAACTATTCTCTTCTGCCTATAAATTATCATATCTTCCACACCACCATGCCCAATTATCTGCGCGATTTATATGCCTATCTATGAGCCTCCTAAACGCACATCTCCATTACTATCCTGGTAGCTCATTCATTCACACTCCAGTTGCTACGGAAGGTACCCAGCCTGAAACACAAAAGGTATCTGTTCCCATGGATGGTGCCTGACCAGTTGAGTGTTTCCTGAAATTACAGTTTTTCAGACATGACACCATAAGAGTAGAAGACATAGGAGCTTAATCGGGTCGACGCATCGAATCTACTTCGATATTCCATCGTGGCTGATTTATTTTCCCTTGCAATTCCATTCTCCTGCCTTCTCCACGTAACCTTTCACACCCTCAGCAATCAAAAACCTATTAACCTCTGCCTTATATAAATACAAAGACCTGACTGCCACAGCCGCCACTGACAATGAATTCCATAGATTCAGCACTTTCCTCATCTCCATTCTAAATGAATGTCACTCGATTCTGAAGATGTACTATTTGGTCTTAACTCTCCCACTATATGAAACATCCTCTCCACATCCAACCTATCTATTTCTTTCACTGTTCGATTGATTTCAATGATATCCCCCTCATTGCTCTAAATTCCAGTGAAGATAGGCCCAGAAACATTAAATGCTCCTCAAACGACAAGCCTTTCATTCATCATTAACGTGAACGTCCATTGATCCTAAACTCCTCACTATACTCCAACTGCGGCCTCACCAATGCCATATAAACTTCAGTATTATGCCCTTGTTTTCATAACCTAGTCATCTCGAAATCAATGGTAACATTTCATTTCTCTTCCACACCATGGACTCAACCTGCAAGGTAACATTTAGGGAATCCCGCAACTGTGCTCCCAAGTCCTTCTGCAGCTCCGATTTTGGAATTGTCTCCCCTTTTCAAAAATAGACGACACTTTTATTTATTCTACCGAAGTGTATGACCTTCGCTTTCCGGCTCTATATTCCACCTGCCACTTCTTTACCCGTTCTCCTAACATCCATAGAACCATAGAACATGTAGCTCAGAAACAGTGCTTTTGGCCCTTCTTGGCTGTGCCGAACCATTTTTCTGCCTAGCCCCACTGCCCTGCACCTGGACCATATCGCTCCATACACTCCTCATCCATGTACCTGTCCAGGTTTTCTTAAATGTTAAAAGTGAGTCCACTTTTACCACTTCATATGACAGCTCATGCCACACTACCACCACTCTCTGTGCGAAGAAGCCGCACCTAATGTTCCCTTAAAACTTTTCCCCCTTCAACTTTAACCCACGGCCTCTGGATTTTTCTCCCCCAGCCTCAGTGGAAAAAGCCTGCTTGCATTCACTCTATCTATACCCATCATAATTGTATATACCTCTTTCAAATCACCCCTCATTCTCCTACGCTCCAGGGAATAAAGTCCTATCCTATTCAACTTTTCTCTGTAACTAAGTTTCTCAAGCCCCGTCAACATCCTTGTAAACCTCCTCTGTACTCTTTCAACCTTATTAATATCCTTATTGTAATTTGGTGACCAAAACTACACACAATACTCGAAATTCGGCCTCAGCTATTCCTTATACAACCTCACCATAACACTCCAGCTCTTATACTCAATACTTTGATTTATAAAGGCCAATGTACCAAAACCTCTCTTTACGACCCTATCCACCTGTGTCTCCACTTTTAGGGAATTTTGTATCTGTATGCCCAGATCCCTCTGTTCTACTGCATTCCTCAGTGCCCTACCATTTACCTTGTAAGTTCTTCCTTGGTTTGTCCTTCTAAAGTGCAATAACTCACACTTCTCTGTATTAAACTCCGTCTGCCATTTTTCTGTCCATTTTTCCAGTTTATCCAAATCCCTCTGCAAGCTTTCAAAACCCTCCTCACTGTCCACTACGCCTCCAAACTTTGTATCATCAGCAAATTTTCTGATTTAATTTACCACATTATCATTCCGATCATTGATATAGATGACAAATAACAATGGATCCAGCACTGATTCTTGTGGCACACCACTAGTCACAGGCCTCCACTCAAAGAAGCAATCCTCCACTACCACTCTCTGGCTTCTCTCATTGAGCAAATGTCTAATCCAATTTACTACCTCTCCATGTATACCGAGCGACTGAATCTTCCTAACTAACTTCCCATGCGGGACATTGTCAAAGGCCTTACTGAAGTCCATGTAGACAGCATCCACTGCCTTCCTATCATCCATTTTCCTGGTAACGTTCTCGAAAAGCTTTAATAGATTTGTCAAACATAACCTGTCACGCACAAAGCCATGTTGACTCTCCCCAATAAGTCCCTGTCTATCCAAATACTTGCAAATCCTATCTCTTAGTACTCCTTCCAATAATTTACCTACTACCGACGTCCAACATACCGACCTATAATTTCCCAGATTACTTTTAGAGCATTTTTTAAACAATAGAACAACATGAGCTATCCTCCAATCCTCCGACACCTCACGCGTAGATACCGACATTTTAAATATATCTGCCAGGGCCCCTGCAATTTCAACACTAGTCTCCTTCAAGGTCAGAGGGAATACCCTGTCACTTCCTGGGGATTTATCTACTCTGATTTGCCTCAAAATAGCAAGCACCTCCTCCTCTTCAATCTGTATATTTTTCATGACCTCAATACTGGTTTGCCTTATTTCGATTGACTCCATGCCAGTTTCCTTAGTAAATACAGACACAAAAAAAACCATTTAAGATCTCCCCCTTTTCTTTTAGTTCCATACATAGCCGACCACTCTGATCTTCAAGAGGACCAATTTTATCCCTTACTATCCTTTTGATCTTAATATACCTCTAGAAGCTCTTTGGATTTTCCTTCATCTTGACTGCCAAAGCAACCTCATGTCTTCTTTTAGCATTCCTGCTTTCTTCCTTAAGTACTTTTTGCATTTTTTATACTCCACAAGCACCTCATTTGCTCCCTGTTTTCTATTGATGTCATACATCTCTCTCTTCGTCTTTATCAGATTTCCAATATCCGCCTTTAATCCTGACTGAAACATACAAACTCTTCACTCTCAAATTTGCTCCTCCAAATCTCGCTGACTATTGGCTGGTCAATAATACAACCCCATTAATGTGGTCATACCTTTCCTGTTTCTCAGCTCCACCCATATAGCCTTGGTAGGCAGGCCCTCTAATCTGTCCAGCCTGAGCGCACTGCTGTAATGTAATCCCTGACTAGCAATGCCACGACCCCACCTCCCACCCTTCATTCCTCTGACTCTACCACGTCTGAAAAATCGGAACCCTGGAACATTAAGCTGCCAGTCCTGCCCCTCCTGTAGCCAAGTTTCACTAATGGCTATAATATCGCAATTCCTTGTGTCAATCCACGCCCTCAGTTTATCGGCCTTCCGCACAATACTCCTTGCATTGAAATAGACACACCTCAGGCGATTATTACCACCACACACAATCCTTCTATTTGAGACTTTCAATGAACTTTTAACATCATTAATTTTCACCCCAGCTCCACTATGTGCTCTGGCACTCTGATTGCCATCACCCTGCAAATCTAGTTTAAACCCTCCCCAATAGCACTAACAAACTTCCCTGCAAGGATATTGGTCCCCTTGCAGTTCAGGTGTAACTCGTCTCTCTTGTACAGGTCCCAACTGCCGCAGAAGAGGTCCCAATGATCCTGAAATCTGAAACCCTGCCCCCTACACCAGTTCCTCAGCCACGTGTTCATCCGCCAGAGCATTCTATTCTTACCCTCACAGGCACGTGGCTCAGGTAGCAATCCTTAGATTACCACCTACGAGGTCCTGCTTTTTCACATCCTGCCAAGCTCTATATACTCACTCTTCAGGACCTGCTCATTCTTTCATCCTATGTCATTGGTACCGATGTGTACCACGACATCTGGCTGATCACCCTCCCACTTCAGAATGCTGTGCACGTGGTCAGAGACATCCCTGACCCTGGCACCCGAGAGGCAACAAACCATCCGGGTGTCTCTATCGCGACCACAGAACCTCCTGTCTGTACCTCTAACTATCGAGTCCCCTATCACTACCGCTCTCCTCTTCTTCCACCCTCCCTTCTGCACTGCAGAACCAGACTCAGTGCCAGAGATCCGGCTACCGCAGCTTGTGCCATGTAAGTCATTCCACCCCCCCCCCCCCCCCCGCCCAAAGTATCCAAATCGGTATACTTGTTGTTGAGAGAAATGGCCACAGGGGAACCCTGCTCTGCCTGCCTTTCCCCTTCCCTCGCCTGACAGTAACCCAATTACCTGTGCGCTACTCCTTTGGTGTAACTACCTCCCTGAAACTACTAACTATAAATGATCCCGAATGACCCGGAGGTCATCCAGCTCCTGCTCTAGTTCCCTAACGCGGTTTGTTAGGAGCTGCAGCTGGTTGCACTTCTTGCAGGTGTCGTTGTCAGGGACACCGGAGATCTCCCTGACTTCTCACATCCTGCAAGAGGTGCATTCCAACATCCTGCCTGGCATAACAAACAAAACAAAACTTACTGGAACCTACCCTCGCCTCTGAATGTTCACGCCGAAGCCTGTTAAGCCAAAGCC
Organism: Hemitrygon akajei; assembly: GCF_048418815.1. Taxonomy (NCBI): domain Eukaryota; kingdom Metazoa; phylum Chordata; class Chondrichthyes; order Myliobatiformes; family Dasyatidae; genus Hemitrygon; species Hemitrygon akajei. The sequence continues at coordinate 194,013,523 of NC_133126.1, forward strand.
GTCCCACTCTGCTCGCTCTCATTCCGCTGCCCGCTGTATATGGTGGTCTTCTTTTAAAACCTTTGACGCTCTACGTCACGCGCCTGCGCAGTCTAGCCTCTTTTCCCCAAGCAGTGTAAAAGAAAATGCCTTCTCTCCGAGATTCCTTTATCCTGGCTCTCAGCCTCTTGCTTCAATTTAAAAGAGACCACTGAAAATTCCTCTCCTTTTTAAACCTTTGCGGCTGTACGTCATGCGCCAGCGCAGACTAGCCTTTTCTCCCTTAGCAGTGTGAGAAAAAGACTTCTCTCCGAGGTTCCTTTATTCCTTCACTCTCAGCCTCTTGCTTCGATTTGAAAGAGACCACTGAAACTTCCTTTCCTTTTTAAACCTTTGGCGCTCTGCATCACGTGCCTGCGCAGTCTAGCCTCTTTTCCCCGAGCAGTGTAAAAAAAATGACTTCTCTCCAAGATTTATTTACTCCTTCACTCTCAGCCTCTTGCTTCGATATCGCTAATTCCTTCTGCAGCTTCCCTGTTTCGTCAACACTACATGCCCCTTCATATCTTCCTCAAACGTGGCCACAAAGCCATCAATTCTGTCATACCGATCATTGACAGAGACGGTGAAACAAAAGCAGTCCCAACACCGACCCCTACGGAACACCACTGGTCGCCGGCAGCAAATCAGTAAAGGGTCCATTTATTCCCACCATTTACCTCCTACCAATCGACCAATGCACGATTCATGCTTGTGCCTTTCTTGTAATATCATGGGCTCTTTTCGTCCTCATCTGCCTCATGTTCGTCACGTTGCGAAAGGTCTTCCGCAAATCCAAGTGCACCACAATCATTGATTCATCTTTGTCCATTCTGATTGATACTTTTTCAAAGAATTCCATTAGATTAGTCAGGCAATTTCCCTTGAAGAAAGCATGCTGATTTTAGCCTATTTTATCACGTGCATCCAGTACCCGGAAAGCTCATCATAAACAACCGACTCCATCATCTTCTCAGCCATTGAATTCAGGCAAGCTGGCCTATAAATTCCTTTCTTCTGCTTCCCTCCCTGCTCAAATAATGGAATGACTTTAACAATATTCCACGCTTTCGGAGTCGCGCCAGAATCTATTAAGTCTTGAAAGATCATTACTAATGTCTCTACAATGTCTTCAGCTACCTCTTTCAGGGACATGGGGTGTAGTCGATCTGGTCCAGGTGGCTTATCTACCGCAAACATTTCAGTTTCCTAATCACCTTCATGCAAGTAATATCAACTGTGCTCACTTCCGCACTCTAACGCTCTCGAACTTTTAGCATACCGCTCGTGCCTTCCACAGTGAAGACTAGTGCAAAATTCTTATTAACTTAGCCCGCCATTTTTGTACCCCATTGCCATCTCTACAGCATCATTTTCCAGTGGTACAACATCTGCTCTCGCCTCTCTTTTACTCTTTTATATCTGAAAAAATATTTTGCTAACCTCATTTGACATTACTCGCTACCTTATCATATTTCATCTTTACCCTCCTTATGGCTTTTCAGTTGTCTTCTGTTGGTTTTGGAAAGCTGCCCAATAACTATTTTGCTGGATATTATGCCTTCTCTTTTGCCTATATGTTGGCAGTCACTTCCCTTGTCAGTCACAGGTACTTCATCCTGTCCTTAAAGTACTTATTCTTCTTTGGGAAGTGTCTGTCTTGCACCTTCTGAATTGCTCCAAGAAACTCCAGTCATTACTGTTCTACCGTCAATCCTGCTGATATATTCTTTCCGTCAACTTTTGCCAGCTCCTCTTTCTGGACTGCGATTCCATTTACTCGAATATAATATAGATACATTTGATTTTAGCTTCTCTTTCTCAAATTGAAGGGTGAATTCTCTCTCCTGGGATCCAAAGACACCAACAAACTGATTTTCCCAATCAGCCTGCAAAAGATCATAACACCATAGGATATAGGACAAGAATTAACCCATTTGGCCCATCCAGTGTGCCACGCCATTGCATCATGGCCGATCCAATTTTCTTTCCGCCCCAATCTCCCGCCTTCTTCCCGTATCACTCCATGCCCTAACTGATCAAGAATCTATCAACCTCCACCTTAAATAAACATGAATACCTGGCTACCACAGTGGCTTGTGTCAAAATATTACACAGATTCACCACTCTCTGGCCTCACTATTCTGAGACTGTGTCCTAACAGGTCTTAGACTCTCCACCATAGGAAACAATCTCTCTACATCCACTCTATCATCACCTTTCACCATTCCATAGATTTTTCTAGGGTCACCCCTCGTTCATCTGAATTCTGGAGAATGCAAGCCCAGAGCAATCAAACGCACTTCATGTGACAAACCGTTCAATCTTGGAATCATTTTCATGAACTTCCTTTGAACCATCTCCATTTCAGCACATCCTTTCTAAGTTAAGAGTCCCAAAACGGCTCACAATATTCCAAATGAGAGCTAACCATTGTTTTTAAGGTCTCAAGATCACATCCTTGCTTTTTATTCTAGTCTTCTTGAAATAAATACGAACATCTTATTTGCCTTCCTTATCACCGACTCACTCTGCAATTTGGCCTTTAGGAGATCCTGCACACGGACTCCTAACTCCCTATGTGCCTTCCTTTTTTTTTTGTATCTTCTTCTCATTTAGAAAATTATCTGCTTTCATTTCTTCTACCAAAATGCATGACCATACACTTTCTACCATTGTATTCCATTTGCTAGTTTTTGCCCTTTCACCTCATCTAAGTCCTTCTGTAGCCTCTCGTCTTCCTCAAAACTACTTGTCCCTTCAACTGTCTACATATCGTCTGCAAACTTTGCAACAAAGCCTTCAATTCCATCATCCAAATCATTAACACATAAGGTAAAGAGAATCGGTCGCAATACAGACCCCTGTGGAATACCATTTATCACATGCAGCCAACCGGAAAAGGCTCCTTTATTCCCAATCTTTCCCGCTTGCTAGGCAAACGCTGTTTTATCCATGCTATTACCTTTCCTATAATACTACGGGCTCGCAAACAGCTTCATGTATTCCACCTTGTCAATCAACTGATTCTCATTTGCCTAATCTGTTTGTTGTTTCTTCAAAGAATTCCAACAGCTTTCAAACCTCTGGCATGTACAACATAAGGTCCAGGTGACCTATCTATCTTCAGACCTTTCAGTTTCCCAAGAGCCTTCTCTCTAGTTAAGGTAACTTGAAGCATTTAATTTCCACACTAATTTTCAATACAGTTTCGCTTGCATCGAGTGGTTGTGCTTTCCTGATGGGCGCATGATCCTTCTGAACCTTCCTATTTCCAGGAATTGTGACCCAGGTCACAAATGACCTGACGTGGACTAACCAAGCAGAGTCCACTGCCAAGAAGGCCCACCAGCGCCTTTACTTCCTGAGAAAGCTGAAGAAATTTGGCCTGTCCCCTAAAACCCTCTCTAATTTTATCGGTGCACCGTAGAAAGCATTCTTCTAGGGTGCATCACAACCTGGTATGCGAGTTGTCCTGTACAAGACTGGAAGAAGCTGCAGAAGATCGTGAACATAGCCCAGCACATCACACAAACAAATCTTCCATCCTTGGACTCACTTCACACCACACGCTGTCGGAGCAGTGCTGCCAGGATAATCAAGGACAAGACCCACCCAGCCAACACACTCCGGGAGAAGGTTCAGGAGCATGAAGATTCGTACGGCCAGATGTGGGAACAGCTTCTTTCCAACTGTGATAAGACTGCTGAACAGATCCTGACCCGGATCTGGGCCGTACCTTCCAAATATCAGGACCTGTCCATCGTTTTCTTTTCTACAGTACCTTACTTTCCCTTTTCTATTTACTAATTATGATTTATAATTTAAAATTTTATTATATTTACTTCGATTTGTACTTCAGGGAGCGCGAAGCGCAGAAACAAATATCACTGTGATGATTGTACGCTCTAGTATCAATTGCTTGGTGACAATAAAGTAAAGTATTTGAGTAAAAATTCAAGATTCAAACCAAAAGGAAGATAAATTTTACATGATATATTTTGTTAATTGGTAGAATGTAACATTCATAATCTCAAAATAAAAAGCTTCATCCAGAATCACCACTACTTCACATCGACAGAAATGAGAAACCCCCCAACAAGAGAATTACAAAGTTATACTGACAGTTTGCATTTTTCCGCTTTAGGCTGCGTTCTAAAAGAAATGGCTTGATCTTCAACGTCGACGTGGACACTGAAAACTCCGCCGAGGACAATATCAGCATCCTTAGAAAACCCGAGCAAACCAAAATCAGTCCAGCGTTTGCAACTTGGGTCCTCCGTCAATCCGGCGGGAATAAGGCTAGACAGTAACAGCAGGCAGCAATGTAGACAACGCATCATCACCGAGAGGAGCTATTCTTGTGCTAACGCTCCTTTCCTCGTCTTTATAAACTGAGAGTGCGTGGCAAAGCAAACGTTCAGAAGTGCAACTTGGCTCTTCCTCGAGGGACTGAGGCATAATTTCCAAAGAAGAAATTAATGCAACAGTCGCGAGTAGAAAAAAAAATCCCCAGTACGCTCTACATCACCGGGTTCCGTAACAAAGAGCAGTACCCTAGATCTAATCAATCTGCCTTTCCCCGGTGTAATCTGAAATGCCTTACGGCTACTCACATCTAGGTGAGTATCAACAAAAATAATTATCGAATCAGCGAAGCAATATTTTACATTAATCCGGACCGGAGAGTGGAATTTGCTGGTGACCGTATGGTCCAAACAGCAGCAGTACGTGCAAAGTTGGGCGCGAGAAGAGGAGAGACAGAAATGTTGGGCCAATGGGCATTTTTCCATCCAGTTTCACTCTCCGTTCACTGATACTGATCACAGTCTGTCTAGTCTAAAACTAAGTTAAACATAGAACATAGAACATAGATTAGTACTGCAAAGTGCAGGCCTTTCGGCCCACAATGTTGTGCCGACCCTTAAACCCTGCTTCCCATATAACCACCTCACCTTAAATTCCTCCATATACCTGTCTAGTAGTCTCTTAAATTTCACTCGTTTATCTGCCTCCACCACTGACTCTGGCAGTGCATTCCACGCACCAACCACTCTGTCAGTAAAAAGCCTTCCTCTAGTATCGCCTTTGAACTTCCCACCGCTTACCTTAAAGCCATGTCCTCTTGTACTGAGCAGTGGTGCCCTGGGGAAGAGGCGCTGGCTGTCCACTCTTATCTATTCCTCTTAATATCTTGTAGACCTCTATCATGTCGCATCTCATCCTCCTTCTCTCCAAAGAGTAAAGCCCTAACTCCGTTGATCTCTGATCATAATGCATACTCTCTAAACCAGGCAGCATCCAGGTAAATCTCCTTGTACCCTTTCCAATGCTTCCACATCCTTCCTATAGTGAGTCGACCAGAACTGGACACAATATTCCAAGTGCGGCCTAACCAGAGTTTTATAGAGCTGCATCATTATCTCGCGACCTTAAACCCTTTCCCTCGACCTATGAAGGCCAACACAATGGTGTGATGGGGATATTTAAAGGAACCTGGAGGACAATCTTTTCAGACGCAGGGTGGTGTGTATATGAACATGCTGCCAACGGGTCCAATTACAAAAGTTAACATATTTTCGGACAGATGCTTGGATAAGAAGGTTTGCAGGGATATTGGCCAGACGCAGGCAAAGATGCCACCCGTATATATGCAATTTGGTCGGCATTGATGAATTAGCCTGAAGGGTCCTGTTTTCGTGCTGCATAACTCCAAGAGACTATTGAAAAATTCGTAGTCACCCTTAAGTTTTGTAGAAACGGTTTATCTATACTTAGAGTACTGCACGCATTTCTTGTCGGTATATTATTGAATTATTGGAGCGATAAAGGATGAGAGGTGACCTGACAGAGGTGTATAAGATGATGAAAGGGATTGATCTTGTGGATAGTCGGAAGCTTTTTCCCAGGGCTGAAATGGCTAACACGAGAAGGCACGGTTTTAAGGTGTTTGGAAGTAGGTACAGAGGAGATGACAAGGATAGGTTTTTTTTATGCAGACAGTGGTGAGTGTGTGGAATGGGCTGCCAGCGACGGCGGTGGAGGTGAATACAATAGAGTTTCTTAAGAGACTCATCGATAGATACATGGAGCTTAGAAAAGTAGAGGGCTATGGGTAACCTTGCGCATTATGGGCCGAAGGGCCTGTATTGCGCTGTAGGTTCTCTATGTTGCTAGGTATCTATGAAAGTATCTGGAGACAAGGAAAGGGTGCAGATAGGGTTTGCATGGATGATTTCAGGAATACAAGCTAAGCAAATCAGACCAGTTGGATTAGCACTCTGAGCTATGAGACAGTAGCACTATTTAGTGAGGTGAGGGTTACCATCGGTCAGATATTGCTTCCTAGCTGTATAGATAAGCAAGCCTGGGCAGCACGATATGGACAGCAAGCTTCTGCCATTGTAGCAAGCTCCCCCTCTCCACGTATCTGAAGGAATGGCAGAGACCAATGCAGTTTGGTACCAGCAGCGTCGGAAGAGTTGCCAGTCACCATTGAACTCAATGTAGGACCGCCTTCAGTACTCCAGCTCCAGATTTTTTTTAAGGTTTATTCCCGAATTCTTTCCCATGAGCGGGTATCGCTGCAATGCAGCGAAGGTTTATCAGAGTTTTCCTTCTCCTAGATGAACTGTCAACTATTGCTGACGAGCCACATCTGCTGGAAGCGACGGATTTTAAAGTGCCAGTAACCCTTCTTTGCCCTATCTCCTGTCATTAGTTCTGCCAGGCTTAGTAACCAAGCTATACGTGAAGGCCATGAGCTAGACTTGGTTGTTCGCAACTATTTGAGGCGCATACCATTGGGAGCATTTAATAGGTAGTGGGAGTTGTCCCCATTACCACAGCCGGCTGTAACAACGTGAAGGAACTTACCTCAGAAGACGATAAGTCAAGGAATTATGCTATTCGCCCCATCGATTCTACTCCGTTGTTTCATCATGTCTGAGTCATTATCCCTCTCGACCCCAGAGGTTGTTATAGACGGGTGTGGAAATGGGGACAGCTTTCACCTCGTAACCTTTGACAAACTTACTAGTTAGGGCCTATCAATCTTCACTTTAAAGATACCCAGTGAATTGGTCTCCACAGTCTCTGGTAATACATCCCAAGGATTCACCAACCCCTGGCTCACCAACGGAGAAATTACTCCTCATCTCTGTTCTAAAGTGAAGGCAGTGTTTTCGAAATGCCAATCTCCCCCAATATTGGAAGCATCCTCACCACGTCCACTCTATCTACGTCCTTCAATATTAGGTAGGTTTCTATGATATCTACCCTCATTTTTCTAAACTTCAGTGAGTACAGACCCTGACCATTCAAACGTTACTCATCATTAACTATTTCATTCTCTGGATCATTCTCGTGAACCTCCCCTGGGTTCTCTCCAAAGCCAACACATCCGTTCTAAGATAATTGGCCCAAAACGTCTCAATACACTCCGTGTGTGGTCTCTCCAATGACTTATAAAGCCTCAGTATTCCATTCTTGTTTTCATATTCTCGTTCTCTCGAAATAAATGCTAATATTGTATTTGCTTCCCTTGCCACCGACTCAGCCTGCAAGTCAACGTTAGGAGATCTTCCATGAGGATTCCCAAATCACTTTGCACCTCTGCTTTCTGAATTTGCCTCCCGTTTAGAAAATAGTCTACACCTTTTTCCTTCTACCAAATTACATGACTATATATTTCCCTCACTACATTCCATCTGCCATTTCTTTGCCCTCTATCCCAACCGTCTAAGTCTTCCACTAACTCCCTATTTCCTCAACCCTACGTCCGTGCCCCTTAGAAGAAATTGAAAGTTTTAGTACCTGTACATCAGGTAATTATTGAGGTAATGATCAGGCTGTTCCCATGTGTTTGCAGCCCTTCTTCCTCCAGGTTACAGAGGTTTCAGATTTATGTGGATCTGTTAACTACCTGCATGATTGATATGAAATGCATTTTATAGCTGGTTCACACTGTAGTAGCAAAGTGAAGCAGAGGAAGTGAACACTCAAGGTATTGGACAGCGTGGAATTCAAACAACACACACAAAATGCTGGTAGAACACAGCAGGCCAGGCAGCATATATAGGGAGAAGCGCTGTCGACGTTTCGGGCCGAGACCCTTCGTCGGGACTAAACGAAAGGAACGATAGTAAGAGATTTGAAAGTAGTGGGGGGAGGGGGAAATGCGAAATGATAGGAGAAGACCGGAGGGGGTGGGATGAAGCTAAGAGCTGGAAAGGTGATTGGCGAAAGTGATACAGAGCTGGAGAAGGGAAAGGATCATGGGACAGGAGGCCTCGGGAGAAAGAAAGGAGGGGTGGGGGGAGCACCAGAGGGAGATGCAGAACAGGCAAACAACTAAATATGTCAGGGATGGGGTAAGAAGGGGAGGAGGGGCATTAACGGAAGTTAGAGAAGTCAATGTTCATGCCATCAGGTTGGAGGCTACCCAGCCGGTATATAAGGTGTTGTTCTTCCAACCTGAGTTTGAATTCATTTTGACAATAGAGGAGGCCATGGATAGACATATCAGAATGGGAATGGGACGTGGAATTAAAATGTGTGGAATTCAAGTCGGCTACATTCTTCCAGTGGCAGAAGAAACTGCAAATGATGTGGAGCAACACACAAAAAGTTGAAGAACCTCACCAGGACAGGTTGCGTCGGTGGAGGAAATTGAGCAGTTGTCCTCAAGTCGAGACTCTTCATATAGAGGTTGACTTATCTAGGTAGTACTGAAAGCTTCAAAGTATTGGAGTAGCACTTGTCTGGAGAAGTGTCCTTGTACTTGAGGGTGACGAAGGGAACAAGCTGCCGGCGAGATGGTGGATGCTGGATCGATTTCAACACTTCAGAAAATTTTGGACAGGTACATAGATGGCAGAGGTAAGGAGGGCTATGGTTCGGGTGCAGCTCGACCAAACTATACAGTATAATAGTTCGTCACGAACTAGATAGGCCGAAGGGCCTGTTTGTGGTTTAGTGCTTTCCGTCTCTTCTACTTTCCTGGAGTCAGAAGGGGTTTGTTGGTAAATATCAAGGAAAACGAGCAGACTCTCTTTGGCTGAAGGTTGCTTGTGGCTGTTGATTGTCTGCTACAGATGTTTCTGCTTTTTATCATCCTAAGTCTGAATCATGCCTATTTTTTCCTTTGTGATGGATTGCTTCTTATTCGGAGGAGCTTCATATAAATCTGAATACAGTTGTCTATCAATAAACATTCCCACCTCTGATCTTACGATGATTGGGAAAACTGCTGAAAATGGTTGACCCTAGGTTCATTTCAACATAGAACAGTAGAGCACAGTACAGACACTTCGGCCATAATGGGCCGAAACCCTGAGTGATTATCTGAACTGCCTCCTCTCCAACAACCAACTATTGGGTTAGATTTTATATAACTTTTCTCTATTTCACATTGTCCATTTTTTATTATTTATTTAGAGATACGACGTAGTAATCGGCCCTTGCGTTCCAACGAGCCCACGCCGCACACCAAATTAAATATTAATCCTACTTCTGAAGATAGCCCTGGCGCTATTCGGGGGAATTGACGCGGGCTACTCACAAAACTGTTAGATATGCTACTGTACATACTTATTCTGACCTACGGTCGATATAATCCGCAGGCTGTAATTTCACTTTGAGGAACATAGTTTTGAACCGTCTAAGGGTAGACTGATTCTTATGATTTCCTGAAGGATTCCACGAACTTGACTCGCAAGAATGGAGATACAGCACCTTGTAGTGGGAAATGATCGGCCATTGCCGAAAGAGAGAGCGTCTGGGCGGACTTCAAGCCAGATTAAAGCGTCGAGTCCCCAGAGAGGAAAAAGATCCAGTGTACAGACCGACTACCCCGTGTTATTCAATATCGCCACCTGTTCCCGCCCCATCCGCCTGCGTTTGACTCGTCTACCTCTCCTCTCGCTACTACCATCGGGGATGAGGTTCAGGAGACTTGGGTTCTACACCAGCAGGTTCATGAATAGTTGTTGCTCTATACCCAACAGCCTCTTGGACCGGCATGTGTGGCTACACTCGCCTCAGCTCTGAACCGTCTCCACTGCCTATAGACTAATTTTCAGGGACTCTGGCCTTGTCATGTCTGTCCTTTCATGGATTCTGCTGTATTTCTTTATTTTCCTGTGGATACCTAGAAGAGAATGACTCTCAGAGTTGTAAATGGTATATATCCTGAATGTGTGGAACATGCCCCGGAGCGCAAGTGGTGGACGCGAGATCAGTTTCAACATTTATTTGAAGTTTGGATAGGTACGTGAGTGGGAGGTGTATGGAGGGTCATAGTGTGGGTACAGGTGGACGGGACTGTGCAGTTCAACTACACGGGCTGTCGGGGCAGTTTCTGTGTTGTACTTTTCTATGACTCGATGACTCTAGGACATACTTTGATAGTTTCTTTACTTTGCCCTTTGAGCTTCAAACAGGTACAGCTTTGGAATGTGGAAGGAAATCGGAGCTCAGCAGGTTAGGCTGTATTTTGAGCAGGAGAAGTGGCTTACCGTTCAGGTCGAAGATTCTTTCAGGCAGGGGTTCCCAACCCGGTGTCCACGAACCCCTTGCGTAATGGTATTAGTCCATGGCATAAAATGGTTGGGAACCCCCTTACTTCCGAAATGGGAAGACAAGAAGTGTTTTTAAAAAGATAAGATTAGTTTGATTTATCCCCTGTACATTAAAACAGCAGTGAAATGTGTCGTTTCTGTCAAATAAGCGAGGATTGTGCTGGGCAGCCTATAAGTGCCACCACGCTTCCGACGCCACTGTACCATGTCCACAACTCATTAACCCTATCCGTAGCTCTTTGGAATGTGGTAAGAAATAAAAACGACGGTAGGAAACACATGTGGCCAAGGGGAGGACACACAAACTCCTTAAAGATAGCAGCAGAATTGAACCCTAGTTCCTCGTGCTGTAATAGCATTAAGCTAACGCCTGCGTTACGTTTGCCGCCCAGATTGTTCGTATTCAATCCGTTATGGGTCACTGCTCTCAGCTTAGAATCAGAAGTTATTGATTCAAGTCCCTGCTCAGAGATTTAAACATAATATTTCAGACTGACATTCAACTGAATTAATAGCAGCTTGGTACTATTAATAAAACAATGTTATTTTTATTGTTACGGTATAGGGACCCATGGTCGAGAAAGATGGTTCATAGTGTCCTACAGAAACAGGCCTTCGACCCAATTCTTCCACACCAACTATGATACCCAGCGAGCTGCTCTCATCTCCTCGCAATTCAAAGTTCATATTAAATGTATTTTCAAATTACACATACTGTATATCATATATAGCCCTGAGATTCATTTTCTTATGGACATCCTAAATAATTCCATAATGGAATAATAACCATGACAGAATCAATTAAATGACAGGATCACACCAACCTGGGCACTCAACTAGTATGCAAAAGACAACAAACAGTGCAAATACAAAAATAAAGTATTAATAATAAATAAATAAATAAATAAATAAATAAATAAATAGATAGATAGATAGATAGATAAATAAATAAATAAATAGATAAACATTTGATATCGACAACATGAGATGCAAAGTCCTTGAGGTCCATAGGCTGTGGAAACATTTTAGTATTGACTGAAGTTAACCTCTTTACTTCAAAAGCCTGATGGTTGAGGGGTACTAACTGTTCCTGAGCCTGGTGGTGTGAGTTCGGATATTCTTGGACATTCTTCTTTATGGAAACAGCGAGAAGAGAGCATGTCCTGAGTGTTGGAGGTCACTGATGACGGATGTTGCTTTCCTGCGACAGCGTTTCTGTCATAAGGGGGGCATTGAGACTGGACCCAAATGCAGGACACAGACACTAAAGTACTAGGAACAGGACGGAACAAAACTAAAGGTCGGGACAGGTCGCAGACTAGGATAGGGAAGCAGGACCAGGACGAGGGACTGGGAACAAGGAGCCTGGGGTGGACTCCGAGCCCGAGACTGTACACCGACCCAGAACTTGGGCCTTGAATCGGGCTCGGGCCCAAAAACAGGCGAAGACAGGCCTGGGTTCTAGGAGCTTGAGACTTAACGCTGGGGTCTTCAGGCTTGAGACGAGGTTGGGGTCTTGAGGCTTGAGACTTGGGTTCTTGGAGCTCGAGGCTTGAGGCTTGGGTTTCGGAGATCGAGGCTTGAGTTTTGGAGCTCGAGGCTTGCTTGTGGCGCTGGAGCTCGAGGCTTGAGGCTTGTGTTCTCGGAGCTCGAGGCTTGAGGCTTGGGTTTTCGGAGCTCGAGGCTTGAGGCTTGGGGGCTTGGAGCTCGAGGATTGAGGTTTGGGTCGTTGGAGCTCGAGGCTTGAGGCTTGGGCTCTTGGAGCTCGAGGCTTGAGGCTTGGCTTTCGGAGATCGAGTCTTGAGGCTTGGGTTCTTGGAGCTCGAGGCTTGAGGCTTGGGTTTTCGGAGCTCGAGGCTTGAGGCTTGGGGTGCTAGAGCTCGAGGCATGAGGCTTGTGTTCTCGGAGCTCGAGGCTTGAGGCTTGGGTTTTCGGAGCTCGAGGCTTGAGGCTTGGGGCTCTGGAGCTCGAGGCTTGAGGCTTGTGTTCTCGGAGCTCGAGGCTTGAGGCTTGGGTTCTTGGAGATCGAGGCTTGAGGCTTGGGCTCTTGGAGCTCGAGGCTTGCTTGGGGCGCTGGAGCTCGAGGCTTGAGGCTTATGTTCTCGGAGCTCGAGGCTTGAGGCTTGGGTTTTCGGAGCTCGAGGCTTGAGGCTTGGGGCGCTGGAGCTCGAGGCTTGAGGCTTGTGTTCCCGGAGCTCGAGGCTTGAGGCTTGGGTTTTCGGAGCTCGAGGCTTGAGGCTTGGGGCGCTGGAGCTCGAGGCTTGAGGCTTGTGTTCTCGGAGCTCGAGGCTTGAGGCTTGGGTTCTTGGAGATCGAGGCTTGAGGCTTGGGCTCTTGGAGCTCGAGGCTTGCTTGGGGCGCTGGAGCTCGAGGCTTGAGGCTTGTGTTCTCGGAGCTCGAGGCTTGAGGCTTGGGTTTTCGGAGCTCGAGGCTTGAGGCTTGGGGCGCTGGAGCTCGAGGCTTGAGGCTTGGGGCGCTGGAGCTCGAGGCTTGAGGCTTGTGTTCTCGGAGCTCGAGGCTTGAGGCTTGGGTTTTCGGAGCTCGAGGCTTGAGGCTTGGGGTGCTGGAGCTCGAGGCTTGAGGCTTGGGTTTTCGGAGCTCGAGGCTTGAGGCTTGGGGCGCTGGAGCTCGAGGCTTGAGGCTTGGGTTTTCGGAGCTCGAGGCTTGAGGCTTGGGTTTTCAGAGCTCGAGGCTTGAGGCTTGGGGCGCTGGAGCTCGAGGCTTGAGGCTTGGGTTTTCGGAGCTCGAGGCTTGAGGCTTGGGCTCTTGGAGCTCGAGGATTGAGGTTTGGGTCGTTGGAGCTCGAGGCTTGAGGCTTGGGTTCTCGGAGCTCGAGGCTTGAGGCTTGGGTTCTTGGAGACCACTCCTGGGCCGGATGCGGGACTCCATCCGACGGAGGCGAGGAACAGGAACGGACAGAACAACCCGCAGGGTAACGGCAATAGGTCAGGCTTACCCGATGGAGGCCAGGGACAAGAAGGGAGCTCGGTCTGGTGAAGCTCCAAGACTCGAGGCGGCCGGTAACCACGGCGGGCTACGGAACCGCCAAATCCATAATTCAATGAATATACTAGCCTTCCACCGGTGGGTTGCTCCAAGGGGAGACTGGCAAGGCGACCCCCCAACCACACTCAATCCAAAGCCACTTATATTCCCAGCCCCCAAGATGAGCAGCAGATAGTTATGTTTAAGTCCAATCAAAATAAGGGACAGTCAGAGGACCCGGAGTCCGGAGTCCGCAGACCAGACCGTGAACCAGAATGCAGAGTTCGGACCGGACAATGACAGTTTCATGTAGATGTACTCAATAGTGGGGAAGGGTTTTGCCCCCGCTGGACTGCACCGTATCCACTACTTTTTGTTGGATTCCCTTTCAAAGGATTTCGTATTTCCACACCAGGCTGTGATGCAATATACTCTAGTCAACCTACTCTCCACCACACATCCACACAGCAGCGCCTCCACTCCTAAAAAGATTGAGGAAAGCAACCGCCATCCCCACCCCTGGCCGTTTGTAACTCCTTTTTTTACGGGGTCACTATTAACAGCGCCCTGACAAGTTGCATCTCCATCAGGTATGGGAGCAGTCGAACATCGAATGAAAAGTTCCTACAAAGGACTGTGAGAACAGCTGAGAAGGTAATAGGGGTCTCCTGCCATCCATCAGGGACATTTATCAGGAGCACTGGGTATGCAGGGCCCTTTGTATTATTACGGATCCCACCCATACATCCAACATTCTCTTAGACTTTCTATCATCAGGTGGGAGACTACAATGCATGAAAAACAAGAACGGTCAGGATGAGAAATAGGTTTTTCCCCGCAGCCATAAGGCTTCTGAACTCCCTGTCGCACCGCATTCTAACTGCCACCGGCTAATCTGTTCTATATCTTACAATGTTTAGTATTAATGTAATTCATTTCGTTTGTTATTATGTGTGTTTCATCTGTAGATTTTACCCTTACCTACATACGTTGCCGTGTGTTATGTGTACTGCAGTGCTTTACACCCTGGTTCGGAGAAATGGTCTCTCGTTCCTATATACGTTATACGTTTTTATACATGCATATAGTTAAATGACAATAAACTTTACTTGACTTGACTTGATCTATAGACGTTTGTGAAAGTTTTAGATGTGATGAATCTTTGCAAACTCGGAGGGAAGTCAGTCGAGTAAGTCATACTCCTATCTAGATGGCTTTTAAATGTTGCTAATGTGCCCGCCTCAATCACTATTTCTGGTAGTTTATTCCAAATGTGCACCACATTTTGTGTGAAGAAGTCGCTCTTAATATCTCTTAAATCTCCCTCTTTTGTTATTACCTACGCTCTAGGTAATGAAGTTCCCATCAACATATTCTCTTCTTGTAAGTCAAGTCCCAGAGTCCAGGCGATATTCAGGCAAAGTCCAACGGCCACTTGATTAGGTATACCTGAGCAGGGATACCTGCTCGTTGATGCAAATATCTATTCAGCCAATCGTATTGCAGCAATGCAATGTATAAACCCATGAAGGCGTGGTCATGAGTTGTTGTTCAGACCAAATAGTAGAATAGTAAAGAAGACCATAAGATAAAGGAATAGAATTAGGCCATTTGTCCCATCGAGTATGCTCCACCATTTCATCAAGGCTGATCCAATATTTCATACAGCCCCAAACTCCTGCCTTCCCCCGGATCTCTTCATCCCCCGTCCAATCAAGAATACATCAACCTCTGCCTTAAATATACACAACGACTCGGCCTCCACAGCTGCCGATGGCAATAAACTCCATAGTTTTACCATTCTCTGGCTAAGGAAATTTCCTCTCTTCTCCATTCTAAAAGCCCCATGCCCCTCTAATCTGACACTGTACTGAAATACACTGAGCAATAAACAGAAAGGGAGATGATAGGTGGAGCACAATGAGACAGAGGTGGCTGCAATACAGGTATATAATGAGAAGCAGATGAGAGACGGCGTACTCAGTAATACAGGGGCCAGAGTAGAGCAGGAGCGGGGTCAGGAGCACATGGCAATACAAAACCCCAGGCTGACAGCTAGGGTGGCATTCAGTAGACTGACACACAAAAAGACAGATTAACTCGATGTACTGACCCCTCTACGGACGCCTCCTGGCTGGGTGCTGCCGATGGAAGTCCCTGATGAGACAGAGGTCCAGGATGTTACAGACAGGGACTCAGCACCTCTCCTTAGGACCATAGCTCTCCCAGTCCAAAAGGAAGGTGGGATGAATGCGGCGGAGAGTGGAGGGGAATATGGAAGGCAGCAGGGCTGATGACTTTAGCAATGAAAAATAGGCCGATGAAGTATGGCTGAGCTTGCGGGAATCCACCTTGAGGGGCAGGTCTCGGATTGAAATCCACACACGCTGTCTCTGGCATTAACTTGGGGCCTTGGAGCGATGGTAGTCAGCTTGACGCTTGATCCTAGAAGGGCAAAGCGAGTGAGCCTCCACGTCCGCTGGCAACGGCAAATGGAACACCAACCTCCTCGTTCTGTGCAGGAAACAATGGAGGTTGGCAGCCAAGGGAGCACTCAAAGGGAGACAGACCGGTGGATGAGGAGGGGTGAGAGTTTATCGTGTTCTCGGCCTAGGATAGCTGACTCCATTCAGAGGGGTTCTGGGAGACCAGACGCTGCAATATTGTCTCTAGCTGTTGGTTGGCCCGCTCGGTCTGGCAATCCTGAAGACAGACTCACAGAGGCACCCAGAAGATAACAGAATGCCCTCCAGAAGTTGGATGTGAATTGAGAGCACCTGTCTGACACAAAATCTACAGGTAAACCATGTAATTAAAAATATCCAGTACTAGTAACTTGGCTGTTTCTTTGGCAGAGGGGAGTTTAGGTAAAGGAATGAAGTGTACAGACTTGGAGAAATGATCAACTACAGTGAGGATGGTGGTGGGGGAATATAATGGGGGAAGACCGGTGACAAAATCCATGACAATTTGGGACCAGGGTCTCTTGGGGATAGACAGGAGTTGTAACTAACTAGTGGGTGACCATTTAGAGCTCTTGCCTCAGGGACATACCGAGCAAGCTGAGACGATGCTACTGATGTCATCTCCCATGGAGACTGATGAAGGCCTGAGTATGCTTGGTTCCAGGGTGACAGAATAACCGAGAAGAATAACCCCACTGCAATACCTGTGAACGGACAGAGCTGGGAACATAAACACAGTTCGTGAGGCATTGACTAGGGGCTGCCTCGCTCTGTTGAACAGCTTGCGCAATGGATTCAATATCCCATTGCGCTGCACATACGAAACAGCGAGCAGGGAAGATTACATCGGGGACCTCATGGGTCTCGGGGGAGTGGGGGGAGAATCTTCGGGAGACGGCATCAGGTTTCCTTCCCTTAAAATTGAATATTGTGAAAAACAGGGACCAACGAGCTTGACGGGAGTTGAGACTATTGGCAGTACGGATATATTTCAAATTCTTGTCATCAATCCAAACTAAGAATGGCACATTGGCTCCCTCTAGCCAATGCCTCCACTCCTCCAAACCTAACTTCACAGCCAGAAGCTCCCGGTTTCCGACATTGTAATTCCGCTCCGTGGGAGTGAGGCGGTGAGAGAAGGCGCTGCAGGGGTGTACCTTCTCATCCTTGGCCGAGAGCTGAGAGACCACAGCTCCTCCGCCAATGTCAGACGCATCCACCTCCACAAGGAACTGCCGGTCGGTATCGGGTTGAATCAGAATGGGGACAGAAGAGAAACATTCCTTCAGGTCAGAGAGTGCTATTTCAACAACAGGGGACCAGGAGAATCTGACAGCAGATGAGGTAAGTGGTGCAGCCAGTGTACTGTAACTTCTGATGAAGCGGCGATAAAAGTTAGCAAAGCCGAAGAAGGTTTGTACTGTCAGAACGCTGGAGCAGGAATCCAATCGCAGACCCAGTGCTGTGCACACAGTGATATTAATTGAGTAACAAATGCCGAGGTGCAAACAAAGTCGGCGTACAGCTCAGGCACAGATCAAAACATCCAGAGAAATCCAAAAACCAGAATCGGGAAGCAGGCAGAGTCGAGATTCAGACGGACAGAATACAGATACGAAGGTTGGACAGGTTCAGGAAAATTCACTGGCACAATCTGGCAGCAAAAAAGTGAAAACACAGGACAGAAATATGCCGTACAATAAACAGAGAGGCAGATGATAGACGGAACACGATGAGACAAATGTGGCAGCAATACAGGTAATAATAAGGAGCAGATGAGAGACGGAGTACTCAACAATACAGGGGCCGGAGCGGGGACAGGAGCACATGGCAATACAAAACCACAGACTGACAGCTAATGAAAAACACACAAAAATACAGAGTTCAACTGGAGGTGCTGACACCCAGACTGCTCAGAATACTCTATGTGAGTCCTCAACGTTGCTTTTCCAAATGTCTCAGCATTACATCCTTGCTGTTATATTCCAGTCCACTTGAAATGAATGCTAACATTGTTGCATGCCAACATGCTAACATCCTCACCAAAGACTCGACGTGTAAATTAAACTTTAGGGGATCCTATACAACGCCTCCCAAGTCCCAATGCATCTCAGTTTTTTTTGTATTTTCTCTCCATTTACAAAGTAGTCAAAACTTTCATTTCTTCTACCAAAGTGCATGACTACACTTCCCGACACGATATACCACGTGCCATTTTCCCATTCTCCTAATCTCTATGTCCTTCTGTAGCCTCACTAATTCGTCAAAACTACCTTCCACTCCACCTATCTTCGTATTGTCTGCAGCCTTTACAACAAATTAGTAATTCCATTATCCTAATCGTTGACATATAGCGTAAAAGGAATCGGTCTCAACACAGACCTTGTGGAACACACTAGTCACTGGCAGCCAACCAGAAAAACTTCCTTGTTATGGCTGTTATCTCTTCAAATGTTCCCAACAGACCTATCAGGCAAGATTCTTACCTCGAGGAAACCGCTAACTGTTTTATCATGTACCTCCCCAGGTACCCCGAAAGCACATCCTTAGCAATCCACTACAATATCTTCTCAACCACTGAGGTCAGACTAACTGGCCTATAATTTCCTTTTTTCTGCCGCTCTACTTTATTGGAGAGTGGTGACATTTGCAATTTCCCAGACTTCCAGAACCATTCCAGAATCTATTATTAATTGAAAGATCATTACTGGTGCATAAATAATCTCTTCAACCACCTCTTTCAGAAAACTGTGGTATATACCATCTCGTCCTGGATGTTGTATCTGCTTTCAGACCATTCTGTTTCCCAAGAACCTTGTCTCTAGTTATGGTAAATTCACGCACTTTATGCCCTCTGACACCTGGAACTTTTACAATACTGTTGGCGTCTTCCACAGTGAAGACTGTTGTAAAGTACTTGTTTAGTTAATCCGCCATTTCCTTGTCCCCCATTGCTAACACTCTGGCGTTGTTTTCCAGCAGCCCAATATCCACTCGCTTCTCTGTTAGATTAGAAACACAGAAAACCTACAACACAATACAGGCTCTTCGGCCCACAATGCTGTGCCGAACATGTACTTACTTACAAACTACCTAAGGTTACCCATAGCCCTCTAGTTTTCTAAGATCCATGGACCTATCCTGGAGACTTTTAAAAGATCCTATCGTAACTGCCTCCACCACCGTTGCTGGCAGCCCATTCCAGGCACTCACTACTCTCTGCATAAAAAAACTTACCCCTGACATTTCCTCTGTACCTACTTCCAAGCACCTTAAAACTGTGCCTTCTCGTGACAGCAATTTCAGCGCTGGGAAAAAGCCTCTGACTGTCCACACGATCAATGCCTCTCATCATCTTATACACTTCTATCAGGTCATCAATCATCCTCCACCGCTCCAAGGAGAAAAGGCAGAGTTAACTCAACCTATTCTTATAAGGCATGCTAGCCAATCAGGCAACATCCTTGTAAATCTCCTCTCCACCCTTTCTATACTTTCCATCTCTTTCCTGTAGTGAGGTGACCAGAACTGAACACAAAACTCCAAGTGGGGCTTCACCAGAGTCCTATATATCTGCCACTTCTCAGCCCAGCTTTGCATCCTATCGATGTCCTGCTGTAACCTCTGACAGCCCTCCACACTATCCACAACACCCTAACCTTTGTGTAATTAGCAAATTTACTAACCCATCCCTCCACTTCCTCATCCAGGTCATTTATAAAATTTATGAAGAGAAGGGATCCCAGAACAGATCCCTGAGGCACACCACTGGTCGCCGATTTCCATGCAGAATAGAACCCGTCTACAACCACTCTTTGCTTCTGTGAGCAAGACAATTCTAGATCGACAAGGCAAGGTCCTCAAGAATCTCATGCCTCCTTACATTCTTAATAAGCCTTGCATGGGGTACCCTATCAAAGTCCTTGCTGAAATCCATATACACTACATCTACTGCTCTACCTTCATCAATGTGTTTAGTCACATCCTCGAAAAATTCAATCAGGCTCATAATGCACAACCGACCTTCTATGCTGACTGTTCGTAATCATATTATGGCTCTCAAAATATTCATTAATCCTGCCTCTCAGGATCTTTTCCATCAACTTACCAACCACTGAGCTAACACTTACAGGTCTATAATTTCCTGGGCTATCTCTACTCCCTTTCCTGAATTAGGGAACAACATCTGCAACCCTCCAATCCTCTGGAATTGATGATGCAAAGATATATGCCAGAGGCTCAGCAATCTCCTCCCTCGCTTCCCACAGTAGCCTGAGGTACATGTCATCTAGTCCCAGAGACTTATCCAACTTGATGCTTTCCAAACGCTCCAGCACATCCTCTTTATTCATGTCTATATTCTCAAGCTTTTCGCTATTAGTCATCCCTACAATCGCCACCGTACTTTTCCATGGTGAATACTGAAGCAAAGTACTCATTAAGCATCTCTACAATCTCTTCCGATTCCATACACACTTTTCCACTGTCCTGTTCTCTCACATCTATTGTGAGATTAGTCCTATTCTCTTATTAGTCCTATATGTCCATGACTGGTCCTATTCTCTCACATTTTACCCTTTTGCTCTTCTCACACTTGTAAAGCGCCTTGGGGTTTTCTTTAATCCTGCTCACCAAGGCCTTCTCATGGCCCCTTCTGACTCTCCTAATTTCATTCTTAAACTCCTTCCCGCTAGCCTTATAATTTTCTAGATCTCTATCATTACCTAGTTTTTTGAACCTTTTGCAAGCTTTTCTTTTCTTAGTGACTAGATTTTCAACAGCCTTTGTACACCAGCGTTCCTGTATCCTACCATCCTTTCCCTGTTTCATTGGAACGTACCAATGCAGAACACCATGCAAATATCCCCTGAACATTTGCCACTTTTCTGTCGTACATTTCCCTGAGAACATCTGTTCCCAATTTATGCTTGCAAGTTCCTGCCTGATAGCCTCATATTTCCACATTCTAATTAAACCTTTCCAAAATGTTCTCCCACTGAGAGACCCGAAACTTGACTAGGTGAATTTCCTAATGCCAGATCAAGTACAGGCTCGCCTCTTGTAAGATTATCTACATATTGTATCAGGAAACCTTCCTGAACACACCGAACAAACTCCACCCCATCTAAACTGTCGTGGTCCCGATCGTTTATCTCCTATTTTGCTCCTAATTTCCGTTGATTGTGCCACGGTTCCGACCGTTTACTACCCAATTACGTCTAATTCGCTTTGATGACAGCACGCCTGGTTTCCATCTAGAACCTCGGCGTCACAACCACTAGTCGCCAGTTCGTTGGTCTTCTTCCTGTGACATAACTACGTTTCCCGACAGCTTAGAACCGTTTGTTTTAAGTTTAGCTCCGTCTCTCTGAATCAAGGCTCCGTATCAAGGCTCCAGATCAGAGCTCCCTGTCAAGATCCCTCCTGCTTGCTGTTCGGCGTTTACACCCGGGTAAGCATCCAAACTCAGTCTCCGTGCCTGTGTCGCTTCCTTCGCTCCTTGCAACAGAACGAACTGGCCATTATGAACCCAGCGGACACGAAGTCCCTGCAACAAGCCCTCACCAGCCAGGGCTCCCTAGTCGGTCTGCACGATCAACTCCTCTGGGATGTCGTGGAGAACCTCCGTTCCCTGTCCGCTAACATTACGAAGATCGGTGACCAGGTGGACCGTGTATCCACTAATCTCATCCCATCCTCTCCTGGAACTCTGTCAAACCAGTCCAGACAGTCTGCAGTGGCACCCACTGGCGTGTCAGCAACACCCCCTCCAACAGAGCCGCACATGCCAGAACCAGAACACTATGCTAGGAATTTGGGGAAGTGCCGGGCCTTCCTTCTGCAATGCTCCGTGGTATTCGATCAGCAGTCATCCACGTACTCTACGGACAAGTCAAAGATAGCTTATGTCATGGGGTTGTTGCGGGGAAGCGCCTTAGTGCGGGCTACGGCTGCTTGGGACAATCAGCCGGATATCTGCTCTTCATTGCCCACGTTTATCACAGAGATAAGAAAGATCTTTGACCACCCCGTCTGTGCTAAAGATGCCACTAATCGTCTACTCACCTCATTATAGGAAGGAGGTGGAAGCATTGGAAAGGGTACAAAGGAGATTTAACAGGATGCTGCCTGGTTTACAGAGTATGCATTATGATCAGAGTTTAAGGGAGCTAGGGTTTTACGCTCTGGAGAGAAGGAAGATGAGAGGAGACATGATAGAATTATACAAGGTATTAAGAGGAATAGATAGAGTGGACAGCCAGCGCCTCTTCCCAGGACACCACTGCTCAAGACAGGAGGACATGGCTTTTAGGTAAGGGGTGGGAAGTTCAAGGGGGTTATTAGAGAAAAGTTTTTTACTCAGAGAGTGGTTGGTGCGTGGAATGCACTGCCTGAGTCAGTGGTGGAGGCAGACACACTTGTGAAATTTAAGAAACTACTAGACAGGTATATGGAGGAATTTAAGGTGTGGGCTATTTGGGAGGCAGGGTTTAAGGGTCGGCTCAACATTGTGGGCCGAAGGGCCTGTACGGTGCAGTATTGTTCTATGTTCTATGTTTGTTCTATGTTCTATGTTAATCCATTGGCTGTGGAAACATTTCAATGATGGGTTAAGTGAAGTTATCCCCTTTGATTCAAGAGTGTGATGGCAGCTACGTAGCGGAATGAGCAGTTGTCATTTTGGACCATTGGTGAGGTCAGATATGGAGTACTGTGTATGGTACTTGTTACCTATTATAGGAAGGATATCCCAGGTTGCCGTGCATCTGATATCGCCTCCAACCTCGTTAGAAATTGCAAGTAATCTGTTGATGCTAATTGCTTAGTAATTTTTCAGACTGGCCTTGGTAAATTCTCCCAAAATGATGGTGAAGGCGTTAGGATGCCCTGTTCCGTGCATGTTGATCCCATTGCTCAGATCATATAAAGCCTGCTTGACATTGGCCTGAGGTGGAATGTAAACTGCTACCAGAATAACCCCAGAGAACTCCTGTAGTAAGTAAAAAGGACAACACTTTACTGTTAGGTATTCCAGGTCTGTTGAGCAGAATTAGCACAGCACTGATATATTCTTGCACCAAGAAGAGTTGATCATTAGGCATACTCCTCCACCTCTGCATTTGAGATACTCTACAGATCTATCCTGAAGATCTATACTTTATTAGGAATTTGGATTTGGTATGTCAACAAATACACTCAAATACTTCTATATCTGTACCTTGCAGTGCATTCTGACAAGCTGTATCAATGTCTGGTATGGAGGGGCTACTGCACAGGACCAAAAGAAGCTGCAGAAGGTTGTAAATCTAGTCAACTCCATCTTGGGCAACAGCCTACAATATTCCCAGGACAACTTTTTCTCCGTTTCTGTTTTGTCTGCCTTTTACATTGCATCTTGTTGACAACAGTTTTGCCCGATCATCGGCCTCTCCTTACTAGAAGTCTCACCACAGAATGACGTCGTTTGTAAGCAAACTATCTCATCCTTAGTACTATCACTCCAGTTCCCACTGAGCTGACAAATTATTTTAAAATTTCCCTAGCAACTCTAGAAAACCAGCCCACAAGGACCTGTCCCTCGGGTTAAAGTGTAATTTTTCCCTCTTGTACAGGTCGTATCATCCCCAGAAGAGATCCCAATGAACCATAATTCTGAACCCCTACACCCTGCACCAGTTCCTTGGCCACGCGTTTACCTGTCAGATCATCCTATTCTTACCCTTGCTGGCATGTGACATAGGCTGCAATCCAGAGGTTGCTTCTCTGGAAGTCCTATTTTTCAGCTGTCTACTCTCGGATCGTCTCTCGGATCTCCTCACCTTCTCTGCCAATGTCACTGGTGCCAATATACAACAAGGCTTCTGGCTGCTTACCCTCCCGCTTGAGAATGCCATGGACACGATCTGAGACATCCCTGACCATAGCAACAGTGAGGCAACATTCCATCCGTGTGTCTCTATCGCGTCTGCAGAATCTCGTCTCCGCTCCTCTGATCAAGTAATCCGCTTTCAACACTGCAGTCCTCTTCACTTCTCTCCTCTTCTGAGCAACAGCATCCGACTCAGCGCCAGACACCCAGTCACTGTGACTGCCTCTAGTAGGTCATTGCCTCAACAATATCTAAAGTCGTATACTTATTACTGAGGGGAATGGCCACAGGTGTATTATGCATTAGCTGTGGATTTGTCTTCCTTCTCCTGACAGTCACTCTGTTACCTGTCACCTGCAACCTAGCGGCGACTACCACCCTGTAGCTCCAGCTGTCACCTCCCCATCCACTAGTATGAGTCGAATATTGTGAAGCTGCAACTCCTGTTTCTTAATACAGTGTCTATAAAAAGAAATCACCACACAACACCCCGGAAGTTTTCATGTTTTATTGTTTTACAACATTGAGTCACTATGGATTTTTTAAAACCGAAAAACTACTCTTTCGTGTCAATGTCAAAATGGATCTCTGCAAAATGATCTAAATTAATTGTAAATATGGAACACTAAATAATCTCGCATAAGCCTGATGAGCCCAAGCCACTCTAATGACTGGCACACTCAATAAAAATGGCCGTCAAGGAATGGCCGCTCTGCTTGCACTTGCATTATTTTTATTCGCCCTTTGTAATTAACCCCTTTTGTTGCTGGGTCGCTGCCCAACTCAGAGAAATTGCCGTGAAGCTCTGTCTTTGAAATCTTGATCTCGGACCTAATTGAAAAGTTCCTTTTTTTTTTTAAGTACTCCCTCTCTGTTGTTGGGTCGCTGCCCAACCTGCAGAAAGTTTCATTTTCTGTTAGCAATATTGTTGGTTAATGCAAATCTTATTGACAATATTAGCGTTTTATTAACATTTTTGAACTAAGTAACTCTATGAGATTAATTAAAGCATTTTGACGCAGGAATAGATGGAAATAATACATAATTTCGGACAGTTACAGCACACTTGCTCCAACACGGCGATTCTGTGACGCCTTCTCTCGGGTTTAGTCATACTGAACTTGGTTTAGCAAAACCCCATTTGAAAAGTAACAAGAATTTGAAGACATTTTGAGTTAAAATTGGCATTCAGGGTAAGGCAGGAACTCTTCCGCTGTGCACATCACGGAGTTGATCTGACCGCACAGGAATCTCAGCTAGGTTCATTAGAACTGTAATTCATTTGGACTGTAAAGTTAGAGAAAATGGATTGTTTCCTGTGGAGCGTCAGCCGCTGATAGATTCCACCCCGTCACCAACCCTCCAGAGTACAAACGGCAAAGTTTAAACGGCATTGCCTTAAGGTGAGAGGGACGAAATTTCAAGCTGCTTGGGACAGTTATTTTTTTTCACACGAGGTGATATGATTCATACAATGTGCCAGAAGAGGTGGTCCTGGAAGCAGTAATGACAGTGCCGTTTAAGAGACATTTAAACAGGCACGGGAACGTTCATAGGATGGAAGGGTATGGATCATATGCAGGCAGATAGATGAGTTTAATTCGTTTAATTTGTCATGACGTTTGGCACAGCCTTCGCGAGCCAAAGGGCAAATTTATATGTTCTACTGTTCTATGAATCAATTCTCATGCGAACGTTAACCACAAAAAAGTAAAATATTAACAGAACTGCAAAATGCACCAATTATTTGCAGCTTTATAAAATTTTAGTATGTTGCATACCGCTCTGATCACCATATTATAGAAAGGATGTGGAAAATTTGGATAGTGTGTAGAAGAGGTTTACCAGGATGTTGCTTGGATTAAAGGTCGTTCTATAATGAGGGGTTGGACAACATTGTGTTATTTCTCCGGAGCTTTGGAGGCTGAGCGGAGAGGTGTTAGATGTTTATAAGTTGAAGAGAGACATGAGTAAGTGGACAGACAGTATCTTTTTACAAGTGTCGAAATGTCAGAGGGCACATATTTAAGGTGAGAGGGGATCATTCCAAAGGAAATGTGAGGGTCAAGCTTTTTACATAGGTTGTTGGGTGCCTAGGCTGCGTTGCCTGGGTTGGTGATAGGGGCAGAAAAATTAGAAAACTTTAAGAGATGTTTAGATAGGGAAATGCATGTGAAGAGAATGGAAGGGTAAAGGCAGTGTGCAGGCAGAACAGAATAGTTTAGTTGGCCATGTGATAACGAACTTAATTGATTCGGCACAACATCGTGGGCCGAAGGACCCACTCCTGAGTTGTACTGTGCTACGTTCTATATGCTTAACCCAACCAATATTGCTTTGATATAACGGGAGACTTACAAAATTAAAGCAAACAGTGCACGCTGAAAAATTTAAGAAAGGGAAGACACAATCATAAAAAGTTACTTCCTTATTTATTCTTAAAGCTTGCTGGATGGCATTTTGCCCATGACATGTCGCTTTGTGTTCTGTTCTCGCTTAAAGAGTATAATGTAACATTTGGGAGCAAAAATACAGAACAACAATGCATAACTGGACGCTAAAATGGCAAACACTTCCACAGCCACCGTGTACTTCCCAGGAGAACTCACGTAGGCTGGGATGAAGGTAATCCAAACTGCACAAAAGATGAGCATACTAAATGTGATGTGTTCGGCTTCGTTGAAGTTGTCAGGAAGTCGTCGAACTAGAAAGGCGACCACAAAACACACACAGGACAGGAATCCAATGTAACCCAGCACGCAATAAAAGGCAAGGTCAGACCCAACGTTGCATTCAAAAACTATTATCTCGGTAAAATATTCCGTACTCTTCCGAGGGTATGGCGGGGATGTGGCGAGCCAGACGGTGCATATTAAGCACTGCGGCGTAGTAAGGCTTAAGACGGTCAGTCGCTGCTGGGTTGGGCCAAACCACTTCATTATGTTATTATTAGGCAGAGTCGCTTTGAACGCCAAGACAACAACGATCGTTTTACCCAAAACGCAAGACACACAGAGAACAAATATAATACCGAATGACGTGTGGCGAAGCATGCAAGACGATGTTGACGGTTCTCCGATGAACGTAACTGAACAGAGAAAGCAAAACATTAAAGCAACGAGCAGAAGGAAACTAAGCTCTGAGTTATTAGCTTTAACAATCGGCGTCTCTCTGTGAGTATAGAACGTTGCAAATACCAGCATTGTCATACAAAATCCAACCAATGCCAACGTCACCTGGATAATCCCCATGATTTCATTAAATGACAGAAATTCGATTTCTTTTGGTATGCACTCCACTCGTTTCACATTGGACTTGTACTCTGGTGGGCATTTAAGGCAACCGATTGAATCTAAAAGAAAACAGCAATATTGGGGAATTGGGGAGGAAAAGGGACAAGTTTATGTTTCAAAAATAATTCTGGACTGGCATTTAATTAATGGAATTTCACATGGATCTCACCAGTGGTATTGCTAATTTCTCCTTCTGGACATTGTACGCAGTCATAGCAACACTTGGGTTGTCCTTTTTTAGGAGCCTTCCGTGTTCCGGGATCACAGCTTTCAGAACAGGCCGCTCGGGGAACCTATGGAGAGATTAAACACGGAATCTGGCCATAACAAGTAGAAATGGGAGCTAATGCTTTACTCACCCCAATTATGAACTCATTCCAAAACCCGTGAGGTCACTTTCAAAGACTCTACATCTCATGTTCTTACTAAAACATGCATAATACAGGAGGAACTCAACAGGTCAGGCAGCATCTATGGAAATGTATAAACAGTCGGCGTTTTGAGCCGCGACGCCTCTTCAGAACTGGAAAAGAAGGGGGAGACGCCAGAATAAAACAGGTGGAGAGGAAGGAGGACCAACTAAAGAGTGATAGGTAAAACCAGGTGAGTGGGAAAGGTAAAGGACTGGAGAAGAAGGAATGTGATAGGACAGGAGAGTGGAGCATGGCGGAAGGGGAAAAAGAAAGGACACCAGGGGAGGTGATAGCCAGGTGAAAAGAAGAAATAAAAGGCTAGGATTGGGAATAGAAGAAGGGAGAACGGGAGATAAAAAATTACCAGAAGGAGAAATCGATGATCGTGCCATCAGGTTGCAGGCTATCTAAATGGAATATAAGGTGATGCTCTTCAACCTTGGAAGTGGCTGCACGGTGGCAAAAGAGGAGGTCATGGACCGACATGTTGGAACAGCAGTCAGGATAGGATTAAAGTAGCTATTCACGGGGAAATTGCGGTTTTACATCACCCTCACCAATGTAGAGCAGGTGGCATCGGGAGAAACAGATACAATAGACGACACTAGCTGATTCTCAGGTAAAGTGTTGACTCAGCTGGACGGATTGTTTGGAGCCCACAATGGATATAAAGGAAGAGATAAACTGGTACATATAGTATATCTATTGCTTGCAGACATATGTGCCAGGAGTTGGATTAGCAGAGCGGGACGAACGGAAAAGGAAATCACAAAGAGAGTGATTTTTGCAGAAAGTGGAGAGTGGTAGTGAGGTAAAGATGTGGTTGGAGATAGGATCCGGTTGAAGATGGCTGAAGATGCAGAGAATGATCAGTTAAATACGAAGGTTCGTAGGGTGGTAGGTGAGGACATAACAAATTCTATCCCTGTAAGGAGGCGGGAAGATAGGGTGAGTGTGAATGTCTGGAAAATGGAGGAGATGCGGGTGTGGGTAGCATCAATGGTGGAAGAAGGGAAACTCCTGTCTTTGAAGAAGGACACCTCACATGTTCTGGAAAGGAAAGACTCATCCTGAGAAGAGATGTGGTGGGGACTACGGAACTGAGAAAATGGAACAGCATTTGTACAGGAGATAGTGAGAGGAGTATATTCGAAATAACCATGTGAATCGTTACTTTATAAAAGCTGTCCGTAGGCAGATTTTCTCCAGGGATGGACACAAAGAAAGCAAGAAAGGGGTGGGAGGTGTCAGAACTGGATCAAGAGAATTTTAGAGTAGAGTAGGAGCTGGAGGCAAAATTGGTGACGTTGATGAGCTCAGCTTGGGCGCAGGAAAGAGCAATGGAGCACTCAGTATTATTTTTTTCTGATTTATTATCAGTATCTTTTTTTCTTTTTGTATTTTATAATGTTCTTCTTTGGCGCAGGTTATTTTCGTGTATCGTCTTTTATCGCTTCTGCAGTGTTTCTTTGTTCTGCTGTGAATGGCTGCAAGAAGACCAATTTCAGGGTTTATATGGTGGCATGTACGTATTTGATAAAACATTTATTTTGAACTTTGAAAGGTTGAGCGATTTAAGGCAAATATCACAATCGGGAAGAAATGCAATCGAAGTATCAATGACAATAAAATCATTGTTGATGCCAGCCGGGGTGTATTCTGTGGCTCAGAAAATGCTGATATACTGAGATTTCCATGAAGCACAGTTTTTAGAGTTACAGAGAATGGGAAGAAAATCGGGAAAAAAACATCCAGCCATCAGTACTTCTGTGGGCCAAAATGCCATGATAATGAGAGAGGTCAGAGGAGAATAGCCAGACTGGTTCAAGCTGACAGGAAGGCACCAGTAACGCAAAGCAACGCGCATTTCAACAGCTGTGTGCAGATGAGCACCGGACCGCACAAAATGTCGTACCTTGAACTGGATGGGCCTCAGCAGCAAAGGATTACGAACGTACACACAGTGAACACTTCATTGGGTCCATGAGGTAACTAATGAACTGGGCACTGAGTGTAGGTTCCAAAGATCTTTCCAAGAAATGTCATTCACGAACCTGTTGCACCTGCTGATTTCAACTGCAGCACATGAGATACGGGCAAAGCAACAAAAAGGTTGTCCATCTTGTACAGCCTTCCTTATTCCGGGTGTGTTGCTCTCACTACTGGCGGACTTTATTAATTACAGAAAGTAACCTAAGAAAGTGGCCACCAGAGGAAGTACCTCCGTGCTGTAATGACACAGTAGGAGCTTATATCTTGTAAGATCCTCCCTCGCTGTTTAGTTATTTTTATTTATAGTGTGGAACAAGCCCTTCCTGGCGAACGAACCGCCCCGCCCAGCAACCCACGTATTTAACACGTTTAATCACAGGAGAAGTTACAAAGACCGATTAACCTACTAACCGTTAGGTCTTTGGACTGTGCAAGAAACTGGAAAACTCGAGGAAACCAACGCAATTCCTTACAGGCAGCGCCGTAATTCAACTTTGATCTCCAGAATATCCCGAGTTGCAGTAGTGTCGAGCTAACAGCTACACTACTGTGCCGCCGACTGAAGATTTTTCTCAACTTCAAACAAAATACCGATCTGCCTTTGGACAGGTTAATGCTCTCAGCCCAGGGATTGGCCTTGGGGCGGGGTGGGAGGGAAGGAAATTTGATACCACCTCCAGCTCTGACTTGTTCCTTATTATTGTCATGGAAGAAACGTAAAGCTATTGGCTTTTCCATTTTCAATCTGGTGCTCTCGGGATTACACACTTTTTAAAATCGAAACTCACGTAAGAGTGATCGACTGAATAGAAATATACCTGTAACTTCCAAGATCTTGTCACACACCCCTTACCGTGGGTTGTCCTCCTGTCCATATGATTGACTCTTCGGCTAATATAAATTTCTGTCCATCGGGCGCCGCTCCATCATACTGCCCCACTGTTACAGGGACAGCGCCGGTGTCTGTCGGCTGCCAGTTTACGATGTCATATGTTGGGATCGGATCACCGTTGTCATCGAAATAGATCCTTTCTCCAATCTTTGTCGTGAAGTTTACTGTTTTCATGTAATGTAGAACCTAAATCAGAATTCATAGTTCGGTGAGAAGTAATGTCTCATCTCCAGGTTCACGATGAACAAGAATGTTTCGACCAAGTTCACTAGACGTAAAATAAATGAAGTTACTGCCGGAAGAACTCGGCAGGAAGTGAACAGTTGACGTTTCTGGTCGAGATTTTTCATCTGGATTGAAAGATAGGGGAGCGAAAGGCAATATAAAGAGATGTACAGAACAAGAGCCAGCAGAGGATAATTGGATCCAGGAAGGGGGAAATTGGAAAATTGAGGAGGGGGAGCAGGAAATGTCCTAATTTTTCAAAATCGCTCCATAAATGCAGGGATTTGTTTCACAAACCTGTTCAGAAATCAATTAAATGCTTACCTTCCAACGTGCCATTAACATGATATAAAACTTTACATACGAGGGTAAGTGGTAAATTGGCTTGTTGCAGTCACATGTACCGAGGTACAGTGAAAACCTGCATGCTATCCAAGCGGTTCATTACAATTATAATTGCATTGAAAACAGTAACAGAATGCAGAATAAAGTTTTAAAGTTGCAGACCATCTGCAGTGGATGCTGCTTTTATTTTATTTAGAGATACGGCATGGAACAGGCCCTTCCGGCCGAACGAGCTACGCCACCAGCCTATTTAATACTAGCCTGAGCACAGGGCAATTTACAATGGCCGATTAACTTACCAAGCGGTATGCCTTTGGACTGTGAGAGGGAACCGGAACACTCAGAGAAACCCTGTACAGTCATGGGAGAACGTATGAACTCCTTACAGATGGCGCCAGTTGAACTCTGAACTCGGAGCCTCCCGCTGAAATATCGTCGCGCTGACCGCTACACTGCCGTGACCCCACAAGAACAAAGTGTAAGGCCATACTGTACTAGATTGTGAGGTCAAGAGTCTGCCTTATCGTACTAGGAGACCGTTGAATAGTCTTACTTGTGCTTACCTGCCACGGTTGGAAATTTGAAATATTGGCACAACTCTGTTTGGGAAATGGTCCGTTACCATTTTGGCAACTAAGCATATTATGGAGAGCGTGGGCGATAGCGTAGGTCGATTTATATACGTTGTAGGTCACTCTGTACTCATACACATCAGTAAACTCGTTGTGCGCTGTTAGAGTTTCATTCCCCGTGCATTCTCGAAACACCGAATCGGATTTGTAGTTGACTGTGTTACTTTCTGTATTGCTTAACTTGCAACTGAAGGCTCGTTCCCAAAACTCTTGCACTAAAGGGTTTCCGGGATAAAGAGACGGGTGAGTGTTCATGAGGAATTCTTTCAACCCTGGTATTCGCACTTTTCTGATCGCGATTCCAAGTGCACCGACAACAAACAGTTTACTCTCCTGCGGGGGTAGAACCGGCGTGGTGATCCAAGCCTCGCTTCCTATCCATTGTATACCGGTGATATTCTGCCGTACAACTTCTTGCAGTAATATGCTCATGTCCGGTTGCGCAAGGAAAGCTAATATTACCTTTGTGGAAGATTTCTTTATGATGTCTACAGTTTGAAGTAATTTCTCCCTTGCGTACGTTCTGTGAAAAGCCTCAGAGAAAGCAATGCAAATTCCCATCTCTCCCATCGCTTCATTGAACGCCTGCATCCCAAAATTACCATAGTCATTATCACTCCTAATTGTTCCGATCCAGGTCCATCCGAAATGCTTGATGAGTTGAGCCAAGGCCCTCACCTGAAAGTAATCGCTTGGGATCGTTCGAAAGAACGAAGGATATTCACGTCTGTTGCTCAGACAGGCACACGTGGCGACATAGCTAACCTGCAGGGAGACAAGTTTATAATCGATATATTACAATTGTTTATTTAATCTCTACATTGTAACTGTATTCAAATCACAAACAAGAGAAAATCTCCAGATGCTGGAAATCCGAGGTCAGCGTTGTATGTGTGTGTTCCATTGTAACTGTATTGCCCAGCGAGCTAGGATGTCTGCCCGCTCAAGATTGAAAGGACTTTGGTAAATCATGACAGCGATGTGAAGTCGCTGGGTGAGCTCAAATGGGAAAGATCAATGTTCTGGGTCTGTAGTTCTTCGGCAACACTTTATGGAAGACTAGAGGGGACTGAGAGTTGTTGAAGGTTGACAAAGCGACAGTAACTTATGGAAATCATACCAGCGGAGACCGGGTTGAAAGATGGGGCGGGTTGACTGATTTTCGCTTCCCTTCAGATGCCTCTTCAAAACCTGAGATTTTCTGGAAGTTTCTGTTTCTTTTATTTTCCAGAATCTAAAGATTTGCTTTTTGGCTTTCATGTAAATGTAACGTTTTGCTGGTCTCCTCTCTAGCTGCGCTGACGCCACTTTGCCCATTGTTAGGTAGAGAGGGTGGGCCTGTAGCATGTCGAATTGTCGGGTGAACAATTAGATTTTGTTGGACTGCAGATCATGATCTCTCTGTGGGCTTTGCTTTTGCTTGTTTGGTGGGTGGTGAGTGTTGATGCTACCTACTGAAATGCGTGGGGAGGGGAAGGGCTGATGCTTTGCTGCTGTTTGTGCTTTGAAGGGAAAGGGACTTTAGGGTTCTCTTCTGTTTTTGTAGATGTCTGTGAAGATCATGAATTTTAGATTGTATACTGTATATATTCACTGATATTAAATGGAAAAGTTGAAACAATTGAACAGAAAAACATTTTAACCGTATTACAAGAATCTTAATTCAAGCCTGACATTGTGTGTGACATCCAAACACAGACATTTGAGGTCGATTGTTCTGTTCTGCATTGTACTGATAGGGGCATATACGATCATGAATGGCATAGACAGGATGGAAAACACAGTCATTTTTCCAAGGGAAGGTGTTAAAACAAAAGGGCAAAGTTTAAGATCAGGAGTGAGAAATTCACAGAAAGTTCTTCTTCACGCAAAGCTTCTTCACACAAAGGGCGGTACGCATTTGGAATGAGCTACCAGAAATAGTGGTCCTATCTGTATAAGTGCACGGAGAGGACAGCTGTAGAGGTCTATAGGCCAAAAACGGGTCAATGGGACTAGCTCGCCGGGCAGTAGAGTGGCATGGATGAGTGAGGCCGAAGGGTCATTTTCTGTGGGTATGATTCTCATTGTAAATAGCGATGATACTCTTCGACAAATTTGCTTTTGTAACATCTAGAGGCACCAAATATCTGCTTCAGTTTTCTTAACCACCACCGAACGCCGCCCACATCTCGTTTATAATTCTTTGTAAAAGACGGCAACAGAGATATAACTTCTCATTGTAATAATAATCCGTCTAATTGTCTAAATAATTTTTTTTAACTAGACGTAACTTAAACGCAATGTATCAGTTGCCGATGCCACATCTCTTGTCGGCAGAATCTGAGATGGTGACAAGGCGGTGTAAAGGAATGAGACAAATAAGCATGGTACTTAACATCAGTAAGACCAGGGGGAAGATGGCAGACTTTAGAAAGAGAAGTCTGGGGACAACGAACAAGTCCTCATCGAGTGATCAGCAATGGAATAGGTTGTTCCAACAGCAATAGATGACCAAAAGAATCAGCTGTCATGATCAACACTACGCTCCACGCTATGGTTGCATCCATGATCCAGTTGAGAAGATTTGGTATATCACAAAAAAACACTGATATAACACTGATTCTGATTCTCATTCTGATTCTGACTAAATAATATGAGAAAGCAGCCTACCTAAAGTAAAAAAAATAACGAAATAATTTATATGTCCTACCAGACCTATGCAAAGGCAACAATATAGAAGTCGTTTAAGTAATTATTTCTGAAAATCTGATCAGGTTTACGACACAGGTTCATAAAGTTACGTATCAACCTTACCATAGGTATCCGAAAGGAACCAATTAGTGACGCGATCACTAAAGTCTGTGATGATCCAGAATCCCCGACGATAGCGGGAACCACCGGAGCTCTTCGACAGGTCGAATTTGTTGCGTCCTGGCTGTTTAAAAACTCAAAAGCTGCTTTTAAGGATACAGTAGGCCTGCCACAAGAATCGTAAATCCTGTAACCCAGCGTAACGTTTGGAAGCAGTTCCGGGTGCTTATTAATTTCCTCTATTGCAAAGATCATCGTTATTGCTAAACGGAAAAGTCTGAACCTGAAGCTGCACAAAATACAATTGCTTATTTATGAAAAAGGTTTAACAAAATATGACAATTACAAAACGCCACACATACAGTACCTTGAAAAATAATTCAGCCCCCACAACTATGTTCACCGGTTGCTGGTTCATTTCCTAGATTTAAAAGATATTAAAGTAGGATTTTAAGGTAATGTGTAAAACATGGCGCATTATGTCAAAACAGAGGAAAATTCCAGAACCTGTTAACATTTTACTAAAAATGAAAAGCTAAAATTGGGAGGCAGACAAAATATTCATCTCCTTTTTAATTACTACATTAACTTTTCGAGGGTGCAAGATACGTATTACCTTACCAACTTACCCAATTTATTGAAGTGCAAAATTGGAGGCTCACCTGAATAGATACACGCTCTCTCTGTAAGATCCAACAGTATGGCAGATTTTGAACTGACCACACTAAAATGAAGGCAAAAGAGCATTCAAGACAAATCAGGAAAATTATAATAGAGAAGCGCAAATCTGGAAATGGGTACAAGATCGTATCAAAGGCATTAAATATACCTCAGAGCTCAGTGTAGTGCATTGTAAGAAAGTAGAACAAATATGAAACTACGGCCATACTGCATAGGTCACGGTGTCCCCCTAAGCATAGTCGTAAGAGAAGAATGGTACTTGTAAGGGAGGCTACTGTGACGCCATCAATCACACTGTGCGAGCTGCAGAAGACGGTGACTGCAACTGAAGATGCTGTTCATGGCTCCGCAATGTCTAAGACGTTTCATTAAAATGGTATTTATGGAGGAGTGGCAAAGAAGAAGCCCTGTCCAAAAAAAAAGCATATCCTTGCCGGTAAAGGTTTTTTGCAAAGTTTAATTTAGAAGATACTGTAAACATGTGGAAGTGCTTATGGTCGGATGAGGCTAAAATTGAAGTTTTTGGCTTCAACATTAAACGGTCCATGCTGTATTAAATCTAATACTGCACGTCAACCAGGTAACACCGTCCCTACTGTAAAGTATGCTGTGGGGAATGCTTTTCACAGCAGGGACTGGAAATCTGGGCAGGATTGATGGGGAGGTGAATGCTGCTAAATCCTGGATAAAACCTACTCTCTTCTGCCAGAAAGCTTAAGCTGTGGAGGAAGTTCGTCTTTCAGCAGGACGACACAAAGCCCACTGCCAAAGCATCCATGAAGTGGCTTCAAATAAAGAAAATTGGAGTCCTTCAGTAACCCAGCCGGAATCACTGGACAGTAGACACTAGAAAACTACAGTACAGTACTGACCCTTCGGCCCTCGATGCTGTGCCGACCCATATATTCCTTTAAAAAGTACTAAATCCACACTACCAGGTAACCCTCTTTTTTCTCATCCATGTGCCTGTCTAATAGGCTCTTATATACCCCTAATGTTTTAGCCTCCACCACCATCCCTGGCAAGTCATTCCAGGCACCCACAACCCTCTGTGTAAAAAACTTACCCCTGTTGTCTCCCCTAAACTTCCCTTCCTTAATTTTGTACATATGCCCTCTGGTGTTTGCTATTCGTGCCCTGGGAGACAAGTGCTGGCTATCCACCCTATCCACGCCTCTCATAATCTTGTAGACCTCTATCAAGTCCCCTCTCATCCTTCTACGCTCCAAAGAGAAAAGTCCCAGCTCTGCTAACCTTGCCTCATAAAACTTGTTTTCGACTCCAGACCACATCCTGGTATATCTCCTCTGCACCCTCTCCATAGCATCCACATCCTTTCTATAATGAGGTGGCCAGAACTGAACACAATACTCTAAGTGTGGTGTCACCAGAGATTTGTAGAATTGCAACGTTACCTCACTACTCTTGAAATCAACCCCCCGATTAATGAAACCTGGCATCCCTTAGGCCTTCTTAACTATCCTAACAACCTGCGCAGCGACCTTGAGGGATGTATGGATTTGAACCCCAAGGTCCCTCTGTTCATCCATACTCTTAAGTAACCAACCATTAACCCTGTACTCAGCCTTCTGGTTTGTCCTTCCAAAATGCATCACCTCACACTTATCCAGATTGAACTCCATCTGCCACTTTTCTGCCCAACTCTGCATCCTGTCTATATACTCTTGTAACCTTCGACAACTACAGCTCCATCCACAATTCCTTCAATCTTCGTCTCATCCGGAAACTTACTCACTCATCCTTCTGCCTCTTCATCCAGGTCATTTATAAAATGTACAAAGAGCAGGAGTCCCAGGACAGATCCTTGCGGCACTCCACTAGTCACTGACCTCCATGCAGAATACTTTCCTTCCACTACTACCCTCTACTTTCTTCCTGTAAGCCAATTTTTTATCCAAACAGCCAAGGTTCCACTGATCCCATGCCTCATGACTTTCTGGATGAGTCTCTCCTGGTGGAACTTGTCAACTGCCTTGCTAAAATCCACGTAGAGCACATCTACCGCCCTACCCTCATCTATTTCTTTCGTTACCTCCTCTTGCCTTCACCCGATGCAGTATTCCAGTGGTTCAATCAGCGGATGGAGCACTGCACAAGGAGGAGGTTTCTTGCAGGATGGCGGTGGTCGTTTAAAGGGAGCTTCTCGGGCGTTCGATATCATTCTGGCGGTCCAGTCAGCAGCAGGAGCAGCACAGAAAGGAGTAAACAAAAGTACAGAAGGGACAAATGGAGCTGCCATTGTTGGAAGTGAACCAATGATGAGAGTGGGAGTCTCAGGCATTGGGTTTTGGCTAGGAAGAAGCGTTGGCTCTGGGTAAGTTGTCCGGTTAAGTTTCAGTTAAGTTTCCCTTTTTTTCTTACTGAGTCAGGGGTACTCAGTGTAGTTTAAATTACCATTGTGTGTTCTTCATGCCAAATGTTGGAGTCCTAGGACCCAGAGTCTCTCAGGGAGCTACGTTTGCATGAATTGTTACCAGAGGCAGCTGCTTAAAGACCGTGTAGGGATTTGGTGCAGCAGTTGGATGGCCTTGGGATTGTACGGAAGAGTGAGGAGATCATCGATCAAATTTATGGGGAAGTAGTCACTCCGAGGTTGCGGAGACGGGTAGTTGTGTGACTGTCAGGAGAAAGAATGGGAAGGTTAGCAATTAATTAGTGAAAAGCACCCTTGAGTCGTTCCCCTCACTAATCAGTATACCATTTTGGATATTGTTGTAGAAGATGACCTCCCAGGGGAATGCGATGGAGACAGGGTTAACGGCACTGAGCTTGGGTCCGAAGTTCGAAAGTGAAAGGGGCAGAAGAGGGGAGCGATAGTATTAGGGGGCTTAATAGCCAGATGAACAGACAGGAGATTCCTGTATAATTGTACGGGACACGCGAATAGTATGTTGCCTCGCAGCTGTCAGGGTCAGTGATATCTCGGATTGCGTCCACAGCATTTTAGAGGGCGGGTTAGAACAGCCAGGTCGCTTTGTATATACTGGTATCTATGCCATAAGAAGGAAAAGCAAAGAGGTCTTGAAGAGACAACTTAGACAATTCGGCAGAAGGCTGCGAGATATGACCTTCAGGGTAGTAACTTCTGGATTGGTGTATGTGCCACGCACCAGTAAGGGTAGAAACAGGATGACTTCATGCGTGGCTGAAAAGCCGGTACAGGCGGCAGGGCTTCGGGTTTTTGATATATAGGGATATTTTCCGGCGGAGCTATGACCTGAACAAAAGGGACGGATTGCACCTAACAAGAGAGGGCCCAATAATCTTTCGGGCAGGTTTGTTAGAGCTGTTGGGGAATGTTGAAACTAATTTGGCAGGGGTATTGGGAATCAGTGTGAAGGGACTCAGGATAAGACGGTTGATGAAGAAAAAACGGTAGCGTACAATCAGACTGCCAGGAAGGACAGGCAGATGATAGGACAAAATTGCAGCCTATCACTGCATTGCAGATGCAGAAACAAAAAGCATTGCAAATACAGTACTCAAAGTGTTACATCTCAATATATGGAGTTTAAGAAATAAAATGAATGATCTTGTTGCACTATTACAGACTGTCCGGTAAGATGCTGTGGCCATCACTGAATTGTGGCTGGAGGACGGTTGAAGTTGCAGGCTGACTGTCCAAAGTTACGCATCGTATCGGAGGGATAGGCAGGTAGACAGAGGGGGTGGCATGGCTCTGTTGGTGAAAAAAAAAGGTAGATTGGTAAAATCGGGTTGGCAGTGGATCTCAAGCGAGTGAAATTGCTGAATGCCTGTGAGATTACTTTTTAGAGCAGTTTGTCGTCGAGCCTACAAGAGGATCAGCTATACTGGATTGGGTGCTACTTAATGATCCGGAGCGATTAGAGAGCTTGGGTTTGGGGGGGGGGGGGGGGGAATGAGGAAGGTGCAGGATAGATGTATTCCAAAACAAAGCAATACTCAAATGGCAAAATAGTACAACCATGGATTACAAGAGAAGTCAAAGCTAATGTAAAAGCAAAAGAGAGGAAATACCACAAAGCAAAAATTAGCAAGGAGATAGCGGATTTATGAAGCTTTTAAAAATCAGCAGATAGCAAATAAAATAATCATTAGGAGGGAAAAATAAAATATCAAAGCAAGTTAGCGATAAATATCAAGGTGAATAGAAAAAGCTTTTTCGGATATATAAAAAATTAGAGAGATGAGAGTGGATATAGCATCGCTGGAAAATGGGGCCAGAAAATAGTAACGGGGGATAAGGAGATGTCAGAGAATGTGTTCAAAAAGCTTTCAGCTGGGTAAAGGTACATATCTAACAGGTAAAGGACCAGATGAAACGCACCCTAAGATTCTGAAAGAGGTAACGGTAGACATTACGGAGACATTAGTAATGATCTTTCAAGAACCATTGGACTGTGGCATGGTTCTGGAAGACTAGAAAATTGCAAATGTCACTCCCCTCTTTAAGAAAGGAAGAAGGCAGCAGAAAGGAAATTACAAGCCAGTTATAGATCTTGGTGGTACGGAAGATGTTGGAGTCAATTCTTAAGGATGCGGTTATGGAGTATTTGATGACACAGGAGAAGATAGAATAAGTCAGCATCGTTTCTTAAAGGGTAAATTTTGCCTGACGAAGGCGATTACAAGAAGGATGGATAAAGGGATGCATGGGTTCGGGTATATTTGGATTTTCAGTAAGCCTTTTAAAAGGTGTCATGCATGAGGCGGTTCACCAAGTTAAGAGCCCATGGTATTACAGGAAAGTTACTAGCATGGTTAGAGCATTGGCTGATTGGTAGAAGGCAGCGAGTAAGTATAAAAGGATCATTTATAATTGGTGGCCAATTGCTACTGGTGTTCTGCAGGGGTCGGTGTTCTGAATACATCTTTTTATGCTGAATATTAATTATTTAAATGAAGGAATAGATGTCTTTGTTTCCAAGTTTGCAGATGATTTGAAGATTCATAGACGAGCAGGTAAGCAGGAAAGCTCCAGCAGGATTTAAACAGATTGAAAGAATGGACAAGAAAGCGGTTCATGCATTTTGGTAGGAAATAAATGTGCAGTCTCGTTTCTAAACTGGGAGAAATTTCAAAAGTCTGAGATGCAAAATGTCTTGGGAGTCCTTGTGCAGAACACCCTAAACTTTATCTTGCGGGTTGAGTTGGTGGTGAAGAATGTGCCATGTTAGCATTCATTTCAAGAGGTCTAGGCTCTAAGAGCAGGAGTGTGATGCTAGGGTTTTATAAGTCATGAATGAGCCCAGTTTTGCACTTCTTAACTAAGAAAAGGTGTAGACGCATTGGAGAGGGTTCAGATAAGGTTCACTCCGATGATTGTTGGTATAAAAGGGTTAATATATGAGGGTCGTTTGGTGGGTCTGGGTCTGTACTCTCTGTAATTTAGAAGAATGAGGGCGGATCTCACTGAATCCTTTTGAATGTTGAAAGGTCTAGACAGAGCCGATGTGGAAAGGATGTTTACCATGGTGGAGGAGTCTAGGACAAGAGGGCGCAGCCTCAATATTGAGGGTTGTCCAATTAAAACTGAGATACAGAGGCATTTCTTTGGCCAGAGGATGGTGAATTTGCATAATTTGTTACCACAGGCAGCTATGAAGGCCAGGTCGTTGGGTGTAGTTAAGGCAGAGATTGACAGGTTCTGATTGGCCCCGGCATCAACGGTTACGGGGAAAAGCCCAGGGAGCAGGGATAAGGAAGGGAAAAAAGGATCAGTCATGATTGAATGGCAGATCAGACTCGATAGGACAAATAGCCTATGCTCTCATGGTCTTACAGTCCACCATCTCCGGCAAGACCTCAAGATTGATGTCCACTACAGTTCCCCAAGCTTCAGCAATTTTGGCAAGGGGGGAATGGGAAAATGTTGCTACAGCAAGTTGTGTAAGGTTTATAGAGACATATCCAAAAAGACTACTGGCTATATTAGCCGTGAGAGGTTAATCTGGTATGTACAGGTCAAAACCGGGATTACTTTTGATGGGTAGAAATTTCAGTTTATGTATTTTTCGTTTTTGAATCTTTGCATTTTTGCTCCCTTTGGGATCTACGGTGAAAAAAGCAGCATGTGATTAACAAATAATCTTTCTCAGTTAATTTGATTAAAATCCTGGTTGTAATACACATTTGTGTGAACAAAGAGTTGGGGCTGAATATTTTTACAAGGTACTGAATAAAAGCAAAACTAAGCAGACTTACTTTCAAGATAGACACACGAGAAACTGCACATACTCTAATAGGTTGCAGCAAATAATCTGCTGGAGGAACTCAGCATCTGTGAGAGGAAAGGAATTCTGAACATTTCGGGTGGAGAACCTACATCAGGACCTAGAGCAATGGTTTGAACTACATAATCTATTCCACCCACAGATCCTGAGATGTTCCAGCCTATTGTTTGTTGCTTAAAATTAAGTTACCCTAGTATCTATAAAGAATAATATTTCATTCATGTACCAACGGAAACAAATCAAATCTTTATGCACTGATCCTAAATGAAGACGAAATTACTTCCAACGTGTTTTATTGAAATTAAAGCCACTCTAAAAAGCACAAAGGTTTTCAAACCATTTAAAGCTCAGCAATAAAATGGACCAGAATTGTAACTTAGAACGCAGGATTTCAGAATTTATGAAAAGAGAAATTGAGTTTATGTCTCAGATCAAATATTAGTGGCTATATCTAAGTAGAGTAGCATTGTTTTCTCTCCATGCCCATTTCTCGCAGCTGCAGTCGGGAAGGAGGTACTAGAGCCTTTGGTCCCACATTATTTGGTTCAGGGATAGTCCTGAACCAGCATGGATAACTTCATTCACTTCAACGCTGGACTGATTCTAGAGCCTGTGGACTCACTTTCAAGGACTCAACAACTCGTGTACTCAATATTATTCTATTATTATTATTATTATTATTATTATCATTATCATTATTATCATCATCAACATCATCATCATTATAATAATATTATTATTGTTGTTATATTACTATTATTATTATTATTTAATGGTTTCTCGGCTCAATCTGGTAAATCCTGAGACATGGGCATTGATAAGCACGTGCATTTATCAACATTCAGACTATTCTAGTAGGGTTTAGTATTCCGGCTTGCTGAAGATTTACATAGATATTACTGTGTACCCCTATTATGTTGTGCCTTTGGGATGACACCAGTTTTAGGTATTATCATGACAATGTATACCTTATTCATGTTCCAAAGTCTTTCAATTTCCCCTTTTAATTCAGCATTTTTCTGGTTTTTTTCACATCTTCACATGTCTGTTTGTAATGGCTATATCTAGTAAATAAGTTATTCTTCATTGTTTATCCTTATTATTGTATCCGACAGTTATTATGGATTATTATTGTTATCGTATTTGTACAGCCTGCGCAAATTTGCGCATTGGTTGTTTGTCAATCTCAGCGTGTACTTTGTTCAATTCTATTGTCCTTTTTGTTCTTCTGTAAAAGTCACAAGAAAATGGATCTCAGGGTATTATATGGTGACATATACGTACTTGGATAATAAATTTCCTTTTGAAATCTGAACACTGAACTCTTTCCTGGTGCTGACAGAACATAGGATGTAAAACAGTGCAGCGCATGAACAGGCCCTTCGGCCCACAATGTATTACCCAAAACATGACACTAATACTTACTAGA
Organism: Hemitrygon akajei; assembly: GCF_048418815.1. Classification (NCBI taxonomy): domain Eukaryota; kingdom Metazoa; phylum Chordata; class Chondrichthyes; order Myliobatiformes; family Dasyatidae; genus Hemitrygon; species Hemitrygon akajei. The sequence goes on from NC_133126.1 coordinate 194,056,372, forward strand.
AACAAAGAAAACCTACATCATAATGCAGGCACTTCGGCCCACAAATTTTTGCCGAACATGTGACAGAGAAGGGGAGCGCTCAACCCGAAGATGTAGGAGAAAATGAAGATAAAGATAATAAAGTTGTTTGCACCATTAGGAATAAACAGAGAGTAGGAGGTGGAGAGTTTCTTAAATGCATCTATTTTAATGCTAGGAGCATTGTAAGAAAGGTGGATAAGCTTAGAGCATGGATTGATACCTGGAAATATGATGTAGCTATTAGTGAAACATGGTTGCAGGAGGGGTGTGATTAACAACTAAATATTCCTGGATTTCGTTGCTTCAGGTGTGATAGAATCGGAGGGGCAAGAGGGGGAGGTGTTGCATTGCTTGTTAGAGAAAATATTACAGCAGTGCTTTGGCAGGATAGATTAGAGGGCTCGTCTAGGGAGGCTATTTGAGTGGAATTGAGGAAGGGAAAATGTGTAGTAACACTTATAGGGGTGTATTATAGACCACCTAATGGGGAGCGAGAATTGGAGAAGCAAATTTGAAAGGAGATAGCAGATATTTGCAGTTAGCACAAGGTTGTGATTGTAGGAGATTTTAATTTTCCACACATTGACTGGGAAGCCCATTCTGTAAAAGGGCTGGATAGTTTGGAGTTTGTAAAATGTGTGCAGGATAGTGTTTTTGCAGAAATACATAGAGGTACCAACTAGAGAAGGGGCAGTGTTGGATCTCCTGTTAGGGAATGAGATAGGTCATGTTACGGAGATATTTGTTGGGGAGCAAGTCGGGTCCAGTGATCACAATGCCATTAGTTTCAATATAATTATGGAGAAGGATAGGACTGGACCCAGCTTTGAGATTTTTGACTGGAGAAAGCCTAACTTTGACAAGATGCGATAGGATTTAGAGGGAGTGGATTGGGACAATTTGTTTTATGGGAAGGATGTAATAGAGAAATTGAGGTAATTTAAAGGTGAAATTTTGAGGGTACAGAATCTTTATGTTCCTGTTAGGTTGAAAAGAAAGATTAAAAGTTTGTGAGAGCCATGGTTTTCAAGGAATATTGGAAAATTGGTTTGGGAAAAGAGAGAGTTTACAATAAATATAGGCAGCATGGAGTAAATGAGGTGCTCGATGAGTACAAGGAATGTAAAAAAAGAATCTTAAGAAAGAAATTAGAAAACTTAAAGAAGATATGAGGCTGCTTTGGCAAGTAAGGTGAAAATAAATCCGAAGGCTTTCTACAGTTATATTAATAGCAGAAGGATAGTGAGGGATAAAATTGGTCCCATAGAGAATCAGAGTGGACAGCCATGTGCGGAGCCAAAAGAGATGAGGAAGATGTTGAATAATTTCTTTTCTTCGATATTCACTAAGGAGAAGGATATTGAATTGTGTAACGTAAGGGAAACAAGTAGGGTAGTTATGGAAACTATGATGATTAAAGAAGTGGAAGAACTGGCGCTTTTAAAGAATATAAAAGTGGCTAAGTCCCCGGGTCCTGACAGGATATTCCGTAGGACCTTGAGGGCAGTTAGTGTAGAAATAGGAAGGGCTCTGAGAGAAATATTTCAAATGTCATTAGAAACGTGGATGGTGCCGGAGGATTGGCGTATTGCTCATGTGGTTCCATTGTTTAAAAAGGGTTCTAAGAGTATACCTAGCAATTACCGGTCTGTAAGTTTGACATCAGTGGTGGGTAAATTAATGGAATGTATTCTTAGAGGTGGTATATATAATTATCTGGATACACAGGGTCTAATTAGGAACAGTCAACATGGATTTGTGCGTGGAAGGATATTTTTGACAAATCATATTGCATTTTTTAAGAGGTTACTAGGAAAGTTGACGAGGGTAAAGCAGTGGATGTTGTATATATGGACTTCAGTAAGGCCTTTGACAAGGTTCCACACGGAAGGTTAGTTAGGAAGGTTCAATCGTTAGGTATTTTAATATTGAAGTAGTAAAATGGATTCAACAGTGACTGGATGGGAGATGCCAGAGAGTAGTGGTGGATAACTGTTTGTCAGGTTGGAGGCCGCTGACTAGTGGTGTGTCTAAGGGATCTGTACTGGGCCCAATGTTGTTTGTCATATACATTAATGATCTGGATGATGGGGTGGTAAATTTGATTAGTAAGTATGTACATGATACTACGATAGGTGCCGTTGTGGATAATGAAGTAGATTTTCAAAGCTTGCAGAGAGATTTAGGCCAGTTAGAAGAGTGGGCTGAAAGATGGCAGATGGAGTTTAATGCTGATAAATGCGAGGTTCTACATTTTGGTAGAAATAATCAAAATAGGACATACATGGTAAATGTGGTAGGAATGCAGTAGAGCAGAGTGATCTAGGAATAATGGTGCATAGTTCCCTGAAGGTGGAATCTCAAGTGGACAGGGTGGTGAAGAATGTTTTTCGTATGCTGGCCTTTATAAATCAGAGCATTGAGTATAGGAGTTGGGATGTAATGTTAAAATTGTACAAGGCATTGGTGAGGCCAAATTTGGAGTATTGTGTACAGTTCTGGTCATCGAATTTTAGGAAAGATGTCAACAAAATAGAGAGAGTACAGAGGAGATTTATTAGAATGTTACCTGAGTTTCAGCACCTAAGTTACAGAGAAAGGTTGAACAAGTTAGGTCTTCATTCTTTGGTGCGTAGAAGGTTGAGGGGTGTCTTCATTGAGGTATTTAAAAATATGAGGGGGTTAGATAGAGTTGACGTGGATAGGCTATTTCCATTGAGAGTAGGGGAGATTCAAACAAGAGGACATGAGTTGAGATTTAAGGGGCAAAAGTTTAGGTGTAACACGAGGGGGAACTTCTTTACTCGAGAGTGGTAACTGTGTGGAACGAGCTTCCAGTAGAGGTGGTAGAGGCAGGCTCCGTTTTGTCATTTTTTAAAAATTGGATAGGTATATGGACAGAAAGGAATGGAAGGTTATGGGCTGAGTGCAAGGAGGTGGGACTAGGTGAGAATAAGCGTTTGGCACGGACTGATAGAGCCAAGGTGGCCTGTTTCCGTGCTGTAATTGTTATATGGTTATTTGTCCCTACCTTAGAAATTACCATAGCCTTCTACTTTTGTAAGCTACATGTACTTATCCAAAAGTCTCTTAAAAGACACTGTCATATCGGCCTCCACCACCGTTGCTGACAGCCCATTCCATGCACTCACCACTCTCTGAGTAAAAACCTAACCCTGACATCTCCTCTGTACCTACTCCCCAGCACCTTAAACCTGTGTCTTCTTGTGGCAACCATTTCAGCCCTGGGAAAAAGCCTCTGACTATCCACACTATCAATGCCTCTCATCATCTTATACAACTGTATCAGGTCACCTCTCATCCTCCTTCGCTCCAATGAGAAAAAGTCGAGTTCATTCAACCTGTTCTCATAAGGCATGCTCCCCAATCCAGGCACCATCCTTGTAAATCTCCTCAGCACCCTTTCCATGGTTTCCACATCCTTCCCGTAGTGAGGCGACCAGAACTGAGCACAGTACTCCATGTGGGGTCTGACCAGGGTCCTATATAGCTGCAACATTACCTCTCGGCTCCTAATTTCAATTCCACGATTGATGAAGGCCAATGCACTATATGCCTTTTTAACCACAGAGTCAACCTGCGCAGCTGCTTTGAGCGTCCTGTGGACTCGGACCCCAAGATCGCTCTGATCCTCCACACTGCCTAGTCTTACCATTAATACTCTATTCTGCCATCAGATTTGATCTACCAAAATGAACCACTTCACACTTCTCTGGGTTGAACTCCTTCTGCCAATTCTCAGCCCAGTTTTGCCATTCTATCAATGTGCCGCTGTAACCTCTGATAGCGCTCCACATTATCCACAACACCTCCAACCTTTGTGTCATCGGCGTACTTACAAACCCATTCCTCCACTTCCTCATCTAGGTCATTTATAAAAATCACGAGGAGTAAGGGTCCCAGAACAGAACCCTAAGACACACCACTGGTCACCGACCTCCATGCAGAATATGACCCATCTACAACCACTCTTTGCCTTCTGTGGGCGAGCCGGTTCTGGATCCACAAAGCAATGTCCCCTTCGATCCCATGCCTCCCTACTTTTCAATAAGCCTTGCAGGGGGTACCTTATCAAATGCCTTGCTGGAATCCTTATACACTACAGCTACTGCTCTACCTTCACCAGTGTGTTTAGACACATCTCAATGTGTTTAGTCATATCTTCTAAACTATTCTCTTCTGCCTATAAAATATCATATCCTCCACACCACCATCACCAATTATCTGCACGGTTCCTGTGCCTATCTAAGAGCCTGCTAAACGAATGTCTCCGTTACTATCCTGGTTGGACATTCAGCCGCCCTCCAGTCGCTAAGGATGGTATCCTTCCCGATACACAAAAGGTGTCTGTTCCCATGGATGGTACCTGGCCAGTTGAGTGTTTCCTGAAATTTCAGTTTTTCAGACATGACACCATAAGAGCAGAAGACATAGGAGCTTAATTGGGTCGACGCATCGAAACTACTTCGCTATTCCATCGTGGCTGATTTATTGTCCCTCGCAATTCCATTCTCCTGCCTTCTCCACGTAACCTTTCACACCCTCAACAATCAAGAACCTTTCAACCTCCGCCTTATATAAATCCAAAGACCAGACTGCCACAGCCGCCATTGGCAATGTATTCTACAGATTCAGCACCTTCCTCATCTCCATTCTAAATGAATGTCGCTCTATTCTGAAGTTTTGCCATTTGGTCTTAGATTCTCCCACTCTCGGAAACATCCTCTCCACATCCAACCTATCTATTCCTTTCAAAGTTCGATTTGTTTCAATAAGATCCCGCTCATTGTTCTAAATTCCAATGAAGATAGGCCCAGAACCATTAAATGCTCCTTAAACGACAAGTCTTTCATTCCCCGAATCATTGTAGTGAACCTCTAGAACATAGAACATAGAATAGTACAGCACATTACAGGCCCTTCAGCCCACAATGTTGTGCCGACCCTCAAACCCTGCCTCCCATATAACTCTCTGAGTGAAAAACCTTTCTCTAATATCCCCCTTGAACTTCCCTCCCCTTACCTTAAAGCCATGTCCTCTTGTACAGAACAGTGGTGCCCTGGGGAAGAGGCGCTGGCTGTCCACCTTGTCTATTCCTCTTAATATCTTGTACACCTCTATCATGTCTCCGCTCATCCTCCTTCTCTCCAAAGAGTAAAGCCCTAGCTCCCTTAAACTCTGATCATAATCCATACTCTCTAAACCAGGCAGCATCCTGGTAAATCTCCTCTGTACCCTTTCCAATGCTTCCACATCCTTCCTATAGTGAGGCGACCAGAATTGGACACAGTACTCCAAGTGTGGCCTAACTAGAGTTTTATAGAGCTGCATCTATTGATTCTTCTCCAGTGTCAGAAAGTCCTTTCTTAGATAAGGGGTCCAAACCTGCTCACGATACTCCAATCGAGGACTCACCAGTGCCATAGAAACCTCCGTATTATGCCCTTGTTTTCATATTCTTCTCCTCTCAAAATCAATGGTAACATCACATTTGCCTTCCTCGCCACGGGCTCAAACTGCAAGGTAACATTTAGGGAATCAGGCAACAGGGCTCCCAATTCCTTTTCAGCGCGGATTTTTGAATTTTCTCCCCGTTTCAAAAATAGACTAGACTTTGATTTATTCTACCAAAGTGCATGACCATACGCTTCCTGGCACTATATTCCATCTGCCACTTCTTTGCCCATTCTTCTAATATCACTAATTCCTTCAGTAGCCTCTTGTTTACTCAACACTACATGCCCCTTTGTATATTCCGCAAACGGGGCCTCAAAGTCACCAATTCTGTCATGCCATTCATTGACATAGACAGCTAAAAAAAAAAACACCAACCCCTACAGACCACCACTGGTCACCGGCAGCAAATCAGTAAAGGGTCCATTTATTCCCACCATTTACCTCCTACCAATCGACCGATGCACTATCCATGCTGGCATCTTTCTTGTAATATCATCGGCTCTTATCGTGCTCATCAGCCTCATGGGCGGCACCTTGCAAAAGGGCTTCTGAAAATCCAAGTGCACCACAATCACAGATTCATCTTTGTCCATTCTGCTTGTTACTTTTTCAAAGAATACCATCAGATTAGTCAGGCAAGAATTTCCCTTGCACAAAGCATGCTGATTTTAGCCTATTTTATCACGTGCATCTAGTACCCGGAAAGCTCATCCTAAACAACCGACTCCATCATCTTCTCAGCCACTGACTTCAGGCAAGCTGGCCTATAAATTCCTACTTCTGCTTCCCTTCCTCCTCAAAAAATGGAGTGATATTAACAATATTCAAGTCTTCTGGAGTCACGCCAGAATCTATTGAGTCTTGAAAGATCATTACTAATGCCTCTACAATGTCTTCAGCTACCTCGTTCAGGGACATGGGGTGTAGTCGATCTGGTCCAGGTGGCTTATCTACCTTCAGACCATTCAATTTCCAAATCAACTTCTCCCAAGTAATACCACCCGCGCTCATGTCTGCACTCTGACACTCTCGAACCTTCAGCGTACTGCTCGTGCCTTCCACAGTGAAGACTGGTGCAAAATTCTTATTAACTTAGTCCGCCATTTTTGTACCCCATTGCCATCTCTACAGTATCATTTTCCAGTTGTCCAATATCTACTCTCGCCTCTCTTTCACCCTTTTGTATCTTAAAAAAATATTTTGGTTTCCTCATTTGACTTTACTGGCTAGCTTATCATATTTCATCTTTTCAGTTGTCTTCTGTTGGTTTTGGAAAGCTGCCCAATAACTATTTTGCTGGATATTATGCCCTCTCTTTTGCCTATATGTTGGCCTGACTTCCCTCGTCAGTCACGGATACTTCATCCTGCCCTTGAAGTACTTGTTCTTCATTGGGAAATATCTATCTTGCGCCTTCTGAATAGCTCCAAGAAACTCCAGTTATTACTGTTCTACCGTCAATCCTGCTGCTATACTCTTTTAATCAACTTTGGCCAGCATCTCTCAGGACTGCATTTCCATTTATTTGCATGTAATATAGATACATTTGATTTTAGCTTCACTTTTTCAAATTGATGGGTGAATTCTCTCTCTTGGGGTCCAAAGTCACCAACAACCTGATTTTCCGAATCAGCCTGCAAAAGACCATAACACCATAGGATATCGGAGAAAAATTAGCCCATTTGGCCCATCCAGTGTGCCACGCCATTGCATCATGGCCGATCGATTTTCGCTCCGTCCCAATCTCCTGCCTTCTTCCTGTATACCTTCATGCCCTGACTGATCAAGAATCTATCAACCTCCAACTTAAATAAACATAAATACCTGGCTACCATAGCGGCTTGTAGCAAAATATTCCATAGATTCACCACTCTCTGGCCTCACTATTCTGAGACTTTGTCCTGAGGTCTTAGACTCTCCACCATAGGAAACAATCTCTCCACATCCTCTCTGTCATCACCTTTCACCATTCCATAGATTTTTCTAGGGTCACCCCTCGTTCATCTGAATTCTAGAGAATGCAAGCCCAGAGCAATCAAACGCACTTCATGTGACAAACCGTTCAATCTTGGAATCATTTTTGTGAACCTCCTTTTTACCATCTCCATTTCAGCACATCCTTTCTAAGTTAAAGGCCCAAAATGGCTCACAATACTCAAAATGAGGCCTAACCATTGTTTTTAAGGTCTCAAGATCACATCCTTGTTTTTATATTCTAGTCCTCTTGAAATAAATACGAACATCTTATTTGCCTTCCTTATCACCGACTCATTCTGCAATTTAGCCTTTAGGAGATCCTGCACACGGACTCCCAACTCCCTATGTGCCTTCCTTTTTTTTTTGTATTTTCTTCTCATTTAGAAAATTTTCTGCTTTCATTTCTTCTACCAAAGTGCATACCATACACTTTCTAGCATTGTATTCCATTTGCTAGTTTTTGCCCTTTCACCTCATCTAAGTCCTTCTGTAGCCTCTCTTCTTCCTCAAAACTACTTGCCCCTCCAACTATCTAAACATCATCTACAAACTTTGCAACAAAGCCTTCACTTCCATCATCCAAATCATTAACACATAACGTAAAGAGAATCGGTCACAATACAGACCCCTGTGAAATACCACTTATCACATACAGCCAACCGGAAAAGGCTGCTTTATTCCCATTCTTTCCCTCCCGCTAAGCAAACGCTGTTTTATCCATGCTAGAATCTTTCCTGTAGTACTAAGGGCTCGTAAACAGCTTCATGTATTCCACCTAGTCAAATCTGCCACATCAACTGATTTTCATTTGCCTAATCTGTTTGTTGTTTCTTCAAATAATTCCAACAGTTTTTTCGGTCATCTTTTCCCTTGAGGAGACCATGCGAACCACGCCTATTCTATTATGTGCCACCTAGTACCCCAAAACCGCATCCTTAACAATCGAATGCAACAACTTCCCAACCACTGAGATCAGATTAACGGCTTATAGTTTCCTTTCTTCTGCCTCTCACCCTTCTTGAAACGTTTTCCAGTTTCCGGAATCATGTCATAGTCAATTGATTCTCGCGACATCATTACTAATGTCTCCACAATCTCTTCAGCCACCTCTTTCAAACCCTTGGTGTGTACACCATCTGGTCCAGGTGACCTATCTATCTTCAGACCTTTCAGTTTCCCAAGAACCTTCTCTCTAGTTAAGGTAACTTCACACATTTAATTTTCACACTATTTTTCAATACATTTTCGCTTGCTTCTAGTGATTGTGCTTTACTGATGGCCACATGATCCTTCTGAACATTCCTATTTGAGTTAAAATTCGAGATTCAAACCGAAAGGAAGATAAATTTTACATGATATATTTTGTTAATTGCTAGAATGTAACATTCATAATCTCAAAAAAAAAAGCTTAATCCAGAATCACCACAACTTTGCGTCAACAGAAATTAGAAACCCCTCAACAAGATAATCACAAACTTATACTGACAGTTTGCAGTTTTCCGCTTTAGGCTGCGTTCTAAAGGAAATGACTTGATCTTCCACATCGACGTGGACACTGAAAACTCCGCCGAGGACAATATCAGCTTCCTTAGAAAACCCGAGCAAACCGAAATCAGTCCAGCGTTTGCAACTTGGGTCCTCCGTCAATCCGGCGGGAATAAGGCCAGACAGTAACAGCAGGCAGCAATGTAGACAACCCATCGTCACCGTAAGGAGCTATTCTCATGCTTATGCCCCGCTCCTTTCCTCGTCTTTATATACTGATAGTTCGTGACAAAGTAAACGTTCAGAGGCGCCACTTATTTCTTCCTCGAGGGACTGAGGCATAATTTCCGAAGAAGAAAGTCGCGAGTAAAAACAATCCCTAGTACGCTCTACATCACCGGGTTCCGTAACGAAGGGCAGCACCCTGGATCTAATCAAACTGTCTTCCCCAGTGTAATCTGAAATGCCTCACGGCTACTCACTTCTAGGTGAGCATCAAAAAAAATGACGAATCAGCGAAGCAATGTTTTACATTAATCCGGACCGGAGAGTCGAATTTGCTAGTGTCCATATGGTCCAAACGGCACCAGTTCGTGCAAGGTTGGGCGAAAGAAGAGGGGATACAGAAATGTTGGGCCAATGGGTATTTTTCTATCCAGTTTCACTCTCCGTTCACTGATACTGATCACAGTCTTTCTCGTCTAAAACTAGGTTAAAGGTGAGATGGAGGTACTTAAGGGAACCTGGAGGGCAATCTTCTCACACGCAGGGTGGTGGGTATATGAACATGCTGCCAGCGGGTCCAATTACAAAAGTTAAAATACTTTCGGATAGATGCGTGGACAGGAAGGTTTGCAGGGATATTGACCAAACGCAGGCAAAATTGGCACCCGTATATATGTAATTTGGTCAGCATTGATAAATTTTGAAGGGGTCTATTTTCGTGCTGCATAACTCCAGGAGTCTATTGAAAAATTTGTAGTCACCCTTAAGTGTTGTAGAAAATTGATTTAGCTATACTTGGAGTACTGCATGCATTTCTTGTCGGGATGTTATTGAATTATTGGAGCGACGGAGAATGAGATGTGACCTGATAGAGGTGTATAAGATGATGAAAGGCATTGATCGTGTGGATAGTCGGAGGCTTTTTCCCACGGCCAAAATGGCTAACACAAGAGGGCACAGTTTTACGGTGCTTGGAAGTAGGTACAGAGGAGATGTCAGGGATAGTTTTTTTACGCAGAGAGTGCGTGGACTGTGTTGCCGGTGACGGTGGTGGAGGTGAATACAATAGGGTCTTTTAAGAGACTCATGAATAATACATGGAGCATAGAAAAATAGAGGGTTATGGACACCCCTGTGCCTTGTGGGGCGTAGGGCCAGTATTGTGCTGTAGGTTTTCTATGTTTCGAGATATCTATTAAAGTATCTGGAGACAATGAGAAGGTGCAGATAGGGTTTGCATGGATGATTTCAGGAATCCAAGCTATGCAAATCAGACCAGTTGGATTAGCACTCTGAGCTATGAGGCAGTAGCAGTACTTAGTGAGGTGAGGATCGCCATCGGTCAGATATGGCCATGGATATTGCGTCCTAGCTGTGTAGGTATGCAAGCCTGAGCAGCAGGATATGGACAGCAAGCTGTTGCCATTGTAGCAAGTTCCCCCCTCTCCACGTATCTGAAGGAATGACAGAGACCGATGCAGTTTGGTACCAGCAGCGTCGGAGGAGTTGCCAGTCACCATTGAACTCAATATAGGACCGCCTTCAGTAATCCAGCTCCAGATTTTTCCTTCGAGGTTTATTCCCGAATCCTTTCTCGTGAGCGGGTATCGCAGCAACGCAGTGGAGGTTTATCACAGTCTTCCTTCTCCTAGATGAACTGTCAACTATGGCTGACGAGCCATATCTACTCAAAGCGACGGATATTAAGGTGCCAGTAATCCGTCTTTGCTTCATCTCTTGTCGGTAGAAATGATTCCGCCAGGCTTAGTAGCTAAGCGCACGTGAAGGCCAGGAGCTAGACCTGGTTGTTAGCGGCCGTTTGAGGCGCATACCATTGGGAGCATTTAATAGGTAGTAGGAGTTGTCCCCATTACCCACCTGGCTGTAACAACGTGAAGGAACTTAGCTCAGAAGACAATAAGACAAAGAATTAAGCCATTCGGCCCATCGAGTCTACTCCGCTGTTTCATCATTTCTGAGTCATTATCTCTCTCGACCCCAGAGGTTGTTATAGTCGTGTGTGGTCATGGGGACAGCTTTCACCCCGTAACATTTGACAAACTTACTAGTTAGGAACCTATGAATCTCCACTTCAAAGATACTCAATGATTTGGTCTCCACAGTCTCTGGTAATGAATCCCACGGATTCACCAACCTCTGGCTCATCAACAGAGAAATTACTCCTCAACTCTGTTCTAAAGGGAAGGCATTGTATTCGGAGTGCCAAACTCCACCAATATTGAAAGCATCCTCTCCACGTCCACTCTATCTAGGCCCTTCAACATTTGGTCAGTTTCTATGATATCTACCCTTATTTTTCTAAACTCCAGTGAGTACAGACCCTGACCATTCAAACGTTACTCATCATTAACTATTTCATTCTCTGTATCATTCTCGTGAACCTCCTCTGAGTTCTCTCCAAAGCCAACAGATAATTCTCAGATAATTAGCCCAAAACGTCCCACAATACTCCATGTGTGGTCTCTCCAATGACTTATAAAGCCTCAATATTCCATTCTGTCAAATAAGCGAGGATTGTGTTGGGCAGCCTGTAAGTGCCACCACGCTTCCGACGCCACTGTACCATGTCCACAACTCATTAACCCTATCCGTAGCTCTTTCGAATGTGGTAAGAAACAAAAACGACGGTAGGAAACACATGTGGCCAAGGGGAGGACATACAAATTCCTTAAAGATAGCAGCAGAATTGAACCCTTGTTCCTCGTGCTGCAACAGCATTAAGCTAACGCCTGCGTTACGTTTGCGCCCAGATTGTCCGTATGCAATTCGTTCTGAATCAGTGTTCTCAGCTTAGAGTCAGAGGTTATTGAATCAAGTCCCTGCTCAGATTTCTAAACATAATATTTCAAGACTGATACTCAACTGATTTAATAGCAGCTTGGTGCTATTAAATAAAACAACGATGTTTTTATTGTTACGGTATCGCTTATTCATGGTCGAGAAAGATGGTTCATAGTGTTTTACAGAAACAGCCCTTCGTCCCAACTCTTCCACACCAACTATGATACCCAGCAAGCAGGTCTCATCTCCTCGCATTTCAAAGTTCATATCAAATGTATTTTCAAATTACACATACTGTATATCATATATAGCCCTGAGATTCATTTTCTTATGAGCATACTCAATAATTCCATAATAGAATAATTACCATGACAGAATCAGTTAAATGACAGAATCACACCAACCTGGGCGCTCAACTACTGTGCAATAGACAACAAACAGTGCAAATACAAAAATAAAGATGTAATAATAATAATAAATAAACAATAGATAGCGACAACATGAACTGAAGTCCTTGAAAGTGAGTCCATAGGTTGTGGAAACATTTCAGTATTGACTGAAGTTAACCCCTTTACTTCAAAAGCCTGATGGCTGAGGGGTACTAACTGTTCCTGAACCTGGTGCTGTGAGTTCTGAGATTCTTGGACATTCTTCTTTATGGCAACAGCGAGAAGAGAGCATGTCCTGAATGGTGGGGGTCATTGATGACGGATGTTGCTTTCCTGCGACAGCGTTTCGTGTAGATGTATTCAATCGTGGGGAAGGGTTGGACTGCACCGTATCCACTACTTTTTGTTGGATTTCCGTTCAAAGGATTTGGTATTTCAACACCAGGCTGTGATGCAATATACTCTAGTCAAACTACTCTCCACCACACATCCACACAGCAGCGCCTCCACTTCCTAAGAAGATTGAGGAAAGCAACCGCCATCCCTACCCCCGCCCGATCTTAACTCCGTTTTACGGGAGCACTATTAGCAGCGTCCTGACAAATTGCATCTCCATCAGGTATGGGAGCAGTCGAACATCGAACGAAAAGTTCATACAAAGGACTGTGAGAACAGCTGAGAGGGTAATAGGGGTCTCCTGCCATCCATCAAGGACATTTATCAGGAGCACTGGGTACGCAGGACCCTTTGTATTATTACGGATCCCACCCATACATCCAACATTCTCTTTGACTTTCTATCATCAGGTGGGAGACTACAATGCATGAAAAACAAGAACGGTCAGGATGAGAAACAGGTTCTTCCCCGCAGCCATAAGGCTTCTGACCTCCCTGGCGCACCGCATTCTAACTGTCACTGGCTAATCTGTTCCGTACCTTACAATATTTAATATTAATGTACTTTAATTCGTTTTTTATTATGTGTGTTTCTTCTGTAGATTTTAGCCTTACCGTGTGTTATGTGTACTACTTTGCTTTACACCCTGCTTCGGAGAAATGGTCTCTCGTTGCTATATACATTATATGGTTTAAAGCATGTATATAGTTAAATGGCAATAATCTTTACTTGACCTGACTTGATCTATAGACGGTTGTCAAAGTTTTAGATGTTGTGCTGAATCTTTGCCAACTCGTAGGGAAATCAGTCGAGTAAGTCATACTCCTATCTAGATGGCTTTTAAATGTTGCTAATGTGCCCGCCTCAATCACTATTTCTGGTAGTTTATGGCAAATGTGCACTGCACTCTGTGTGAAGAATCCGCTTTTAATATCTCTTAAATCTCTCTTTTTTGATAATACCTACGCTCTAGGTAATGAAGTTCCCGTCTACACATTCTCTTCTTGTAAGTCAAGTCCCAGAGTCCAGGCGATATTCAGGCATAGTTCAACGGCCACTTTATTAGGTATACCTGCTCGTTAATGCAAATATATAGTCAGCCAATCGTTATACAACAATGCAATGTATAAAACCAGGTGGACAGGGTCAAGAGTTGCTGTTCAGACCAAATAGTAGAATAGGAAAGAAGACCATAAGATAAAGGAACAGAATTAAGCCATTTGTCCCATCAGGTATTCTCCACCATTTCATCATAGCTGATCCAATTTTTCATACAGCCCCAAACTCCTGCCTTCCCCCGATTCCCTTCATGCCCCAACCAATCAAGAATACATCAATCTCTGCCTTAAATATACATAAAGACTCGGCCTCTACAGCTGCCGATGGCAACGAATTCCATTGTTTTACCACTCTCTGGCTAAAAAAATTTCCCCTCTTCTCCGTTCTAAAAGCCACACCCCCTCTAATCTGAGACTGTGTCCTCTTGTCGTAGACTCTCCCGCCATAGGAAGCATCTTCTCCACATCCACTCGAATGGCCGTTTACCATTCGACAGTTTTCAATTAAGTCACCCGTCTTGCTTCTGAGTTATAGCGAATACAGGTCCAAAGCCATCAGACGCTTTTTATACGAGAAGCCGTTCAAACCTGGAATCATCTATGTGAACCTCCTTTGTACCCTCCCCAGTATCAGCACACCCTGTCAAAGATAGGGGGCCCAGTGTCAGTACGCTGGAGCAGGGATCCAATCGCAGACCCAGTACTGTGCACACAGTGATATTAATTGAGTAAGATATCCCGAGGTGCAAACAAAGACGGCATCAAATTTAAGACAGAGATCAAAACATCCAGAGAAATCCAAAAACCAGAATCGGGAAACAGGCAGAGTCGAGATTCAGAGTACAGATACGAATGCCGGAAAGGCTCAGGAAAATTCATTGGCACAATCTGGCAGCAAACAGGTGAAAACACAGGACTGGAATACACTGAGCAATAAACAGAAAGGCTGATGATAGGTGGAGCACAATGAGACACAGGTGGCTGCAATACAGGTAATAATGAGAAGCAGATGAGAGACGGAGTACTCAGTAATACAGGGGCTAGAGTAGAACAGGAGCGGAGACAGGAGCACATGGCAATACAAAACCACAGGCTGACAGCTAGGGGAAATCACACAAAAAGACAGTTCAACTGAAGGTACTGACCCCTCTACAGACGCCTCCTGGCATCACGGCAGGTAGAGCTGGGTGCTGCGATAAACGTCCCTGATGAGAGAGAGGTCCAGGATGTTACGGACGGGGACCCAGCACCTCTTATTAGGACCGCAGCCCTCCCAGTCCACGAGGAAGCTGGGATGAATGCGGCGGAGAGTGGAGTGGAAACAGATAGCAGCTGGGCTGATGACTTTAGCAATGGAAATGGGCCGATGAAGCGTGGGTACAGCTTAAGCAAATCCACCTTGAGGGGTAGGTCTCGGGTTGAAAGCCACACACGCTGTCCCTGGCGGTAACGTGGGGCCTTGGAGCGATGGCGGTCAGTTTGACGCTTGATCCTAGCAGAGGCACGGAGAAGGGCAGAGCGAGTGAGCCTCCACGTCCGCTGACAACGGCGGATGAATGCCTCGGCAGATGGAACACCAACCTCCTCCTCCTGGGCAGGAAATAGTGGAGGCTGCTAGCCAAAGCAACACTAGAAGGGGGACAGACCGGTGGATGAGGATGGACGAGAGTTTATCGTGTTCTCGGCCCAGCATAGCTGCTGACTCCATACAGAGGGGTTCTGGGAGACCAGACACTGCAAAACTGTCTCTAGCTATTGGTTGGTCCGCTCGGTCTGGCCATTGGTCTGTTGGTGGAATCCTGAGGACGGACTCACAGAGGCACCCAGAAGATTATGGAATGCCCTCCAGAAGCTGGATGTGATTTGAGAGCCCCTGTCTGACGCAACATCTATAGGTAAACCATGTAATTTAAAAACATCCAGTACAGTACTATTAATTTGGCTGTTTCTTTGGCAGAGGGGAATTTAGGTAAAGGAATGAAGTGTACAGACTTGGAGAAACGATCAACTACCGTGAGAATGGTGGTGTTAACATCTGATGGGGGAAGACCGGTGACAAAATCCTGGGCAATATGGGACCAGGGTCTCTTGGGGATAGACAGGAATTGTAACTGACTACCGGGTGACCATTTAGAGTTCTTGCGTCGAGCACATACCGAGCAGGCTGAGACGAAGTTGTGGATGTCATCTCCAATGGAGGGCCAGCAGAACCACCGACTGATGAAGGCCTGAGTACGCTTGGTTCCAGGGTGACAGGATAACCCGGAAGATTGACCCCACTGCAATACCTGTGAGCGGACAGAGCTGGGAACATAAACACAGTTCGTGAGGCTTGGACTAGGGGCTGCCTCGCTCTGTTGAGCAGCTTGCACAATGGATTCAATATCCCATTGCGCTGCACACACGAAACAGCGAGCAGGGAGGATTACATCGGGGGCCTCAGGGGTCTCGAGAGGCGGTTGGGGATCTTCGGGAGAGGGCATTAGATTTTCCATTCTTGGAACCGGGGCAGAAAGGCAGAGTAAAATTGAATCTTGAGAAAAACAGGGACCAACGAGCTTGACGGGAGTTGAGACTATTGGCAGTACGGATATATTCCAAATTCTTGTCATCAGTACAAACTAAGAGTGGTACATTGGCTCCCTCTAGCCAATGCCTCCACTCCTCCAGAGCTAGCTTCACAGCCAGAAGCTCCCAGTTTCCGACATTGTAATTCCACTCCGTGGGAGTGAGGCGGTGAGAGAAGGCGCTGCAGGGGTGTACCTTCTCATCCTTGGCCGAGAGCTGAGAGACCACAGCTCCTACGCCAATGTCAGACGCATCCACCTCCACAAGGAACTGCCGGTCAGTGTCGGGATGAATCAGAATGGGGGCAGAGGAGAAACAATCCTTCAGGTCAGAGAGTGCTATTTCAACAACAGGGGACCAGAAGAATCTGACAGCAGATGAGGTAAGTGGTACAGTCAGTGTACTGTAACTTCTGATGAAGCGGCGATAGAAGTTAGCAAAGCCGAAGACGGTTTGTACTGTCAGAACGCTGGAGCAGGAATCCAATCGCAGACCCAGTGCTGTGCACACAGTGATATTAATTGAGTAACAAATGCCGAGGTGCAAACAAAGTCGGCGTCAAAGCTCAGGCACAGATCAAAACATCCAGACAAATCCAAAAAAAAAAATAGAATAGGGAAACAGGCAGAGTCGAGATTCAGACGGACAGAGTACGGTTACAAAGGTTGGACAGGTTCAGGAAGATTCACTGGCACAATCTGGCAGCAAAAAGGTGAAAACACAGGACAGAAATACGCTGAACAATAAAAAGAGAGCAGATGATAGATGGAATACGATGAGACAAATGTGGCAGCAATACAGGTAATAATAAGGAACAGATGAGAGACGGAGTACTCAGTAATACAGGGGCCGGAGCGGGGACAGGAGCACGTGGCAATACAAAACCACAGACTGACAGCTCAGGGGAAATACATAAAAAGACAGTTCAACTGAAGGTACTGACACCCAGACTGCTCAGAATACTCTATGTGAGTCCTCCAACTTGCTTTATAAAGTTCCAACTTTGCATCCTTGCTTTTAAATTCTAGTCCTCTTCAAATGAATGCAAACATCGTGATTGCACTCCTCACCACAGACTCCACGTGCAGTTTAAGCTTTAGGGGTTCCTACACAAGGTCTCCCAAGTCCCATTGCGTCTGAGCTTTGATTTTGTATTTTCTCTCCATTTACAAAATAATCAAAACTTTCATTTCTTCTACCAAAGTGCATGACTGTACACTTCCCGACACGATATACCACGTGCCATTTTCCCATTCTCCTAATCTCTACGTCCTTCTGTAACCTCTCTAATTCGTCAAAACTACCTTCCCCTCCATCTATCTTCGTATTGTCTGCAACCTTTGCAACAAAACTAGTACAGGTAATTCCATCATCCAAATCGTTGACATATGGCGTAAAAGGAATCGGTCCCAACACAGACCCTGTGGAACACACTAGTCACTGGCAGTTAACCAGAAAAACTTCCTTTATTAAGGCTGTTATTTCATCACATGTTCCCAACAGATATATCAGGGAAGATTCTTACCTCGAGGAAGCTGCTAAGTCCTATTTTATCATGTACCTCCCCAGGTACCCCGAAACCACATCCTTAGCAATCCACTACAATATCTTCTCAACCACTGAGGTCAGACTAACTGGCCTATAATTTCCTTTCTTCTGCCGCTCTCCTGTTTTGGAGAGTGGTGACATTTGCAATTTCGAAGATTCCGGAACCATTTTAGAATCTAGTGATAATTGAAAGATCATTACTGGTGCATTCATAATCTCTTCAACCACCTCTTTCAGAACATTGTGGTATATACCATCTCGTCCCAGTGACGTATCTGCCTTCAGACCATTCTGTTTCCCAAGAACTTAGTCTCTAGTTATGGTACTTTATGCCCTCTGACACCTGGAACTTTCACAATACTGTTAGTGTCTTCCACAGTGAAGACTGATGTAAAGTACTTATTTAGTTCATCCGCCAATTCCTTGTCCCCCATTACTAACTCTCTAGCATTGTTTTCCAGCAGCACAATATCTACTCGCTTCTCTGTTAGATTAGAAACATAGAAAACCTACAACACAATACAGGCCCTTCGACCCACAATGCCGTGCCGAACATGTACTTACTTACAAATTACCTATATCCCTCTATTTTGCTAAGCTCCATGTACCTGTCCAACAGTCTCTTAAAAGACCATATCATAGCCGCCTCCACCACCATTGCTGGCAGCCTATTTCACTCACTCACTACTCTCTGCGTAAAAATAAACTTACCCCTGACATCTCTTTCGTAGTACAGTACTTCCAAGCACCTTAAAACTGGGCCCTCTCGTGACAGCCATTTCAGCCCTGGGAAAAAGCCTCTGACTATCCACACGATCAATGCCTCTCATCATCTTATACACCTCTGTCAGGTCACCACTCATCCCCCACCGCTCCAATAAGAAAAGGCAGAGTTCACTCAATCTAATCTCATAAGGCATGCTACCCAACCAGACAACATCCTTGTAAATCTCCTCTGTACCCTTTCTATAGTTTCCATATCTTTCCTGCAGTGAGGTGACCAGAACTCATCACAGAACTCCAAGTGGGTCCTCATCAGGGTCCTATATATCTGCCACTTCTCAGCCCAGCTTTGCATCCTATCGATGTCCCGCTGCAACATCTGACAGCCCTCCACACTATCCACAACACCCTAACTTTTGTGTCATTAGCAAATTTACTAACCTATCCCTCCACTTCCTCATCCAGATCATTTATAAAATTTATGAAGAGAAGGAGTTCCAGAACAGATCCCTGACGCACACCACTGGTCGCCGATCTCCATGCCGAGTATGACCCGTTTACAACCAATCTTTGCTTCTGTGAGCAAGACGATTCTGAATCCACAAGGCAAGGTCCCCCCTTGCATCTCATGCCTCCTTACTTTCTCAATAAGCCTTGCATGAGGTACCCTATCAAAGACCTTGCTAAAATCCATATACACTACATCTACTGCTCAACCTTCATCAATGTGTTTAGTCACATCCTCAAAAAATTAAATCAAGCTCGTAAGGCATGACCTGCCTTTGACAAAGCCATGCTGACTATTCCTAATCGTATTATGGCTCTCAAAATATTCATAAATCCTGCCTCTCAGGATCTTTTCTATCAACTTACCAACCAATGAGGTAAGATTTACCGGTCTGTAATTTCCTGGGCTATCTCTACTCCCTTTCTTGAATTAGGGAACAACATCTGAAACCCTCCAATCCTCTGGAACCTCTCCCCTTCCCACTGATGATGCAAAGATTATTACCAGAGGCTCAGCAATCTCCTCCCTCACCTCCCACAGTAGCCTGGGGTACATCTCATCCGGTCCCAGAGACTTATCCAACTTGATGCTTTCCAAAAGCTCCAGCACATCCTCTTTCTTCATGTCTATATACTCAAGCTTTTCAATCCGCTGTAAGTCATCCTTATAATCGCCAAGGTCCTTTTCTATAGTGAATACTGATGGTGTCAAATTAGAAAAATGGGAAGTGCGATTAGATCTAGGTGTCCTTGTTCATCAGTCACTGAAAATAAGCGTGCAGATACAGCAGGCACTGAAGAAAGCTCATGGCATGTTGGCCTTCATAACAAGGGGAGTTGAGTATAGGAGCAAAGAGGTCCTTCTGCAGTTGTACAGGGCCCTGGTGAGACAACACCTGGAGTATTATGTTCAGTTTTGGTCTCCAAATTTGAGGAAGGACATTTTTGCTATTGAGGGATTGCAGCGTAGGTTCACGAGGTTGATTCCCGGAATGGTGGGACTATCATATTTTGAAAGATTGGAGCGACTGGGCTTGTATACACTGGAATTTAGAAGGATGGGAGGGGATCTGATTGAAACATATAAGATTATTTAGGGATTGGACACGCTAAAGGCAGGAAACATGTTCTCGATGTTGGGAGAGTCCAGAACCAGAGGCCACAGTTTGAGAATGAGGGGTAGGCCATTTAGAATGGAGTTCAGGTAAAACTTTTTCACCCAGAGAGTTGTGGATCTATTCTGCCTCAGAAGGCAATGGAGGCCAATTCTCTGAATGCTTTCAAGAAAGAGTTAGATAGAGCTCTGAAAGATAACGGAGTCAAGGGATATGGGGAGAAGGCAGGAACGGGGTTCTGATTGTGGATGATCAGCCATGATCACATTGAATGGCGGTGCTGGCTCGAAGGGCCGAATGGCCTACTCCTGCACCTATTGTCTATTGAAACAAAGTACTCATTAAGTATCTGCAATCTCCTCCGATTCCATACACACTTTTCCACTGTCCCTTAATTGGTCCTATTCTCACACATCTTATCCTCTTGCTCTTCACATACTTGTAAAATGCCTTGAGGTTTTTTTTAATCCTGCTCACCAAGGACTTTTCATGGCCCGTTCTGGATCTCTTAATTCCATTCTTAAGCTCCTTCCTGCTAGCATTATACTTTTCTAGATCTCTTAGTTTTTTAACCTTTTGTAGACTTTTCTTCGTGACTAGATTTTCAACACCATTGATACATCACGGTTCCTGTACCCTACCATCCTTTCCCTGCTTCATTGGAACGTACCAATGCAGAACACCATGCAAGTATCCCCTGAACATTTGCCAAGTATCTGCCGTGCATTTCCCTGAGATCATCTGTTCCCAATTTATGCTTCCAAATTCCTGCCTGATAGCCTCATAGTTCCCCTTATTCTAATTAAACCTTTCCAAAATGCTCTCCCACTGTGAGTTCCGAAACCTGACCAGGTGAATTTCTTAATACCAGATCAGTACAGCATCTACTCTTGTAGACTTATCTACATATTGTGTCAGGAAACCTTCCTGAACACACCTAACAAACTCCACCCCATCTAAATTGTCATGGTCTGGATCGTTTATTCCCTACCTTGCTCCTAATTTCCGTTGATTGTGCCACGGTTCCGACCGTTTATTTCCCAGTTATGTACTTCTAATTCGCTTTGATGACAGCACACCTGGTTTCCATCTTGAACTCTAGTATAAGAACCTCGGCATCACAACCACTAGTCGCCAGTTCGTTGGCGTTCTTCCTGCGAGATAACTACGTTTCCCGACCACTTAGAACCGTTTGTTCTAAGTTTAACTCCAGTTTCAAGGTTTACTTATGAGATTCCGTCTCTCTAAGTCAAGGCTCCATATCAGGGCTCTGTGTCAAGATCCCTCCTGCTTGCTGTTAGGCGTTTATGCAGGTGTAAGCATCTAAACTCAATCCTTGTGCCTGTGTCCTGCACTTGAGTTCGCTTCAGTCACTCCTTGCAACAGAACAAACAGGCCAATATGGACCCAGCGGACACGAAGACCCTGGAAAAAGCCCTTACCAGCCAGGGCTCCCTACTGGGTCTGCACGATCAACTTCTCTGGGATGTCGTGGACAACCTCCGTTCCCTGTCCACTAACATAACGAAGATCGGTGACCGGTGGACCGTGTATCCACTAATCTTACCCCATCCTCTCCTGGAACTCTGTCAAACCAGTCCAGACAGTCTGTAGTGGCAACCTCCTACGTGTCAGCAACACCCCCGCCAAGAGAGCCGCGCATACCTGAACCAGAACGCTGGGGATTTGGCGAAGTGCACGGCCTTCCTTCTGCAATGCTCCTTGGTGTTCGATCAGCAGTCATCCACGTACTCCACGGACAAGTCAAAGGAAACTTATATAATTGGATTGTTGCGGGGAAGTGCTTTAACGTGGGCTACGGCTGTTTGGGACAATCAGCCGGATATCTGCTCTTCATTCCCCGCCTTTATCACAGAGATGAGAAAGATCGTTTACCACCCCATCCGTGGTAAAGATGCCGCTAAGCGTCTACTCACCCACCAGCAGGGCTCCCACAGTGTCGCCGAGTATTCTGTGAAGTTCCGGACGTTAGCGCCCGACTTGGAGTGGAATGATGAGGCATTCCAAGGGGTATTCCCGAATGGCCTCAGCGACATCGTGAAGGCGAGTTGGTGGCAAGGGATGACACCGACAGCTTGGATTCATTGATCTCCTTAGCCACCAAGCTGGGCAACCGTCTTCGAGAACGTCATAGGGAGAGAACTGGTACCCTGTACAGTCTCCCACCAGCATAAGCCTCTCTTCTCCTCCTGCTCTTGGAACAGTTTCCAGCCCCGCGGTTTCTACCATCCCGAGAGAGGAATCAGTGCAGCTGGGACGGAACCGTTTATCTCCCGCAGAGCGGCTCCGGAGATTGAGATCGGGAGAGTGTCTCTATTGCAGCCAGTCCGGCTACTTCCATGCAACCTGTTCCCTTCGGCCAAAAGGGAGGGCTGACCAGTAGAAAGAGGGACTCTGGTGAGCCAGACAACATTCCCTTCTGTCACCCGAACCCGGATGCATATCCAAGCTACCTTAAGTCATAACCAACAGACCCTGCCTCTGTCAGCTCTTGAGGACTCCTGCGCCGAGGGAAACCTGTTGGATGAAGACATAACGTCACTGGCCGGAATTCCTCGGGAGCCGTTGAGTAACCCTCTGGAAGCACGGACGCTGAACGGTAGACTTCTGGCCCGAGTCACTCACTGCACACCACCCACTCTCTTAATCTCTCTGGTGCAACAGGTACAATTTAAACTAATTTCCTCTCCTCAAGCTCTTGGTTAAGCCGCCATAATCCTCACATTGACTGATTCACTGGGAAAATACCCAGCTGGAGTCCGTTCTGTCACTCCACTTGTCTTCAATCGGCCCTTTCCCCTGTGAAAGTCACCGCGACCTCGTCGGCCGCTGAAACCCCCGACTTATCCAAGGTTCCAGCAGAGTACCACAGTCTGGGGAAGGTGTTCAGCAAACAACGGCTCTTTCCCTGTCTCCACACCGCGCTTATGATTGTGCTATTGACCTTCTCACCGGAGCTCCTATACACACCAGTCGGCTATATAAATTGTCCCGGCCAGAAAGAGAAGCAATAGAGTCTTACTTAAATGAATCTCTCTCGGAGAGCATTATACGACACTCATCTCCCCTGTTGGCGCAGGTTTCTTCTTTGTGGGGAAGAAAGACGGTTCTCTGCGTCGCTGCATTGACTACTGAGGCCTAAATAGCATAACCGTAAAGAACAAATATCCACTACCCTTTCGCAACTCTGCTTTCCAACCACTTCATGGAGCCACTATCTTCTTCAGGTTGGACCGACGAAGTGCCTATCATCATTGGGATGTAATGTTAAAATTGTACAAGGCACTGGTAAGGCCGAATTTGGAGTATTGTGTACAGTTCTGGTCACCGAATTATAGGAAACAGATCAACAAAATAGAGAGAGTACAGAGAACTTTTACTAGAATGTTACCTGGGTTTCAGCATCTAAGTTACAGGGAAAGGCTGAACAAGTTAGGTCTTTATTCTTTGGAGCGTAGAAGGTTGAGGGGAGACTTGATAAAGGTATTTAAAATAATGAGCGGAATAGATCGAGTTGACGTGGATAGGCTTTTTCCATTGAGAGTAGGGGAGATTCAAATGAGAGGGCATGATTTGAGAGTTAGGGGGAAAAAGTTTAAGGGTAACACGAGGGGCAATTTCTTTACTCAGAGAGTAGTAGCTGTGTGGAATGAGCTTCCAGTAGAAGTGGTAGAGACAGTTTTGGTATTGTCATTTAAAGTAAAATTGGATAGGTATATGGACAGGAAAGGAATGGAGGGTTATGGGCTGAGTGCGGGCCAGTGGGACTAGGTGAGAGTAAGCGTTCGGCACGGACTAGAAGGACCGAGATGGCCTGTTTCTGTACTGTAATTGTTATTTGGTTATATCTGGTCAGGATAAGGGAAGGAAATGAGTGGAAAATAGCGTTCAACACCCTTCTTGGTCACTTCAACACCCGTTCATGCCATTCGGCCTCACCAATGTCCCGCCATTTTCCAAGCCATGAGAAACGTTGTCCTTAGAGATTTCATTAACCGCTTCGTGTTTGTTTATTTGGATGACATCTTAGTCTTCTCCAGCAGTCTTCAGGAACACACCCACCATGTCCGTCAGGTCCTGCAGAGGCTTTGGGATAACAAACTATTCGTAAAAGCTGAGAAGTGTGAGTTTCACATTCCTTCAGTCAGCTGCTTAGGATCGAGATCGGGCAAGTGAGGGCAGATCCCTAAAAGATCCGGACTGTGACGGAGTGGCCTACACCCACGACACTCAAGCAAATCAGCGATTTCTGGGGTTCGCAAACTTTTATCGTCGTTTTATCAGGGTTTACAGCCGGGTGGCAGCGCCCCTTACTCGACTCACCTCTCCTTAGACCCCTTTTGACTGGGACCCCGAAGCGGGCACTGCCTTCTCGAGGCTGAAGAGGCGTTTCACATCCGCTCCCATCCTGGTTCAACCAGACCACACTTATCAATTCATTGTGGAGGTCGACGCCTCCGACTCTGGGATGGGAGTGGTCCTCTCCAAACGTTCAGGCCCTGAACACAAACTTCATCCCTGTGCCTTCTTTTCTCGCTGGCGGTCCCCCGGGAGTTACGGAACCGGGAGTTACTGGCGGTCAGACTTGCTTTGGAGAAGTGGAGGCGCTGGCTGGAGGGAGCAGAACAAACATTTATCATCTGGACTGATCACAAGAACTTTGGATTTCACACTCCTTCATCTTGGACCCTTCACTCATCCGGGATTTCCATCGGGACAACCCAGACAAGCCTGTTGAATCGCCAGGAGACTCCCGTTGAAGGCGGGGTGGGGGATATTGTCATGGTCCCGATCGTTTATTCCCTATCCTGCTCCTAATTTCCGTTGATTGTGCCACAGTTCCGACCGTTTATTTCCCAATTACTTATAATTCACTTTGATGACAACACACCTGGTTTCCATCTAGAACTATAGTATAAGAACCTCGGCGTCACAGCCACAAGTTGTCAGTTCGTTGGTCTTCTTCCTGTGAGATAATTACGTTTCCCGACGACTTAGAACTATTTGTTTTAAGTTTAGCTCCAGTTTCAAGGTTTACCAATGAGACTCCATCTCTCTGAGTCAAGGCTCCATATCAGGGCTCCGTGTCAAGATCCCTCCTGTTTGCTGTTCAGCGTTTACGCCCGTGTAAGCATCCAAATTCAATTTCTGTGCCTGTGTTCTGCACTTGGGTTCAGTTCCTTCGCTCCTTGCAACATAGGGGGATGCCTATCAATATTTGGGAAATTAAAATCTTCCACCATGACAATCCTGTTATCATTACACCTTTCCAGAATCTGTCTCCCTATCTGCTGCTCAATGTTCATGTTACTATGGGATGGTCTATAAAAAACTCCCAGGAGATTTATTGACCCCTTCCTGTTTCTAATTGTCACCCACAAAGACTCAGTAGAGAATCCCGCCATGACTTCCTCCTTATCTGTAGCTGTGATACTATCTTTGATCTGCAGTACCATGCCCCCATCTCTTTTGCCTCCCTCCCTGTCCTTTCTGAAACATCTAAAGCCTGGTATTCTAAGTAACCATTCCTGCCTCTGAGCCTTCCAGGTCTCTGTTATGGCCACAACATCATGCCTCCAAGTACTGATCCACACTCTCAGCTCATCCACTTCGTTCACGATGTTTCTTGCATTAAAATAGACACATCTCAAACCATTGGTCTAAGCGCGTTCCTTCTCTATCACCTGCCTATCCTCCCTCTTGCACTGTCTCCAAGCTTTCTCTATTTATGAGATAACGACCCTTTCCTCTGTCCCTTCAGTTCGGTTCCCACCCCACAGAAATTCCAGTTTAAACTCTCCCCAGTAGCCTTAGCAAACCTCGCTGCCAGGATATTGATCCCCCTCAGATTCAAAGGCAACCCGTCCTATTTGTACAGGTCAAGCTTTCCCCGAAAGAGATCCCAATGATCCAACAATCTGAATCCCTGCTCCTTGCTCCAATCCCTCAGCCACGCATTTATTCTCCACTTCACTCTATTCCTCTATACAGTTGCATGCACAAGCAGTAATCCCTAGATTACTACCTTTGAGGTCCTGCTTACCAACTTCCTTCCTAACTCCCTGTAATCTGTTTTCAGGACCTCCTCCCTATTCCTACCTATGTTGTTGGTACCAATATGTACTACGGCCTCTGGTTGTTCCCCTTCCCACTTCAAGATATCGTGGATACGATTAGAAACGTCCCAGACCCTGGCACCTGGGAGGCAAACTACCATCCAATGAGACAAGGAAAGGATGGTAATGTACAGGACCCGTGGTGTACAAAGGCCGTTTAAAATCTAGTCACAAAGAAAAGAACATCCAAAGATGTGAAGAGCAAGAGGATAAGAAGTGAGAGAACAGCACCAATTAAGGAAGGGCGTGGAAACTACAGAAAGGGAGCAAAGGAGATTTATAAGGATGTTGTCTGGATTGGGGAGCATGCCTTTTGAGAATAGGTTGAGTGAACTCGGCCTTTTTTCCCTTAGAGCGAAGGAGGATGAGAGGTATTATATACCTGATAGAGGTATATAAGATGATGAGAGGCATTAATCGTGTGGATAGTCAGAGGCTTTTTCCCAGGGCTGAAATGGCTAGCACGAGAGGGCATAGTTTTAAAGTGCTTGGAAGTAGGTACACAGGACATGTCAGGGGTAAGTTTTTTTTATGCAGAGAGTGGTGAGTGCATGGAATGGGCTGCCGGTGGTGTGGAGGCGGAAATTATAGAGTCGTTTAGGAGACTCCTGGATAGGTACATGGAGCTTAGAAAAGTAGAGGGATATGGGTAGGCCAAGGTAGTTCTAAAGTAAGGACATGTTCGACACAGCCTTGCAGGCCAAAGGGTTTGTATTGTGCTGTAGGTTTTCTAAGTGTGAGAGTGGAGAAGTGTGTATAGAACTGGAGGAGATAGCTGAGGTACTCTGCTTCAGTGTTCACTACGGAAAAGGTGATTGTAGGGATGGCTTACAGTGGAATGAAAAGCTTGAGCATATGGACAATATGAAAGAGAATGTGCTGGAGCTTTTGGAAAGCATCAAGTTGGAAAAGTCTGCGGGACCAGACAAGATGTACGGCAGGCTACTGTGGGAGGAAATGGAGGAACTGCTGAGCCTCTGGTAATGATCTTTGCATCATCAATGGGAAGGGGAGAGGTTCCAGAGGATTGGAGGGTTGCAGATGTTGTTCCCTCATTCAAGAAAGTGAGTAAAGATAACCCAGGAAATAATAGAGCAGTGAGTTTTACTTCACTGGTTGGTAAATTGATGGAAAGTATCCTGAGAGACAGGATTTATGAACATTTGGGAAGGCATAATGAGAGTAGGAATAGTCAGCATGGCTTTGTCAAAGGCAAGTCATGCCTTACGAGCCTGACTGAATTTTTTGAGGATGTAACTAAACACGTTGATGAAGGAAGAGCAGTAGTTGTGGTGTATATGTATTTCAGCAAGGCATTTGATAAGGTACCCCATGCAAGGCTTATTGAGAAAGTAAAGAGGCATGGGGTCCAAGGGGACCTTGCTTTGTGGATCCAGAATTGGCTTGCTCACAGAAGGCAAAGAGTGGTAGTAGATAAGTCATATTCTACATAGAGGTCGATGACCAGTGGTGTGCCTCAGGGATCTGTTCTGGGACCCTGCTGTTTGTGATTTTTATAAATGACCTAGATGAGGAAGTGGAGGAATGGGTTAGGAAATTTGCTGTTGACACAAAGGTTGTGGATAGTGTGGAGGGCTGTCAGAGGTTACAGCAAGGCATTGATAGGATGCAAAACTGGGCTGAGAAGTGGCAGATGGAGTTCAACCCAGATAAGTGTGAGGTGGTTCATTTTGGTAGGTCAAATATGATGATGGAATATAGCATTAATGGTAAGACTCATGGCAGTGTGGAGGATCAGAGGAATCTTTGGGTCCAAGTACATCGGACACTCAAAGCTGCTACACAGGTTGACTCTGTGGTTAAGAAGGCTTACGGCATATTGGCCTTCATCAACCGTGGGATCGAACTTAAGAGCCTAGAGGTAATGTTGCAGCTATATAGGACCCTGGTCATACCCCACTTGGAGTACTGTACTCAGTTGTGCTCTTCTCACTTCGGGAAGCACATGGAAACCATTGAAAGGGGGCAGAGGAGATTTACAGAGATGTTACCTTGATTGCGGAGCATGCCTTATGAGAAAAGGTTCAGTGAACTCGGCCTTATCTACATGGATGAGAGGTAACCTGATAGAGATGTACAAAATAATGAGAGGCATTGATCGTGTGGATAGTCAGAGGCTTTTTTCCCAGGGTTGAAATGGCTAGCACAAGAGGGCATAATTTTAAAGTGCTTGGAAGTAGGTACATAGGAGTTGTCAGAGGTAAGTTTTTTTTAAGCAGAGAGTGGTGAGTGCATGGAATGGGCTGCAGGTGGGTGGTGGAGGCAGACACAGACACGATACAGTCTTTTAAGAGACTCCTGGATAGATACATGGAGCTCAGAAAAACAGAGGGCTATGGTAAACCTAGGCAGTTCTAAGGTAAGGGCATGTTCGGCACAGCTTTGGGGCCAAAGGGCCTGTATTGTGCTGTAGGTTTTCTGTGTTTCTATGTAACAGTTAATTGAGTTTCATCTTTTAACTGAGAAGCGGTGATCGGAGAAGCATTGACCCAGGCCATTGTAGTCCCAATTCACCTGGAAGTTCTGACTCACGAGGATATTCATGTAACAGAAGCCGACTTAAAGCATCTGCAGTGTAATTGTTTCTCCCAGGAACATCATATATTGTGTATTGATGAGCAGATAGGTATAGCGCCTAGCATTGCATCCTTGGTGATGTCATCTGCTACACTGCGTTGTACTAACCAAGCAATCCCACCAGTGGATTATGGTCCATATGAACTTCAAAACGTTGGTCATACAGGAAATAGTGAATATACACGACCCCAAAATCAACTGCTAATGCTTCCTTGTCCATATGTGCATAGTTTCATTTGGCTAGGTTAAAGGTGCTGACATAAAAGCCATCTGTGTTCTGGGGTTAACCCCACACGAACACCATGCAGGGAGGAACCACAATACAAAAATATTGGCACCCCGGGTCTGACGTGCTTTAATACCTGGGATTGAGTCAACATTTGTTTGGCTCTCTTAAAAGCCGATTCCTCTGCCCATTGTCAACACCACCTCGTGCCTTTCTTCAATAGATCATTTAGTGGCGCAAGAAGTGTGGCTGGGTGAGGCAAACGTCTGGTATAATGATGGAACATGTCTAAAAGGAGCGAAGTTCATGAATATCCCTTGGTGCTGGGGTTTCAAGAATGGGGTGAAGCTTTTCTTTGACTGGATTAATACCTTTGGAATCCAAGTGAAAACCCAGGAATTCGACATGATCTGCCAGAGGGATACATTTCTCACACTTTATTTGTAGACCCAGTTGCATCAGTCGGGAGAAGGTTTTATCAAGGAGATTCAGATTCTTTTCTAGGGTCGATCAGCTAATCAGAATATTATCTAGGTAAGCTATTGTATTGGGCAGGTCTTTAACGCTGGATTCGATGGTACATTAGAATATTAGAAGTTTGTAGTGGTTGAAGGAACCGATTCGAGCTGGAGGTCTGTAATTAGTGGTTCCACTTTGATCTGATCTGGGACTGCTGCTGTTTGTAATATATATAAATGACCAGGAGTACAGCACAACAACAGGCCATTCGGCCCACAATGTAGTGCTGATCTAGCTAAAAATTAAATCAAAAACACCCAAACACTAATCCCTCCATCTCCCTTATATCCATGTCCCTATCCAAACGTCTCTTAAAAGCCCCTAATGTGTCTGCCTCTACCACTATAACACTCAGCATATTCTGGGCATCAACGACTCTCTGAGTAGAAAACTTACCCCTCACATCTCCCTGAACCTACACCCTCTCACTTTCATTGCATGCCCTCTGGTATTAGGTATTTCAACCCTCGGAAACAGATACTCTGTGTCCACTCCATCTATGACTTTTATAGTCTTGTAAACCTCTATCAGATCTCCCCTCAGCCTCACAACCTCATCCAGGTAAACCACTTCTGCACCTTCTTCAAAGCCTCAACATCTTTTTCTGTAGTGGGGCGACCAGAAATGTATGCAATTCTCCAGATGTGGACAAACCCGAGTTTTATGAAGTTGCAAAAATACCTCCTCACTTTTGAACCCAGTGCCTCGACTAATAAAACAAAACATTCCATAAGCCTTCTTCACTACCTTGTTGACCTGTGTAGCCACTTGGATCCCAAGATTTATCTCCTCAGCAAACAATGTTAAGGGCCTTGCCCTTAACAGTGTATAGTCTTCTTGCATTACTGAGATCCAACACTTCACATTTATCTGTGTTAAACTCCATCTGCCATTTCTCAGCCCATACCTGCAACTGATCTATATCCCACTATATTCTTTGCCAGCCATTTACTGTCACAAGCACAGATTTGGCAGCTCAGTAGATATGGCAATTGCACCTGTGCTCGTCGAGACTTGGACACAGCACAGCAATGCTTTGCTGCCTGTCTGCATTCGGCCTTGCCTGAGAAATTGGACTGTCAAGTCAACTGACTCTGTAGACTAGCGGTATTCGTTTAATATTTAGTTCTCCCTTTCAGCTGCAGTATAGGCTTCATTTACCACTTGAGACTTTTAGTTAATAGCCCTGTTTGGCCTGGCGTTTATTGTTTTCTTCTTGCTTTAACACAGTTCGCATTAAAGTCTGTGAACTATCAACCCGCTTCAGTGTATCTCTCTCCGCACTTGGGCCATATCCAAACCCAGTGATATTTGCACTACCCACACCACCAATCTTCATATCATCTGCAAATTTACTAATCCACTCACCTACATCTTCATTCGAATCATTTACATTACATCACAAACAGCAGAGGTCCCAGTACAGATTCCTGCGGAATACTAGTAGTCACAGACCTCTAGCTAGATCATGTCCCTTCGATCCCTAAACTCTTGTCTTCCATGGGCAAGCCAGTTCTGAATTCAAATGGTGAATTCACCACTGATCCCATGCACCATAATCTTCTGGATGAGCCTCCCAAGAGAGATCTTGTTAAACACCTTTCTAAAATCCATATAGGCAACATCCACAGTTCTACCTTCGTCAATCATCATTGTCATCTCGTCAAGACACCAAATCAAGTTCGTAAACCATGGCTTGCCCCACACAAAGCCATGCTGGCTCTCCCTAATTAAGCCATGTTTTCCCAATGTTCATAAATCTTATCCCTAAGTATTATTTCCAGTAACCTCCCTACTATTGACGTGAGACTCAACAGTCCATAGTTTCCAGGATTAGTGCTGGTTCCCTTCTTGAATATTGAAACACTATTAGGTACTGGCCAGTCCTCCAGGACCTCACATGGAGTTCGAGAGGACACAGTGATATTGGTTAACGCCCCAGAAATCTCTTCATTTGCCTCTCTCAAAAACCAGGGGTATATTCCATCAGGCCCTGGGGATATATCTACCTTAATTCTCTTTAAGAGACCCAACTGTACCTCCTCCTTTACTTTAAAGTGCCCTAATATATTAATACTCTTTGCACTCATCTCACTATCCCCCACATCTTCCCCTTGCTAAATGCTGATGTAAAGTACTCATTAAGCAATTCACCAACATCCTCTGCATCCCAGGAAATGTTCCACCCCCCACCCCCCACAGCTTTATCCTTGAGTGGTCCTTAGTTATCCTCTGGCTCTTGGATTATGTATAAATGCCTTAGGATTCCCTTTAATCTTACCTGTCACTGGCATTGCATGGCTTTCCTAATTTCCTTCTTGAGTTAATTTCTGACGTTTTTATAATCCTCAAGCACTCTGTTTGATTCTAACTTCCTAAGATTGACTTACGTTTCCTTTTCCTCTTGACTAAACGCATCACCTCTGTCGACAAAGAATGCTCTGCCTCAGAAGGCAGTGGAGTCCAATTCGCTGGATGCTTTCAAGAAAGAGTTAGATCGAGCTCTTAAAGATAGCGGAGTCAAGGGATATGGGGAGAAGACAGGAACGGGGTTCTGACTGTGGATGATCAGCTATGATCACATTGAATGGCGGTGCTGGCTCGAAGGGCCACATGGCCTACTCCTGCACCTATTGTCTATTGACATCAAAAGTTATCTTACCTTGCCATTCTTGTCCATTCTTACTAGAACATACTTGCCCTGTACTCTGTGCAGTTGTTCTTTAAACACCCTCCATATGTCAGATGTGATTCCTTCCCCTCCCCCACTTTCTTTTTCTGGCTTCTTCCCTTATCCTTCATCCAGAAGACAACAACTCTTCTTGAGGACCACTTCTGACAAGACCTCTCCAACCTGTAGAGGGGTTTACTTGGGTTCCAGTGGGTTCCAGTGAGTTCAGAGCTCATAGCAGTGCTTTTCTGAGTTGAAAGGATGTCAGATTGATGTACCTCTTGTCTGCTGCACTCACTCTCCATGATCGACCACTGTGTTTCTGGTTCTCAACTTCATGCTATTCTTTGTGCTTCTTCAGAAGTGCTTGGACATCACACCTTGAAACTTCTCTCTGCGGTGAAATTTCTGCTGGGAAGAGACCTTGCTGATGCAGAATATCCAAGTTGTGTGTTGTTGCTATGCTCACACTTGCCATGGTATGACAATTGATAATTTGAAGATTAAACAGTCACAGCTGCCAAACACTCGCCTTTTAGTCTGGTTGTCCATCAACACACATAAAATCCTGGAGGAACTCAGCAAGCCAGGCATCATCTATGAAAAAGAGTAATCAGTTGAGACCCTTCATCAGGACTGGAGAAAAAAGATGAGGTCAGAATAAGAAGACAGGGGAATGAGAGAAATAAATTCAAGTTTGTAGGTGATAAGTGATACTGGGAGAGAGGGGAGGGTGAAGTAATTAGTTGGGAAGTCGATTGGTGAAAGAGATAAAGGGCTGGAGAAGCAAGAATCTGATAGGAGAGGACAGAAGGCCATGGAAAAAGGGGAAGTGGGAGGAGCCACAGGGAGGTGATGGGCAGGTAAGGAGATAAGGTTAGAGAGGGAAATGGGAATGGGGAATGGTGAAGGAGATGCGGCATTACCAGAAGTTCAAGAAATCAATTTTCAAGCTATCAAGTTGGACAGTACCCAGATGAAATATAAGCTGCTGCTCCTCCAACTTGAGCGTTGCCGCTGGGAGATCCCACTTTTTCTGGCGGATGGAATGTAAGTGCTTGGTGAAGCGGTTTCCCAATCTATGTCAGGTCTCGTCATTATACAGGAGCCACGCCAGGAGCACTAGATACAGCAGATGGCATAAACTCACAGGTGATGTGTCGTCTCACCTGGAAGGACATTTTGGGGCCCTGATTGGGAGTGAAGGAGAAGGTAAAGGGGCAGGTGCAGCTTGTTCCACTCACAGTTATTCCGGTTGTCCCTCCCCAGTTTGATTCCTTCTGCACCCGTTTCTACTTCAGTTGATCAGTTTAGTTCATTCAACTCATTGTATCGTTGTGTCATTGTAGCACTTCTTTGTTCACTTTGTTAAGTCATGAACTGAGATATATACCTACAAATTAATCGAGTTTTTTATTTGAAAAATGGTCGATTACTTAAAATGCTACTTTCTTTAACAAAATACAAAG
The DNA here is from genome assembly GCF_048418815.1 of Hemitrygon akajei. NCBI lineage: Eukaryota > Metazoa > Chordata > Chondrichthyes > Myliobatiformes > Dasyatidae > Hemitrygon > Hemitrygon akajei. Next base: position 194,090,284 of record NC_133126.1, read on the forward strand.
GTTTTCCCGTAATATATAATTTTTGGAAAATGAATGTTCGGAAATCTAAAATTTGTTCCTTTCCACTGACACACTAATGCAGAAGACAAAAAAATAAATATCTAAAACATCTCTGAACATTTCTGTTCTAAACACATGTCCTTCAAATCCGAGACTGTGCCCTTTGGTCCTAAACTCAGCCACTTTAGGAAACATCGTCCCTACGTCCACATTATACAGACCTTCCAATATTCATTAAGTTTCAATGAGATCCCCCTACATCCCACCGTACACCGAAAGCCCAGCATTCTCCTAAGCTCCAGCGAGTATAGGCCCAGAGCATCAAATGTTTCTCATACATTAGCCCTTCCATTTTTTGATCATTCTCGTGAACCTCCTTTGCAGATTCCCTGTGCTTTTCACATCTTAACAACTGTTTGCTTTCTATCAGGCACATTATACAGAATAATCTGAAATGTGGCATGATAAAGTAACGAAGAGACAGTTGTAGGAACAATAGTTGAAGAGAGCAGATTGATACCTTGAAATTCTAGATTTGAACAAAAGTTTGCACAGATGTTGAAAGAGAATATCCAGTTATAACATTGAGTATATTCTGAATGCTAATGGGTCCTCGTACTGATATTAACCATCATCTACAAAATATGTACTCTTGAGAAGTTTAGGAAATACAGATGAACTGAAGTCTGTGCTTGAAAGACATACACTCAATGGCCATATGTACAGCTGCTTGTTAATGCAAGTTATAAGCAGCCAATCAAGTGGCAGCCACTCAATGCAGAAACCCTTCTCTATCATCTGCCTATCCTCCCTTTCGCAGTGTCTGAACATGTAGTCATGGTCAGGAGGTTCGGTTGTTCAGATCAAACATCAGAATGGAGAAGAAATGTGACCAAAGTGACTGACCATGGAAGGATTGTTGGTGCCAGGTAGGGTAGTTTGTGTATCTCAGAAACTGATTATCCTGTGGGATTTTCATGCACAACAGCCTCTAAAGCTTACAGAGAATGGTGTGAAAAACAGAACAAAAAAATCCAGTATGTGGCAGTTCCGTGGGCAAAACAGCTTGTTAATGAAGGACGTCAGAGGAGAAAGGACAACTGGTTGAAGCAGACAGGAAGATGACAGAAACTCAAATAACCACCTGATACAACAATGGTGTACTGAAGAGAATTTGTGATCACACAACAAGTCGAACCCTGAAGTGGATGGACTACTGCAGCAGAAGATCACCTGCATACACTCAGTAGTCACTTTATTAGGTACAGGAGGTACCTAATAAATTTGCCACTGAGTGTATTTTGTTAGAATTTGAATCTTTTGTTGTCTTTGAGTCATAGAGTCATTCAGCATGGAAGCAGGTGCTTTGGTCCAAGTGGTCCTTGCGGACCAAAGATCCCACAGAAGGTAGTCTATTTGCCTGCATTTAGCCTGTAACCCTCCAAACCTTATCTATCCAGTTACTTCTCCAAATATCCTTTAAATGTTGTCATTGTACTGACCTCAGTGACTTTCTCTGGCAGACACAAGAGACTGTCAAGAAGTATCAGTCACTTGGCATTAAAGATGAAGTAGTAAATTGGATTAGCCATTGGCTTTGTGGGAGAAGCCAGAGAATGGTAGTGGATGGTCCCTCGAACTGGAGGCCTGTGACTAGTGGTGTGCTGCAGGGATCCATTGATGTTTCTCATCTATATCAATGATTTGGATGATAATGCGTTTAACTTGATCAGCAAATTTGCAGCTGACCCCAATATTGCAGGTGTAGTGGACAGTGGGGAGGGCTGTCATGGACTGCAGAGGGATTTGCGTCAGCTGGAAAAATGGGCTGAAAATGGCAGATGGATTTAAAACAGACAATTGCGAGATATTGTACTTTGGTAGGACCAATCAGATTAGGTGTTACACAGTGAATGGTAGGGCACTGAAGAGTGTGGTAGAACTGGGAATACAGATCTATAATTCCGTGAAAGTGGCGTCACAAGTGGATAGTATCGTAAGGTAAGCTTTTGGCATTTTGGCCTTCATAACTCAATGTATTGAGTACAGGAGATGAGATGTTATGTTTGGTTGTGTAAGACTTTGGTGAGGCATGATTTAGAGTATTGCGTGTAGGTTTGGCCACCAACCCACAGAAAAGGAGTATATAAGATTGAAAAAATACAGAGAAAACTTACAAGGATATTTCAGGCCTGAAGGACCTGAGTTACCAGGAAAGATTGACTAGGATAGGACTTTATCCTTTAGAACATAGATGATAAAGAGGAAATTTGATAGAGGTATGCAAAATTCTGAGGGGTATAAATAGGGTAAATGAAAGTAGGCATTTTCCACTGAGGTTAGTGGAACTACAACCAGCGGTCATGCATTAATGTTGAAAGGTGAAAAGTTTGAGGGGAACATGAGGGAAACCTCTTCACTCAGAGGGTCATGAGAGTGTGGAATAAGCTGCCAGCACAAGTGATGCATTTGAGCTCGATTTTAATGGTTAAGAAAAGTTTGGATAGCTACATGGTTATGGTCCCAGTGCAGGTCGATGGGAGTAGGCAGTTTAAATGTTTTTGGCATGTACTAGGAGGGCCAACGGACGTATTTCTGTGCTATACTTCTCTATGACTGCAGATCTGCTGACAATCTGCTGAAGAAACATTGCAGATCAGGGAATATCTGTAGGAGGAAAGAAATTTGTCAACATCTTAGATTGAAACCCTGCATAACAAGTAATACAGGGTTACAGCCCAGAATGTCAACAATTCATTTTCTCCCACAGATGCTGCTCATCCACTTGAGTTCCTCCAGCAGGCTCTTTGTTACTTTTTCTATTAGCTTTTTCCACATATACCTTGCCCTCTGCGTGAAGAAGTTGTCCGTCAGGTCCTGTTTTAAGTACAAAGAATCCCTGTGGAAGCCGGGTCTTTGGGTACATTTAAAGCAGAGCATGATAGGTTCCTGATAATTAAGGGTGTCAAAGATTATGGGGAGACAGCAGGAGAATGTGGTTGAGAAGGATAATAATCAACTACTTTGGAATGGTGAAACAGACTCAGTGGACATAATGGCCTAATTCTACTAATATGTCTTCGGATTTTATAGTCTTATCATCACGGTTTCCTGCTTCTTCTGTAAAGCAGCTAACATCAGCCATGTTTTCTATTCTCCTCCCTGTCAGCAGGCACAAGATCCAAAAGCCTGAAAGTATAAACCACCAAAGCTCCATCTCACTCCTCTGAGACCATTGAATAGTCCACAAGTACAAAAAGAATGGAGTCTTGACCTCAAATGCACCAATGTACAACCAAATATCTTGTTTAAGTATCATCCATTCCAATTATTTCATCACAATAATTCCTTGAGGTGGTACCAAATAAATCAATAAAAGAATGAAGAATAATGTATTATATCTATGGAGAAAATGCAGTGCACGCAGACAATTATGGTGTAAGGCCATAAAGATAACTACAAGGGATTCTTCAGATGCTGGAAATTGACAGCAATGCACACACGGGTCAGGCATAAAAAATGGAAAGGAATAAAGAATCAACATTTTAGGCTGAAGCCATTCATCACGAGTAATGAAGGGACTCAATCCAAATGTCATCATTTTATTCCTATTGATATATATTTCCCAACCTACTGCAGGCAACAAAGAACTAGAGTGTAAGGCCATTTATCCATGGAGTCCATTAGACCATACAACAATCATACACAGTAGGATAGAAGCTGATAGAAATAATTCTACATGTTTTGGATTCCAAGAGGGGGATATTCTAGAGTGCGAGATGGCTAGTTAGAACAGCTTGTGGTTGAGCCCATCAGGGGATCAGCATTTCTAGATTGGGTGTTGTGCAATGAACCAGAATTGATTAGTGAGCTTAAATTAAAGCAACTCTTGGGGAAAATTATCATAATATGGTTGAATTCACACTGAAACTTGAGAAGGAGAAGCTAAAGTTAGATATATCAGTATTACAGTGGATTAAAAAGAATTACAGAGGTATGGGAGAAGAGCTGGCCAGAATTGATTTAAAAAGAACACTGGCAAGATGATGGCAGAGAAACAATGGCTGGAATTTCTGGAAGCAATTTGGAAGGCACAGGATATATACATACCAGAGGCAGATGTATTCTAAAGGAAAGATGAGGCAAACATGGCTAACAAGAAAAGACAAAACCAACATAAAAGCCAAAGAGAGGGCATATATTAAATCAAAACTTGGTGAGAAGCTAGAGGACTGTGAAGCTTTTAAAAACCAACAGAAGGCAACTGAAAAATCACTAAGAAGGTAAAGATGAAATGCAAAATTATGCTGCTACATAATATTAAAGAGGATACCTATAGTTTCTCCAGATACATGGTGTGAAAGAGAGGTGAAAGAGGATATCGGACAGCTGGAAAATGATGCAGGAGAGGTAGTAATGGAGTCAATGAAATGACAGACAAATTGAATAAGTATTTTGCATTAGACTTCACTGTGGAAGACACTACCACTACGCTGGAAGTTCCCGGTTGAAAAGAAAGGTTAAAAGTTTGAGAGTGCCATGGTTTTCAAGGGATATTTGAAACTTGGTTTGGAAAAAGAGGGATATCTACAATAAATATAGGCAGCATGGAGTAAATGAGGTGCTCGAGGAATATAAAGAATGTAAAAAGAATCTTAAGAAAAAAAAATAGAAAATCTAAAAGAAGATACGAGGTTGTTTTGACAAGTAAGATGAAAATAAATCCAAAGGGTTTCTATAGTTATACTAATAGCAAAAGGATAGTGAGGGATAAAATTGGTCCCTTAGAGAATCAGAGTGGACAGCTATGTGTGGAGCCAAAAGAGATGGGGGAGATTTTGAACAATTTCTCTTCTTCGGTATTCACTAAGGAGAAGGATATTGAATTGTGTAAGGTAAGGGAAACAAGTAGGGAAGTTATGGAAACTATGATGATTCAAGAGGAGGAAGTACTGGCACTGTTAAGGAATATAAAAGTGGATAAATCTCCGGGTTCTGACAGGATATTCCCTAGGACCTTGAGGGAAGTTAGTGTAGAAATAGCAGGGGCTCTGACAGAAATATTTCAAATGTCATTAGAAACGGGAATGGTGCCAGAGGATTATTGCTCATGTTGTTTCATTGTTTAAAGATGTTTCTAAGAGTAAACCTAGCAATTTTGTAAGTTTGACGTCAGTGGTGGGTAAATTAATGGAAAGTATTCTTAGAGATTATATATATAATTATGATAGACAGGGTCTGATTAGGAACAGTCAACATGGATTTGTGCGTGGAAGGTCATGTTTCACAAATCTTACTGAATTTTTTGAAGAGGTTACTAGGAAAGTTGACGAGGATAAAGCAGTGGATGTTGTCTATATGGACTTCAGTAAGGCCTTTGACAAGGTTCCACATGGAAGGGTAGTTAGGAAGGTTCAATCGTTAGGTGGTAATATTGAAGTAGTAAAATGGATTCAACAGTGGCTGGATGGGAGATGGATAAGTGTGAGGTGCTACATTTTGGTAGGACTAATCAAAATAGGACATACATGGTAAATAGTAGGGCATTGAGGAATGCGGTAGGACAGAGTGATCTAGGAATAATGATGCATAGTTCCCTGAAGGTGGAATCTTATGTGGATAGGGTGGTGAAGAAAGGTTTTGGTATGCTGGCCTTTATAAATCAGAGCATTGAGTAAAGCAGTTGGGATGTAATGTTAAGATTGTACAAGGCATTGGTAAGGCCAAATTTGGAGTACTGTGTACAATTCTGGTCACCGAATTGTAGGAAAGATGTCAACAAAATAGCAAGAGTACAGAGAAGATTTACCAGAATGTTACCTGGTTTTCAGCACCTAAGTTACAGAGAAAGGTTGAACAAGTTAAGTCTTTATTCTTTGGAGTGTAGAAGGTTGATTTGGGACTTAATAGAGGTATTTAAAATTATGAGGGTTATAGATACAGTTGACATGGATAGGCTTTTTCCATTGAGAGTAGGGGAGATTCAAACAACAGGACATGAGTTGAGAGTTAGGGGGCAAAAGTTTAGGGGTAACACGAGGGGGAACTTCTTTACACAGAGAATGGTAGCTGTGTGGAACGAGCCTCCAGTAGAAGTGTTAGAGGCAGGTTCTATATTGTCATTTAAAGTAAAATTGGATAGGTATATGGACAGGAAAGGAATGGAGAGTTATGGGCTGAGTGCAGGTCGGTGGGACTGGGTAAGAGTAAGCTTTCAGCACGGACTAGAAGGGTCAAGATGGTCTGTTTCCGTGCTGTAATTGTTATATGGTTATAAGTGTCTGCAGTTACCATAACTAGAGAGAAGGTTCTTGGGAGAATGAATGGTCTGAAAGTAGGTAAGTCCTCTGAACCAGATGCTGTACAACCCAAGATTTTGAAAGAGGTGGCTGAAGAGATCATGGACGCAATAGTGATGATCATTTCAGAATCACTAGACCCTAGAAAGCTTCCAGAAGACTTGGACATTGCAATCTTCACCCTACTCTTCAAGATGGGAGAGATGAATAAGAAAGAAATCTTATGGCCAGTTAGACTGACCTCAGTGGTTGAGAAAATGTTGGAGTTGATTATTAATGATATCTGGACTTATTTCCACTGGGCATGATTAACTTATTATTATTTAATTATTTATGGTTTTATATTGCTATATTTCTTCACTATTCTTGGTTGGTGCGGCTGTAACGAAACTCAATTTCCCTCGGGATCAATAATGAATGTCTGTCTGTTTGTATGAAGATAAGTGGAGGGACAAGTAATTTTGAGGAAGTAAGAGACTACAGAATGACTTGGACAGATTAGGGGTATGGGCAAAGAAATAACAGATAGAATACAGTGTCAGGAAGTGTATGGTCATGCACTTTGGTAGAAGAAAGGAAAGGGTTGACTATTTGCTAAATGCAGAGAAAATACAGAGGCACAAAGTGACTTGGGATTCCTTGTGCAGGATTTCCTAAGGGTTAATTTGCAGGGTGAGTCTGTGATGAACAATGCACATGCAATGTTAGCATTCATTTCAAGAGGACTGGAATATGAAGGCAAGGATGTAATGTTGAGGCTTTATAAAGCACTGGTGAGGCCTCACTTGAAGTAGTTTTGTGCCCCTTATCTTTGAAATAATGTGCTGAAACTGAAGAGGGTTCAAAGGAGCTTCGTGAAAATAATTCCAGGATTCAATGGCTTGTCATATGAAATGTTTAATGGTTCTGGGACTGTATTCACTGGATTTCAGAAGCATGATGGGTGACCTCATTGAAACCTATTGGATGGTCAAAGGCCTCGACAGAATGGATGTGGAGAGGATGTTTCCTATGGTGGGAGAGTCTAAGCTCAGAGGACACAGCCTCAGAGCAGAGGGGAGTCCTTTTAGAACAGAGATGAGGAGAAAGTTTTTCAGCCAGAGACTGGTGAATCTGTGAAATTCTTTGCCACAGGCAGCTGTGGAGGCCAAGTCTTTATATATATTTGGGGAGAGGTTGATAAATTCTTGATTGGTCAGGGCATGAAGGGATATAGAAGTAGGCAGGAGATTGGGGTTGAAAGGAAAATGGGATCAGCCATGATGAATAGTGGAACAGACTCGATGGGCCAAATGGCCTAACTTTGCTCCAATATCTTATGGTCTTCCAACCAGTCCAGAGCAAATAAAAATTTGGAAATTTCTTCACAAATGGCATCAGAGAATGGGACCTTTGTTCGTTTTGAAAAAATTTCGCTTTTTTTGTCAAGTATTCAGAGACATTGGAGAAAGCACTTATTAGATTCTGATCACAAATCACAATGAATTTTATTGAAGAACAAACTAACAATGATATTAGTTCCAATGGAGACACACGTGACTGTAGAAGTTGTATCTGGAGCAACAATCTGCTTGAGGACCTCAGCAGATTGAGAAGTTTCTGTGGGGTTGAAATCGACTGTCAACGTTTCAGATTGAAACCCTCTATCAGGAGGGAGAGTGGAGAATGGAGATGGATGGAGGCAAGGGGAGGAGGAAGGGTGAGACAGGATTCTGAGGTGACTGGTGGACAGTGGATGTATAGAAGATTATAGACAGTTGGATCCAGGTAGAAATGTTGAGCGAGGATTGAGCTGGGAGACAATGACAGGCAGATGATAGATTGAAGCAGACAGAGAGAGAAAGAGTTAAAATAAATAAGAGGCAGATAGAGCAAGGGTGGGGAAGGGAGCATGATGATTGGAGGCAGCTGATGGGGAGAGTTAAGCAGGAACACAAAGGGCTGCCAGTGCTGGACTCTGATAAGCAGAGGAGGACAGAATATTAAACATTAGGGGAGAGGTGAGTGGCAAACGGAACCAGAACCCAATAGGTGAGTGGGAAAGAACATACAGGTAACATTATGCACATTGGGTGGTTAGAACCAGAATGGGAAGGGGCAGAAGATAGGTCATGCTGGAGGAACTCAGCAGGCCAAGCAGCATCTCTGAAAAGTCGACATTTCCAGATGAGACCCTTCAGCAGGTCTGGAGGAAAAAAAAAACAGATGAAGAGTACAGTTAAAAGGTGGGGGTGGTGGGAGAACACAAGGTGATAGGTGAAACAGGGAGGGGGAGGGGTGAATTAAAGAGCTGGAATGTTGTTGGTGAAAGAGATTCGGGGTGGAGAAGGGGGAATCTAATAGAAGACAGAAAGCCATGGAAGAAAAAAAAGGGGTGATGGGCAGGCAAGGAGATAAGGTGAGAGAGGGAAGTGGGAATGTGGAATCGAGAAGGGGGGTGGGCATTACCAGAAGTTCGAGAAGGTGATTTTCGTGCCATTAGGGTAGAGGCTACCCAGACAGAATATCAGGTGTTGTTCCTTCAACCTGAGTGTGGCCTCATCAGGACAATGGAGAAACAACATCTTATATTCGTCTGGGTAACCTCCAGCCTGATGACATGAACATCGATTTCTTGAACTTCTGGTGATGCCCCTCCCATTCCCCCTTTCCATAGATGCTGCCTGGCCTGCTGAGTTCCTCCATTTTGTGTGTGCTACGTGGATTTCCAGCATCTGCAGATTTTCTCTTGTTTGTGGTGGGTAATAGGGGAATGGGAATTCAGCGAAAGGAAGCAATACAAGCTATTCTGCAGCTGCTGGGAATCTTGAGAAGTATTTACAAAAGTGCTGGAGGAACTCGGCAGGCCTGTCTGTATCTGTGGAGGGAAACGAACAGCTGCAATTTCAGGTCCAGTCTTTTCATCACGACCGGATGAAGGGACACCCCGCACCACCTCCCGTAGTCACACTCTGACGTGCTGAGTTCCCCCGACATTTTGTGTGCAAAGGGGGCAACAACGGAGGACCTGAGGGAGATAGCAGGGCAGGATTTATTTGGTATGTCCCGAAGGGTCTGTTCCTGTTCTACATTCTGTGGCCACTATATTAGATACGCCTGTGCACCTGCTTGTTAATGTAAATATCCAATCTGACAACCGTCTGGCAACAACTCAGTTCAAGAAAGCATGCAGACATAGTCAAGAGGTTGATTTGTGATTCCGACCAAATATCAGAATGGAGAATAAATGAGATCTAAGTGAATTTGACGGTGGAATGATTGTTGATGCCAGACCGAGTGGTTTGAGTATCTTAGAAACTGTTGATCTCCTGGGATTTACACGCACAACAGTCTCTAGAGTTTACAGAGAATGGCGCACAAAACAAAGAAAAAATCTACTGAGCGGCAGCTCCGTGGGCGAAAAAAAAATCTTGTTCATGAGAGAGATCGCATGAGAATGGTCAAACTGGTTCTAGCTGACAGGAAGTCGACAGTAACTCAAGTAAACACGGGTGAAAACGGTGGTATGCAGAAAACCATCTCCCAATGCACAACATGTCGAACCACGAAGTGGATGAACTACAGCAGCAGACGGTCACGAGCATACACTCGGCGGCCACTTTACGAGATACAGGAGGCATTTAATAAGGTGACCATTGAGTATGTTGTTCTACCTCTCAACTAGAAATGCGCTTTCTTTAATCGGTCAGAGTTCCCATGAAGCGATTGCGCTGTTTTATTTCCCGGCTTGGTATCCCAGGTGGAAAGATTGCTTGAGGCACGAGATGGTGAATGGTATTTTTCGGCACATCTCACATCTAGTTAGAAGACGATGACTTTTCTTCTGGGATTTCCAGAGATGGGTCTAATTTAATTAACTTTGTCATTTTTGACCACGTGGATATCATCAATCTCTATAAAGCGCTGCGTCTCTCTTTGTGTACATAACGCGCTGTGCCTTTTTAACGTACTGCTATGTACCTCCTGTTTCCTTGGACAGTTTACTTTGCTCTCCCGGTTCTGGGAGCGGGAAGATCGACCTGTAAACTTTTCGGAGAGTTTCACTTGCCTGGGCTGTATGAAGATGGAGATATCATAATTGGAGGCGTATTCCCTGTGTACAACAAGGCTTTGGAGGAAGAACCCTCTTTTAAAACTAGACCTACACCTTCCCGTTGTGTCAGGTGAGGTGTAACGGAATCTGGGGAAGTTATGCTGTTGCCGACTCTTCTGGTTATTTACAGTTCTGAAAATGCAATTACCTTACTGCCATCAAACATATATTTTGTTTTATAAGCGCAAGAGACTGTGGATGCTGGAAATGCAGAACAACACACACAAAATGTTCGTGGAACTCAGCAAGTCAAGCAGCGTCTATCGAAATGAATAAAGGGACCGAGAAACTTCCTCTGGGCTCTTCACCCATTTTATAAAAGCCAGTCTCTCTGACCTAGAATAAATTCTAGGATTCATACCCTAGATTTTAAATTATAAACTTTATAATTTAGTTATAATCTTATTCATAAAACAAATACTTAATTTTATTAAGAAGAAGATGTTAAATTCTCTAGGATCTTAAATGCTAAATTTTAAATCATTATGTTTCAATTGGACAATAAAAATAATTACAATAATTATAAGGATTTTGTAGGTGCAGTGAAAATCAATTTCCATGATCTATAAAAAGACTGCAAATATGAACAAAGAAGATATTTTGCATGCACCCACCAAGTCGGGCACCCATGGAGAGAGGAAAACAAGTTCGGTCCTGAAATGATGGCAAAACATTAATCCTGAGACTTTCTTTTTAGATGCTGCCTGACTTATCATGTTCATTCAGTATTTTAATACACATTTAATATCATCTTCTGATAACATTTAGAGTTTGCAAATTTCAGGGGTTGATCTAATATAATATTAATAATTATTTTATTGTTATATATAAAAGGCAACTAGCAATGGCTATTGAAGACTTTTTAATCAACACTGCTTCAGTTCATCCCAATTTTGATGCTACATGTTGTTCTAATTTCTTTTTTTCATTTTTGCAAATCCTGCTGCTGACCACCTCCTAGTTTTGACCTCAGGGCATTTCGCTGGACGCAGATCATGATCTTTGCCATAAAGGAGATAAACCGAGATCAAAACCTCCTCCCGAATGTGACACTTGGATACCGGATCCACGATTCATGCGCCTCTCCCTCTCAGTCTCTAAGAGCAGCCCTGACACTAATTAATGGCCAGGAGAAAGTTATTCCTGAAGTTAAATGCAATGGAGCTGTCCCTATTCCCGTCATCATTGGAGAATCTGGATCAACCCAGTCCATATCCATTTCAAGAGCAGTTGCTCCCTTTGGAATTCCAATGGTAAGACAATTTACTAAATCCATCCTTGACGTAAAAGTAGTGAGTGAGTGCATTGAAGTGCTAAAGTCTATTGTCAACAATGATACAGCAGAAGTTACTTATTGTAATGCGTTCATTTCTGCTTGCCTCAAGATAGGAACATATGACCATAAGAACCTTAAGGTTGATGGGCTACAGCAGCAGAAGACCATGAGCATACACTCAGTGGCCACTTTATTAAGTACCTCCTGTAAACAAATGGTAGCGAATTTCAGTGCTGGGGACAGAAACCAATCCGTGAAAGGGTTCTAACAGAAAATTCTGGAGTCTCTAGAAGTTTGGATTGAGAACAGGAAGTGAGATTTCGGTTTCTATATTTCGTATTGTTTTTGAACTACTGTCTCAAAGGGATTTTTAGCAGATGAATTGAGTATATATTCTCGGCATAGTTTAGACATATTGAACCTTTGTACTTCCTAGGGAAGTAAAAATGGAATACTGGGTGACAGACAGCAAGGCTTTTGCGAAGCCCACCTAATTTCAATTAGGTCTTTTATGGCAAAAATGTGCTGGCCCATCCAGCGTGCTTCATTAAATCACTTCCAATAGATTCAATCTCTCCTTCATTTTGTTCCAGGGACAGTCAATATGATTGAATGCAGATTACCTTCTCACTCAGAATGGTGATGGAGAAAACATGCTGATATTGCCAACCATGTCCATTTGCAATTCATCAATGTTTTAAAAATCTCCCACCCTTCACCCAGCGACCTATTAATACTTGGTGGACAGAAATCATCACATCACTGTCTCACTAAAGTAGCCAGTGTAATCAAGGACCCTATCCGCTCTGGACATTCTCCCTTCTCCCCCTCCCAATGGGTAGAAGATACAAAAGGCTGAAAGCACACACCACTAGGCTTTGTGACACCTTCCATCCTGCTATTGTTAGACTATAGAATAGATCACTTGTATGATAAAATTAATTCTTGATCTCACAATCTACCTGGTTATATTCTTGAACCTTATTGTTTACCTGCACTGCATTTTCTCTGTAGCTGTTACACTTCATTCTGCATTGTCATTGTTTCACTTTATTATATCTCAGTGCACTGAGTAATGATTTGATTTGTATGAACGGTATTCAAGACAAGCTTTTCACTGTATCTTGGTACATGTGCCAATAATAAACCAATGCCAATTCCATTTGCAATTCCGACTGGATCAACTGCTTAAACTGCATTTTTTAATTTGAGTTTTATTTAATTAAAAATTTAGATTCCTCAGCAAACAGAGTTAGATTTGGAAATGATTTCAGTTTGTTAGTTCATGAGTCTAGATTACCATTGTGTCTCTACATCAAAACCTAGACTAATTAAAGGGAATTATAAAACATATGATAGCATCTGGGATTGTACACTAACCCTGAAGATCACATAGTTCTCCATCTACAATGCTCTCTATTCCACCCACAAATGCCAAGGTCATGCTTGAAATGAATGCAAATGAAAATATTTCCCTTCAACCTTATTGGCTAGGAAAGCTATTTTACTTAAATTGAAGAACCCTAACCCTCCTACCACCTTTTATCATGTGCTGTTGAAGTCTGGAGAAAATAAGAAGTTGGATATTGGATATATCCTTTAAATTTGAAGAAATCTGGCGACCTTTTATTCAATACTTTCATATGATCTGATTTTTGTACTGATTCTCTTCCAGCTATTTTTTTCAGAACCATAGATTTGATCAGAGAGTTTCTCTTCTCTTGGTTTTTCTCTCGGGATTGTCTGCCCAGTCCTTTTTTTCTTTTTAGAATAGTGGGGGTTTTTTCTCTTTTCTTTTATATAAAATTTCTAATAGTCCTTCCTTTCTTCATAAATTGATAAGAGAATTACACATTCTATATCTAAGTTATACTTTGTAGATCAACACTGTGTGATTCTGATATTGTTTATTTTACCTTCTGTATGTACTGCTATTGACATATATACCAGAGATATTCTCCTGTTTGTATACACATTTCTTTTAAAAAATCAATAAAAAGACTGAAAAAAGAAAAGACAAGAAAATATTTCCCATCATCTTCCTTTTGCCATTCACTTGGCAAAAAATTGCTGGTCAACCACATCGTATATCAATTGATTCTTTTACTTTAATTCTCTGCAGATTAGTTATTTTTCTACTTGTGCATGCCTAAGCAACAAGGAAGAATTCCCTACGTTTTTCAGAACCGTGCCAAGTGATTTATTTCAAGCCAAGGCTTTGGCTCAGCTTGTAAAGCATTTCGGCTGGACCTGGATTGGAACCATTGCAGGAGACAATGAATATGGGCGATATGGGGTTCAGGCATTTTCTGAGCAAGTAAAGCACTCTGGAGTCTGCATCGCTTTTTCAGAAACGATCCTCAGAACCTACCCCAAGGAAAGGATACTCAAGATTGTTGACACTATAAAAACGTCAACTGCAAAGGTTATTCTAGCTTTTACCTCCGAGGGTGATTTTTACCCTTTGCTGAGAGAAATTGTGCATCAGAACATTACGGGGATCCAATGGATAGCAAGTGAAGCTTGGATTACAGCCGCAAGGCCATCCACCAAGGAAAATTTCAAATCTCTTGGGGGCGCTATAGGATTTGCAAGCCACAAAATGAAAATCCCCAAATTTCAAGAATTTCTTCTTAGTCTACGCCCTCCAAATTCAACTGATAGCTTTATAACTGCTTTTTGGGAAACACTTTTTGGTTGCACGTTTAAGGCAAAAATACAGGACTCTAAATTCAACACTGAGAGATGCTCAGGGAAAGAGAACTTACAGGAGGTGAATAATTCCTTCTTTGACACCAGTGAACTGAGAGTGTCCTACAACGTCTACAAGGCAGTTTATGCCATAGCTCATGGACTCCACAGCTTGCTATCTTGTCAGAATAATTTGCTGGGAGACAACCTTTGTACTAATATTTCAAACATCCAGCCATGGCAGGTAAGAAAATAAACTGATGAATATCTTAATGACAAAATTTGGAGATACCCCTAAAAAGTTCTCTGAAACTGCATGAGTGTTTCAAATGTTTTAAAATATGTCCTCAACTCCAAAGCACCAAATGGAGATACTTGGACCTCACCTGACAGAGAACTAATAGCAGCCCATTACTTCCTGTACCTAATAAAGAGGTCACTGAGTGTATATTCATGGTCTTCTACTGCTGTAGCCCATCCACTTCAAGGTTCCAAATATTGTGGGTTCAGGGATGCTTCTCTGCACACCACTGTTGTAATACATGGTTATTTGAATTACTATCACGTTTCTATCAGCTTGAACCAGTCTGGACATTCTACTCTTACCTCTTTCATTAACAAAACGTTTTTACCCTCAGAACTGCCATTCACTGGATGTTTTATTTATTTGTTTGTTTGTTGAATGCACCACGCTCTGTAAACTCTAGAGACTGTTGGCATGAAAATGTCAGGAGATCAGCAATTTCTGAGATACTCAAACAACCCCATCTGGCACTAACTATCATTCCCCGGTCCTAGATTGGACCACTTAGATCACATTTCTTCCCTATTCTGATATTTGGTCTGAACCTCTTAACCAAATCTACATGTTTTTATGCATTGATTGGCTGATTAGATATTTGCTTTGACAACCAGGTATACAGGTGTACCTAATAAAGTGGCCACTGAGTGTATATTGCACATACCCCTCACTATTATATTTTATCCAAGTCCTCCTTAAATGGATCAATGCCTTTTGCCTAATCTTCTCCATAAACCCCACATTCTAACCAATATTGGGTGTCAATCATGAATAACTATATATTTGGCTGTGGAAATTAGCAATTACTGAATAGTGCTCGCATAAGGTTTTGATCCTCTGAAGTATGAAGAAATGTTCTATATCTAATGCACTATCAGATTAGATTGTTCATTAGTTTCTGAACTACCAGAGTTCAGAGGATGATCTCAAGAATTATTTTAATTTGATTACTTAATTTTAATGATCCCAAGATTTAAAGGGTTAATGTGTAAGTATTTGATAGCATTCACTGCAGTTTAAAAGAATGGGTTGGGATGGAATCTCATTGAAACTTATCAAATATTGAAAAGCCTCGAAGTGGAGAGCATGGTCCATACATTGGGGAGTGTAGGACCAGAGGGCACAACCTCAGAATACAAGGACCTGTTTTTAGAACAGGGTTGAAGAGGAACTACTTTAGAATGAGCGTGGTGAATCTGTGGAGTTCACCGCCACAGATGGCAATGGAGGCTAAGTCATTTGCTATATTAAGTCAGAGGTTGCTAGGTTCTTGATGAGTAAAATCGTCAAAGGTATGGGAAGAAGGCAGGAGAATGGGATTGAGAGGGATAATACTGTAAATCAGATATAATGGAATAGCGGATGAGACAATGGGTTGATTGGCCTAATTATGCTCCTATGTCTTATGGTCTTATTGCACTATCAAGATTCAAAAATGAAGATATTAAAAAATTAGCTTTTGTTTTCTCATTGTTGCCCTTAGCTCCTCCATCATTTGAAAGATGTAAGATTTACCAACCGCCTTGGAGAACTCGTATATTTTGATCCAAATGGGGACCCGCCTGCATCATATGACATTATAAACTGGCAGCTGAATGACAAGGGGTTGGTTGAACATGTTACAGTTGGTTATTTTGATGCATCTGCAGCACCGGGAAAGGGATTTAAGATAAATGAAGATATCATTCTGTGGCATGGGAACCAAAGCACAGTAAGCCTCTGTTTAAATCTATTCTTTACTGAAAATGTCATCATTGGAAGAGCAATGACCAGCTGTACAATTTTAAAACTCTGGATCATTTGGCCTAAAGTCAGGGAGTAATTCTTAATACATTGTGCTGTGGCTGAAAAACAAACCAATTTTCATGGCATTTACAAATAGGTGATTATGCTCAAGGAAATAAATTTCATATTGCTCATGTAGTAGAAATCATTTGCCTGGAGCTTGGTATGAAAAGCTGAAAGTTTGGAACACAACAATGGTGTTGCAAACGTCTGGAGATCCTGGATTTTTTTCTGTGCGTTGTCTAAATGCAGGGGTCCTGAACCTGTAGACAAGTATGTCTTCCAAATACCAAGCTGCTGTAGGAACTCTGCAGGTCAGGCACCATCTACAAACAGGAATAAATAGTCAGTACTTTGGCAGGCAGCATTTTTGTAAGGAAATGAACACTCTTCACCATTTCTAAATAGTAAATGGTCTCAACCCAAAGCTTTCACTGTACATTTCCCCAAGAGGTGGTGCCTGACCTGCTGAGCTTCTCCAACAGCTCATTTTTATTTTGCTTCAGATTCCAGTATCTGTAGTCTCTTGTGTTCCAAATCTGGTGGATCACTCATATAGAATCCATCAAGTGTTCCTCCATCTTTCCAGGATTTGCCACCAAATTTGCTGAGGAAACATGAGACTTGATGACTTTAAATGGAAATTGTAGGACAGCTGGTTAAAAAAAACGTCAAAGATAAGTTCCATACAAATATTGTTAATTTTTATGCTTTTAGTTAGCATTTTAAGTGTTAAACTTTAAAACTGTTACTTTGTTTCATTACTTTTTAATTGTCTGTAAACTTTATTTGAAACAAAACTATTGAAAGCCCTTTCAATTGGACTAGCTGGTAAAGGAGAGCACGTGACTTTGCCAGTTGTCAAAATTTCCAGATATGTTTTGTGGCGGGACTTCAGTGTGCTAATAGAATCAGAATCAGATTTAATATCACTGCCATGTTTCATGAAATTTGTCGTTTTTCAGCAGCAGTACATTACAATACATAATAATAAAAACTATAGATTACAATATATATATAGGTAGTTCAAGAAGAACGGAAAATATAGTGAGGTAGTGTCCATGGGTTCATTGCCCATACAGAAATCTGATAGCAGATGGGAAGAAACTATTTCTGAAATGTTAACTGTGTGGCTTCAAGCTCCTGTACCTCCACCTAGATCGTAGCAATGGGAAAAAAGGTATATCCTGGGTGATGGGCGTCCTGAATGATGGATGCCATTGTTTTGAGTCATCGGATTTTGAAACAGCTCCCAATGCTGGGGAAGCTAGTGCCCAAGATGGAGCTGACTGATTTTACAACACTCTGCAGCTTTTCCCAATACTGTGCAGTGGTGCCTCCATACCCAAGAGTGATGCAACCAATAAGAACGCGCTCCATGGTATATCTATACACATTTGCTAGAGTCTTTGGTGACATACCAACTCTCCTCAAACTCCTATGAAATAAAGGCACTGTCATGCTTTCTTTGCAACTCCATCAATAAATTTTGGCCCAGGATAGATCTTCAAAGATGTTGACACCCAGGAACTTGATACTGCTCACTCTCTGATCTGGCGGCCAATGGGAACCTTCCCTCTGCCCTGGCCACCAATGTGAGCTTTCCTTCTGCTCTGGCCACAGTGGGAGCCTTTCCTCTGCTCTGTCCACCAATGGGACCCTTCCTTCTGCTCTGTCCACCAAAGGGGAATTTCCATTTGCTCTCACTACAGTACTGGAATCCAGGATGTTTTTTTGGCCATTATCGCAAGAACTCTGCATCTAGATATGACATGTACAAATGTGGACAAAACTGACGGTGATTTGAGGTAGTGAGCCCAGGTCAGTTAAATTATGCAAAGAAAGAGGAGACCATTCAGCCCAATAGTTCTTATGCTGGCTTTCTGAAGGACTTGTCCATTTAATTCCACATCCAAAGTCCAAATAAGAGCAGCAGTAGGCCATCTAGCCCATCGAACCTCCTCTGCTATTCAATATGATCATGGCTGAAATGGCCAAGAACTCATCTCCACCTCCCTGCCTTTTCCTCAAAACCCTTAATTCCCCTACTATACAAAAACCTATCCAAACTTGTCTTAAAAGTATTTTCTGAGGTAGCCTCCACTGCTCCATTGGGCAGAGAATTCCACAGATTCACCATTCTCTGAAAAAAGCAGTTCCTCCTCATCTCCATCCTAAATCTACTCCTCCGAATCTTGAAGCTATGTTCCCTAGTTCTAGTCTCACCTACCAGTGGAAACAACTTTCTTGACTCTATCTTATCTATATCTCTTTCATAATTTTATGTTTCTATAAGATCTCCTCTCATTTTTCTGAATTCCAGCAAATACAGTTCCAGGTGACTCAATCTCTCCTCATAGTCTAACCCCCCTCATCTCTGGAATCAACCTAGTGAACCTCCTCTACACCATCTCCAAAACCAATATATCCTTCTCCAAGTAAGGAGACCAGAACAGGCATGCATTACTCCAGATGCGGCCCCACCAGTGCCCTGTACATTTGCAGCATAACCTCCCTGCTCTTAAATTCAATCCCTTTAACAATGAATGCCAACATTCCATTTGCCTTCTTGATACCCTGCTGCACCTGCAAACCAACCTTTTGTGATTTATGCACAAGTACTCCCAAGTCCCTCTGCACAGCAGAATGCTACAATTTTTTTACCATTTAAATAATAATCTGCTCTTTCATTTTTCCTTCCAAAGTGGGTATCCCCGCACTTCCTAACATTTTACTCCATCTGCCAGACCCTTTTCCACACACTTAATCTATCTATAACTCTTTGCAGACTCTTCATATCTTATACACAATTTGCTTTTCCACTCAATTTAGTACTGTGAGCAGACAGATACACTACACTCGGTCCCCGCTTCCAGATTGGTATTGTATATCGTGAACAGTTGAGGTCCCAGCACCAACTTTGTGGTTTATTGCTCACCACTGATTGTCAGCCAGAGTAATACCTTTGTATCCCAACTCTCTGCTTTATATTATTTAACCAACCCTCTATCCATGCTAATACATCACTCCCAACTCTATGCATCCTTATGCTATGGATAAGTCTTTTATGTGGCATCTTATTGAACGTCTTCTAGAAATCCAAGTAAATAACATCCACCTGTTCCTCTCTATCCACTGCGCTCATTATCAAAGAATTCCTGCAAGTTTGTCAAGCAGGACCTGCCTTTGCTGAATCCATGCTGTATCTGCCTGATGGATCCATTTCTTTCCAGATGCCTCGCTATTTCTTCTTTAATGATAGCTTCAAGCATTTTCCCAACCATAGATGTTAAAATAACTAGCCTATCGTTACCTCCCTTTTGCCTACAACCATTTTTTGGACAGTGGCATGACATTCACCATCTTCCAATCTGCCAAGACCTGCCCAGAGTCCAGAGAATTTTGGTAAGTTATAACCAAAGCCTCTACTATAACTTCTGCCATTTCTTTCAGTACCCTGGGATGTATTCCGTCAGGACCTACAAGTTTGCTCACAACTACTTCTTTAGTGATAGCTATTGTATTGAGGTCCTCACCTCTCATAGCATCCATAACATATCACTTTGGCATGTTAGACATGTCCTCCACCAAGAAGACAAACACAAAATTGTCATTCAAAGCCTCTGCTATTTCCTTATTACCCAATATTAATTTCTCCTTCTTGTCCTCCAAGGGACCTACATTCACTTTAACCACCCTTTTCCACTTTATATAATTATAAAAACTTTTACTATCCGTTTTATATTTTGTGATAGTTTATTTTCATAATCTAGCTTTCCTTTCTTTATTGCTCGTTCAGTGGTTCATTGTTGCTTTTTTAAAGTTTTACCAGTCTTCCTGCTTCCCACCACTCTTTGCGACTTTGTATGCACAAGCTTTTAGTTTGATGCCTTCTTTTATTTCCTTAGTTATCTAACGCTGGCTTTCCCCACCGTTACTGTCCTTGCATTTAACTGGAATATACTTTTCCTCAGCACCATGAAAAATCTCTTTGAAAGTCTTCCGCTGTTCCTCAACTGTCCCACCACATAGTCTGTGTTCCCAGTCTACACTAGCCATATCCTCTCTTATCCCATTGTAGTCTCCATTGTTTAGGCATAATACACTGGTTTTAAATCGAAATTTTGCAACTTCCATTTGTATGAGAAACTCAATCATACTGTGATCACTCTTTTCAAAATGATACCTAACTACAAGATCACTAATTTTACCCATCTCATTGCACAGGATCAATGCGATAGCACGTTCCCTTGTAGGTTCAGTTACATGCTGTTCAAGAAAGCCATCATGGCTGCATTCTATGAAGTCCTCCTCAAGACTGACTCAACCAACTTGAGGCACCCAGTCTACGTACAAGTTAAAGTCCCCCATGTTAACTGCTGTTTCATTCTTATATACATCAGATATGTCTCTGTTTATTTCCTGTGCCACTGTGATGTTATTGTTCGATGGCCAATAGACTACTCCCAGCAGTGATTATTTTTCCCTTTACTTCTCCTAATCTCTACCCAGATGGATTCAACAAACTGCTCCTTAGATCTTATATCATCTCTCACAATCGCCTGATCTCCTCTTCAATTAAGAATGCTACCTCCCTTACTTTCCAACCGTTCCTTCCATATTATCAATATCCTTGGATATTTAATTCCCAATCCTCTCCACCCTGCAACCAC
The DNA here is from genome assembly GCF_048418815.1 of Hemitrygon akajei. Lineage (NCBI taxonomy): Eukaryota > Metazoa > Chordata > Chondrichthyes > Myliobatiformes > Dasyatidae > Hemitrygon > Hemitrygon akajei. The sequence continues at coordinate 194,111,402 of NC_133126.1, forward strand.
GTCTCTGTACTGGCCACTAAATAATACCACTTGGCACTGACTTGTGCCGCAAGTTCACTGACCTTGTTTCGAATACTACAGCCATTTAAATAAAGTGCCCTTACACTCAGTGTGCTTTAAAAATCTTGCAGTCTTTTACCCTTTTGCACTTGTGTTTTCTTCACTTCCCTCTTACTTTACTCTTTTTTATCTTTTTCATTTTCTTAATCTTTATCCACACTTTTTTTAACTTTATCCATACTTCTCAATCTGTTGAACCCACATTCCCACTATTTAGTTCAAAGGAATAAATGCAATAAATGCAGTATTTGATTAGTTGAAACGGGTGGTAATGGTAGGCACCAAATTGAACTGGTGAATTGGTTTATCATGTCACATGTACTGAGGGATGCTGTTAAACTTGGTTTTGCATGTGATCCATACAGCACACTGTGTATTGAAGTATTAAAGGCAAAACAATAACAGAATGCAGAATAAAGAGATGCTGTTGCAGAGAATGTGCAATGCAGGCAAACAATAAGGTGCAAAGACAAGTTTGATTAAAAGGTGAAGAATCCATCTTGACATACTAAGGGACCATTTAATAGTCTTATAACAGTGGGGTAGAAGTTGTCCTTGAGCCTGATGGTGAACGATTTCAGAAAAAGAAGTATTAGCCTTATTTGTCACATGTACATTAAAACATAGAAACGTACAGTGATGTGTCATTTGTATCAATAACCAACACAATGCTCAAATGTGTTGGGGGGCACCTGCAAGTGTTGCCACACTTATGACACCAGCATGCCCGCAACTTACTAACCCTAATCCGTACGTCTTTTGGAATGTGGTAACACCCTGGGAAAACCTATGCAGTTATGGGGAGAACGTACAAACTCCTTACAGATAGCTGCAGGAATTGAACTCCCTTCTGATCACTAGTGCTGTAGATTGTTACACTAACAACTATGCCACCATACTACCTTGGGCTACTTTACCAAGGCAGTGGAGCGTATAGACAGAATCCATGGAGGGGGAGTGGTTTCCATGATGTGTCCACAATTCTGCATATACCTATTGGACCGATGGGCCTGGTTCCATGCTGTTTTCCAATATGATTCTATTAATATATTCTCTCCTTCACAATGTGCAGGTCCCACAGTCCGTCTGCAGTGAAATCTGCCCACCTGGAACGAGGAAGGCCGTACAAGATGGACAACCTATTTGTTGTTTTGACTGCATCTCATGTGCTGCAGGAGAAATCAGTAATGCAACAGGTTCGTGAATGATATTTCTTGGAAAGATCGTTGGAACCTACACTCATTGCCCACTTCATTAGGTACCTCCTGTGCCTAATAAAATGGCCACTGAGTGTGTGTTTGTGCTCCTCCACGGGCTGTTTCCCATCCACTTCAAGATTCAATGTGTTGTGTGTTTTGAGATGTTCTTCGGCACACCAGAGATGTAACACGTGGTTATTTGAGCTCCTGTCACCTTCCTGTCAACTTGAACCAATTTGAATTTTTGTTTGATGCACCATTCTCTGTCAACTCTAAGACTGCTGTGTATAAAAATCTGAAGGTATCAGCAATTTCTGAGATACTCAAATCACCCTATCTGGTGCCATCAATCACTCCACATTCAAAGCCACTTAGGTCATATTTCTTCCCCATTCTGATGGTTGGTTTGAGCAACAACTGAACCTCTTAGCAATGCTTACATGCTTTTATGCATTGAGCTGCTGCCACAAGTTTGGCTGATTGGATATTTGAATTAACAATCAGGTATTCAGGTTTACCTAATAAAGTTGCCAGAGAGTGTATTCAAGTCTGATAGCTTAGCAATGCATGTAATGCAAATAACTAAAGTCAAACCATTTACACAAGTATATGTTTGCTCTGGTATAATGAATAATGGCTTGTATCAGCATCACAGGGCCGTGGCATCAAATGTACAACAAGAAAAGCAAATTATACGTTAATTATTTTTTGCAAGAAGGAACACAATCAGAACCTAAAAGTGAAGTCTATTTGAGTGCAAAATCATATTCATAGAGTCATAGAACACTATAGCACAGAAACAGGCCCATTGGTCCATCTAGTTTGTGCCAAACCATTTATCTGCCTAGTCCCATCAACCTGCACCCAGACAATAACCCTCCATGTCCCTCTCATCCACATACCCCACACCCACCACTTGTGCTCATTCCACACTCTCACCAACTTCTGATTAAAGAAGTTGCCCCTTGTGCTCCCCTTAAACATTTCATTTTTCACCCTTAACCCATAAACCCTAGTTGTAGTCTCACCCAGCCCCAGTGGAAATTGTAGCTAATGGAAATGCTGCTAAACTGTAGTGATTAAGGTAGTGACGCTCAGATCAAGAACTTGAATAGTTGAAGGGAAGTAGCTGTTCTTGAACCTGGTGGTGAGTGACATTCACCTCCTGCCCAATGGTAGCTGTGATGAGTGACATTCACCTACTACCCAATGGTGTACCTCCTGCCCAGTGGTAGCTGTGAGATAAACACATGGCCCAAACTGTAGGAATTTTTGATAACAGATGCTGCCTTCTTGAGGCAGCACCTCCTGTAGGTGTTTTCAAAGGCGTGGCATGACAAGCCCATGAGGTACTGGGCAGGGTCCACCATTTTCTGCAGCTTCATGTGTTCCTGCACCTTTGAGTTGCCATACCAGACCATGATGCAACCAGTCAGGATACTTTCAATCATCCTAATATAGAAGTTCGTTAGGAAGTTCAAACCAAACCTCCTTAACCTCCGAAGAAAATAGAAATGCTGATATGTTTCCCCTACAATTGCATCTATATGTTGAGCCCACAACAGGACACCTGTTATGTTAATGTTCAGGAATTTAAAACTGCTGACTCTCACCACAAGAAAGCATTAAAATAGAGCATTTGATTTTACTAGCAGGAAGATCATCTTAGATTTAAGCTGACTGATAAAGATGGCAGTTCTTAGGATCAGGAATGTATCGGCTAAAAGGATGGTAGAAGCAGCTTTAATACCAATGTTCAAAATTATATACTGAAAGCAAGAATATAATGCTGAAACTTATAAGACATTGGTCACACCACATCTGATTTTGAGTAGTATTCAGCCCTATATCCAAGGAAGGATATGCTGGCATTGGAGAGGGTCCAGAGGAGGTTCACAAGAATGATCCTGGGAATGGTTGGATTAGTGTATGCGGAGCATTTGATGGCTCTGGGCTGTACTTACTGGAGTTTAGAAGAATGAGTTTGGTGGGGGGGGGGGTGGAGATCTCATTGAAATCTACTGAATATGAAAGGCTCAATAAAGTGAATATGGAGATGATGCTTTGAATTGTGGGGAAGTCTAGGACCACAGGACACACCCTCAGCATAGAAGGATATCACTTTAGAACGGAATTTAGGAAGAATTTTTTCACCAGAGTGGTGAATCTGTGGAACTCTTTGCCACAGATAGCCATGGAGGCCAAGTCATTTGGTATATGTAAAGCTGAGGTTCATATGGTCTTGATTCAAAAGGCTGTCAAACATACAAAGAGAAGGCAAGATAATGGGATTGAAAGAGATAGAAAATCAGTTATGATAGAATAGTGACTCCGTGGGCTAAATTGCTTAATTTTGTTCCTATGTCTTATGAAAGGTCATGACTTGTAAAGCAAATGTGGTTGATTAATAAATGATTGAATTCTCCTAGATTCATTTGAATGCATGAAATGTCCTTTGGAATACTGGTCCAGTGACGACAGACAACAGTGCATCCTCAAAGAAGTTGAGTTTCTTTCCTTTGAAGATACAATGGGAATTATACTGATGACTGTAGCATTATTTGGAACATTTATCACTCTGGTTATTCTGACTGTCTTCATGTATTCTAAGGACACGCCTATTGTTAAAGGCAATAACTCTGAGCTGAGTTTCCTTCTGCTCTTTTCCTTGATTCTCTGTTTCCTGTGCTCACTCACGTTTATTGGCAAGCCCTCCGCCTGGTCCTGTGTACTGCGGCACACGCTGTTTGGCATTGCATTTGTCCTGTGCGTATCCTGCATTCTGGTGAAAACGATCGTAGTGCTGAAGGCGTTCCAGGCGACCGTTCCTCAAAAGAACACGATGAAGTGGTTCGGGGCTGCCCATCAGAGGTGCATTGTCTGTGCGTGCACTCTTGTCCAAGTTCTGATCTGTGTGGCGTGGCTCGCAATGGCCCCACCATTCCCTGCGAGAAACATGACTTATTATCATGCAAAGGTTATTTTGGAGTGTGACGTGGGGTCTCCAGTAGTTTTCTATTGTGCATTAGGTTACATTGGTGTTTTATCCGGCTTGTGTTTCGTTCTGGCATTTTTGGCGAGAAACCTACCTGGTAATTTCAATGAAGCTAAACTCATAACCTTTAGCATGCTTATCTTTTGTGCTGTCTGGCTGACCTTCATTCCTGCCTATGTCAGCTCACCTGGGAAGTATATCGTTGCTGTTGAGATCTTCGCAATTTTGTCATCCAGCTTCGGATTGTTATTCTGCATTTTTCTTCCCAAGTGCTACATTATCCTGTTCAGACCGGAGGAGAATACGAAGCAGAGCCTGATGGGGAAAAGCCTTACCAAGAAGGGATAAGGCAAACACAACAGAGAGACTAAGTTACTGGGGTCAATCCATCCAGAAAGGCTTTCGTGAAGAGACACTGTAACGGGGTGAGGGGAGGGCAGCTCAGTAGTGTGGCAGTTAGCGTAACACTTTGCTGCACCTGCAACCTGGGTTCAGTTCTCAACGCTGACTGCAAGGAGTTTGTATGTTCTCACTGTAACCGCATGGGTTTCCTCCAAGTGCTCTGGTTTCCTCCTACATCCAAAAATCAAACAGGCTAGTAGGTTAATTTGTCAAGGGTGTAATTTGGCAGTGTGGGCTCATAGCTCTTATTGTGCTATAATCTATAAAATAAATAAAATAATGTAACTGTGAGACTTACTGCTCCAAAGCACCAACCCAATAGATTCTGTATTTGCAACTGCCCTCCCCATCATTCTCACTTAGTTCCATTCTCCAACTTCTTGCCCTCTCAGATTCCATCCTCACTATGTCGCTCCACCTATCACCTCCCAGTCTATGTCACTGCTGTTGTTATTGCTTGTGTGTTCTCTGAACATTATGGGCATGCTCTGTTGGCACTAGGATATGTGGCAACGCTTGCAGGCTGCCCACAGCACATCGTTAGGTTGTGTTGGTTGTTAACACAAATGACCCATCTCACTGTATGTTTCAATATACATGTGATAAATAAACAGATCTGAATTTGCCTGGGTGCTGTAGGTGCCTTCTGTCACTTTCTATGTGTGGTGATATCTCAGATCCTAGTTCACTGTGGACTTCTCTGCTACTGTTAGATTGGGTCTGTGCACTGACAGTGACAAAAAAAACGTGAGCCTTGAAAGGGTCATAAAGTAGATAACGACATTTATATCACATTAACATCACTGGTTGATCTAGAGTTTTCACGTGTAGTCTCTCCACTGCCACTCTCCACTCTCCGCTATTTATTTAGAGATACAGCACGGAATGAGCCCTTCCAGCCCAACAAACCACAATGCCCAGCAACCCACCTATTTAACATTAGTCTAATCACAAGACAATTTACAATAACCAATTAACCTACTAACCAGCACATTTTTGGACTGTGGAGGTAAATGGAGTTACCCAGAATAAACCTACATTGTCACGGGGAGAAAGTACAAACTCCTTACAGGCAGTGCCAGAATTGAACTCTGGAATACTCTGAGCTGTAACAGTGTTGTGCTAACTGCTACGTTACCGTGGCACCCTATTTTATTACCTTAAGAAGCATGAAATCATCTGGATTTTTTTATTCACTCAGAGCATGTGGATCTCACTGGCCGCACCACTATTTAATTGTCCATCCTTAACTCCCTCCAGGAGATTAAGGAGAGGTTGAACAAACTTGGATTGTCTTCTCTAGAGTGTCTGAAGCTGACCCCAGGATTCCAGAAGTACAGAGTCATAATACTACAACATGGAAATTGTCCTTCAGTCTACTAAGACTACATTAACCATCAAACACCTACTTCCATTCCTATTTTATTCTTCAACTCTTCCCAGAGTCTGTCACTCTCTTGCATACCAGGACCAATAATACGCCAATGTGTGCATGCTACAGTAGTGGGAGGAAACCAGAGCACACAGACAAATCCCACACAGAAACAAGGTAAAATGCTAACCCAACACAGACAGTAGCTTAGATCAGCATTGAACCCCCGCAGCTGGAACAGTTCTGTGCCTGCCAGAATTTGGGGTGGATAGGGGCTTTCCGTCAAATAGCGAAAAGTTCTGATGAATTAATTTCTCTTTTTCCAATGACAGCACTCTGTTTTTGTTTCTAATGATTTCCAATTGCTTTGATCCAATTGATTTATGTATCTTATATGTATACAGTCATACACAAACAATAACTTGTACTTTGAGCTTTATAAGAATGGTTTTATATTTTTATTTTTGTGTTTTTTTTATCCAACTGTGTTTTATGCTGCAATGGATCCAGAATAACAGTCATTTTGCTCTCCTTTACACTCAGATACTGAAATAAACAATTTTGAATCTTAATCTTGACCTTAAAAAGCTGGAGCTTCTACCCTGAGGCCAACTTGACCCATCCTGCTAATGGACAGTCAAAAGCCATATTAAATTTATTATTAAAGTCACCATATACTGTCCTGAGCTTCATTTTCATACATGTACTCACAGTAGAACAAAACAACTATGCACAAACAGTCAATGTGCAAAACATACAGTGCAAATATAGAAAAAAACTAATAATAATATTAATCTTCATCATCATCAGCAATAAATAAGTAAATAAATAATACTGAGAACATGAGTTGTAGAATCTTTGATGTGAGTCCATTGTGTGTAGAATCATTTCAGCTTTGGGGTGAGTGAAGTTATCCACGCTGGGTCAGGAGCCTGATGGCTGTAGGGTAAGAACTGTTCCTGAACCTGGTGATCTGGAACCAAAGGCTCAGGCAAAGGCCTGAGCTAAAGAAACACCTCTCAAGATACCTCCTCCCCATGACTGCCCTTCCCACAAACCATCCTACCCTCACCTTCCTCTGACGTCTGGGTTCCTTTGTGGCTGTGCCTTGCCTCTGCTCTGTTTGTGTAGAAAAACAGATTTACTAAAGCAGAGAACACATTGATAATTGTTTCAAAATTTATAAAGGCACCTTGACCTTCATGGTGTGATTAATTTACTTGGATTCTAGTCAGTGCTACTTATTGCCATCTGTCAGATTTGCTAAAATGAGCCATTGATTCATTTAAAACTTTACTAGTGCGATCGTTAATTAATCATGTGATAATTAATTTCAACACTTACTCTTAAAACTTAAAGATAACATATTAACGATTAGCTTCATTTGTCACGAGTACATCAAAACATTGAAATATCCAGCAAAAGTCATAATTTACGTCAAATCAAATCAGCGATGGTTGTGCTGGAGACAGCCCACGAGTGCCGCCACACTTCTGGTGTCAACGTAGCCTGCCCACAACTTACTAACGCTGCCTTTTCAACTTTGGAATGTGATAGGGAACTGTAGCACCCAGAGTTAACCCACATGGGGAGAATGTACAGACAACAGCAGAAGTTAAAGCCCCATTCTGTGATCGCTGGAACTGTAAAGTGATGCGCTAATGGCTACACTGCTGTGCCTGTGTGATTGACTTGCTTCATCAATGTGATAATCAAAACTGCAATGACTTTGTCATCAATGGACAAAGAGTTATACAGTACAGAAACAGGCCTATCAACCTCACTCATCTATGCCAACCAAGGTGTCTATCCCTGAGCTTCACCCACATCCCTCTAAACTATTCCTGCCCATGTTCATTTTTAAATGTGCTTTGAAACATTTTACTATATCTGCCTCTACAGCTTCTCTTGGAAGCTCATTCCACATACCCACCTCATGTGAAAAAATATTCCTCTCAGATCTCCTTTTACATCTTTCCCCTACATTCAGTGGCCCACAAGGGGTACCTAACAAAATGGGCACTGAGTGTATGACCTCTAGTTTTAGACTCCCTACCATGAGTAAATGACTGTGACTGTTCATCTTATTGATGCCCCTCTTGATTTTTTAGACCTCTACAAGGTCAGCCCTCAGCCTCCTATGCTACAGAGAAAAAGGTCCCAGCCTATCCAGCTTCTCATTATAACTCGAGCCCTTGAATCCTTGTGAATTTTCCTGCACTCTCTCCAGCTTAATGACATCCTTCCTATAGTTGGGCGACCAGAATTGTACATATTATTTCAAGTAGGTAGATAATATCCTGAAACAGGAGGGTGAGCAGCCAAAAGTTGTGGTATATATTGGTACCAATGATATAGGAAGAAAAAGGGAGGAGGTTCTGTAAAAAAGAATATAGACAATTAGGAAGGAAGCTGAGAAGCAGGATCTCAAGGGTAGTAATCACAGGATTGCTGCTTGTGCCATGCAAAAGTGAGGATAGGAATAGAATGAGGTGGCAGATAAATGCATGGTTGAAGAATTGGAGCAGGGGGCAGGGATTCAGATTTCTGACCTGTACAAAGGGGACAGGCTGCACTTCAATCTGAGGAGGACCAATATTCTTCTGGGCAGGTTCACTAGAGTTGTTGGGAGTGGTTTAAACTAATGTGTCAGGGGAATGTGAACCAGTGTGATGGTGCTGAGGATGAGCCAGCAGGTTTACTAATAGATGATGGGTGTAAAATGACAAGCCAATGATTGGGTTCAAATGCAGAACAGCAAAGAGTTAAAGTCTACCCCACCGAGGCAAAATTCAAAAGAGCAAAGAATGTAGGACTGAAGGTGCTGTATTTAAATGAGTGTAGCATTCAGAATAAGGTGACAAATTCATGGCACAGTTAGAGGTACAACAGTGTGGGTATCACAGAGTCATGGCTGAAAGAAGGCCATAAATGGGAACTTAACATCAAAGGGTATACTTTGTATCGAAAGGACAGACAGGAAAGCATAGGTGGTGGGTTGTTTCTGTTGGGAAGAGATGGAATTACATCTTTAGACAGAGGTGACATAGGGTCAGAGAATGTTGAATCTTTGTGGGTGGAGTTAGGAAACTGCAAGGGTAAATAAAACCATTATGGGAATCATAAATAGGCCTCCAAATAGTAGCCAAGGTGTGGGATGTGACTGCAAAGGGAGCTGGAAAAGGCATGTAATAAGGATAATGGAGAACTTTAGCCTGCAAGAGGATTGGGAAAATCAGGTTGGTGTTGGATTGTAAGAGATGGAATTTGTTGAATGCCTATGAGATGGCTTTTCTGAGCAGCTTGTGCTTGAGCTGACTTGGGGTAAAGCTATCTTAGAGTGGGTGTTGTGCAATAACTCAGATCTGATTAGGGAGCTTAATGAAATGAGAGGGAGAAGCAAAACTTGCATGTATCAGTATCGCAAAGGAATAAAGAGAATTACAGAGGCATGAGAGTGAAGCTTGCACAGGTGGATTGGAGGAGGATACTGGCAGGGATGATGGCAGAGCAGAAATGGTTGAAGTTTCTGGGAATAGTTCGCAAGGCGCAGGATAGATATGTCCCATGGAGAAGAAGTGTGAAGTGTGAAGAAGGAAGAAAGCAACTGTGACTCACAAAGGAAGTTAAGGACTTCAAAAAAGCCAAGGAAAGGACATACAAGGTAGCAAAAGTGTGTGAGAAGTTGAATGATTAGGAAGCTTTTAAAATCCAACAAAAGGCAACTAAAAAAAAAGCTATAAGAAAGGAAAAAACGAATTATGAGGGCAAAACACAAAAATATAATTGCAGATGCTGTGGATCAAAGAATACGTACACAACACTGGAAGAACTCAGCAGGTCAGGCAGCATCCGTGATAAAGAGTAGCCAACGTTTCGGGCTGAGACCCTTCATCAGGAATGGGGGGTGGGGGGGGGGAAGAGAGGGCCGAAGCCCAGTAATAGAGATAGGGGAGGGGGTAGGGCCTAGAGGCGCAAGGTGGAAAACCAATCAGAGGAAAGATAAAGGGGAGAGGGGATAAGCATGAAAGAACTGCAGAGATAAAGGAGCAGAAAGTTGAAAGGGGAGAGAGGCAGAGAGGGACCTGGGTTAGGGGGAGGGGGAAGGAATTACCAGAAATTGGAGAAGGGTTGGAAATTGAATTATGAGGGCAAACTAGCCAATAATATAAAGCAGGATACCAAAAGTAGTTTTTTGGTTGTATAAAGAGAAAAAGGGATGTGAGAGTTGATATTGAACCACTCGAAAATGATGCTGGTGAGGTAGTAACGGGGAACAAAGAAATGGCGGATGAACTTAATGGATACTTGTCTTCACTATGTCTCTGTCTTCACTATGGAAGACACTAGCAGTGTGCCAGAGGTCTGTGAGTGTCATGGAGCAGGAGTGAGTGCTATTCCTATTGCAAAGGTAAAAGTACTAGGCAAACTCAATGGTCTTAAGGTGGATAAGTCACCTGGGCCAGATGAACAACATTTCAGTGTCCTGAGAGAGATTGCTGAAGAGATAACAGATGCATTGGTCATGATCTTTCAAGAATCACTTGACTCTGACATGGCCTGGAGGACTGGAAGATTGCAAATGTCACTTAACTCACTAAGAAGGGAGGAAGGCAAAAGAAAGTAAATTATAGGCCAGTTAGCCTAATCTCCAACGGTTGAGAAAGTGTTGGAGTATATTATTAAGGATGAGATTTCGAGGTACTTGGAGACTAATGGTGAAATAAGTCAAATTCAGCATGGTTTCTGTACAGGGAAATCTGTCGGAGTTCTTTGAGAAGTAACAAGCAGAGTGGACAAAGGAGAGGCACTGAATGTCATTTACTTGGATTTTCAGAAGGCATTTGATAAGGTGCCAGACATGAGGCTGATTAACAAGATAAAATCCTATGGTGTTACAGGAAAGATACTGGCATGGATAGTGGAATGGCTGACTGGCAGGAGGCAGCGAGTAGGAATAAAAGGGGCCTATTCTGGTGTTCCTCAGGGGTCAGTATTGGGACTGCTGCTTTTCACATTGTTTGTCAGTGATTTGGATAATGGAATTGATGGCTTTGTGGCAAATTTGTGAATGATATGAAGGTACATGGAGGGGTAGGTAATGCTGAGGAAGCAATACAATTGCAGCAGGACTTAGACAAATTGGAAGTATGGACAAAAAAACAGGCAGATGGAATATAGTACAGTGTTGGGAAATGTAGGATAATGTATTTTGGTAAAAGTAACAATACTGCAGACTATTATCTAAATGGAGAGAAGGTTCAAACACCAGAGGTACAGAGGGACTTAAGAATTCTTGTGCAAGACTCCCAGAGGTTAATTTACAAGTTGAGTCTGTGGTAAAGAAGGCAAATGCAATGTTGTCATTTATTTTAAGGGAAATAGAATATAAAAACAAGGAGATAATGTTGAGCCTTTATAAGGCACTTATCAGGCTGTAGTTATTGTCAACAGTTCTGGCCCCCATATCTCAGAAAGGATATGTTGTCATTGGAGAGATTCCAGAAGAGGTTCACAAGGATGATTCTAGCAATGAAGGGGTTAACATATCAGGAGCAGCTGGAAGCCCCAGCCCTGTACTCATTGGAATTTAGAATAATGTGGGAGATCACATTGAAACCTACTGAATGTTGAAAGGACTAGATTGCACGGATATAGACAGAATGCTTCCTGTGGTGAGAGTATCCAGAACTAGAGGGCACAGCCTCAAAATTGAGGGGCAAACCTTTAGAAAAGAGGTAAGGAGCTATTTTTTTAGCCAGGGAGTAGTAAATCTGAGGAATGCTCTGCCACAGAATGCAGTGGAGGCCATTTCCTTGCATATATTTAAGGCGGAAGTTGATCGTTTCCTAATTGGTCAGGGCACCAATTGACGAGAAAGCAAATGTATGGGGCTGAGTGGGATTCAGGATCAGCCAAGATGGTATGACAGAGCAGACTTGATGGGTTGAATAGCCTAATTCTGCTCCTATGTCTTATGGTATTATGGTTCAATTCACCTGGACCAGACAGTGTACACCCCAGGGTTCTGAAAGAGGTGGCCGAAGAATTGTAGAGGCATTAGTCATGATCTTTTAAGAATCACTAGGTTCTGGAATGGTCCCAGAAAAAAGGAAATTTGCAAATGTCACACCATTTCCAGAGTGAAGGGGACAGGAAAAAAAGGAAACTATAGGCAAGTCAGTCTGGCCTCAGTCGTTGGGAAGATAATTAAGCATGTGGTTTCGAGTAACTTGGAGGCAGATGACAAAATAGGCCAGTTTCCTCAAGGGAAAATCTTGCCTGACAAATCTGTCGGAATTCGTTGAAGAAATAACAAACAGGACAGACAAAGGAGAATCAGTTGATGATGTGTACTTGGAATTTCAGAAGGCCTTTGACAAGGTGCCATATATGAGGCTGCTTAACATGTTACAAGCTTATGGTATTACACGACAGATCCTAGCACGGATAAACAAAGGCTGAATGGCAGCTGCTAAGAGTGGGAATAAGGGAGCCTTTTCTAGTTGGCTGCCAGTGACTAGTGGTTTTTCACAGAGGCCTGCATTGGGACCATTTCTTTTTATGTTATATGTCAATGATTTGGACGATGGAATTGATGGTTTTGTTGTAAAGTTTGTGGATGATATGAAGATGTTGGAGAGGCAGGTAGTTTTGAGGAGGTGGAGAGGCTACTAAGGACTAAGACAGATTAGAAGAATGGGCACAGAAGTGGCAGATGGAATGCAGTGTCAGGAAGTCTATGATCGTGTACTTGAATAGATGAAATGAAAGGGTTGTCTATTTTGTAAATGGAGAGAAAATACAAATATCTGAGTTACAAAGGGACTTGGGAGACCTTATGCAGGATTCCCTAAAGGTTAATTTGCAGGTTGAGTCTGAAGTGAGGAAGACAAGTGTGATATTAGTATTCATTTCAAGAGAACTAGAATACAGAAGCAAGAATGTAATGTTGAGACTTTATAAACCACTAGTGAGGCCTCACTTAGAGCATTATAGCAGTTTTCAGCCCCTTATCTTAGAAAAGAAGTGCTGAAGCTGTAGAGGATTCAAAGGAAGTTCAGGAAAATGATTCCAGGATTGAATGGCTTGTCATGTGAAGAGCATTTGATAGCTCTGTGCCTGTATTCAGTGGAGATCTGAAGAATGAGGGGTGACCTCATTGAAACCTATCAAATGGTAAAAGGCCTTTATAGAGTGGATGTAGAGAGGATTCTTCCTATAGTGGGAGAGTCTAAGAGTAGAGGACACAGGCTCAGAATAGAGAGGTGTCCTTTTAGAATGGAGATGTGGAGGAATTCCTTCAGCCTGTGAATGGTGAATCTGTGGAATTTGTTGCCACAGGTAGCTGTGGAAACCATCTTTCTGTATATTTAAGACAGAGGTTGATAGATTCTTGATTGGTCATGGTATGAAGGGATACAGGTGACTGAGGCTGAGAGGAAAATGCATCAGCCACGATGTAATGCTGGAGCAGACTTGATGGGCCATATGGCCAAATTCTGCTCCAATATCTTCTGGTCTTATGGTCAAATGTGAAAAGAAAGATTGAGAAACCAAAAGACCCAACCACTAACCACAGACACCACTTACTCTTGCCCACACTGCGCCAGAATATGTGGATCCTGGGTCGGCCTCTACAAACACCTGAAGACCCACCAATAGACAACTCCTTTGGAGAATGATATCCCAACTTGAGTGATTGCACTATTACTACACATTACTCCAAGTGTAGGCTCACCAACGACTTGTACATGTAATATCTTTCCTGTGAACCAGATATAAATTCATGTTTTGAACCATAGAGATCGGTTTTCTTTGTCATGGATCAGTGATGGAATCTGGATTTGCCAGTCTATTTGTCTTCCCTGAGGATACTGGAGCCCTTTCTGAATTTCCTACTAAGTTTCTCTGACTTGCAACAGAGAGCTAGATTGGTACCAAGTACAAGCTGATCTTTTTAAGCAGCTGGAGACGACAGGGAAATCTAGCCTGTTCAGTGGCGTAGTGGTCCAAATGAAATGGAAGATCTCACATAGTAAGTTTCAATTACTTCTGACAAATAAGTGTTAGGGATCTAGGCATCCATAAGAGAGTAACCATAAACCCTTTGAGATAATTCCTCTTCCTCCCAGGAAAGTGTAAGCTACAGAGTGACCCAGTTAAACATAGAACATAGAACAAGCCCTCAGCCCACAGCGTTGTGCCAACGTTTTGACTACTCTGCGACCAATCTGACCCTTCCCACCGCCCTAGCCTTCCATTTTTTTCCACCTATATGGCTGTCTCTTAAAAGCCCCTAATATATCCCTGGCAGTACGTTCCAGGGCCCAATCACGCTCTTTGTTAGGAAAACTACCTCAAAAATCTGCCCTATACTTTCGTCTGATTACTATCTTTGTGGAATGTGGAATAGTAGGCGAGGCCTGATAAAGGGTCTCGGCCTGAAACGTCGACAGTGCTTCTCCCTATCGATGCTGCCTGGCCTGCTGTGTTCCACCAGCATTTTGTGTGTGTTACCTTATATTCCATCTGGCTAGCCTTCAACTTAATGAACATTGATTTCTTAAACTTCCAGTAATGATGTGTTCTAAATGTAAAGTAAATACTGGAACTTTCACCCACTGTTTTTGGACTTGTCTGAAACTTCAGGCATGCTGGAGTGATATTTTGGGTGAAATGGAAAAGATTCTGAAGATGGAGCTTGAACTGGACCCAGTGTCTTTTAGCTTAGGCTTACCCAACAGTCGTATTATTAATGCACATCAGAAAAAGCTTTCAGCATCCTGACTTTTTGTGCGAGGAAGAACATTTTACTTTGTTGGATATCTGATAAGGCCCGTGGACTTTTTGGTTGGTGTAAATTAATCATGGAATGCATTTCTTTGGACTTTTTGACATGTACAGTACACTCAAAAACAAATAGTTTTTATAAAACATGGCAACCTTATTTGCAGTATGTAGATGTAAACCTGTCTGCTATACTAATTAGAGCTTTTGTACAGGATGTTGTGATGATGTATATATTTTGATGGAAGTGTTCTGATTGCTGATATCTTTGAGGGGAAGAAATGTAAATGTAAATGTATCTGGAAATTGAAAGTTTTGTCATGCTGAGCAAAAAAAATCTTTAAAAAACTTCCGGTAATGACTACCCCCACCCCCCCGTCTTCTCCTTCACCAATCCCCATCCCCTTTTCCCTCTCTCACCTTACTCCCTTGCATGCGCATTGCCTCCCTCTGGGGCTCCTTCCCTTTTTACTTTCTTCCATGGCCTTCTGTCCTTTCCTGTTAGATTTTCCCTTCTCCAGTTCTCTATCTCTTTCACCAATCAGCTTCCCAACTCTTTACTTCACTCCTTCCCCCTCCCAGTTTCATGTATCACCTGGTGTATCTCCCTCCCTTCTCCCCACCTTTTTACTCTGACCCCTCACCTCTTTTTCTCCAGTCCTACTGAAGGATCTCAGCCCGAAACGCTCACTGTTTACTCTTTTCCATAGATGCTGCCTGGCCTGCTGAGCTCCACCAGCATTTTGTGTGTGTTGCTTGGATTTCCAGCATCTGCAAATTTTCTCTTGTTTGTGATCTTTGTACATTCGACAGTTTAGTGGAAGTTCACTCCTCTGTTTCAGAATTGCCACTGGACATAGGAAGTCAAAAAGTGCTAAGCCACTTAACTCAAAATCCATTTCAGACCTGATGCAAGATCTTAATCTGCAATAAGATCAGTTTCATCGTCTCTTCAGATGCTGCTGATGGACTGAGTTCCTCCAGCAGTTTGCTTTCCCTCTCCAGATTCCAACATCTGCAGTCTGTTGTATCTGCTTGCACTGTAGGAGATGCTCTGAATTGTTTGGACAGGTAGCTGGATGCTTCAGAGCATAGAACATTACAGCACAGTCCAGGCCCATTGACCCACAACGTTGTGCCTAACTTTAAACCTAGTCTAAGAATAATCTCACACTTCCCTCTCACAGCTCTGACCCCATATTTCCACCATCCATGTGCCTATCTAAAAGTTTCTAAATGCCCCTAATGTATGTATCTGCTTCTACCACAGCCCCTAGCAGGGCATTTCATGCACTCACCACTCTCTGTGTGAAATAAACTACCTCTGATATCTCCCCCTATACTCTCCTCCCATCACCTTAAAATTATGCCCCTCGTGTTAGCTATTTCTGTACCAGGAAAATGTCTCTGGCTATTCACTCGATCTATGCCTCTTATCATCTTGTACACAGCTATAAAATCGTGTCTCATCCCCCTTCAGTCCAAAGAGAAAAGACCTAGCTCACTCAGCCTATCCTCATAGGACATGTCTTTCTTTCAGATGGAAAGGTGACATTGTAGGAAAATCGTTGTCAAGGTGGTCATAGGACAACACTTCTTAATACATTGATAATGAATGTAAGAATGAAAAGGCATTGCACAGTCTATTCTTGTAATTACTTTTATTATGAATAAGATTTATTTTGATATACAAAAATTGGAAGTATTTAAGATGGAGATAGTTACACAAGGCCTAAGAGCATTCTAACTGTATGCATCGCAGTCTGGGATGCAGAGGCCACTGCACAGGATCAACAAAGCTGCAAAAGGTTGCAAACTCAGTCAGCTCCATTACGGGCCCTAGCCTCCCCAACATCAAGGACATCTTCCCTCAATCACTAAGGGACCACGCCACCCAGGACATGCCCTCTGCTCATTGCTACCATCAGGCAGGAGCTACAGAAACCTGTAGACAAACATTTGTTTTAAGAACACATCTTCCCCTCCACTGTCTGGTTTCCGCATGAACAATGAACAAACACATGAAAACTACCTCAATATTTTGCCCCCTTTTTGCTCCATTTGTTTCATTTAATTTTTAAATATATATTTCTTATTGTAATTTATAGCTTTATTCTTATATTTGCTCTGAACTGCTGCCACAAAACAACAAGTACCAGAACATATGCCAATGATATTAAACCTGATTCTTATTCTGATTTATTCTGTCCTGACGAAGGGTCTCAGCCCGAAACGTCGACAGTGCTTCTCCTCATAGATGCTGCCTGGCCTGCTGCGTTCCACCAGCATTTTGTGTGTGTTGCTTGAATTTCCAGCATCTGCAGATCTCCTCGTGTTTGCTCTTATTCTGATTTTCTGTTTTTTTGTTAAGATCAGAGAACAGAGGGTTAAGGGGAAATGGAACAGAAAGAAGATCTTAGGCCAGCAGAGATCAGCCATGATCCTATTGAACGTGGGTCAGGCCCGAAGGCTTTGCATGCCCTTGTATGAGTTTGTGATGCGCATTTTGTAATTTGTATTGATCAAACTTAGACAGCTCACCAGGGAATGAGTGATTTAATTAACCAGTGCTGCCACGCAGTCATGTTTAGATGAGAACTGAGCAAGTATTGCATCTGGGAGATGTGCCCCGGAGGCTTAAGCAAAATCGTTACACGGTTGAGATCACCAAGAAAACATTATTATGTCATAACTTACATTTGTACGGTTGTTTACTTTGTTAGTGGTGTTGGGGAGGGGTGGGGGAAGAATAAGGGATTTGCAAAGCACAACCAGATCCTGACAGTTGCTCTGTCTGAACCAGTGACCAGATCAAATAATATTTTCTGTTGAATTCCTTTAGTCAGAGGGTAGTGAATCTGTAGAATTCATTGCCACAGAGGGCTGTAGAGGTCAAGTCATTAGTTATATTTAAAGCAAAGGTTCTGAATTTGTGAGTGTCAAAGGTTACAGGGGGAAGGCAGCAGAATGGGGGTGAGAGGGATAATAAATCAGCCATGATAGAATGGTGCAAACTCAATGGGCTGAATGGCATATATCTGATCCTATGTCTTATCATTTACGGTCTTGTTTCAGAACCTACCTGACGTCTGAAGCCTTGTAATGTTAAAATTGTACAAGGCATTGGTAAGGCCAAATTTGGAATATTGTGTACAGTTCTGGTCACCGAATTATAGGAAAGATATCAATAAATTAGAGAGAGTGCAGAGACGATTTACTAGGATGTTACCAGGGTTTCAGCACTTAAGTTACAGAGAAAGGTTGAACAAGTTAGGTCTCTATTCATTGGAGCGTAGAAGGTTGAGGGGGGATTTGATCGAGGTATTTAAAATGTTGAGAGGGATAGATAGAGTTGACGTGAATAGGCTGTTTCCATTGAGAGTAGGGGAGATTCAAACGAGAGGACATGATTTGAGAGTTAGGGGGCAAAAGTTTAAGGGAAACACGAGGGGGTATTTCTTTACTCAGAGAGTGATAGCTGTGTGGAATGAGCTTCCTGTAGAAGTAGTAGAGGCCAGATCAGTTGTGTCATTTAAGGTAAAATTGGATAGGTATATGGATAGGAAAGGAGTGGAGGGTTATGGGCTGAGTGCGGGTAGGTGGGACTAGGTGAGATTAAGAGTTCGGCACGGACTAGGAGGGCCGGAATGGCCTGTTTCCGTGCTGTGATTGTTATATGGTTATATGGTTATATTTATGATGATAAATATACAAATGGCTGTGACAAGGTGGAAACTTTGATCAACAGCCAAAGGAATAGACGGGAAGAATGTGGTCTCCTTCTCCAGGCTGAATTAAACACAACAGAGCCAACACAATAGATAATGATTTGAATTGTCACACAGCAGATATGTGACTAGGAACAGAATTCAGTCATTTGGCTCTTCGAGTCTGTGCTTTCATTCCATCATGTCTGAGTTTTATCCCTCTCAACCCCATTCTTCTGCCTTCTTCCTGTAACCTTTGACACCCTTACTAATCAAGAACATATCAACCTCCACTTTAAATACAGTATATCCAATCACTTGTCCTTCATAGCCACCTGCAGCAAAGAATAACACAGATTCACCAACCTCTGGCCAACAATATTCCTTCTAATCTCTGTTCTCAATGGAAATCCCTGTATCCTGAGGCTGTGCCCTTTGACCCTGGACTCCTCCTACTCTTAGAAATATCCTCTTCACATCCATTCTATCTAGTTCATCCAACATTTGATAGGAATCAATGAGATACCTCCTCATTCTTCAAAACTCCAGTGCGTACAGGACCACCGCCATCAAAGGATGCTCAAACATTAACCCTTTCATTCCCTAGATCACTGTCATGAGTCTCCTGTGGACCTTGCCCAATGCCAGCACATATTCTCTTAGAAAACGGGCCCAAAATAGCTCTCAATACTCCAAGGACAATCTGACCAATGCCTCACAAAGTCTCAGCAATACACTGTTGCTTTTATATTCTAGTCCCCTCAAAATACCTTCCTGATCTATTCTGTATGAAGAGCTAAAGAGTGCTGGTAATTTTATGGTGTTTTTCATTTCCAGCTTTTTCAGGATTTGCCAGCAAAAATGATTCCTTTATTTCCTTCTTATCAATTCTCTAGACAGTTTCTCCAATCAAAACTGTAAATGTGAGGGAAGATATCAGAAAAAATTATAATTTTATGGTGTCAATTTTCAAAATGCCTTCCAGGCTTCAGAGTGATTTATCCCTGAAATTTACACTGCACCAATTCCATACGTATCTACCGAATACTGAAAGGCCTAGATAGAGTATATGTGGAGAAGATCAAAGGTTCAAATGTTCAAAGGTCGAATTTAATGTCAGAGAAGAGTATACAATATACATCCTGAAATGCTTTTTCTTTGCAAACATCCACAAAAAAGAGAAGTGTCCCAAAGAATGAATGTCAGAACCCCAAAGTACCCCCCAGTTCCCCCCTCCCGCACATAAGCAGCAGCAAGCAACGATCCTCCCCCTCCCCCAACCAGCAAAAAAAAGCACATCGATGGTTCCAATAGTGGGGGAGACTAAGACCAGAAAACACAGGACATGAGGAGGAATGACTTTAGCCAGAGGGTGGTGAATCTGTGGAATTCATTGCTACAGACAGCTGTGGATGCCAAGTCACTGGGTATATTTGGAGCAGAGGTGGATAGAGAAGACACTGTCTTTTGCCCAGAGTTGTGGTATTAAGTACTAGAGGACATAGGCTTAAAGTGTCATGGGAAATTTTCATGTGGATCTGAGGGGCAAGAGTGTGGTACATATATGGAAGCAGCTGTCAGAAGAAGTGGTTGCCTCAGGCATTAATATTAAAAAGGCACTTGAATATGTACATAGACAGGAAGGGTTCAGAGGGATATGACCAAATCTGTGAAAATGGGACTAGTTTAAATGGGAATTTTGGTCAACATGGATGAGTTGGGCTGAAGGGCCTGTTTCTATGCTGTATGACTCTGTATCTGTGAATAAGACAAAAACACATTTGCAACTGGAGTAAATTTAATAAGTTTCCATCTAGTCTCATGTTCTGGCACTCATCACATAAACCAAGTGGACCATGCCAACATTTCCACACTACCAAGCAGACACTTGGAAAACAGTGTAGGGATGTGCCTGGTCACACACCTTGCTAGAAAGCGTAAAGGTGTGGAATATTTTCTAAACAAGAAGCAAATTCAGAATCCAGGGTGCAAGGAGACTTGGGAGTCCTCATGCAGGTTTTCCTAAAGATTAACTTGAAGGTTCAGTAGGTGTAAAGGAAAGTAAGTGCAATGTTAGCATTCATTTCAAGAGGACTCGACTATAAAGCAGGGATGAGGCCATAAGAACTGAGGCTTTATAAGGTTTAGAAGAATGGGGCAGGGGGTATCTCATTGAAACCTACAGCATATTGAAATGCCGAGATACATTGGAGGTGGAGAGGATGTTCCCTACAGTGGGGCGTCTAGGACCAGAGGCCACAGCCTCAGAAAAGAAAGATGTTCCTTTAGAACAGAGATAAGTAGGAATTTCTGTAGCCAGATGGTGATGAATCTGGGGACTTCATTGCCACAGATGGTTGTGGAGGATAAGTTATTGTGTATTCTTAAAGCCGCAGTTGATAGATTCTTGATTAGTAAGGGCATCAAAAGTTACGGGGAAAAGGCAAGAAAATGGGATTGAGAAACAAATTAAATCAGCCATGATGAAATGGTAGAGCAGACTAGATGGGCTGAATAGACTAATTCTGCTCCTATGTCTTAAGGTCTAAAATCTGATCCACCCTGTGCCCCAGTGTCTGTTTGGAATATACGTGAACCTCCTGCCATCCTCTTCCTGCCTTTCCTTTCAAGTAGAAGCAAACTCAAGGGGCAGGCCCTCACAGAGGAGAGCATACGCTACTAAAGCCCAATTCTGGCTCTCTTGGTTATTCTGTTAGCCACTCATGTTTTTGAAAATATTGGCAAATTTGAGAGGGGAGGGAGTTGCAAATCTTCAGAAAGAGCAACATCAGAATTAGGATCAGAATCTGGTTTAATATCACTGGCATACGTTTTGAAATTTGTGGTAATGCTGCACAAATAGAAGGGATAGCACCTCTGCTGAAGGGGCTTATCATGTCCATTCAGGGTCAACTCCCTCACCTTTGGTCCCTGCTGACATTCAGCTCTGTCCTGTGTCTCCAAGTAGCTGTTCGCATGCAACAGTGGCCACACCCCAGTACACCGCTTCAACAGTCAAGCTGAACCAGGTGAGGGTAGTCGGCGGCCTCATAACCCTGTGGGAAAGGGGCATGCCTGTCCTAACATGCAAAGTCAGCTCTGGCACACTTGGCTGATGAGATCTACAGTGAGATCCAACAGCTATTAAGGCAGTACGGCAACGATCTATGGAGAGCAAAGGCACAGAAGGCGTCATGGTTATCCAGTGCAACCAAGTAAGACACCATTTTGTGACACTTGTTCATACCAATGGACCTGGACTTTTGAAAATTGAGAGAGTGGAACTGCCCCAGTGCAACAGTTTTTCCACTTTAAAATCTCTCCCACACTGGTTTCCTGTCATCATCAGATATGATGGACAACCAACACAGTGAAACACATAAAATCCCTATAAATTACAATAAGAAATATTAAAATACATAAATAGTGCAAAAAGAGAGCAAAAGAGTAGTGGGTTAATGTTCATGGGTTGGTACGCTGTCAGTTCAGAAGTCTGACAGTGGAGGGGAAGAAGCTGTTCCTAAAACATTGTACTTCCTCCCTGATGGTAGCAATGACAAGAGGGCATAATCTTTTTGAGGCATTGCCATATTCTTCTACACCGCAATTCTACCTCTTGTAGTTATACTGTTATCAACAATTTTTGCAA
The DNA here is from genome assembly GCF_048418815.1 of Hemitrygon akajei. Classification (NCBI taxonomy): domain Eukaryota; kingdom Metazoa; phylum Chordata; class Chondrichthyes; order Myliobatiformes; family Dasyatidae; genus Hemitrygon; species Hemitrygon akajei. The sequence goes on from NC_133126.1 coordinate 194,133,576, forward strand.
TTCTTTTTGAAGTCTTTCAGATTGCAACACTATCTTTGCACCATTCTTCCATTTTGCACTCGTTACTCTATTTATTGTTGTGGTTATTATTACCATATGTACTATTTATTCTGTGAGCTTCATATTATTTCATGGTGTCGCTGCCCATAATCTGAATTTAAACACTCCATTAACAGAAAGGAAATCTCTAAGGAAAGGGAATTCAAAAATTCTTTTAATATATGATGTAAGAATAATCTAATAAATCATCAAATACACATATCAGATAAAGTCCAGATTAGACAGAGTTCGATAGAGCTCTTAAAGATAGCGGAGTCAAGGGATATGGGGAGAAGGCAGGAACGGGGTGTTGATTGTAGATGATCAGCTATGATCACATTGAATGGCAGTGCTGGCTAGAAGGGCCGAATGACCTACTCCTGCACCTATTGTCTATTGTGATTCAATTCAAGACAGTCTCTCTCATCCTTGGTTTCAATGTGCAATATGTCAATTAGTGCAAGACACCTGATTTTAATCAGACAGGGGAAACTTCAAACTAAATGGATTTTTTGGGAAAGGTTCTGCCCGTAAGATATTGCTTGGTGTTCTGCTCTGGTTTTAGCAGGATGATGTAACATTTGGGAACAAATATGCAGATGAGCAGGCCAAAGCTGGAGGCCAAAATGGCAAAGATCTCGACGGCCACGGTGTACTTCCCAGGAGAGCTGACATAGGCTGGTATGAAGGCCAGCCACACTGCACAGAAGATCAGCATGCTGAAGGTGATGAACTTGGCTTCGTTGAAATTATCGGGGAGTTTCCGAGCCAAGAACGCGAGAACAAAGCTGAGACATGACAGAAAGCCAATGTAACCCAGTACACAGCAGAAGGCAGCCACCGAGCCTAAATCGCACTCAAAGATAATCTTCTCCTTATAGTACTTGGTCTGCTTCACTGGGAATGGGGCAGCAAGGAGCAGCCACACCAGGCAGGTCACCAGCTGGACTGCTGTACAGAGCAAGACCCCCAGGATTTGCTGCAGGGTCCCAAACCATTTCATCACATTGCTGCCAGGGAGAGTTGCCTTAAATGCTATCAGCACTACCAGGGTCTTGGCCAGTACGCAGGAGATACAGAGAACGAAGCTGATGCCAAACAATGTGTGCCTGAGTGCGCAAGACCAGACTGAGGGCTGCCCGATAAAGGTCAACGAGCAGAGGAAACACAGAGCCAGAGAGAAGAGGAGCAAGAAGCTGAGCTCGGAGTTGTTGGCTCGGACGATGGGGGTTTTCCTGTAGTACCAGATCACTCCCACCACGCCCATTGTGCTGGCCTCTCCCAACAGGGACACAGTTGTCAAGGTGATCCCCATGGTACCATCAAATGACAGGAACTCCAGATGTTTTGGGATGCACTCATTCCTCATTGGGTTGGGCCAGTCTTCTGGTGCACACGGAATACAGTTGAGAGAATCTGAGATAATATTTTAAAACATTGTTAAATGGTTTGCAGATCACTATTAAACAGTACATTCATTGAATGCAATTGGCATTGCATGCAAAATGGAAGGCTATGTGGAAGGGAAGGGTTAGATTGACCTTAGAGTAGGTTAAAAGGTTGGCACAAAATACTGGGTCAGAAGTTCTTACTGTGCTCCACAGTTCTAGGCTCTGTTATTGTTTTACCTTGTTCTACCCCAATGCACTGTGTAATGATCTGACCTGTATGAACAGTGTGCAAGACAAGTTTTTCACTGTATCTCAGTACATGTGACAACAATAATAATAAACTAGCCCAATATGGTCAAGTGTACAGGTCCTTGAACCTAAAGTAACTAACAATCTCAGTGGGTCAGGCAATACCTGTAGAGGATCAATGTTTTGTGATGAGACCCTTCATCTGGACTGAAAGGTAGTGGGGAGATGACCAGGTGAGGGGGATAGGCAAGACAAGAGCTAGCAAGATCTCACCTGGACGCACCAGTTCTTGTTTCACCCCTTCCCTTCACCTCCCTATACTAGCTATCACCCCTCTATCTTTCAGTCCATAAGTGAGGGGTCTCAACATGAAACATTGACAGTCCATTTCCCTCCACAGTTGCTACCTGACCGCTGAGTTTCTGCAGCATCTTGTTTGTTTCAGAGCCTATTTCTGATTAATTATGAACTTTGATAAACAGGTGACTTTAGTTCTTGGAAAACACTTAGTATCATCACCATCTTCAGACAGGATAGATATAGCACAGCTCGAAGCTCCCTCATCCTAAACCAATCCAAGTTGTTTACTCTACATCGTTGCAAAGGAGTTTGTTCTTTCTGTATTGTGATGTTCATGAGTATTATTCATCTCCCAAACCCACTATTGAGAAAGACCAGGGCATCAGATGAATGGGATCACCACAATATCCAATGTTGAGGTGCCTAATACATCAATACAATGTGTACGCAATACATCCCTCCACACCATTGGTGCCATCTACAGGAGACACTGCCAACCAAAGGCAACATCCATCGTCAATGAACTCCATCATCTAGAGCATGCCACCTTCCTGCAGCTACCAATGGACATGAGTTACAGAAGCCCCACACCAAGTTCAAGAACAGCTACTTCCCTTCAACCATTTGGTTCTTGAAGCAACTGGCAAGACACCAATCACTACAGCACTACAGTTTAGCAACACTAATCATTTTACACTAAAGTGAACCTTTTATTTGTCTGAATTGTGTTCTTTCTAGTAAAATGTGTATAATTTGTTAGTCCTGTGAATGCTGCTTATGTGTGGAATGAGCTTCCAGTAGAAGTGGTAGAGGCAGGTTCGGTATTGTCATTTAAAGTAAAATTGGATAGGAATATGGACAGGAAAGGAATGCAGAGTTATGGGCTGAGTGCGGGTCAGTGGGACTAGGTGAGTGTAAGTGTCAGCACGGACTAGAAGGGCCAAGATAGCCTGTTTCCATGCTGTAATTATTATATGGTTATATGATGCTATGTCTCTGTGAAGCTCCTTCAATTAAGTTTTTCATTGCACCTGTGCACACATGTATTTGTGACAGTAAACTCAATCTTAATTTTGTTTTACTTTTGTTTACCTGATCTGGAAAAATATCTCTGGTCCTTCATCTTCTCTGGATCTAAGTCACTACACGATGATACTGTGAGAGTCCCTTCACCAGAAGACTGCAGTTATCCAAACTGTTAGTCACCATCTCCTTTGACAGTAATTCAGGATGGGCTCTTGCCAATGAAGCCCATAATCTACAAGCAAACAAGCTAAGAACCATAGGAAACTTCACAGTTGTAGTAGTAGTATCACAAACACAGGAAAACATGCAGGTGTTGGAAATCCAAAGCAACACACACAAGATGCTGGAGGAACTCAGCAGTCCAGGCAGCATCTACGGAAAAGAGCAGTCAGCGTTTCGGGCCAAGACCCCTCATCAGCCCGAAAGGTCGACTGTTTACTCTTGACAATAGATGTTGCTTGGCCTGCTGAGTTCCTCCAGAATTTTGTGGGTTGCTAAGAATCAGAGGATGCAACCTCAGAATAGAGGCATGTCCATCTAGAACAGAGATGAGAAGAAAGTTCTTTAACCAGATAGTGATGAATATGTGGAATTCATTGCCACAGACAGCTGTTCAGGCCAAGTCACTGGGTGCATTTAAGGCAGAGGTTGATAACGTTTCTTCATTAGTCGGGGGCGAAAGGTTATGGGAAAAGGCAGGAGAATAAGTTTGAGAGGGAAATGGACCAGCCATGATGAAATGGGAGCAGTAGCTTGATTCGGTTCCTGTATCTTTTGGTCTTACAGTCTAAATGTCACATTGTTCGAAATAAATTAGATTAGGGAGATTTTAAAACAGTAAGCACAAGAACTGGGGTGAATATACACTTAGTAGCCACTTTATTTGGTACACATGTACACCTGCTCATAGATACAAACACCTAATCACCCAATCATGTGGTAGCAACTCCATGCATAAAAGCATGCAGACATGGTCAAAAGATTTGGTTGTTGTTCAGATCAAACAGCAAAATGGAGAAGAAATGTGATCTAAGTGACTTTGAGCATGGAATAATTGTTGATACCTGATGGACTGGGTTGAGTATTTCAGAAACTCCTGGGATTTTCACACACAACAGTCCGTTTAGCTTTCTGAGAATGGTACAATAAACAAAAAGAAAATCTAGTGAGCGGCGCTCCTGTGGATGAAAATGCTTTGTTAATGAGAGAGGTCGGAGGAGAATGGCCAGACTGGTTCAAGCTGACAGGGTGACAGTAACTCAGATAACCGCACATTACAACAGTGGTGTGCAGAGTAGTATCTTTGAACTCACAACACAGCAAACCTTGCAGTGGAAGAGCTACAGCAGAAGACCGCGGACATACACTCAGTGGCCACTTTATTAGGTACAGGAGGTACTAAGTGTATTTAAACTAATAACTAAGAAAACAGGAGTAATCCTTGATCCTGACTTAATTTCCATTTGCACGTTCCACAGCATGTGTGACCCTATGGGATCAATGACTCCTTCCAACAGAACATTTCGCACAGTGCAAACCCTTCACCCATGATATTGTGCCAACTTTTTAAACTACTCTAAGATCAATCTAACCTTTCCCATCTGCATAACCATCCATTTTTCTATCTTCCATATTCCTATCAAGGAGTTTCTTAAATGCCCCTAATGTGTGTGCCTCTACCACCAACCCTGACAGGACATTCCATTGCATCTGGTGTTCTGTGTAAAGAACTAATCTCTGACATCCAACATTTATTTTCGTCCAATCACCTTAAAATGATCCCCTGTTTTTTTCTGCCCCAAGAAAAAAAGTTTCTGGCTATCCACTCAATCTATGACTCATCATGAAGGAAAATTGGAAACGTATAGAAATAGAGGCCAACAAGATATTCCTCTTCAGGAAATTGGCCAACTCCCTTTCGAACTTCCTTGAATCTGACTTTTATGCAGCATGTTTCAGGTATTAACTTGATGCATAAAAATTGTTTTCCATCTGTCATCAGCCAACGAATTGACACCAGGGGGTTATTACTGGGAGAAACACACCATCAGGAGGCAAATCATACCTGTTTCATTGCTAATTTCACCATCAGCACATGCCAGGCAGTCAAAGCAGCAGATCTGTTCTCTGGTCCGACTTGCTTTCCTTGTTCCCGGGGGACAGCTTCTACTGCAGAATGACTCTGGAACCTGATACATTAAGAAAAAGGCAAAAAGTAGGAACTGTCCTGATGAAGGGTCTCAGTTCGAAATGACAACCCTTTATTCCTCTCCATAGATACTGCCTGACCTGCTGATTTCTTCCAGCATTACTCTGGATTTCCAGTATCTGCAGAATCTTTTGTCTTTGTGATAGAAATTGTGTGTGATCTCAGCACAGTTTGCAGTACAAAGTACTGGTTAACTTTCATCAATCCTATGGAATGCTACCCTCCTAACTCTACCTCTCTCAGTTATTCCATTATTGACACTACAGTTTTTCTTTTTGAACAACCGCAGTTTGCATTACTAGCTTTTGCACCATCCTTTGCTGTGCTCCGTGCTGTATTATTGATGTATTCATTATGACTCTTTACTCTGTGAGCTTCACAGATGAAATCTCATTGCACCCTAGCGCATAAGACAATCTGGATCTGAAGATTTGGGGTATACGGTGTAGTTATTTGGAGTATTGTGTGCAACTTGGGTCACCTACTTATGGCAAAGAATGAAAGATCACAGATAAAATTTTACAAAGATGTTCCCAGGACTTAACGACCTGAGTTATAGGGAAAGGTTGATTGTATTTAAAATTTATTTCCTGGTGTGTAGGAGGATGAAGGGAGATTTGCTAGAGGTACATAACATTTGAGGAGTATAGAAAGGATAAATGCAAGCAGGCTTTTTTTCACTGAGACTGGGTGAGTCTAGAACTAGAGGTTGTGCGTTTTAGGGTGAAAGATGAAATGTTTAAGGGGAACACCTTCACTTAAAGGGTGGTGCAACTGTGCAACGAGCTGACAGTGGAAGTGGTGGATGAGGATTGATTTCAACACAAGATAAGTTTGGATAGGTACATGGATGGTAGGGGTATGGAGAGCTATGATCCAGGTGCAGGTTGATAAAACTAGGTAGCATAATAGTTCAGCATGGACTGGATGGACTGAAGGGCCTGTTTCTGTGCTGGATCGTTCGATGACTCTATGATTCTATTTCTTCCATTTGTGATGTGCTACAAAACCTGTTAAAATGCTGCCTTATTTCTATTTCTATATTGGAGAGGGTGTGAAGAGGTTCACCAGAATGTTACCTGAATTACAGAAGATGAGCCATAAGGAAAGGTTGGACAAACTTGCATTGTTTTCTCTAAAGCTTTGGAGGCTGAGGGGCAACCCAATAGAAGTTTCTAAAATAATGAAAGGCATAAATAGAGTAGATAGTTAGAAGGCATAATTTTAAGGCAAGGGAGGGGAGAATTAAAGGTGGTTTATGGAGAACATTTTTTATTACACTGAGAGTGAGGGATGCCTCAACATGTTGTCAAGGAAAGTTGTGGAAGCGCATACAATAGCAACATTTAAGAGGCATTTAGACAGGCACATGAAGAGGCAGGGAGTGGAGGGATACAGACCATGTGTAGGCAGATGGGACTAGGAACTACAAACAATCTGCCGGAAGAACTCAGAATCAGAGTCAGGTTTATTGTCACCGACGTATGCTGATAAAATGTGTTGTTTGCAGCAGCATTGCAATGCAACACATAAAATATACGATAAATTACAATAAGAAATATCAATAAAAAATTAAATAAGTAGTGCAAAAAGAGAGCAAAAATAGTGAGGTAGTGTTTATGGATTTATTGTCCGTTCAGAACTAGGATAGCGGTGGGGAAGTAACTTTCCTAAAATGTTGAGTGTGTGTCTTCAGGCTCCTGTACATCCTCTCTGATGGTAAGAAAAAGACGAGGGCATATACTGGGCGATGATGGTCCTAAATCATGGATGTTGCCTTCTGTGAGACAAAGTGAGCTGCATCTGAGAGAAGAAAGGAATTGTTGCCGTTTTGAAACATTGACAACACCTTTGCTCCACAAATACTGATCACCCCACTGAGTTCTTCCAGCAGAATGTTTGTTGCTCTAGATTCCAGCATCTGTAGTCTATAAAGTCTCCAAATGGGATTAGTTAAATTGGCATCATTGTCAGCCCAGATATCATGAGCCAAAGGGCCTGTATCTGTCCTGCAATATTCTATGTCCTACATTCTATTTCCTATTCATGTAATACTTTGTGAAAAATATGCACACTACTATTTCATGAGCAATACAAGTCTACTTTCAGCATGGTCAGTGCTGGATATATCTTTGGACAAGATATTTGGTCTCCACATACCTTCATCTAGAGCCAACGTTCGAGCTAAAAATGATTGGCTGATAACCTTGTGTAACTGAAATTGTATTATTCACATAATTTGTAAGTAACAAGCCTTCACGCTGTATGTCAATTGAAAAATTTTCCTACCATTATTGTTCTAGATTCTGTTTCCACTTTATAGTTCCTGTTGTGGTTTCTGCTTTCAAAGTTCAAAGTTCAAGTGAAACTTATTATCAAATTATATATATGTCATTCTACACTACAAGAAACATAATATATTCAGTAAAAGGTAGCACCCAGCAGGGTGGACAATAACCAACGTGCAATAAAAAGACAATAAGATGTTCAAATGCAAAAAAGAGAGAGAGAAAATAAATAATAATAATAAATAAATAAGCAATTCATATCAAGAACATGAGATGAAGCATCCTTGAAAGTGAGTCCAGTTCAGTAGGAACAGTTCAGTGATGAGTGAGTGAAGTTGAGCAAAGTTATCACTTCTGGTTTAGGAGCCTGATGGTTGAGTGATAGTAACTTTTTCCTGAAACTGCTGGTGTGGTTCCTGAGGCTCCTGCACCTTCTTCTTGATGTCAGCAGAGGAAAAAGAGCATGTCCTGCATGGTGGGGGTCCCTGATGATGGATGCTGCTTTCCTACAACAACACTCCATGTAGATGTGCCCTGTGCCAGGGAGGCTTTGCCCATGATGGACTGAGCCATATCCACTATTTTTGTAGGATTTTCCTTTTTTTTTTTGTTGGTGTTTAATACATGGCCAGGTATCTAGTCTAGCCCAGAAGCTTTCCGTGAGTTTACCCTCATGGAGGATGCTCACACATTGGCGTCAGAGCAGGGTCATCGTGGCTGTGAGAGTTTGTGAAGGTGTCTCCATGGTCTGATGGTCAAAGCGAGCATAAAAGGCATTGAGCTGATCTAGGAGTGAAGCCTTGTTGTCACATAGAATATATCACTTGGTTTCACTTTGTAGGGGTTGATAGCATTCAAGCTCTGCCACAGTTGTTGAGCATCCTTAAGTTTGGTCTTCAAGTTTGATCCAGTTAACTGCCACTTCTACGGAAATTTCTCTAGCTTTCCTCTCTTTATCTGCTGCTCAATAAATAGTATGTCATGTGTCCCAATTTTTTTCCCATTTACTGTTTCCGCATAGTTACTTCTGAAATTAATTTGCTTATATGTGGATCTTGTCAATCAAGAAAATGAATAGAATATAGTCATTTCATTTAATTTCTTTCAATTAAAATATATTCCCTAATGTTTGAACAAATACCTTTTGCAAATGTTTTAATAGTAAAGAGATTAATACAGACACACTGGGCCAGGACATTTTGGTCCAATTAAGTGGCTGCCCCAATCAGCCAAAGTTTGATAGAAATAGTTAAAAAGCTATAATAATGACAAACAACTATTTAACTGAGAAACAAATTATGTAGACAGAACAAATTAGAACACTATCGATACTACTGTTGCTTGTCCATCATATTTGACAATGGCAGGAAACCTCTGCAGGAGTATTTTTAAAGTAGAAAAGCCATTGCACTGGGGCAGCTCTAGTCTGTCAAGCTCGGAGACCTGGGTCCAGGGGTACTATTAGTTGTCACAGCTGGGGTCTTCCCTGGTTGCAATGGATGACAATGACTTCTTCTGTACCTTGCTATGCCCGACGCACTTCACATAGCATTGCAGAGCTACCTTCCTGGTTGCTGGATCTCACCTTAGATCTCATTTGCCCAAACTGCTGGAGTTGACTTCACATACTAAGACCAGGGATGTGACCTGCCAGCTACTCTCACCTGGTTTAGCCTGCCTGTCAAAGCAGTGAATCAGGGTGTGGCTGCTGTCGCATACAAACAGCTACTTGGAGCCGAGTCTCTAATGGGGACCATAGAACTACCTAGGCTTACCCACAGCCCTCTATTTTTCTAAGCTCCATGTATCCAATAAGGAGTCTCTTAAAAGACCCTATCGTTTCTGCCTCCACCACTGCCACCAGCAGCCCATTCCATGCACTCACCACTCTTTGCGTAAAATACTTATCCCTGACAGCTCCTCTGTACCTGCTTCCAAGCACCTTAAAACTATGTCCTTTTGTGTTAATCATTTCAGCGCTGGGAAAACACCTCTGACTATCCACATGATCAATGCCTCTCATTATCTTGTACACCTCTATCTGGTCACCTCTCATCCATCGTCACTCCAAGGAGAAAAGGCTGAGTTCACTCAACCTATTCTCATAAGGCATGCTCCCCAATCCAGGCAACATCTTTGTAAATCTCCTCTGCACCCTTTCTGTCATTTCCACGTCCTTCCTTTCTTGAATAACTCCTCGGAACTCATATAACCATGGAAAGGGGATTAAAAACTACCAGGCACAAGCTTAAAGTGAGAGTGGAAGGATTGAAAAGCTACCTGAGGAGGAGCATTTGCACACAGATGCCGGTGGGTATATGAAACTAGCTTCCAGAGGAAATGCTTGAGGCAGGTGCAATAACCAACTTTTACAAGACAGTTGGACAGGGACATGGATTGGACATGGTTTAGAGGAAGAATATGGGCCGATCATAGGTAAATGAGACTACTTTGGATTAGCAGTTTTGTCAGCACAGGCCAGCTGGGCCAAAAGGCCTACTTCCATGCTGTATAGATCCACCTTCCTCTCTATACCAGCAGAACTTAAGTTGTTGGTGAGACCAAGCACACAAATTTTTCCAATACAGATTACATAAGAAGTTATTCAATTGACATCTATATTTTTGAGGGTTTTATCTAGACATAACAGATATTACGGATAATTCGGCTGCTCATCAAGACATGGTTTAACACAGACGTTCCCAACTTTTTTTATGCCATAGATCCCTGTCATTAAACAAGGGTTCACGGAGCCCAGGTTGGGAACTCTGAGTCCATAAAGTCAGTATGTTTGAGAAACCTGAACAACATTCAATAGAATCTAATCATTGACTACTTTTAGAATCCAGACCTAACATAAATCACACATGGATTTTGTAAATTAGTTACGATATTAATGCATCTTCAAAATAGGTGAACACAAAACATAAACTCAGTGACCACTTTATTAGGTACACCTGTACACCCACTAGTTAATGCAAATATCTAAACAGTCAATCGCATGGCAGCAACTCAATGCATAACAGCATGCAGACATGGTTAAGTGCTTCAGTTGTTATTTAGACCAAATATCAGAGTGGGGAAATAATGTGGTCTAAGTGACTTTGACCGTGGAACGATTATAGGTGCCAGACAGGGGTTTGGGTATCTCAAAAACTGTTTATCTCTTGGGATTTTCATGCACAACAGTCTCACATGGTGGATTGGATAGTGGACTACTTGACAGATAGACCTCAGTATGTACGGTTGGGAGACTGTAGGTCTGACACGGTGGTCAGCAGCACAGGAGCGCCGCAGGGAACCGTACTCTCTCCGGTCCTGTTCACCCTGTACACATCAGACTTCCAATATAACTCGGAGTCCTGCCATGTGCAGAAGTTCGCTGATGACACGGCCATAGTGGGGTGTGTCAGGAATGGACAGGAGGAGGAGTATAGGAAACTGATACAGGACTTTGTGATATGGTGCAACTCAAACTACCTGCGTCTCAATATCACCAAGACCAAGGAGATGGTGGTGGACTTTAGGAGATCTAGGCCTCATATGGAGCCAGTGATCATTAATGGAGAATGTGTGGAGCAGGTTAAGACCTACAAGTATCTGGGAGTACAGTTAGACGAGAAGCTAGACTGGACTGCCAACACAGATGCCTTGTGCAGGAAGGCACAGAGTCGACTGTACTTCCTAAGAAGGTTGACGTCATTCAATGTCTGTAGTGAGATGCTGAAGATGTTCTATAGGTCAGTTGTGGACAGCGCCCTCTTCTTTGTGGTGGCATGTTGGGGAGGAAGCATTAAGAAGAGGGACGCCTCACGTCTTAATAAGCTGGTAAGGAAGGCGGGCTCTGTCATGGGCAAAGTGCTGGAGAGTTTAACATCGATAGCTGAGCGAAGGGCGCTGAGTAGGCTACGGTCAATTATGGAAAACTCTGAACATCCTCTACATAGCACCATCCAGAGACAGAGAAGCAGTTTCAGCGACAGGTTACTATCGATGCAATGCTCCTCAGAGAGGATGAAGAGGTCAATACTCCCCAATGCCATTAGGCTTTACAATTCAACCGCCAGGACTTAAGAACTTTTTAAAAGCTATTATTAATGCTTTTTGAGATAGTGATTTAGATGCATATCATATTTTTTACTGAGTTAAGTATTGTATGTAATTAGTTTTGCTACAACAAGTGTATGGGACATTGGAAAAAAAAGTTGAATTTCCCCATGGGGATGAATAAAGTATCTATCTATCTATCTATCTATCTATCTATCTAGAGTTTGCAGAAACAAAAAAAAACATGGAAAGTTCTGTGGGCAAAATTGTGTTGTTAATAAGAGAGGTCAGAGGAGAATGGCCAGACTGATTCAAGCTGACAAAAACGTGACAGTAACTCTGATAACTCATGGCGTGCAGAAGAGTGCCATGGTAGCACTCTTACACTATTACAGCTCAAGGGATTGGAGTTCAGAGTTCAATCCCAGCATCCACTGTAAGGAGTTTGTATGCCTCCCCATCAAATATGTATGTTTTCTCCAGGTACTCTGGTTTCCTCCCATAGCCCAAAGATAAAACAACTGGTAGGTTAATTGATCATTGTAAATTGTCATTTTAAAAGGGTTAAATTGGTGGGCGTCTGGGCAGCAAGGCTCATAGAGCCACAAGGGCCTATACCGCGCTGTATCTCTAAACAATAAATAAAAGAACATCACTGTATGCACAACATGTCGAACCTTGAAGTGAATGGGTATAGCAGCAGAAGACCACAGGCTTACACCTAATAAAGTGGCCACTGAGTGTAGATGACACAGGAATGGAGCAGACCCTTTGACCTACCATGTTGTGCCAAACTAGTTACACTAGTCACTAAATGCCCACAAATGGTAATCCTTTCTGCTCAATATTAAACCTTTCTGTCCCTCCATTCTCTGCACATTCATGTCCCTATTAAGCACCTCTATCATATCTGTCTCCACCACCACCCCGGGAAGCCTGTTTCTGTCTCTGTGTAAAAACTCCTGCCCATCACTTCTCTTCTGAACTTACTCCCTGTTGCCTTAAGAAGAATTAGAGTGGTTTACCTCAGTCTTTCCACTGGTCCAAACGATAGCCTTTTCATCCAGCTCGAGATCATGGCCTGATGCCGAAGCTGCAGCGTAACGACCCACGTGCACATACTTGACTGATCCATCTTCCATCCACTGCCAGTTCACAATGTCATACGTTGCCACAATATTGCCATTCTCATCAAAATAAATCTCTTCTCCCCCTTTACTGGTGTATCTCAGTCCCTTCAGGTAATGTAAAAGCTTAGCAAAGGGTTACAGTTAGGTCAGATGGACAATGTCTTCACAGAATCAACTGATAAACCATAAAGTAACTGTTCCACCAATACCTTCCCCTCTCCCCATCTTCATATTCCGGCATCTTTCCCCTCCCTTTCCAGTCCTGTTGAAGAGCCTCAGCCTGAAATGTTGACTATTTATTCCTCTCCATAGCTGCAGCTTAACCTGCTGAGTTCCTCCAGAACCTTGTGTGTGTTGTCCCACTTATTCAGTTTTGTCAATTCATGATCTCACATCCTATCAGTTCTACATTCATTCACAGAACTACATGGAACTCACAGTTGGACAAAGTGATCTATTTCAGTGCTGATGCACAAGAAATCCCTCATGCTGGTAAGCTTCTTCCTTTTGCCTACACCTGTTTATCCATCTTTCCTTATATTAATCTACAGTATATTCGTTCACACCTACATTCTTGCTAACTCCATATTACTATGAATAAGACCAGAAGACTAGAAGAAAGAGTAAAGTTAGGTCACTCGGCCCATCAAGTCTACTCCATCATTCCATCATGGCTGATTTATTATCCCTCTCAGCCACACTCTCCTAACTTCTTGACGTCCTGACTAACCAAGAGTCTATCAACCGGTTTTAAATATACACAATGAATTGCACAGATTCACCACCCTCTGGCTAAAGAAATTCCTTCTCATCAAAGTCAAAATCAAAGTAAGTTTATTATCTCAACCCTGATATTCATTTTCTTGCATCCTTACTCAGTAATTCCATAATTGTATAATAACCATAATAGAATCAATGAAAGACAGCACCATCTTAAGTGTTCAACCAGTGTGCAGAAAACACAAATTGTGCAAATACAAAAATAATGAAGTATTAATGATAAATAAATGAGCAATAAATAACAAGAATATGAGATGAAGAGTCCTCGTTCTAAATGGAAGTCCCTCTACTCTGAGGCTGTGCCCTCTGGTCCTATACTTACCCACGATAGGAAACATACCCTCCATATCCATTCTATCAAGACCTTTCAATATTCAATAGGTTTCAATGAGGTGCCCCCTCATTCTTCTAGGCTCCAGTAATTACAGCCCTCAAACACTCTTCATACGCTAACCATTTCATTCCCAGAATCATTCTCATGAACCTCCACTGGAGTTTCTCCAATGCATTTTCTTCAACAGAGAGACCAAAACTGCTCAGAATACTCCAGGTGCAGTATGATCAGATTCTTATTAACCCTCAGCATCAAATCCTTGCTCTTATATTCTAGTCCTAAGAAACAAATGCTAACATTGCATTTGCCTTCCTTACCACTGACTCAACCTGCAAGTTAATCTTTAGGAAATTCTACACAACGACTCCCAAGTCCCTTTGAACCTCTATGTTTTTTTAATTTTCTTTCCTGTTCAGAAAATGGGCTATGCATTTATTCCTTCCACCAAAGTGCATGAACAGACATTTCCCTACACTATATTCCATTTGTCACTTCTTTACCATCTCCCAATCTGTCCAAGTCCTTCAGCAGATTCCCTGCTTCCTCAACACTACCAGCCCCTCCACCTACCATTGCCTTGTCTGTAAACTTGGCCACATTGCCATCAATTCCATCATCGAAATTTTGATATATAACATGAAAAGAAGTGGTCCAAACACAAATCCCTGCAGTACACCATAGTCACTAGCTACTAACCAGAAAAGGCCCTTTTTATTTCCACTCTTTGCCTCCTGCCAGTCAGCCAATCCTCTATCCATACAAGCATCTGTAGGGCTCTCAGTACCATTAACTGTGGTGTTAACTGTTCAGGCTAACAAAATGGCTTCTCTGCATTGTTATAATGAAATGGCTTCTCTGCATTGTTATAATGAAATGGCTTCTCTGTAATGTTACTTAATGCTGTAATGGGTTTCTGTATCTGGAATGTTTGGGTTATAAATGCAGATAAGAGGGGAACCAACCAATGGAGAATTGTTATTCTATCTTGTATGTGTGAGATGAGCGGGAGTTCACAGTCTTTTTCAGGAGGCCAGTGAGGAGGACGGATGTGTGAGGAGTGGACAGCAGTTCCAGGACGGCAAATACTGGATGTCGGTGGTTCAGAGCATGGCCGAAGGCTCGGAAGGTCATTATGGATGGAACCGGAGGCATGAGCTCCAACGTATTAAGATATTATGTGCACAAACTGATAAACTTACTGATTTGGCACCTTTAGGTTATCTGTTTCTGCTAACCCATCACTAAGAAATAACTATAAAGTCATAATTATTTACTCACCTTTGGTATATTGTCTGGTATTTGTGTTGCAAGCATGAACTGAGGGGACATTAAACCGTATTTACACCAAAGCATTACACAGTTCGCGGGGCAATGGCGGTTCACCCTAGGCGAACGGGGGTAAATTGGGGGCACAGATGCTACACATCTTTCCTGTAATACCTTAAGTTCTTATCTTGTTAGGCAGCCTCATATGTGGCACCTTGTCAAATGCCTTCTTAAAATCCAAGTAAACAATATCCACTTACTTCTTTTGTATACCCTGCCTGCTATTTCTTCAAAGAATTCCAACAGATTTGTCAGGTAAGATTTCCCCTTCAGGAAGCCATGCTGACTTTGGTCTGTTTTGTCACATGCCTCCAAATACCCCAAAATCTCATTCTTAACAAAGGACTCCATCATCATTCCAACCACTGAAGTCAGGGCAATTGGCCTATAATTTCCTTTCTTCTGCCTCCCTCCTTTCCTAAAGAGTGGAGCGACATTTTCAATGTTTCACTCTTCCTGAACCATTCCAGAACCTTTCTATTCTTGAAAGATCATTACTACTGCCTCCACGATCTCTTGAGCTACCACTTTCAAAATCCATGTGGTCCAAGTCACTTATCTACCTTCACACCTTTCAGCTTCCCAAGCACCTTCTCCTTAGTAATAGCAACTACACTCGCTTCTGCCCCCCAACACTCTCAAATTTCTGACAAAATGTTTGTATATTCCACAGAGAAGACTGGCACAAAAAACTTATAAAGTTTGTCTGCCATTTCTTGGTCCCCCATTACTGCCTCTCCAATGTCATTTTCCAGCATTACAATATCTATTCTTGCCTCTTTTTTTATTCTTTATAAATTCTCTTCCCAATCCTCTTTGGTTAGCTGGCCTTTGAAATTCATAAATTCTCTCCTTGTGGGTGTTTCAGTTGCCTTCTGTTGGTTTTTAAAAGCTTCCCAATCCTCTAACTTCCCACTATTCTTAGCTATGTTATATGCTCTCTCTTTTGCCTTTATGCTGTCTTTACCTTTACTTGTCACCCATGGATGCCTCATCTTCCCTTTCGAATACTTCTTCATTTTTGTGATGTATTTATACTGCACCTTCCAAATTGCTCCCAGAACTCCATCCATTGCTTTTCTGCCATCATCCCTGCTAGTTTCCCCTTCCAATCAACTTTGTCCAGCTGCTTTCTCATGCCTCTGTAATTCCCTTTACTCCACATTAATACTGACACATCTGACTTTATCTTCTCACTCCCAAACTGCAAAGTGAATTCTATCATAATATGATCACTTTCTCTTGTGTTCCTTTAACTTTTGCTCCCTAATCAAATCTGGTTCATTACACAACAACCAATTCAGAATTGCCATTTCCCCTAGTGGGTTCAACCACAAGCTGCTCATAAAAGCTGTCTCATAACCATTCAGATAGTGGAGTCACATAGGTGTCAGATAGTGGAGAGCACCTATGTGGCCATTCCCCTCAACAATAAACACTCCATTTTGAGTACTGTTGGGGGGTGAACAACCAAAAGGAAATTACAGGAATATGAGAGAGGAGCTTTCCCAGGTGGATTGGAGGAGGATACTGGTGGGGATGACAGCAGAGCAGAGATGGCTGAAGTTTCTGGGAATAGCTTACAAGGCGCAGGATAGATATGTCGCATTGGGGAAGATGTTCTCAAATGGCAGGGTAGGCAACCGTGGCTGACAAGTGAAGTTAACGACTGCATAAAAGCCAAGGAAAGGGCAGAGAAAGTAGCAAAAGTGAGTGGGAAGTTGGGTGATTAGGAAGCTTTTAAAATCCAACAAAAGGTTTTAATTAAACTCCTCATCTTTTTTTTCTCCAGTCCTGCTGAAGTGTCTTGGCCCATAAAGTCGACTTCACTCTGGCCTGTTGAGTTCCTCCAGCATTTTGTGTGTTTTGCTAAAAAAGCTATAAGATGGGAAAAGATAAAATATGAAGGCAAACTAGCCAATAATATAAAACAGGATACTAAAAGATTATTTTCCAATTATATAAAGAGTAAAAGGGAGATAAGAGTTGATATTGGACCACCGGAAAATGATGCTGGTGAGGTAGTAATGGGGGACAAAGAAATGTCAGATGAACTTTAATAGGTTTCAATAGATAAATTTAATGTCAGAGAAATGTATACAATATACATCCTAAAATTCTTTTTCTTTGCAAATATCCACAAAAACAAAGGAGGGCCCCAAAGAATGAATGACAGTTAAATGTTAGAACCCCAAAGCTCCATCCAACTCCCATCTGTCATGCATAAGCAGCAGCACAGCAAAGACACCCACAATCAAAAAAGCATCAGCACCCCCCCCCACCGAGCACTCAAGCATGCAGCAAAGCATTAATAAAAACACAGACTTGCAGTACCCCAAAGACTACTCGTTCACCCAGTAATTCAACATACCACAGGCTTTCTCTCTCTCTAACAAGGAAAAAGGAAGTGTCCCTGTTTCACAGTGAGAGGGGAGATATAACAAAGCAACTCACTGATTTATGGTGTTGAAAAGTAATGGGTACTTTGCATCTTGCAAAGGGTACTTAATGGGTACTTTGCATCTGTCTTCACTGGGAAAGACATCAGCAGTGTGCCAGAGGTCTGTAAGTGTCAGGAAGAAGGAATGAGTGCCATTGTTATTACAAAGGAAAAAGTGCTAGGCAAACTCAAATGTCTTCAGGTGGATAAGTCACTAGACCAGATGGACTACATCCCAGAGTCCTGAGAGAGGTTGCTGAAGAGATAATGGATGCATTGGTCATGATCTTTCAAGAATCACTTGACTCTGGCATGGTCATGGAAGACTGGAAGATTTCAAATGTCTCTCCACTCTTAAAGAAGGGAGAAAGCTAAAAGAAAGGTAGTTAAAAACCAGTTAGCCTCACCTCAGTGGTTGGGAAAGTGTTGGAGTCTATTATCAAATTTAAGGTTTTGGGGTACTTGGAGACTAATGATAAAATAAGTCAAAGTCAGCATGGTTTCTGTAAAGGGAAATCTTGCCTGTTAGAGTTCTTCGAGGAAGTAATAAGCAGCGTGGACAAAGGAGAGGCAGTGGATGTCATTTACTTGGATTTCTAGAAGGCATTTGCTAAGGTGCCGCACATGTGGCTGCTTAACAAGATAAAATCCTATGGAGTTGCAGGAAAGATACAGGCATGGATAGAGGAATGACTGACAGACAGAAGGCAGTGAATGGGAATAAAGGGGACTTTTTCCTGATTGGCTGCCAGTGACTAGTGGTGTTCCTCAGGGGTCAGTACTGAGACACTAATTTTCGCATTGTTTGTCAATGATTTAGATAATGGAATTGATGGCTTTGTGGCAATGTTTGCAGACAATATGAAGGTAGGTGTAGGGGTAGGTAGTGCTAAGGAAGCAATGCGATTGCAGCAGGACTTAGACAAATTGGAAGAATGGTCAAAAAACTGGCAGATGGAATACAGTGTTGGGAAAAGTATGATGATGCATTTTGGTAAAAGGAATAATAGTGCACACTATTTTCTAAGTGGGGAGAGGTTCAAACATCAGAAGTGCAGAAGGACTTGGGAGGCTTCATGCTAGACTCCCAGAACATTAATTTACAGGTTGAGTCTGTGGTAAAGAAGGGAAAAGGGATGTTGTAATTTATTTCAAGGGGAGTAGAATATAAAAGCAAGGAGATAATGCTGAGCCTTTATAAGACACTAATCAGGCCACATTTGGAATATTGTCAAAAGTTTGGTGCCCTATATTTCAAAAAGGATGTGTTGTCATTGGAGAGAGTCCAGAGGAGGTTCACAAGAATAATTCCAGGAATGGGGTTAACATATGAGGAGCATTTGTCATCTTCGGACCTGTACTCACTGGAACTTAGAAGAATGTGGGGAGGATCTCATTGAAACCTACGAAATTTTGAAAGGATTAGATAAGGTGGATGTGGAGAAGATGTTGCCTATGGTGGGGGGTATCCAGAACTAGAGGGTACAGCCTCAAAATTGAGAGGCAACCTTTTAGAATGGGGGTAAGGAGGACCACATAAAAAATGCTGCCCTCAACCACATCTCTTCCATTTCAAGCATGTCTACTCTTGCACCACCCACCCATCATTCTAACAGGGATAGGGTTCCTCTTGTTCTCACCTACCTCCCAACCAGCTTTTGCGTCCAGCACATAATTCTCTGAAATTTCTGCCATCTCCAACAGGATCTCACCAACAAACATATTCAGCTCCCCCTTGAGGTTTCACCTATTACCTTGTGTTTCTCTCTCCCCACCTTTTATATCTACTCCTCAGCATTTTTTCTCCAGTCCTGCTGAAGGGCTTCAGCCCAAAACATTGACTGCACTCTTTTGGCAGATGCTGCCTGGCCTGCTGAGTTCCTCCAGCACTTTGTGAGTGTTGCTCAGATTTCCAGTGTCTGCAGATTTTCTCTTGTTTGTGAGAGGTAAGGAGGAATATTTTCAGCAAAAGAGAGTAGTGAATCTGTGGAATGCTCTACCACAGACTGCAGTGGAGGCCAAGTCTGTGGGTATATTTAAGGATATGGCGAGAAGACAGGAGTATGGGGTTAAGTGGGATCAGCCATAATAGAATGGCAGATCAGACTCGATGGGCTGAAAGGCCTAATTCTGCTCCTATGTCTTATCATCTTATGGTCTTATTCTACAAATTCCCTCTAGAGATCTGGCACCAACTTCATTTTCCCAATTTACCTGAAAATTGGAATCCCCTATCGTAACATTGCATTTATTATATCGTTTTTTCTATTTCCCCATAAAATGTATATGCTACATCCTGCCTACTGTTCAGGGACTATATATAACTTCCATCAGGGTCTTTTTTACCCTTGCAGATTCTTAACTCTACCCACAAGGGTTCTACATCTCCCAACCCTATGTCATCTCTTTCTGAGAATTTGATGTCATTTTTTACCAATGAAGTTATCCCACCCGCTCTGCCCATCTGCCTGTCCTTTCGATATAAGGTGTATCCTTGGATATTAAGCTCCCAACTATAATCTTCTTTTATCCACGACTCACTGATGCCTACAACTTCATATCTGCCAATCTCAAACTGCACAACAAGATCACCTGCCTTATTCCGTATCCTCCATGCATTCAAATATAACACCTTCATTTCTGCATTCATCACCCTTTTCAAATAAGAACCTGCAAAGTGTAGAGGACTCAGCCCAAAACATCCCTCCCCACCTTTGATAGTATCCACTGGAGCCTTTGCCTCAAGAAGGTGACATCCTTCATCAAAGATCCACACCATCTAGACCATGCCATCTTCTCAGTTACCATCAGGCAGGAGATTAAAAAAGTACATTACATTACCATTACATTCCAGAGCATAGACTTCCCTTCAACCATTTGACTCTTGAACCAACTAGCCAAACCATAATCACAACAGCTTTTCAATATAACCACGTTGTACTAAAATGGACTTCCTTGTTCAAATTGTGTCCTTTCTTATAAAATTTGTATATAAGTTATGTCTTACTTGTGAATACCGCTTATGTGATGCTATGTTCCTGTGATGCTGCTGCAGTCGAGTTCTATGTACTCGTGCATTGGACAATAAAGTCGACTTTAACACCACACTGTTATTAGAGGGGGTTCTCCGGGATGGCACAGTGGTTCTGCAGGTAGTAACAGCTTGAAGATCAACAATCTAAATTCTGGCCTTTCAATTTCCAACCTGACTTGTTCCTTTGTCTCATCATTCTCGTCATTCTCTCTGCCCTTTGGACCAAGTACAGTGAGCACACTTTAAAAATTACCTGCCATGGTTGAAGATTGAAGATGTCGGCGTAGGTCCGATTGTCAAACAGGCTTCCATTACTTTTGTTTGTATGTAATTTGTGAAGGGCGTGAGCAATCGCATACACAGCCTTATACACATTGTATGAAATCCTTAATTCTGATACGTCAGAATATATATTGTAGGTGCTGTTTAATTCTTCCAGCCCCGTGCATTCCTTTAGAGATGACATTTCTTCCCCCTGCCCCTTGCGCTCAGCTGAGGTGTTAATGGAACACCTGAATATCGTCTCCCACAACTCATTCACAAAGATATTGTTCGGAGTTTTGAATGGATGGGCCTCAAGAAGGAAATTCCTCAGGCCCGGAATCTCACCTCTGCGAATTGCGAACCCTATTGTCCCGGACAGAAGGGGGAGATTCTCTCTGGTTGCGATCAACGCAGAGGTGACCCAGGCCTCGCTCGCTATCCATTGCTTTCCAGTGATATTTTGTCTCACGATTTCTTGGATTAAAGGATACGCGTCTCCCTCAATGGCAAACATGACGATGACCCTGGCAGTCGATGCTTTAATCGTCTCTGCAATTTGAAGGATCTTTTGCCTGGTGTACATTTTTGGAATTATTTCAGCAAAGGCAATGCACACCCCCAGCCTTCTGACTTCGTCACTGAATGCTTGAATGCCATTACGGCCATAGTCATCGTCACCGGCCACTGAACCCACCCATGTCCAGCCAAATCGGTGCACCAGCCGGGCCATACCTTGGGCCTGGTAAGTGTCACTCGGTATTGTGCGGAAAAAGGCCGGGAACTCGCTCTTGTCGCCGAGGCAGGTGCAGGAGGAGAAGTAGCTAACCTGGTGGAAACACATGTCAAAATGTCAGGTACCTCTTCATGTATCAATAAGATTGAAAGAACACAGAGAAAATTTAGAAAGATGATATCAGGATTTCAGAACCTGAGTTATAGGGAAAGGTTGATCAGGTTAAGACTTCATCCCCTAGAGCATAGGAAAATGAGAGGTGATTTGATAAAGGTATACAAAATATTGAGGAGTACAGACAGGGTAAATGCAAGCTGGGTTTTTCCACTGATGTTGGGTGAGGCGAGAACTAGAGGTCATAGGTTAAGTGTGAAAGGTAAAATGTTTAAGGGAAACCTAAGGGGAAACTTCGTCACTCAGAAGTGGTGAGAGTAAGGAACAAGCTGCTAGAGGAAATGGTGGATGAAGGTTCAATTTAAATATTTAAGAAAACTTTGCATAGGTACAAGGATGGGAGGGGTATAGAGGGCTATAGTCTTGGTGCAGGCCATTGGGACTAGGCAGATCAATAGTTCTGCATGGACTAGAGGGGCCGAAGGACCTGCAGTGCAGTAGTGTTCTATGTATTACAGGACAATTAAAACAGATTTTACACTTTAATATGGTGTTGAAACATTGAATATTTAATATAAAATCATGGTACTGGTGAAATGAGATGGATGGAGTTTTGACCGAAAAATTCAACAATTTCTTTCCCTCCACCAATGCCAGAATCAGAATCGGGTTTATTACCTCTGAACGTATGTTGTGAAACTTAGTTTTTGTTGCAAGACAAGTAAATGCTATGAGTTACAGAGTGCAAAAAAAGAATAGTGAGGTAGTTTTCATGAAATCTGGTGGCAGAAGAGAAGAAGATCTTCCTAAAACATTGAGTGTGTGTCTTCAGGGTCCTGTACCTCCTCCTCGATGGTCATAATGAGGAGAAGGCAGATCCAGGGTGGTGAGGGTCCTTATGATGGATGCCACCTTCATGAGCCACCTTCCCTCTGTAGATGCTGACTTCCTCCAGCACCCAAACAAAGCAGGGCTGCTTGATCAACCACCCAGGTACCACCCTAAATAAGCATTCACTCCACCATTAGCCTGCAGTGCCTGCAGTGTGTATCATCCTCAATCTGCCCCAACCAGTCCATGCTGACAACAGTGCCCACCCAGCTAGACCCAACATCCTATGTTTGTCTCATATCCCTCCAAGCCCTGCTCAGGTACCTATCTACTCACATCTTAAATGATTATACCTGACTCAACCACTTCCTCTAGCAGCTCATCCCAAATAGTTACTACACTTGCATAAAAATGTGGACCCTCAGGTCTCTTTTAAATCTTTCCTTTTCAGCCTAAATCTATGCCCCTTAATTTTTGCGGTTTTTCACTGTACCTTGATACATGTGACAATAATAATCCAATTGACCTGAATAAGTTCCACATTTGCCCAACAATAATTAGATTATATTAGATTCAACTTTATTGTCATTGTGCCAAATACAGATACAAAGCCAATGAAATGCAGTTAGCATCTAACCAGAAATGAAAAGAATAGTGTTGTTTACAAAATAACTGCAAATAAAAAGTGCTACAGCACACAAATATAAAAGTACTGAGACAGTACAATATGGATGCAATACTGCTTAGCGCTGTGATGTGAGGTTCAGCAGGGTCACAGCCTCAGGGAAAAAGCTCTTCCTGTGCCTGCTGGTGTGGGAGCGGAGGCTCCTGTAGCGCCTACTGGATGGGAGGAGAGTAAAAAGTCCATGGTTAGGGTGAGATGCATCCTTGATAATGCTTTTCACCCTGCCCAGGCAGCGTTTATGGTAGATGTTCTCAATGGTGGGCAGTTGGGTGCCGATAATCCGCTGGGCAGTTTTCACCACACGCTGGAGCACTTTGCAGTCCGATACGAGACAATTGCCATACCACACTGAGATACAGATGGTGAGTCTGCTCTCAATGGTATAGAGGTAAAAGTCCGTCAATATCTGGGACAGAGGTGAGCTTTCTTGATGCTGTACAGGAAATAAAGACACTGTTGCGCCTTTTTGATCAGGATGGAGGAGTTCGGAGACCAAGTGAGATCCTCAGAAATGCGGACACCAAGGAATTTGAAGCTTGATACATGCTCCACTACAACTCCGTTGATGTAGATAGGGACGTGAGTGTGGCTCCTAGCATGCCTGAAGTGCACAATGATCTTCTTGGTCTTCTGGGTGTTAAGGGCCAGGTTGTTGTCGGCACACCATGTGGCCAGGTGCCGGTCCTCATCCCTGTAGGCCGTCTCATCATCCCCTCTGATCAGGCTAACCACCGTGGTGTCGTCTGCGAACTTGATTATGGAGTTAGAACCATGTACAGCAATGCAGTCATGGGTGAAAAGGGAGTACAGAAGAGAGCTCAGCACACAGCCTTGAGGCATGCTGGTGTTCAGGGTGAGAGTGGAGGAGGAGAGGTTGTCTAACATAACAGACTGGGGTCCGTTAGTCAGAAAGTCCAAGGTCCAATTGCAGAAGGATGAGTTGATACCAAGCTGGTGAAGTTTGGCAATCAGCTTGGAGAGGTCACAGTATTGAATGCCGAACTAAAATCAATGAACAGCGTTCTGACGTAAGAGTTGGGTATGTCCAGGTGGGTCAGGGCAGAGTGAAGTGCCATGGAAATGACATCCTCTGTTGACCTGTTGGTGCGATCGGCAAATTGATGGGGCCCAGAGTAGTGGACAGACAGGATTCCATATGTGATAGAACCAGTCTCTCAAAGCACTTTGCAGTGATGGGGGTGAGTGCAACTGGGCGGAAGTCAGTCAGGCCCGTGGCAGTGGAATGCTTCGGCACTGGCACGATGGTGGCGATCTTGAAGCTTGTGGGGACAACTGCCTGGGCCAGGGACAGATTGAAAATGTCCGTGAAGACCCCGGTCAACTGCCATGCACAGACTCTGAGCACATGGCCAAGTATTCCATCCGGTCCAGCTGCCTTCCGTACATTCACCCTGCTCAGGGTGGCGCAAATATCGGAGGTGGAAAGTGAGAGAGGCAGTTCACCATGTGGGAGAGCTGCTTTGAGGGTGACCTCCTTGTTCCCTCGGTTAAAATGAGCGTAGAGGTAATTGAGCTCACCAGGGGGGGAAGCAGAGCTGGGAGGGGGCACAGTACTAGGTGGTTTGAAGTCTGTAATGACCTGTACGCCATGCCACATGCGCCGGGCGTCTGAGGAGTTGAAATGCTCCTCGATTCTCTGTTTGTATATGTGTTTAGCCTGAGAGATTCCCCTCCTCAGGTTGGCCCTAACTGAGCTGTAAGCCTCCCGGTCTCCAGACCTGAAGGCTGAATATCTGCTTTGAGCAGGAGGTGAACCTCTCTGTTCATCCATGGTTTCTGGTTGGGGAAAACTTTAATTTGTTTTTGTGATGTCACACACTTGTTGATGTGCTCAAGGACAGAGTTGGTATGTAATGAGTACATATTAAAAGTAATTGCTCACCAGCTCATCTCCTTCCTCAGAAGGCTAAAGAAATCTGGTGTCTGCTTTGATCTTGACCAGTTTTTTATTGATGCATAATAGAAAGCATCCTATCTAGATGTATCACAGCTTGGGATGGCAACCTCTCTGCCTGTGACAGCAAAAGGGCTGTGGATACAGTTCAGCACATCACAGGAACCAGCCAACCTTCGAAGCACACCGTCACACTACCTTAGTAAAACAGCCAACACACCCTGAGCTTTCCCCCTTGCCTCTCTCCCATTGGGTAGAAGATAGGGAAACATGAAAACTCGTACCATCAAGTACATGGCCAGCTTTGACCCCATTATTTAAGAATATTGGATGATCCCTCAGTGTGATAAGTTGGACTCTTGACCTCACAATCTATTTTGTCATGACCTTCTTGTCTTCCTGCACTGCACTTTCTCTGTAAGTAATGCTTTGTAACACACTGTTATAATGAAATAATCTCTATGAACAGTGTGCAAGACAAGATTTTCACTGTAGCTCAGTATGTGACAAGAACAAAACAACTCACCAATTTCATTTACCAGAATCAGTTGCATATGTGACTACACATTAAAAGTAGTTGCTTTACAACATACTGACCAAATTCTTTTATTCTTTCTAAGATTGCCCATGCACAAAAATACACAAACACACACACACACATGAATCTTACCATTCGGACTTTGAAAGGTGACATTATGTTTGCCATGCACAAAAATACACAAAAATACACAAACACACACACACACACATGAATCTTACCATTGGGACTTTGAAAGGTGACATTATGTTTGCCACCACCAGTGACTGGCTGGACCCAGAGTCACCAACAATCACAGGAATGGATGAGGTCCCCTTGCATTTGTAATTGGAGACGTCTTCATTTGGTCCACTAGCTAACATTAATGCTGCCCTCATAGAATGCACTGGAGTGGTGCATGTGTCATAAATATTGTAGCCCAGTGTAATGTTTGGCAGAAGGGATGGGTCTTCATTTATTTCTTGTAATGTGAAGAGCATTGTCTGTAACCAACGAAATGACCTAGAATTGAAACTAAAGAGTAGATGTTAAACAATCACAAGCAAGAGGAATTGATGTTCTTCAACTTACAGTAATGCCCCCTACTCCTTCACCATTCCCCATTCCCATTTTCCTCTCTTACTTTACCTGCCCATCACCTCCCTCAGGTGCTCCCCCCCCCCCCCCACTTCCCTTTCTTCCATGGCTTTCTGTCCTTTCCTGTCAGATTCCTCCTTCTCCACCCCTTCCTTCATCTCTTTCACCAATCAAATTTCTCAGCTCTTTGCTTCACCCTTTCCCCTCTCCCCGTTTCACCTATCACCTACTTCCTTGTATTCCTTCATCGCCTCCCCCCACCTTCTTACTCCAACTTCTCATCTTTTTCTCTCCAGTCCTGATGAAGTATCTCGTCCCAAAACATTGACTCTGCCATAGATGCTGCCTGACCTGCTGAGTTCCTCCAGCATTTTGTGTGTGTTGAGTAGATGATGATTTTGTTTGACAGCTTTATGTCAGAAGATTTGGGCACTTTGAATAAATTGACACAGTTTATTAACAGCATAGAGTGAGAAGTTTGTTGTACATAGAACATTGAACACTACAGCACAGGACAAGCCCTTTGGCCCACAATGTTGTGCCAACAATTTAACCTGCTCTAAGATTAATCTAACTCTTCTGCCCTATATTACCCCCTATTTTTCTATCATCCATGTGCCGATCTAAGGGTTTTGTAAATGTCCTCAATGTATCTGCCTTTACCACCACTACCTGTAGCCCATTCCACACATCCACCACACTATGTAAAAAAAACTTGCCTCTGACATCCAACATCACCTTTAATTTTTTTAACAGCTGCACAAACCAGCTATTTCTCCGAGCAGCAAATTTTTACATGGCCTGAAAATTGCACAGCACTTTATGTTAACAGGAGTAAATGTTGATTTTGTTTGAAAGCTTTATATCGGAAAATTGGAGCACTTTATGTTTACATTGTGTGGAAGAAAATTCCAGCTGCATGGCAATGAAGGTTACGCGCATGGGAGCATTTCAGTTATTGCACACCTGCACACCCACGTAGAACATCCACCCTACACTTTCTGCCAATCACCTTCAAATTATGACCTCTTGTATTAGCCATTTCTGCACTGGATAAAACTCACTGGTTGCCCATAAGACCACAAGATATAGGAACAGAATTAGGCCACTTGGCCCATCAAGTCTGCTCTGCCATTTCATCGTGGCTGATCCAATTTTCAAATTTTCCATTCTCCTGCCTTCTTCCTGTATCCCCTCATGATCTGTCCAATCAAGAATCTATCAAACTCTGCCTTAAATGTACGTAAAGACTTAGCCTCCACAGCTGCCTGTGGAAAAGAATTCCACAGATTCACCGCTCTCTGGGTAAGGAACTCCTCCTCAGCCTCGATTCTGAGGCTGAGCCCTCTGGTCTTTGGCTCTCCCACCACAGGAACCAGCTTCTGCACATTCACTCTATCAAGGCCTTTCAGCATTTGATAGGTTTCAATGAGGTCACCCCTTACTCTTCTGGTTCCAGTGAATACAGGTCCAGAGCCATCAAATGCTCTTTATATGGCATTTTCAATCCTGGAATCAATTTTGTGAACCTCCTTTGAAACCCCCTACAGTTTCAGAACATCCTTCCTAAGATAAGGGGCCTAAAACTGCTCAAAATACTCCAAGTGAGACCTCACCATTGTTTTAAAGTCTCAACATTACATCTGTGATATCCATTTGGTCTATGCCTTGTTATCATCTTGTACACCTCTATCATGTCGTATCGCATCCTCCTACATTTCAAAGAGAAAAGCTCTAGCTCACTCAAACTATCCTCATACAAAATGCTCGATGATCTTTGCCATCTATACAGATAATTTCATTACAACAGTGCATTGAGGTACAGTAGTACAATGGAAATACAATAGCAAGATGTAGAATAAAGTGTTACATTTACAGAGAAAGTGCAGTGCAGGCAGACAATAAAGTGAAAAGACATGACATTGTAGATCGTGAGGTCAAAAGTCCATCTTATCATAGAAGAGTCTTTTCAAGATTCAACATTCAAGATTGGTTATTGTCATTCAGCACTACTTAAGAGTAAAGGAGAACGAAATAACTGTTACACTGATCCGATGCAGCATAAGTATACGCAATAAGTATAAAGAACAAAATAATTATAAATATAAAAGCAATCCTATAAAACAAGAAACTGACTGAGTGTGGCCGTACACACATAAGTTTATATATACAGAGCAATTGTATGTACATAAAGTGACGCTAGGTGCAGGTGTACCTGTTCATAAGCCGTCTCTGACGGGAAATGATAAAATGAAAAAAGTTACCTGGCAAAAAGAACTGTTATTCTAGGTAGCTGCAGGGCATATGAAAACACAGTAGGACAGTGACTGTATCAGTGTAGGTATGAGGTGTGGAGTATAAGCACAAAATAACAGGAGTATTGATGTGACTAAAGCTGGGGGTCAGTGGGGTTGGTTAGTGGAGGAGGTGTTGATCAGCCTGATGGCCTGGGGGAAGTAACTGTTTTGGAGTCTAGTGTTGCTGCTGTGGATGTTGTATAGTCTGTTCCCTGAGGGGAGTGGGACAAACAGTCCATGAGCAGTACAATGTCATCAAGGACTACAGATTGGCCAATTGGTCTGAGTCAACTCTTTCAAAGGGCTGTTTCATTGGTCCCTCACTTGCAACGTATTCCTGACACATTTTCTCAAGATTATCAAATTAAGTTTGACAAATAGTGCATTATAATTGATTTAACGTGGTAATAGATGATAAAACTTCAGAGACACAAGAGACTGCAGATGCTGGAATCTAAAACAACGCACAAAATAGCTGGGGGAACACAGCAGGTCAGGCAGCATCTGTGGAGGGAAATAGACAGTTGATGTTCCAAATTGGGACCCTTCATCTGGACTGAATGATGCCATTGTCTTTCAGTGCAAGTAAAGGGTCACAACCCAAAATGCCAACTATTCATTTCTGTGGTGAAATCTTCTGTCTTTCAAACAATTAAAGATAACAGGACCTATAAAGTTTTTAATAGCTAGTCTCATAGATAGGTCATTTTGATGACAATAGTTTGCATATATCTGCAATGCCCCACATCTAAATTCTAAGAAGAGAGAGATGAATTCGGCATTAACCTAAGGGTGGTAGTGGGAATAATCTCCCACTATCTATTAAATGTTCCCATCTGATGAGCCCCCATCTACCTGAAGCAATTAGATGTTCCCAGTGGCGTGCACCTCAAATAGCCTCTAACAACCGTCCAGCTCCTGACCTTCAGGTGTGGCTTAGCTATTAAGCCTGGTGGAACCTTTTCTACTGACAATAGAAGGGGTAAAGGCGGGTTACTGGCTCCATAAACTAGCCACTTCAGGCAGATGGGGTTCATCAGCCATGGTTGGTAGCTCATCTAGGAGAAGGAAAACTCTGATCTCAAACCTCCGCTGCCTTGTAGCTATACCCACTCATGGGAAAGGGTTTGAGAGTAAACCCTGAGGAAAAATCCAGAGCTGGAGTCCCTACGGCAGTCCTACTTTGAGTTCAACAGTGACTGGTAACTCCTGAAGCACTGCTGATGCCAAAATGCATTGGTCTCTGCTGTTCCCTAGGATTCTTCAGCTGTGTGGAAAGGGGGAGTTTGCTCTCCATATCATGTTCACTGCTGGGACGCAACATCCATGGTCGACCCCAAGCAATGCAGAGCCTCAGAAAGCATCCTATCCAGATGCACCATAGCTTTCTATGCAACTACGCTTGCCCAGGACTGCAAGAAACTGCAGAGAATAATGGATACAACTCAGCACCAGAGTGCCCTCCATGGATGCTATCTACACTTCTTGCTACCTTAGCAAGACTAAATAATCAAGTACTCCTCCCACTCTGGATGTGTTCTCTTCTCCCTCTTCCCATTCAACAGAAGATACAAGATCCTGAAGGCATGTACCACCAGGCTCAAGAACAGAGTAGAATTTGTCCTTATCAGACTACTGAACAGATGTCTAGAGCAATAAAATTGACTTTTGACCTCATAATCTTAAACCTTATTATCTACCTGCACTGCACATTCTCTGCGAGTGTAACACTTTATTCTGCACTCTGTTATGGTTTTCCATTGCACAACCTTGGTGCACTGATGTGAGAAATGATCTGTATGGACTGCATGCAAAACACCTCAGTACATGATTCAATTCGTATTGATTACCAGATCATTTCACTCTCAAGTGCTGAAAACATACACCCAGTGGCCACTTTACTGGATACCTCCTGTGCCTAATACAGTGACTACTCAGTGCATGCTCATGGTCTTCTGCTTTTGTAGCCCATCCTCTTCAAGATTCGACGTCGTACCTTCAGAGATGCTCTTCTGCACATCACTATTATAACAAGTGGTTATTTGAATTATTAACACTTGTCAGCTTCAACTAGTCTGGCCATTCTCGTCTGACCCCTCAAACCAGCCCATCTGACACCAACAATCATTCCACAGTCAAAGTTACTTAGATCACATTTCTTCCCCCATTCTGATGTTTGGTCTGAAGAACAACAGAAGAGATTAGTTTAATTGACCACAGTCAATGTGAGAGTGAATTTGGTTAAAATAAGAAAGAATGCTGTAAATACTCATGGCACCTCAATCCCATCCCTTTGTAAAGTCCATCCCTCCCCACACTCTGAAACAGAATAACAAATTGTTGTTTCTTTCGCTTTGTTCTCATGAAAGACCATCTACCCGAAATGTTACCCCTGCTTCATTTTCCACATAAACTGCTTAATTTGTTGAATGTTTTCAGCATTTTCTGTTATTATCAAAGTTCAAAGTAAATTTGCTATCAAAGAGCGTAACTGTCACCATATACTAATATAATGACATTCATTTTCAAGATTCAAAATTCGAGACTGTTTAATGTCATTTCTAGTATATAAGTGTAAAGGAGAATGGAATAGTTGAAATTCCAAATCTGGAGCAGAACAAAAAGAAGCACAAGATAAAGAACAAAATAATAATAAAAATCACAATAAATACGAAAACATAAGTTAGCTTTTATACATAGATTGATTGTAAGTCCATAAAGTGGTGCTAGACGCAGGAGTGTCTGTACATATGATGACCCTGTTAGGAAATGATAAAGTTGTGGTGGGGTGAGTTAATGGCTGGAGATGTTGATCAGCCTTATTGCTTGGGGAAAGGAACTGTTTTTGACAGTAAAACAAGTATAACCATAGAATCAGTGAAAAACTATTCAAAAAGACTGACAAGCAACCTATATGCTAAAGATGACAAAAATGCAAATACAAAACAATAATAAATAATTAATACTGAGAACATGAGTTGTAGAGTCTTACAAAGTGCTGTAGACACAACTCTCCACCAACAACACACGCAGCCGATGGCAATGTCCACACACCATCACAGACTTCAAAGCTAACACAGGGGAGTTTCCTACATCGTTGCCTCTCTCCCAGGTGAGCTAAATCTTTTTTATGCTCGATTCAATGTTGCCAACACTGAGACCCTGAGGAAAGCTGCCGAAGTGACCTGTGCCTTGGACATCTCTGAGGCCAAAGTACGCAGGTATTTCCAACAAGTGGACAGTCGCAAGGCTACGGGACCGGACTGCATCCCAGGGCGGGTACTCAGAGTTTGCATGGCATAACTGGCAGGTGTGTTTGCAGACATTTTTAATCTCTCCCTCTCCCAGTGTAGAGTGCCCTCCTGTTTCAAAACATCCACCATTGTTCCTTTACCTAAAAAGATCAAGGTAACATGTCTGAACAACTAGCACACTGTCACACTCACTTCAATAATAAGCAAATGCTTTGAGAGGCTGGTCAAGGACTACATCTGCAGTACGCTACCACCACACTGGACCCCCTACAATTCACCTACTAACACAACCGATCGACAGATGACACAATAGCCACTAATCTACATACTGTCCTTACACATCTGGAGAAGAACAATACTTATGTGAGAATGCTGTTCTTGGACTACAGTTCAGCATTCAACATCATAATTCCCTTCAGGCTCAACAAGAAACTCGGAGACCTTGGCCTTCACCCTGCCTTATGTAGCTGGATCCTGGACTTCCTGTCAGATTGTCAGCAGGTGGTAAGAGTGGGCTCCCTCACCTCTGTCCCTCTCACCCTCAACACAGGAGCCCTTCTGGGCTGTGTCCTAAGACCCTTTCTTTACTCTCTGTATACCCATAACTGCGTCGCCACCCACAGCTCTAATCTGCTAATTAAATTTGCTGATGACACTTCATTAATTGGCCTAATCTCAAATAATAATGAGGGAGTCTACAGAGAAGAAGTCATCACCCTGACACAGTGGTGTTAAGAAAACAACCTCTCCCTCAATGTTGCAAAATCTAAGGAGCTGGTTGTGGACTACAGGAGGAATGGAGACAGGCTCACCCCCCATTGACATCAATGGATCTGGGGTTGAGAGGGTGAACAGCCTTAAGTTCCTCGGCATAAACATCACTGAGGATCTCACTTGGCCTGTACATACTGGCTGTGTGGTGAAAAAGGCACAACAATGCTTCTTTCAGCTCAGACATTTGAAGAAGTTTGGTATGGGCCCCAAATCCTAAGAAATTTCTACAGGGGCACAATTGAGAGCAACTGACTGGCTGTATCACTGCCTGGTATGGGAACTGTACCTCCCTTAATTGCAGGATCCTGCAGAGATTGGTGTGGATAGCCCAACACATCTATAGATGTAACCTTCCCATGATTCAGGACATTTACAGACAGGTGTGTAAAAAGGGCCTGAAGGATCATTGGGGATTCGAGTCATCCCAACCACAAACTGTTCCAACTGCTGCCATCCAGGAAACAGTACCACAGCATAAAATCCAGGACCAACAGGCCCCGGGACAGTTTCTGCCACCAAGCCATCAGACTGATTAATTCATGCTGACACAATTGCATTTCAATGTTTTACTGACTGTCCTGTTATACATATTATTTATTATAAATTACTATAAATTGCACATTGCACATTTAGATGGAGACGTAAAGATCTTTACTCCTCGTGTATATGAAGGATGTAAGTAATAAAGTCAATTCAATTCAAATTCAATTCAATTCAATTAGTTGTGGAGTCAATTCAGTGTTGTGGTGATTGAATTTATCCACACTGGTTCAGGAGCCTGATGGTTGAAGGGTAATAACTGTTCCTGAACCTGGTGTTGTGGGACCAAAGGTTCCTGTACCTCCTTCCCAATGGCAACAGCAACAAAAGATCATGGCTTTGGATGGTGGAGATCCTTGGTGATCCTTTTGTTATGGCAGTGCTCTTTGTAGGTGTATGCAATGGTGCTCAGATATCTCAGGTAATAATACATCTTTCTCCCAAAATTAAATGTCCAAGTCTGAGCATTGAGTTCATTTCAAATTGTGATCTTTTTATCAGCTTTCAGGTTCATCCATAGTTACTTTATGTAGACCTATTACCTACTTTTGCCTTGTACTGCCATCACTTGTCCCCATATAGTCTTCTCATAGAGCTCTTCCTTTGCTCTTTCCTCCCACTCCTTTACATCCTTAAACTTCTTTATCACTGACTATTTCCATTTCTAATGAAAGGATATCACACTGAAGCCATTGTTTACCCTCTCCATGGATGTTATCTGGCGTGCTGAATATTTACAGCATATTCCAGGCTCCCAGCTCTTCCCTGTCACTGATCTCTGACATGATCAGCATTGGTCAAGTTTTTCTACTCACTTGCTTCAGAGAATTTAATTTCCCAAATTTCACATATGTGCAAAAACTCTTGCTCTAGCCTCTTCACCAGATGGACTCTTAACCTCACAATCTACCTCATCGTAACTTTACACCTTCATGCCTGCCTGCACTGCACTTCCTCTGCAACTGTAACACTTTATTCTACATTGGTTGTTGTTTTCCCTCCTACTACCTCAACGCACTGTGTAGGCGGTATGCAAAACCAAGTTGTTCACTGTACCTTGGTACATGTGGCAATAATAAACCAACTTATCAGTTTAATTTATCAATTTACCATTGTTATTAAGTGGTTACTTTTAGCATACACAGAGAATTCTGTTGTACTTCCTATTAACTTAATATGTGAATGGTTTTAATGCCACCTAGAAATATTTACTCACATTATTTGAGCAAATAGTATATAGAATATAGAACAATACAGCACAATACTGTACAATATTGTGCCAATATTCTAACCTGCTCCAAGATCAGTCTAACGCTTCCCTCCCTCAAAGCCCATGTTTTTCATCCGCGTGCCTATCTAGGAGTCACTTAAATGTCTCCTATGTCTCTACTCTGCCTTTAAACCACTCCTGACAGCAAATTCACCACACCCAACACTCACTGTGTGAACAAAACTACCTTTGACATCACCTCTATATTTTCCTCCAATCAACTTAGAGTTATGCCCTCTCATATTAGCGATTTCCACGCTGGGAAAAGGGTGCTGGTTAAAAAATAAGAGATTAATATCTATCGTCTTATATATCTCTATCAAGTCACCTCTCCTCCTCCTTCACTCCAAAGAGACCAAGCTCATTCAACCCTTCTTGATAAGACATGCCTCTAATCCAGGCAACATCGTGGTAAATCTCCTTTGCTCTCTCGCTAAATCTTCCACATCCTTCCTATAATGAGATGGACAAAACTGAAAAGAATATTACAAGTAAGATCTAACATGGTTTTATAGCTGTAAGCAGTTTTGTGCGCCACCTTTTCAAAAAGCCTTCTGAAAATCCAAGTAAACCACACCCACTGGCTCTCCTTTGTCTATACTCCTCTAAGAATTTCTCATGGCTTTTGAACTCAATCCCCCCGCTAACAAATGCCAGCAGACCAAACACCTTCTTTTCACTCAACCAACTTGTGCAGCAAATTTGAAGGATTTACAGACGTGGACCTCATAATATCCCTGTTCCTCCACACTGCTAAGAATCCTGTCCATAACCATGTACCCCGCCTTCAAGTTCACACTTCCAAAAGTGAATCACTTCACACTTTCCTGGACTGAGTGAGCAAACAACAGCGGTCACAGCTCCTGACTTACCCATCACAGAAAGGTGGCTCTGGTTCAGACCTGAAGGAGATGCTGGGTTGAATTAATCTAAAATGAATTGGAAATAAGCCATTCAGGACAACATCTCCCTCCATGGAGATGCGGGAAAGATCAAACTTCCCTCGGCGCCTGCACATTCGTTCATCTGATCCAGCAGTGTGGCACAATGAAAGAAAGAAACTCAAAGACAGAAGAAAATACATTGTTGTCCGCATGTAACAGTTATGATTCTGTCCAATTCCTTCCCCTTTTATAGCCCCTCGGCAGATTAGATCATGTCAAGTGAAAAGATGGATAATTAGTCATTACAAGTAAATGGGAACTGAATAGCTCGGTGCGGATTTAATCACAGAAGCCTCCATTGCACATGAGAATAGATAATAATTGGGGAATGTACATCAATATCATTTATGTCTCA
This sequence comes from Hemitrygon akajei, assembly GCF_048418815.1. Classification (NCBI taxonomy): domain Eukaryota; kingdom Metazoa; phylum Chordata; class Chondrichthyes; order Myliobatiformes; family Dasyatidae; genus Hemitrygon; species Hemitrygon akajei. Next base: position 194,169,259 of record NC_133126.1, read on the forward strand.
ATGGTTAAAGACATTTGGGAGCATGCATTAACACTAGGTTTTTGAGTCTTATTAAATAAAATTTAAGACAACACCACAAGAACCCCTTCTCACCTTCCCCACAAGTCACAAGCATTGACTCCATAAGACACAAGAGTTTAATCAGGCCACTTGGCCATTGAATCTGCTCCACCTTTTGATCATAGCTGTTTTATTGTTCCCTCTCAGCCACATTCTCCTGCCATCCCCCCATAACATTTGATGTCCTTACTAATCAAGAAGTATCAGCCTTTGCTTTAAATATACCCAATGACTTGGCCTCCACAGCCATCTATGGCAATAAATTCCACAGATTCTCCACCCTCTGGCGAGAGAAATTTTATTTACTCTCAATTCTAAAGGGACATGCTTATATTCTGAGTCTGTGCCCTCTGGTCCTAGATTCTCCTACAAATGGAAACTACCTCTCCACATCCACTCTAACCAAGCCTTTCAATATTCAGTAGATTTCAATGAGAACCCTCCTCATCCTTCGAAACTCTGGAAAGTATAGGTCCACAGCCATCAATTGCTCCTCATGTGTTAGCCCTTTCGTCACAGATGTCATTCTCATGAACCTTCTCTGGGCCTTCTCCAATGTCAGCATATCCTTCCTTAGTTATGGGGTACAAAATTGCTCACAATATTCCAAATGTGCTCTGATCAATGCCTTATGAAGTCTCAGCATTATATGCTTGATTTTATATTCTAGTCCTCTTGAATGCAATCATTGCATTTGCCTTCTTTACCAACAACTCAACCTGCAAGTTAACCTTTAGGGAATCATGCACAAGGACTCCCAAATTCTTTTTGCACCTCTGATTTCAAAATTCTCTCCTCATTTAGAAAATATTCTACATCTTTATTACTTCTACCAAAGTTCATGACCATATACCTGTATGTACTTCCTACACTGTATTCCCTCTGCCACTCTTTTGCCTGTTCTCCTAATCTGGCCAAGCCATTCTGAAGACTCCCTACTTTCTCAGCACTGTTTTCCCCTCCACCTCTATTTGTATCACCTGCAAACTTGGCCGCAACACATTCAATTGCATCATCCATATAATGTACATACGCAACCCTCTCACCGGACTCATATACCTGCTTGGCTTTGTAGTTAACTTTACTAATACCTAATTGACTCAGTGGTGAGAAGGCCACTTTACAAAAGCAAAATATGTCTATGGTTGGTATGATTTGGGGTTCAAGCAAACCAAAAGTTTGGGATGTTCCTATTAAGGAATGTTGATTGTATGAATACTGTGTAAATACTGCCCGTACACAATTATTGGTCACTAAGAAATGACAGATCGTACACCAGTATAAAATCACAAAGAAAATATATTTACCAATTTTCAACTTTATCAAACAATTAATAGGAAAAGAAAGAAAATAAATAATAGGGCCCATTACAGTCAGCCAGTGTGAATGTGCACATAAACTTTGGAGCTTGTTTCTGTAGTAGCTGAGTGTATCACTTTACTCACAGCACTGAATTCCCATCACCAACTACAAGTAGAACTTCCCTTCTTGGAATCCTTCACCTCGCAAAGCACTCCTCGTATTAGAGTCTCCCCTTCAGATGGGATCTTCCCTGTGCTCTTCTCTCCACACCATCCGCCAATAGACCCCAAACTAGACTACTGTCCTTCAGAAATCTCATCCCACCCAGCTCTCTAGAATTTTCTCTGACATTCCACTAAGCAGAAAGTTACAACACATATACAGTCCTGAATGGCTGACACAACATTCCTAAGTTGGACAACATGATTGCTTATCGTTAGCTGAAGCCAAAATACTCTTACTAGCAGTACACACTTCTTTTACAGAAAACTGCAGTGGAAATCTTACCCAGGGCATTACGTGTATAATATGGAAAGAAGAAGTCCCAAAACAGACCCTATGGAACACCACTAGTCACTGGCAGCAAACCAGAAAAGTCCCTCTTTTTTCCCACTCTTTGCCTCCAGCAAGTCAGCCAATCTTCAATCCATACTGGTATTATGCCTGTAATACTATGGGTTTTTATCTTGTTAAACAGCCTCATGTGCAACATCTTGTCAAAGACCTTCTGAATACCCAAGTGAACACCACCCACTGACTCTCCATTGTCTATCCTGCCTGTTATTTCCTCATAGAATTCCAATAGGTTTGTCAGGCAAGATTTCCTTTTAAGGAAACCATGCTGACTTTAACCTATTTGATCATGGGCCTCCAAGTACCCCGAAACCTCACCTTAATAATGGACTCTAACGTCTTCCCAACCACTGAAGTCAGGCTAACTGGCCCATAGTTTCCTTTCTTCTGTTTCCTTTCCTTCATAAATATGGGAGTGACATTTATGATTTCCCAGTCCTCTGGAGCCATTCCTGACTCTAATAATTATTGTAAGATCATTACTAATGTCTCCACAATCTTTTCAACTACTTCTTTCAGAACACTGGGGTGTAGTCCATCTGCTCCAAGAGTCTTGTCCACCTTCAGTCACTCCCCAGTCCTTCCACAGTAACACCAACAATGTTGATCACCCAGAGAAATCAGAGGGTTTAGACAATGGAACAAAGTCAAGAGAGGCCAAATTTCATATGCATCCAAATGAGTTTTCTAACCCAAGATGATTGTAGGATGAAAGGCTTGAATCTGGTTGGAATGCCAAAGATGATAAAATTGATGAGTTCTTCACGGGTACAGGAAGCAGCACCAATGAAGTCATCATTTTAATGGAGAAGAGTTGCGTAGTGGTACCAGAGAAGGCTTGAATCTGCTTAAGTGTAAACAATAAAGTAATGGCCAACTGAAGTGCCTAGGATGACAAAGAAATGGTGGAATAGTTAGAGAGAAAGGCACTATTACATATGCGCAGAGCAAGAATGACAGCAGAGTAGTATGATTAAAGGTTTTTACTGTGTTTGTGAAGGTACACTCTGGGCAACTTATGGTGCCAAATCGATGCACCAGGTCCACTGTGTCGAAACACATGACAACTCCAAAACCCGCGGCATCTAAAGAGAGCCCTTCATGTAAGGAAAGCCCAATCGATGCAATGTACAATCAATCAACCGCATGCACGCTCAAAAGCCCACGCGAAAAAGAACCCTCCACACTTAGGAGGCCCAAATTAATTAACTGCACCAGTGACATTTTCACAATCAGTCCATTACAGTTTAGTAACTGCTTTTGCAAATACAGGTAATAGTCCACCATGGCTACCTAGATCTTAAACACGAGATTTTGCAAATGCTGGAAATCAAAACCAAGACACGCAAAATGCTAGAGGAACTCAGCAGGTCAGACAACGTCTATGGACAGGAATAAGCAGTGGACTTTTCCATCCTGATGAAGGGTCTCAGCCCGAAACGTCGACGGTTTATTGATTTCCATAGATGCTTCCTGTCCTGCTGAGTTCCTCCAGCATCTTGTGTGTGTTGACCAGATCAGTTGCTAGCTCCTCTTGGGAAGGCAGAATCAAGGGTAATAATTCAAAATTACAGTATTTCAAATGGAGCTCAGGAAGTATCATCATGCATTGGGGAATATGTGCTGGAATCTTACCCCACCCCACAAGAAGATTGTTGGGTCTGGAATAATTATATGTTGCAAAACAGATTTCAAAACAGCCAACAACCATTCACTTACTCCTCCACGGACACATTGTTGCAGTCATTTGTACCACCCACAGGACCCACTGCAGCAACTCATAACTGCTACCCAGGGATGACAATGCACTTCCTTTCATATTTGAGTTTATTTCTTTCAATGTACTGCCCTGCTCGAACAGACAAAAAGATGTGCAGGTGCTGAGGGAAGTTTGACCTTTCCAGCATTTTCATGGAGGGGGATATCTTCCTGAACAGTTTCTTTCATTTTAGATTAATTCAACCCGATGTCATTTTCAGATGTGAATCTGAGCCAACTTTCTGTGATGGATAAGTCGGAATCTGGGAGTGCTGCTATTTACTCACACTATGAAGACTTCAATGCAGAAAAGTGGGAAGTGAATCACTTTGGAAAGTTGAACTTGAAGGCAGAATGCAGAGTTAATAGCAAGATTCTTAGCAGTGTGGAAGAATAGAAGAATCTTCGGGTCCACAACCATAGACCTCTCAAAATCACCACACAAGTTAATAAGGTTGTTAAGAAGGCACGTGCTGTATTGGTCTTCATTAGTCAGGGGACTGGGTTCGAGAACTACAAGCTAATTTTGCTACTCCACACTTTGAGTGTGGTGTTCAGTTCTGGTCACTTCATTATAGGAAGGATGTGGACGCTATGGAGTGGGTACAGGGGAGATTTACCAGGATGCAACCTGGATTAAAGATGAGACCATAAGACATAGGAGCATTTAGGCCATTCAGCCCATCGAATCTGTTCTGCAATTCCATCATGGCTGATCCCGGATCCCACTCAACCCCATATACCTGCCTTCTCACCATATCCGATCAGGAAACGATCAACTTCCGCCTTAAATATATGGATGGACTTGGTCTTCACTGCAGTCTCTGGCAGAGCAATCCATAGATTCACTACTCTCTGGCTAAAACAAAATTCCTCCTTATCCCTGTTCTAAAAAGTCACACCTTAATTTTGAGGTTGTGCCCTCTAGTTCTGGATACCCCCACCATAGGAAACATCTTCTCCACATCCATCCTATCTGGTCCTTTCAACATTTGGTAAGTTTCAATGAGATACCCCTGCATTCTTCTAAATTCCAGTGAGTACAGGCCCAAAGCTGTCAAACGCTCCTCATATGTTAACCCCTTCATTCCCAGAATCATCCTCGTGAACTTCCTTTGGACTCTCTCCAATGATGACGCATCCTTTCTGAAATATGGGGCCCAAAACTGTTGACAATACTCCAAGTGCAGCCTGTTTAGTGTCTTATAAAGCCTCAGTATAATCTCCTTGCTTTTATATTCTATTCCCCTTGAAATAAATGCCGACATTGCATTTGCCTTCTTTAACCACAGACTCAACCTGTAAATTAACTTTCTGGGAGTCTTGCACGAGGACTCCTAAGTCCCTCTGCATCTCTGATGTTTGAACCGTCTCCCCATTTAGATAATAGTCTGCACTATTGTTCCTTTTACCAAAATGTATTATCAGTCAAAATGCTTTATTCCTGGGTGATCGTGCCTTACGGACAAGGGTTCAGTGAGCTAGGTCTTTTCTCTTTGGAGTGAAGGGGGATGAGAGGTTACTTGACAGAGATGGATTAGATGATGAGGCATAGATCGAGTGGACAGCCAGTACCTTTATTCTTGGATGAAAATGGCTAATACAAGAGGATATTTCATTTGATTGGGAAAGAATTTAGGGGGAATATAAGAGTTAGATTTTTTTTACATAGAAAGTGGTGGGAGTGCACCCAGAGCTGGTGGTAGTGGTAGATAGATTGGGGAGATTTAAGAGATTCTTAGATAGACACATGGATGAAAGAAAAATAGAGGGATTTGTGTGACAGAAGGGTTAGATTGATCATAGACTAAAAGGTCAATACAACATCATGGGCTGAAGGGACTGTACTGTGCTCTACTGTTCTACGTTCTATGTTAAAACCATGGAAATCTCTCCCTAACAGCACTGTGGATGTATTGTAGACACACCTGGGGAATGCAGCAGTTCAAGAAAGCACCTTCTCAAGGGGTAATTTGGGAAGGATAATTAAATGTTGCCTCAGTCTCTGAAGGAGACACCCTTGGATTAATTAAAAAAACTATTTTTGGTGGGTAAAAGATGAGGAGAAACTGACAACTATAAAAGCAAGGATGAAATGCTGAGGCCACATAAAGCTTTGGTCAGACTGCATTTGGAGCATTGTCAGCATCTTGAGCCACTTATCTAAGAGAGAATGTGCTGGCATTGCAGAGGATCCAGAGGAGATTCAGGAAAATGATCCTAGGAATGAAAGGGTTAACATATGAGGAGTGCTTGATGGATCAGGACCTGCACTCACCAGAGTTTAGATGAATAGGGGTGGGGGGCATTGGGGAGGGATTTCATTGAAACCTACCAAATATTGAAAAGTAGATAGAGCGGACATTGAGAGGATGTTTATATAGCAAGGAGACGTTAAGGTTAACCAACATGTGAAGAGTTTTGTATCCATGACCAGCTAATTACAGGACAGAATTCATCCTTCATTTAACTAAACCAACAACAATCTGTACAGAAATAAAAACAGAAAATGCCGCAAATTCTCAGCTGGTCAGACTGATCAACAAGAACCCCACCCTTATTCTTCTAAATACAGGCCCAGAACCATCAAACACTCCTCGTATGTTAACCCTTTCATTCCCAGAATAGTTATCATGAACCCATGAACTTCCTCTGGACCCTCTCTACTGCCAGCACCTTTTCTTAGATAAAGAGCCCAAAAGTGCTTACGATACTCAAAGTGTCATTGTCGTTAAGTCGCATCTGGAACTTCCAGTTAGCGGATGATTTCTCTCCACGCCGCTCTGACATATTGGGAAATCATGCAGTGGCAGGTTACAGCACTGGTTTAACTTTGCCTTCTGCCGGGTGAGTTTAAAGAGGTCACCACCTCTTGCAATGGATGACCAGGATGTCTAAGTGCCTTGTCATGCTCTTAGCGCTCCACAAATGCCTGCTGGCCTGCCTTCTTAACCGTTGGACCATTAATTGGTCTCCTCCGCTCAGTCTGCCAGGACCAGACTTCACACGCTGGGACAGCAGATCCCCTACCTCACCGAGGGTCGAAGACCTGTTGGCTACCCTCACCTGGTTTGGCCTGTCTGCCGAGACGGTTTGCCGGGGTGTTGTCGCTGAGTGTATTACAGCTACTTGGAGCCACAGGTGAGAGCTGAACACCAGGGTAGTCTGGCCAATGAGTTATAAAGCCTTAGTATCATATCTTTGTTCTTGTAGTCTGGTTCTCTCAAAATGAATGCTAACATTGCATTTGCTTTCTTTGCCACTGACTCAACCTGCAAGTTAACCTTTCAGGAATCTTACACGAGGACTCTCAAGTCATTTTGCTCCTCTGATTTTTGAGTATACAGTATGTACAATCAGATGACAATAAACTTGAACTTGAACTGAGATGGATTTCATTTTATTTGAACTGGATAAGTGTCCTGGAGAATCAGACAGTTAGGGGAGGAACTAAAGCTTTAATCTAAATGGTGGGTTAGTGAGGACAGGGGAGATTTGAGTGAAAAGAGCTCAGAAATGTTGTAGAAAAAGGATGGTGCAGGGAGTGAGATGGATACCCACAATGAGAGTGTCTCAGAAAGGAATGGCAAATACAAACACTAGTCTATATTTCCAGTTAGAGAAGAATGAGAGGGGTCTTGTAGAAATATATAAAATTATGGAAAAAGATGGATAAGATCAAGGCAGGAAAGCTGTTTCCACTGGTAAGTGAGAATAGAATTCAGGGACATGTCTCAAGATTTGGGGGAATATATTAAGGACAGAAGGGAGGAGAAACTCCTTTTTCCCAAGGAGTGGCCAATTTGTAGAATTCTCTGCCCAGGGAAGCAATAGAAGCTACCTCATTAAATATATTTAAGACACGCAGCTAGACAGATTTTTTGCATAGCGGGGAATTCAAGATTATGGGGAAAAGGCAGGTAGGTGGAGCAGAGTCCACCTCATGGCAGGGGAGAAGAACCAGGTGGCCAACTCATGCTCCTATTCCTTATTTTCTTCAATTTGAGTGAAAAATGATGAAAAAAATAAATTAAAGAAGATTGATGAATTGATGGTACAGGTAGAAAAAGGGGTGAGGAAGTGGAGAAAGGATTGTTGACAGAGTGTAAGTGTTTCGATAAACATCTACAAGAGAAAATCTGCAGATGCTGGAAATCCGAGCAACATGCACAAAATGCTGGAGGAACTCAGCAGGCCAGGCAGTATCGATGGAAAATAGTATAGTTAACACTTCAGGCCGAAACCTTCAGCAGGACACCTGCATCTCTTAGTTTCAGAAAGCTATAAATCAGAATCAGATTTATTCATTTCATTTTTCAATTTTTTTAATTGATTTTCAAATAAAGAATATACAAATCGAAAGAAGAGTTTAACAAGTAGATAATATAAAAAACATATAAACAGCAATAGTAAAAACAGTAAGTATATAATATCAAAAACAAATAGGTAATATATTATGCTGTTATATATACAATGGTCAGAAAGAAATTACAACTCCTCATAACAATTGTAAAAAAAATTGGAAATTTTATTGATAGAGAAAGAAAAACCCCACTAACTAAACTAAAACAAAAGAAAAAGAGAAAGAAAAAAAAAGATTGGGCAGTCCAATTGAGGATTAATTTTTTAATAAAAAAAAAGAGAGAGAGGAAAAACAAAACATCCTTCCAGTCATCTCCGAACCTTCATGGATAAGGATATTCTCCGAAGAAAATAAAGAAAAATAAATAATTAAAGATAAATTAAATCATGTGAAAATATTGAATAAAGAATCACCAGACTTGTTCAAAATCAAAGGATGTATCAAATGTCCGGCTTCTAATTTTCTCCAAACTTAGACATGACATAATGGAGGAGAGCCAATAAAAAACAGTAGGTGGATTAGAGTCTTTCCAGTATAGCAAAATAGCTCTCCTAGCCAATAAAGTTGAAAAAGCTATCACATGTTGGGCGGAGGCAGACACTTTGCCTGCTTCCTCTGGAAAAATTCCAAAAATTGCTGTAATTGGATTAGGTTGAACATCCATATCTCTAACTTTAGATAATATTTCAAACACATCCCTCCAAAAATTATTTAAACTTACACCTGACCAAAACATATGGGTTAGAGTAGCCACTTCTGCATTACATCTGTCACAAATAGGGCTTATATTAGGAAAAATATGCACCAATTTATCTTTGGACATTTGGGCCCTGTGTACTATCTTAAACTGAATTAAAATATGGCGTGCGCAGTTAGATGAATTATTGACTAAATAATAATTTTGCTCCATTGGTTACCTGAAAGTGAATGTTAAAGTTCTACTTCCCAGCTGCGTTGAACTCTATCATTAGGCGACGTGCGAGCATTCATTAACTGTTTATGTGATAGCTATTTAAGAACTTTTTAAAAGCTATTTATTAATGTTTTTGAGAGGGTGATTTTAGATGCATATCATATTTATACTGAGTTAAGTATTGTATGTAATTAGTTTTGCTACAATAAGTGTATGGGACATTGGAAAAAATGTTGAATTTCCCCATGGGGATGAATAAAGTATCTATCTATCTATCTATCTATTAATCATTTTTGAAAAGGTTTAAACTGAAAAATAACATCAGCCAAATTTAAAGAGCAGGCCAAGGGGTAATTTGGTAAAAAATCACGTAAAAAATTCCTAACCTGTAAATACCTGAAAAAATGTGTATTAGAGATATCATATTTATCCATTAACTGTGAAAAAGACATTAAACAGTCTTGTAAAAACAAATCTAAAAAAGTTTTTATTCCCTTAATTTTCCATGTTAGAAAAGCCTTATCCAAAGTTGATGGTTTAAAAAAGAAATTAGAATAAATATTACTAGAAAGTAAAAAATCATTTAATTCAAAAAATCTACGAAATTGAAACCAAATTTTTTAAGTATGTTTAACAATAGGGTTAAGAGCTTGTCTACCTATTCTGGAGAGCGAAAAGGGAAGAGGAACTCCTAATAAAGAAGCTAACGAAAGCCCCATTACTGAATTTTCCTCCAGCTGTAACCATGAAGGGCGATCTTGGTCATCTATATCATAAATCCAAAAAGTAATATAGCGAATATTAATTGCCCAGTAATAAAATCTAAAATTTGGTAAAGCCAGTCCTCCATTTTTTTGATTTTGGCAATAAAAGTTTATTCACTCTAGAGCTCTTATTATTGCAAACATAAGACAAGATCAGAGAGTCTATTTTATCAAAAAATGTTTTTGGAACAAAAGAGGAAACTGCTTGAAATATATCTAAAAATTTCGGTAGAATAACCATTTTTATAGCGTTTGTTCGACCTATCAATGACATCGACATAGGTAACCATTTGGAAAGCGCCTGTTGAGTATATTCAACTAAAGGGAAGAAATTATACCTATATAGCTCTTTAAAAATTTTTGTAATTTTGATACCAAGGTAAGTGAAATGGTTTTTGGCAATATTAAAAGGTATTTGATAATAATAATCAGAATAATTATTAATCGGAAATAATTCACTTTTATGTAAATTGTTTATATCCAGAAAAAGCACCAAATTCCATAAATATAGATAACATAGAAGGAATAAATTTCTTAGGATTTGAAATGTAAACTAATAAATCATCCACATATAACGAAACTTTATGTAATTTATCCCCTCTCCTAATACCCTGCACAGAATTAGAATCCCTAAGAGCAATAGCAAGTGGTTCTAAAGCCAAATTAAATAATAAAGGTCTAAGGGGACAGCACTGATGGGTACCTCTATATAATCTAAAGTAAGGACACTTTTGATTATTAGTTAGAACCACAGCTACTGGGGCATGATAAATCAATTTAATCCAGGAAATAAATCCTGGACCAAAATTGAACCTCTTCAAAACCTGAAATAGATAAAGCCACTCCACCCTATCAAAGGCTTTCTCTGCATCCAGAGATACAATACATTCCGATTCTTTGGCTGAGGGGGAATAAATGATATTTAATAATCTTCAAATATTAAAATGTGAGTACCTATTTTTAATAAATCCTGTTTGATCGTTTGAGATAACAATAGGCAAGATACTCTCAAGCCTATTTGCTAGAATCTTAGAGAGGATTTTAAAATCTACATTCAGTAAAGAAATAGGTCTATAGTATACACATTCCAGTGGGTCTTGTCCTTTTTTTGGAATCAATGAAATTAGTGCTTCATAAAAAGTTTTAGGAAGGTTCCCAGAGGATGTAGAATCAGTGAACGTTTGATGAAGATGTGGTATCAGCATTTCATGAAAGGTCTTATAAAATTCTACCATATAACCGTCAGGTCCCGGAGCTTTACCTAATTGCATAGAGGATATAGCCTTGGCTATCTCCTCTTGTTCAATAGGTGCATCTAACATATCAGCATCTTGAATCGAAATTTGAGGTATGTTTAACCTTTGCAAAAATCCATTCATAGTAATATTACTATCAGAGAATTCAGATTTATAACGATTAGAATAAAAATCCATAAATATCTTATTAATTTCATAAGGATCTAAAGTTTCTGTTCTATCTGGTCAGTGAATTTTTAAAATCTGTCTTCTGACCATCCCAGCCTTTAACTGACCCACTAAAAGTTTGGCAGATTTTTCCCCATGTATATAAAATAAACTTTTAGATTTAAAAATTTGCTGTTCAATGGGAAAGGTCTGAAGTAAATCATACTGTGATTGAAGTTCAACCCTTTCTTTATATAGGTCTTCAGTAGGTTTAACTGAATACGCTTTATCTATCTGTTTAATTTAATTAATAAGCACTGAGAATTCCGCTTTAGTTTTCTTTCTCAAGGCTGCTGAATATGAGATTATCTGTCCCCTAAGAAAAGATTTCAATGTGTCCCATATAACCAGATTTGACATTCCTTCAGTTGTATTAAATTCAAAAAATATAGAAATTTGCTCCTTAATAAAATTAACAAAAGCTGGATCCTGTAACAAAACAGAGTTCAATCTCCACTGTGAAATTTTCAAAAATCTATTCGGAAGCCTAAGGGTTAACTTTAAAGGCGTGTGATCTGAAAGCGCAATGATGTCATACGCACATTCAACAACGGAGTTTAACAGACGTGTATCTAAAAAAAAATCAATTCAAGAATATTTGTGATGGACGTGTGAAAAAAAAGAGAAATCTTTATCATTGGGGTGTTTATATCTTCAAATATTGACAAGGCCATATTCTAATAAAAAAAGTTAATACAAGCTTTATTAGGAAGCGACGGATTGGTTGATGACCTGTCAATCGCCGGATTTAAGCAACAATTAAAGTCACCACCCATAATCAGTTTATATTCATTGAGATTCGGTAACTCTGAAAAAAGTTTCTTAAAAAAATCAGAATTATCTACATTAGTTGCGTATACACACACCAGAGCTACCTTTTGCTCACATAATAAACCAGTAACAATTAAATATCTTCCAATCAAATCAGTAGTAGTACTAAGGTGTACAAAAGGGATTTTGGGACTAAGAAATATAGAAACGCCTCTTGTTTTACTATCCGACAGCGAGTGAAAAAGAGGTCCTTTCCAAAAGCCAAAAAATCTATCCTCATCCTGTTTTCGTATATGATTGTCTTGCAAAAATAATATCGGCATTAAGTGTTTTTAATTCCTTAAAAATCTTTTTACGCTTAATGGGATGATTGACACCGTTCCAATTCCAAGATATTATATTAATTTTATTAACATCCATGTTTAAAATTGAGTTTAATATTATATAAAAGAAATGTTACGCAAGTAGAGATTAAACCAAAAGGCGCAAGTACAACCAGAAGGAGTGACGCATTTACGAAGCATGGGACCAGCCTATCAGTTCCTTCATTTCTATCTGTTGGGTGGCGGGAGGGGGAGGGGTCTATTACAGTAGGTTCTTTTCTTGATTGGGCAGTTCTTTTGATGAATTTCTCCTGCTAACTAATAACCTTTGACCCTGTTCTCCATCTTGCCGCTCCATATATCAAAAAAGCAAAAAATCCCACGGAAAATAGCCATAATAAAAGGCACAAACAGAATTCAACTACTATAATGTTGTGTCTAACATTAATAAAAACATAATCAACAACGGCCATGTTAGAATCAGCTAAAGTAGCTTAAACACATATTCAAAAGAAGGAATAAATCCGAGCAAATAATGTTACAAACAATATTATTTCTCTCGAAAAAGAAAAGTAAAGGAGTATATGTATATAACAGACCTAAAACTATAAGTATTGGAACAAATAAAAGAAATAAAAAGATTAATACACAACAGGTCCTACACGGACCACTGAAGTACAATACTATTAAGTTTCCCTACAAAACAGTTATATATGTACTAATTATTAACAAGGTAAAAAAAATTAAATCGACCATGTCCCATACCAGAGAATGAAAAGGTATAGCATGTACTTAACTCAAAAGCTCCATAAACAACTCATACAGCAGATACTTCAAAATTGCCTATTGAATAATCAGTGTAACTTTAATATTTTATTCAGTAGGCTTAACTTTAAGGTTTTTAATATACTCCCACTCCTCCTGAGGAGAGTAGATTCTCAATGGTTGAGATTTTTCCGGGAAAATTATCAGCTTTGCTGGAAAGTGAAGGGAGGAATTTAAATCTAATTTATACATTTCACTCATAACTTCTCGATATTTCTTTCTTTCGGCAAAGATTTCGGGAGGATAAACTTCAACTATACGAATCTGTGTTGAATTAAAGAGTAATTTCCGTTTCTTTTTGGCTTCTCGAAGAATAACTTCTTTAGTCGTATAATAATGCAAAGAAAGTACAACTGCTCGAGAACGTAATTCGGCAGAACGCCGAAAGAGTGGAATTCTGTGAGCTCTGTCAATTAAGGGGCTAGTTTCGAGGGTCTCATTGAAAAGTGAATACAGCATACCTGAAAAGAATTTTAACAGATCACCAGCTTCAGTATTTTCAGGCAGTCCCAGAATACGCAGATTCCTCCGACGCCCTCTACTATCTAAATCAACCATTCTTTTCTTCATTTTAGATAGTTCGGAGGTAATTTCATTGATTTTCTTTTCTATCAAAGATATCTTCATTCCTTGATCTTTAATAGTTTGCTTGAATAAATCATGCTCACTCTCGATTCGGTTTGCAGTCTGTTGAAGTGTTTGAAGTTGAGAGTCCAAGTTTTTCAGTGAGTCTTGAATCGTAGAAATAACTTTTTCGAGCTTCCCGTTTGAACTGGTCAGCTTATCAATTTTAATATTAAGCGATCTGAATTCCGACTTCATGTCTTGTATTGAAGAAAATATTCCTGCTAGTGTAACAGGTTCCTCCGTTTTCTTGGTTTGTTCCGTTTGTTCTATTTCAGGGAAAGTCTTGCAGCTTCTCAATTCAATACCAGAACGACTTTTTTCGGCCATTGTAATTAAGTCGTGAATCCTTCAGTAGAACTAATAATTCCTTCAGTAGAAGTAGTAAGTCATCAAAACTAAAAGGGATCTGTTAGTGGGATATAAAATATATTAAAAGAGAAAGAGCTGCTAGAAATGCGACCTACTCCATATGCTGCAATATGGAGTAACTGCAAGGGTAAAAAAATCATTTTGGGGATCATATATAGGCCTCCAAATAGTAGACAAAATGTGGGGCTGAGATTGCAAAGGGAGGGGGAAAAGGCATGTAATAAGGGTAATGACACAATTGTAATGGGAGACTTCAATGTGCAAGGAGTTTGGGAAAATCAGGGTGGTGTCGAATTGCAAGAGAGGGAATTTGTTGAGTGCCTATGAGATGGCTTTTTAGAACAGCTTGTGCTCTTGCCTACTTGGGGAAAAGCTATCTTAGATTGAGTGTTGTGTAATAACTCAGATCTTATTTGGGAGCTTAATGTAAAGGGGTAGGCAACCATGTCTGACAAAGGAAGTTAAGGACTGCATGAGAGCTGAGGAAAGGGCATATAAGATAGCAAAAGTGAGTGGGAAGTTGGATGATTGGGAAGTTTTTAAAATCCAACAAAGGCAACTTAAGAAACTATAAGAAGGGGAAAGGTGAGATATGAGGGCAGACTAGCCAATAATATAAAACAGGTTAAGATTTTTACTGCTATGCTGTGAGGTTTTTCATTTTAGCAATTTTCTGTAAAAGCAATGTGTACTGTTGGAAAGAGTATTTCGGCTTCAGCTAAAGATAAAGAACTATGTTGTCAAACTTAAGAATGTTGTGTCAGCCAGTAGGAATTCAGGATGTGAGAGAAAGTTCTAGAGAGCTAGGGTGGAAGAATTTTCTAAAAGACAATAGTCTAGTTCGGGATCTTTTGGCAGAAGGTGTAGAGAGACGAGCACTAGGGAAGTTGCCTGGAGGATCCCATCCAAAGACAAGACCCAAATGCAAAGAGTTCTTAGTGAGGCAGAGGACTCCAGGAAGGGAAGTTCTACCTGTGGTTGCCGATGAGAATTCAGTGCTGTGAGTAAAGAGGTACATCCCTGACTACTCCAAAATTAGTTCCAACTTTTATGTTACATTGGACTTGTTTAGCTGTAATGGGCTCTTTTCTTTAGCTGAGTAGCTGTTTGATTAAGCTGAAATTGGTAAATACTCCTTCTTTACTATTTTATGTGGTATATGATCTGTTATTTCTTGGCAACAGATAAATGTGTATGGGCTGTATTTACACAGAATTCGTTCAATTCAAGGTTCCTTTAATCAGAATTCGCAACATTCTTGATCAGTTGAACCCCAAATCATACTGACCCTAGACGCATGCGGGTTGCTGTGTGAATGCTGTTTAAGGATTGATTAAGCGGTTTGCATGTTTCAATTGAATTGACTTTATTTCTTAACATCCTTCACATACATGAGTAAAAATCTTTACATTATGTCTCCGACTAAAAGTGCAACGTGCAATTCAAAGTAATTTGTAGTAAGTAGTATGTACAACAGGACCATCAATATAACATAGAAATACAGCTGTGTCAGTATGAATTAATCAGTTTCATAGCCTGGGTGAAGAAGCTGTCCCAGAGCCTGTTGGTTCTGGCTTTTATGCTGTAGTAACTTTTCCCGGATGGTAGCAGCTGCAACAGTTTGTGGTTGGGGTGACTCGGGTCCCCAATGATCCTTCGGGCCCTTTTTACACACCTGTCTTTGTAAATATCCTGAATACTGGGAGGTTCATGTCTACAGATGTGCTGGGCTGTACATTGAGGGGAAGTACAGTTACCATACCAGGCAGTGACGCAGCTAGTCAGGATACTCTTAATCATACCCCTATAAAAAGTTCTTCAGATTTGAGGGCCCATACCAAACTTTTTCAAACATCTGAGGGGAAAGAGGCACTGTTGTGCCTTTTTCACCACACAGCCAGTATGTATAGACCAAGTGAGGTCGTGATGTTTATGTCAAGGAACTTAAAGCTGTTCACCCTCTCAGCCCCAGATCCATTAATGTCAGTAAGGGTTACTCTGTCTCCATTCTTCCTGTAATCCACAACCAGCACCTTCGTTTTTGCAACACTGAGGGAGAGGTTGTTTTCTTGACACCACGATGTCAGGGTGATGAATTCTTCTCTGTTATTATTATTATTTGAGATTAGGCCAATCAATGTAGTGTCATCAGCAAATTTAATTATCAGATTGGAGCTGTGGGTGGCGACACAGATATGGGTATACAGAAAGTAAAGGAGGGGACTTAGTACACAAACCTGAGGGGCTCCTGTGTTGAGAGTCAGAGGGGCAGAGGTGAGGGAGCCCACTCTTACCACCTACTGACGACCTGACAGGAAGTCCAGGGTCCAGCTACACAAAGCAGGGTGAAGGCCGAAGTCTCTGAGTTTCTTGTCAAGCCTGGAGGGAATTATGGTTTTGAATGATGAACTGTAGTCCAGGAACAGCACTCTTACATAAGCATCATTCTTCTCCAGATGTGTAAGGGCAGTGTGTAGAGCTGTGGCTCTTGTGTCATCTGTTGATCAGTTGTGTTGGTAGGTGAATTGTAGGTTTGTGTGTTTAAACCAGTGTTATAACCAGTGTTGAGTGTGATTCTAAGAAGTTATCTACAAATAATGTTTGTGTTCTGAGCAAGGTGGATATTTGAAGCCCCAACAAACTGCTACTCAGAGTGCTGGGTTCTGTAAAAGTATTGGGGGAAACTGAACTGGTTGAACAGTGTTTTGATGAATTGGCTGGTAAGAATGTCGTGTTAGTCCAGACTAGCAGCATTGCAACTGAACTTGCACTGTTCAATACGTTAGGTGATCCGGGAATGGTGGGGCCATGGGCAGTCCATATCTTTAGAGAAAGGAGAACGTAGCTGAGGCTGAAATTTTTAAAGACAAGTTGTTCTCATTTCTGCAAAATGAGGGAAAAGAGCTGTCTGATGTGAATGATCTAATGGGTCCTTCAGAGGTTGATGTAAATTCTGAGCTGGTTTAGGCTATTACATCATTGGTTGGTAAATGCTAAAGAGTATATGTGGAGAGCCAAAGTTATATTAGGCTGAGAGGGTTTTCTGGAGTCCAGCTCACCCCCCCCCCCACCCCATGGGGAAGAAGAATATGAGACTTGGGTGGAATAGACGCCTCAGTTACTGGATGAGTGGCAGTGCTCAGATAATATGGGAAAAACAGAGACTGGGAGAGAGTTCAAAATGTCACGCTGCTGAGGTGGTGAGGTCTTTAAGGGCAGAAAACCCGTTGGTCTCGTTCATAGACTACGTGCAAGCGTTAGGAAACGTTTTTGGCACGACGGACAGCCCAGCGGAGCTTATGATGAGGTTCAAGCTCACATTCGAGGAGAAAGGGGAGAAACTCTTTGCCTACCTTTTCAGGGTAGAGAGACAACTGCATTGCTTGTGCTGTAAAGAGGCCATTCAGCTGACTGAGATAAATCGATTAAGGATGGAGCAGGTTGTCAGCGGCGGAGATCAGCGGGAGACGCTCATGGAGTGAGTACTGTTTCAGATCCGCTCCATAACCTTTACTTTTTCTAACCTTTGATCACCCTTATTCAACTTATTGTTACCTACACCAAAAGATTTTTGCTACTTTCTCGGGCTTATCGTTAAGATTTTATTGTGAATTTTGGAAGATATGCAAACAGAAATGGCTCTTAGATCCAAAGGACGAGAATCGGGGCGAAACCCGAACGGTAATGGAAAGAAGCAAACTCAACCGCAACGCACTGAGTTAACTTATGAACTGCTTATGGAGGTTTTGGATAGAAAATTTGAGGAACAACATCAGGCTTTTCAACAAGATATAAAGGCTTTTCAAGATTATATGGTTAAGACGGATTCAGTAATTAACCAGCAGCAAGCGCTTATCGCGTCTCTGCAAGATGAAGCGCGGAAACGAGATTTGACAATTGAAAAATTGCAACAGGATTTAATTTCGACCATTAAACTGGTGGAGACACTTAAAGCCAAGAGTGTCGATTTGGAGAATCGGTCCAGAAGACAGAACCTACGCATACTTGGTCTCCCAGACGGCATAGAAAAAGGCGATCCTTCGAAATACTTTGCTCAATTTCTAAAAGATGCGTTTCCGTCGGTTTTTCCAGAAAACCCCCCCGGTACTTGACCGAGCACATAGAATTTGGAGTCGTTCACCGACGGCTTCAGATAAGCCCCCGGTGGTAATCGTCCGATTTCATTACGTACACGACAAAGAACAACTCATTCGTGAAGCTCGAAGGGCTGGGATGATTAAATTTCATGATTATTGCTTTCGTTTGGTGGAAGATTTTAGTCCAGAAATTATGAAGAAAAGGCTGCTTTTTAAACCTCTGATGTCTGAATTTTATGAGAAAAATCTAAAACCTGCGCTCTTATACCTGTCGAAGCTCAGGATTCCCCCGCCCCCCCCCCCCCCCCCGAACGCTCCGCGTAAAGTATTTCTGTCTACTTTCGAAGCGAAAAAGTATTTGGAGGAGAACTTCCCTACTGATACAGTTACTACTCTCCAATAAATGAGTGATTCTGATCGTGAAAGATGGTTTTCGATTCCTTAAACCAGGGTTAGTCTCTGGTTATTGGTGTAGGTTTATCCTATACTTCATATTTAAGTTAAAGTGTGTTTTCGTTATATTAATCGCTTTGTCTTATACACTTTAACTACTATACTATATTTTTGTCTATTATTTTTGTTCCCTTGAAGGTATATTTTTAACCTTTCGAAGTGAATTTTTTGTTTAATATCAAGATAGTGGTTTTTTGCAAAGTATTGGTTTTGTTTAAGATGGCGTTATTGTTTCTTTTTTCGTCTTCTTCCTATAATGCATCGCTTATCATAGTTTAAATACTTCTTGATTTGTTTGGGTTATAACCCGATTTATAAACTTTTAGTGATTATACTCCCTTTTTCTTTACAACTCAGCATATTAAGAAGCGTAGTTTTTAGTACTGCGATCATAATTCTTAAAGTTCGGGTGGTTTTTTTTATATATCCTTTAAACACGGAGTGGTCTGCCGCTGATATGGGGGTAGAGTTAGTCTCATTTTTTCCTTTTTCTAGCCATATTTTGGCTTTTTTTCTTTTTCATGTGGGGGTGGGGGTTGGTCTGTTTTCCTTTTTAATTTTTCTCTTATCAATTTGTTTTAGTTTTTTTACTTGGGCTGTTCTTGAACTACAAATATGTCTATGATGTCGTCACTTCCGGGTCCGCTCTTTATTTTTGTTCCTCTTCCGGGTGCATGAGTTTATAACATGGTTAACCCTTTATATACCAAAGGGATGACTTTAGAAACATGGCTCAAACCATTAACTTTGTGTCTTGGAATACTAATGGATTAAACCATCCGATTAAACGAAAGAAGATTTTCAAAGTATTCCAAAGACTTAATGCTCATATCATTTTAGTACAAGAAACTCATGTGGGGAAGGAGGACAAATATCGCTTTTTTAGGTTTTGGCGGGGTCAACAGTATCATTCGAATTCGAATGCCAAAGTTAAGGGACTTTCAATTTTTATTGACTCCTCTATTGCATTTGTTCAACATGATATCCTTTCGGATCCGAATGGTAGATTTTTGTTAATTACGGGTTTACTCGGTAACAAAAAGGTTGCTATGGTTAATGTTTATGTCCCAAATGTGGATTGTCCTGATTTCTTTAAGTCCTTATTTACTTCTTTACCTAATTTAAATGAATATAAGTTAATAATGGTTGGTGACTTTAATTGTTGTCTAATTCCTTTGATGGACAAATCTACACCTATTCAGACTCTACCCAATAAGTCGGCCACTTGTATTAACTCCTTTTTGACTGATAATGGAGTTTTTGATATTTGGAGATTTCGTCATCCTAATGACAAAGAGTTTTCTTTTTTCTCACATGTTTATCACTCCTATTCGAGAATTGATTATTTTTTTATTGACTCTTGTTTTATTCCATCGGTAATTGGTTGTAATTATGATATTATAGCTATTTCCGACCATGCTCCATTAAAACTTTCTATTAATTTTACGGATACAGCTTTAAGTGCTAGACAATGGCGATTTGACTCTACCTTATTGCAAGAGCCGGACTTTATTAAATTTATGAAGGAACAGATCGATTTCTTCTTTTCAACTAATTCCATGGAGGATATCTCTTGCGGAATACTTTGGGACACTTTTAAAGCATATATACGTGGACAGATTATCTCTTATTCTGCTGGTCTGAGAAAACGCATTAAGAAGGAAACTCTTTTATTGGTTGATAAAATTAAAGAGATTGACAAGAAATATTCGACTACTCCTTGCAAGGAGCTTTACAAACAAAGGGTTGAACTTCAAATGGAACATAGTTTATTACTCACATCTCCGATTGAAAATCAATTAATGAAAACCAGATCTGATTTCTATATACATAGTGATAAATCGGGAAAATTGTTAGCTAGTCAGCTGAAGAATGTTTCAGTTAAACGTCAAATCACTATGGTTCGTCAGCAGAATGGGGATCTGACAGTTAACCATGATGAGATAAATAAGTCTTTTCAAGACTTTTATACCTCCCTGTATCAATCTGAATTCCCTCAGGATCATAATACCATGTGTGATTTTCTCAGGAAATTGAATTTTCCAAAACTATCATCTGATGATCTTTCAGTAATAGATACTCCGTTTACGGATGCAGAAATTAAAGGGGTCATTTCCTCAATGAATTCTGGGAAAGCACCAGGTCCAGATGGGTACACAGTAGAATTTTTTAAATGTTTTTCTGCTACTCTATCTCCTTGGCTATGCAAGGTTTTTGAAGAAGCAATTAGATTGGGGAATTTGCCTCAATCTTTTTATAGAGCTTCCATTTCCTTAATACTGAAGAAAGATAAAGACCCTACTGATTGTGCATCTTATAGACCAATATCTTTATTGAATGTGGATTCTAAGATTTTTTCCAAGTTACTGGCTTCCAGGCTGGAGAAGGTACTACCCCAAATTATTTCGGAAGACCAAACCGGTTTTATTAAAAATCGCTATTCTTTTTTCAATGTTAGGAGATTATTGAATATTGTTTATACTTCTTCACACAATACTTCAGAATGTGTTATTTCATTAGATGTGGAGAAAGCATTTGATAGAGTTGAATGGCCTTACTTATTTTATGTGCTGGAGAAGTTTAATTTCAGTCCGACCTTTATTTCTTGGATTAAACTGATATATCAAACTCCAGTAGCCTCGGTGTTTACTAATAATCAAAGATCTCCATTTTTTCGTTTATTTCGGGGCACTAGACAAGGTTGGCCTCTTAGTCCATTACTATTTAACATCGCTTTAGAACCTTTGGCAATTGCCATCAGAGAATCACAGGATATTTTGGGTATTAATCGTGGAACAGATATTCATAAGGTATCTTTATACGCAGACGATTTATTATTATTCATCTCTAACCCTGAGAAATCTATTCCAGCAGGCTTATCATTGTTGGCTCAATTTAGTGAGTTTTCTGGGTATAAGTTAAATCTTAATAAGAGTGAATTGTTTCCTTTGAATAGACAGGTCCCAAACTATGGTATTTTACCGTTTAAATTAGTTAAAGACTCTTTTACTTACTTAGGGATTAAAATTACAAAAAAACCATAAAGAATTATTTAGGTTTAATTTTCTACCCTTAATTGATCAGATTAAAGGCTTGTTTACTAAGTGGTCACCATTATCTTTGTCTCTGATAGGTAGGATTAATGCTATTAAGATGGTTATTTTACCTAAATTTTTATATATTTTTCAAGCGGTACCAATTGTTATTCTGAAATCCTTTTTTACTAATGTTGATTCAAAAATTTCCTCAGATATATATGGCAGAATAAAAATCCCAGGTTAGGTAAAATATACTTACAGAAGACAAAGAAGGTGGGTTGGCATTACCCAATTTCAGATTTTACTATTGGGCAGTTAATATTAGATATTTGATATGTTGGTTGAAAGAATGGGATGGTCCTTTTGGCCCTCATTGGGTGAGTTTGGAAACTAAATCGGTATCTGGTTATGCTCTGGGTTCTATTTTAGGGACACCTCTCCCTTTTGCTCTTTCTAAATTGCCGAATCGAATCGACAACCCGATAGTTAAATATACCTTACGAATATGGTTTCAATTTCGGAAATTTTTCGGGTTGACTCAATTCGTGTTAAATAGTCCTATTGTATCTAATTGTTTTTTCCACCCCTCAATTATAGATCAAGCTTTTTTGGCTTGGAAAACTAAGGGATTATTAAGATTTTCCGACTTATTTTTGGACAACTGTTTTATGTCTTTTGAGCAATTAGCAAATAAATATAATTTGCCTAGATTTCATTTTTTTAGATACTTACACGTTAGGCATTTTTTAAGTACGGTACTTCCTTCATTCCCAAATTTTGTGTCTTCAGATATTTTGGAGAGTTTGTTTGAATTAAACCCTTTTCAAAAAGGGCTTATATCAAAACTTTATAATATAATTATGAAGATACGTTCAGTGCCCTTTGATAAGACCAAAAATGACTGGGAAAGAGAGCTTAATCTTATTACTCCTATTGAGAATTGGGATAGAATTCTTCAATTAGTTAATACATCATCTATATGTGCCAAACATTCATTAATACAATTTAAGGTTGTACATACGGCCCATATGTCCAAGGATAAATTAGCTCATTTTTATTCTCATATAAACCCTATTTGTGACAGATGTCAATCAGAAATCGCGTCTTTAACTCATATGTTTTGGTCATGTCCGATTTTGGAAAAATATTGGAAAGATATTTTTGATATTATTTCGGCGGTACTGAACATTGATTTACAACCCCATCCTATTACCACAATTTTTGGTTTACCGATGATGGGCTCACTTCACTTATCTCCTTCCGCCTGTCGAATGATTGCTTTTCTCACTTTGATGGCTAGAAGATCTATTTTGTTGAATTGGAAGGAAATTAATCCTCCCACGGTATTTCATTGGCTTTCTCAAACTAAGTTATGTCTAAATTTAGAAAAAATTAGAAGTGCTGTATTTGATACTTCTATTAAATTTGAAAAGATATGGAGACCATTTATTCAATATTTTCATATGATGTAATGGCCCTGTGCCAGGCTTATTGGTTTTTTCAGCTTTAGTCGTATGTAAGTTGAGAAGATCGGAGATGACGACATTGATGTTTATGTATGCTTGTGAGATACTATGAACAGCCCTTTTTTTTCCTCTTTTTTTAGTTTTTTTTTAGTTTTTTCTTCCTTTTTTTTTTTCTTTAGATATTAGATTAGTAGATTAGTTAACTTTCATATATAGATTTATTTTTTTTCTCTTTTTTTATATTATATATTATGGAATATCTAGACTTACCTTGTTCATATATATACTATATGGTTTATGTTTTGGGAAAGCTTACTTATACTGTATTCATTGCTTATGTATTCCTTCATGTGTAATGGGAGTTTATATGTTTGTAATCCCTTATTAATATTTTAATTGTATTTCGTTCATAATATTTTTAATACTAATAAAAAGATTAAAAGAGGTTGTCAGCGGCGCGCTGTCACGCAACGTGATTGCGTTAAGCTATCGAATGACTCAAAGCCGTATCCCCCTCCCTCGTTTGTTGAACTGATCAAAGTAGTAAGGGAGGATGAAAATACGATGGAGGAGCGGGAGGCCTCCACCAGTCAGGCAATGTCCTGAGTTGTAGCCTCTGATGCCGAAGCGACCCCAGATACCACACAAGTGGGGGGGGGGGTGCAGAATGCGGTGAAAAACCTGCAAGTCGAGATCTCCCACCAAGCGTGACAAGTCCGATAGCAAACCGGAGAGGGCATACTAAGCAGAGCGCTACTGCGGACAGGAGTCTTTTGACGAGGGAAACAACCGGTATTTTGTGTTACAAATATGATGAGGATGGACATTTCAAGCGGGAGCGTGTAGGGCAGGAAATCCTTCGGAAAGTAACCGAACAGACATTTAAATAGAAAAGGAAGTCGGGAAACGTCCAAGAGACCCAATAAGAGAATGGTCTGGCGTCTCGGAGAGAACACGTTCCAAGCAATGTATCCAGGAAAATGCTAAAGTGCAAAGCTCTGCAGGTTTAGTGGGACCCAGCTCGGGTGTATCCATACGGATTGAGGGTATTTATGCTAAAGCCACATTCAACACAGCTTCTCAGGTTACTCTGCCGTACGGTTCGTTTTACGACTGGTATTTGCCGCATTTACCATTGACGCCATTCTGTGCCCGAGAAATTTGGGGTCTTAGTACTGATGATTACCCGTATGATGGTTGCTTGTCGTTGAAGCTGGAGTTTTTGGAAGCAGATGTCGGAGTAGCTGAGGCCCTTGATACATTGGTATTGGTCTGTCCGGATCCGGTGGAAAAAGGTGACACTTCCATTGATGTGGGAATGAATACGTGCATTGCGAGAAGACTCGTGGGAGCATGCAAGGAGAGAAATGGAGAGAATATTTTGAAAACATTATCCTGGTGTTCAGAGCTGCTTTGGGGAAGTGCAAGCTCCACCTAAGCAGGATGATGAGCATGAACGAGGAACTGTGTGGTACACCCGGTCTAAACCTGTCGTGTAACGTCCTGGGGGAGTAGCTAGAGTGTTGGGAAACCCCTAATTTCCCAAAATACCCGATGCCGGGGCCCTCCTGGTGGATGATCCGGGGGGTCAGGAAGAGTCGCGTTTACCTGCTGGAGTGTTGGTGAATCCTGGCTGTAGAAACTTTCGGCTGTACACGGAAACAGGATGACGGTGATTGTCAGGAACTGCTCGGAGGGAGAGGCCACCCACACAGTTGGAATGCCGATGGCACATCTTCTCCCGCTGATCGTAAAGTATAGTTTTCCGGTGAGAAAACCAGGGGAAAGACAGTTTCCGGTATCGGTAAAGTTAACAGCAAAGTCAGTCAACTTTGGTGACTTCCCAGTACGGGTGGGATGGAAATGGAGACTAGCGGAGAAGATGTTGAAGCTCAAAGATGTCTTTTCTATTGTCGAGTTCCATATGGGTTGCTCCAAGAGTACTTGCCACAATATTGGTACATGGAGCTTAGGAAAATAGAGGGCTATGCACTAGGGAAATTCTAGGCAGTCTCCAGAGTTATTTACATGGTCGGCACAACATTGTGGGCCGAAGGGCCTGTAATGTGCTGCAAAATTTTATGTTCTGTGTTCTAATATTCGAGTGACAGAGGACACCCCTTTCAGAGAAAGATCTGGACAGTTAGCACGGGTGGAGGTGGTAGATGTTCAGCAGCATCTGCTGAAACTGAAGAAAGCTGAAATTATCACCGAGTCCAGGAATCGCTATGTGTTACCCATAGTGGTGGTAAGGAAGAATGATGGTAGGAATGAGTGTTGATTATGGACATTGAACCAATGTACCATTCCAGGCCAATATACTGTTTTATGGATCAAGGATGCTTCAGCCTGCCTAAGTGGAACAAAATGGTTCAGTGTGTTGGACCTATGGAGTAGGTATTATCAGATACCCATGAATGAAGCTGATAAAGAGAAGGTGGCAATTATATTTCCACTTGGATTCTTTCAGTTTGAAACAATGCCCCAGGGCATATCTGGAGCACCGGCTCCTTTTCAACGTGTTATGGAGAAGCAGTCGGGTCCTGTCAAGAATTCTCTGCTGAGCGGGAGATTGTTTGGATTGTTAGTAACTTATTTACTTACCAAGGGCAATACAAAATAAAGCAAGGTGTAAGAAGAGTGGCCACTGAAGGAGTTAGAGAGCCAGTGTTAGAGAGGTCAGGCTTTGGTTCAAAAGGTTCAGCAAGAACAGGTGGAGGGCAAGGATGCTGAGTTATTTGGAATAAATTACTTGATTGTACACCTTAAACCTAAGAAGTTAGAGCCAGAGGTATAACAGTGTAGGCAGGATGATAGTTAAGGCAGTGGAATGTTCCTCCTGTAAGACATGGGACTGCAAGATACCTAGCAGTCTCTCTGATGACTAAATCTGCAGGAAGTACATTCAACATCAGCTCCTGACTGACAGGATCAAGGAACTGGAGCTGGAGCTGGACGTACTCAGAGCCATCCAGGCGGCTGAAAACCTCGTGAGACTTTTACTGAGGTGGTCACATCCAGAGTACAGGCCTCAGAGAGTAAATGGGTGACTAGCAGGTCAAGTAAGAGGAGTAACCAGTTAGTGTAGGGTTCCACGTGACCATTCCCCTAGCAACAAATATACCTGCTTGTAGTGGAAGCGGGTGCGGAGTTTCAGGGAACAGCAGCAGCAGCCAAGCCAATGACACGGTAGAGAACTCTGAGGCTCAGTAGGGAAGGATAAAGTTAGGTAAAGTGATAGCGATAGGAGACTCGATAGTTAGGGGCACAGATAGAAAATTCTGTTGCCATGGAATAGACGCCAGGATGGTGTGTTGCCTCCCAGGTGATAGGGTGAAAGATGTCTCAGGTTGTTTGCTGAATGGTCTCAAAGGAAGGGTGTGCAGCCAGAGATCAAGGTGCACATTGGCACCAGTGACATAGTTAGAAAGGGGGAAGAGGTCCTACACAGTGAGTATAGCGAGTTAGGGAAGAGGTTGAAGAGCAGGACCTCTAAGGTAGTAATCTCCGGATTACTCCCAGTGCCACATGCTAGTCAGGATGACAGTACAGATGAATGCATGGCTGAGAAATTGGTGCAGTGGGCAGAGTTTCAGACTTATGGATCATTGGGTTCTGGGAAAGACATGACCTGTACGAAATGGATCGGTGACACCTGAACCCTAGGGGGACCAATATCCTTATGGGCAGATTTGCTGGAACTGTTGGAAAGTGTATAAACTAATTTGGGAGGGGGATGGGTACTGAAGTCATAGGGCTGAGGATGGGGCAATTGGTATACAAGTAGATAGTGAGTAATGAGGCTGTGACGAAGGACAGGCAGATGATGAGGCAAAATTGCAGTCAATGGGATGAATTGAATTGTAACATGGGAGCAAAAATGAAAATGGTGATGAATGTGGGATTGAAGCTGTTATAGCTGAATACACCAAACACAAAATGCTGGGGTAACTCTGCAGGCCAGGCAGCATCTGTAGAAAAGAGTAAACAGTCGACATTTTGGGCTGAGACCCTTCTTCAGGACTGTTTACAGTCCACATTTTTAGAGCAGCTTGTAGAAGCTGGCACAAAGGGAAAGGCAGTTCTGTATTTGACATTGTGTAATGAACCAGATTTCATTCGAGAGCTTAATGTAAAGGAACCCTCAGGATACAGTGATCATAGTATAATAACATCCAGCCAGCAGCTTGACAGGGAGAAGCTGAAGTCAGATATATCAATATTAAAGTGGAGTTAATGAAGTTACAGAGGCTTGAGAGAGGAGCAGGCCAAAGTTGATTGGAAGAGGACGCTAGCAGGGATGAAATTTCTGGATGCAAATTGGAAGGTACAGAATAGATAAATGACAAAGATGAAGAAGTATTTTAAAGGAAGGATGGCACAACCATAACTAACAAAGAAAATCAAAGACAGCATGAGTGGAAAAGAGAGGACATATATCAAAACATTAGTGTGAAGTTAAATAATCTTTTTATTAATTTTTATAAGCTTCTACAATGTGACAAAACAAAAAAACAGTAAAAAATAGGTTTATACAGTGCAAAGCAAATGTATCAAATGTACAGTTCATAATAATAAAGAAAAAGCACCCATAGTAGAATCGTATAAAGTTAGTTACCACCCACACTCCCACTACCCAACTCTAAGCCAACCTTACGATATAACCATGTAACTATTACAGCACGGAACCAGATCATCTCGGCCCTTCTAGACCGTGCTGAACGCTTACTCCCACCTAATCCCACCTACCTGCACTCAGCCCATAATCCTCCATTCCTTTCCAGTCCATATACCTATCCAACATTTTTTTAAATGACAAAATCAAACCTGCCTCTACCACTTCTACCAGAAGCTTGTTCCACACAGCTACCACTCTCTGAGTAAAGAAGTTCCCCCTCGTGTTACCCCTAAACTTTTGCCCCTTAACTATATATAAAAAAGTTAATCAGAACTTTTATCACCACAGAGCTGTATTTATAAAAAGAAGGTATATTACCTACCACCTGAGCTAAAATCTGTTTACATATTTAAAAAATGTAAATCTTAACTGAAAGAAGCTGGAAGTAAGGGATTTAAAGGCAAAAGCAAAAAGGGTGGGATGCACCCTTAATCTAAACGGGAATTATGAAAATATTCAAGAAAAGGTCCCCACACCTTTTGGAACTTTATGTCTGAATTAAGAAGTGAATAATGAATCCCAAATCGAGGTTTGGGATTCAGTTCTCAGGTCAGTTAATTCAACTTCTCTATGTGCTTGCCACTGCTTTTTACTGTTCAAGGTTGTACTCAGGGCTCATATGTCTAAAACTAAATACTATCCTAATACTATCCTAATACTAGTCCCTGTTGTGACAAGTGTAAAGAGGGCGAGGCTTCCCTTATTCATATGTATTAGGCTTGTCCTAGCCTTGAGAAATGCTGGAGTGATGATTTTTTAACTTTTTCTCATATACGTAATTGCTACTTGGAACCTAACCCTCTGTTTGCTCTTTTCGGCATTTTGGGAGAAGTTGACATGCATCTGACTCTGACTAAGTGCCGATCATTGTCTTTTGCCTCTCTTTTGGCCAGACGTGCAGTCCTTCTTAAGTGGAGAGATGCTGCCCCACCCACTCATGCTCAATGGCTCAGAGATATTATGTCCTGCTTAGACCTTGAAGTTAAATAATTAGGAGGTTTTTAAAATCCAACAAATGGCAACTGAAAAGGCCATAAGAAGAGAAAAGATGAAATATGAAAGGGAGTTAGCCAATAATATAGAAGGTGATACCAAAGTTTTCAAATATATAAAGAGTAAAAGAGAGGCAAGAGTAGATTTCAGACTAGTAGAAAATGACACTGGAGAGGTAGTAATTGGGGACATAGAAATGACAGACAAACTTAATAAGTATTTTGTATCAGTCTTCACTGTTGAAGGCATAGCAATCTGCCTCAAAGACTATCATCCAGTTGCACTTACATCTGCTGTGATGAAGTGTTTTAAGAGGCTGGTGATGAAACATAACAATACCTGTCTGAGAAGCCACTTGGATCTACTCCAATTTGCCTCTCAGCAAAAATGATCCACAGCAGAACATCTGGACAGCAAAGAAGCATAAATCGGAATGCTCTTTATCAGCTGCAGCTCAGCTTTCAATGCCATAATTTCCTCAAAACAAATCAATAAGCATCAAGTCCTTGGCCTCAATACTGCCTTGTGCAATGGGATCATCGATTTCCTCACTTGCTGGCCCTAGTCAGTCCAGATTGACAACATCTCCTCCACAATCTCTATCAGAACAGGTGCACCACAAGACTGTGTGCTTAGCCCCTTGCTCTACTAGTTTTATGCATATGACTGTGAGGCTAAGTACATCTCCAATGCCATATTTATGTTTGCTTACTACACCACTGTCGTTGGCCGAATCAAAAGTGGTGATGAATCAGCATCTAAGAGGGAGATTGAAAATCTGGCTGTGAGGTGCCACAAAAACAACCTCTCAGCAAGACCAGGGGGCTGAGCCTCGACTTCAAGAGGAGGAAAATGGAGGCCCGTGAGCTAGTCCTTGTCAGTGGAGAGGGTCGGCAACTTTAAATTACTCAGTGTTATCATTTCAGAGGATCTGTCCTAGACTCAGCACATAAGTCCAATAACAAAAAACTCAAGGCTTCCTTGGAGCTTTGCAAATATTTGACATGATATCTAAAACTTAGACAAACTTCTATAAATGTGCGGTGGAGAGTATATTGACTGGTTGCTTCATGGCCTGGTATGGGAACATCAATGCCCTCGAAATGGAAAATCTTACAAAAAGTACTAGCTACAGCCCAGTCTATCTCCAGCCCTCCCCAGCACTGAGCCCATCTATGTAAAGCACTGTCACAGGAAAGCAAAATCCATTGTCAAGGACC
Source organism: Hemitrygon akajei (assembly GCF_048418815.1). NCBI lineage: Eukaryota > Metazoa > Chordata > Chondrichthyes > Myliobatiformes > Dasyatidae > Hemitrygon > Hemitrygon akajei. Next base: position 194,199,315 of record NC_133126.1, read on the forward strand.
TCCACCACCCAGGCAATACTTTTTCCTCGCTGCTGCCATCAGAAAGGTGGTACAGAACCCTTAGGACCCACACCACCAAGTTCAGGAGAAGTTATTACCCCACAACCATCAGGCTCTTGAGCCAATGAGGATAATTCCATTCAGCTTCATTTGCCCATCACTGAACTGTTCCCACAACCAATGGATTCACTTTCATGGACTCTTCATCCCATTTTCTCAATGCTTATTGCTTATTTACTTATTTGTTTGTCTGTTTGTTTATTTATTTATTGTTATTTCCTTTGTTTGTATTTGCACAGTTTGTTGTCTTTTGTAAATTGCTTTTTGTCTGCGTTTTTATTTTGTGCTGCCTCATATCAGAATCAGAATCAGAATCAGAATCAGACTTTAATCGCCAAGTTCCTATGCACATACAAGGAATTTACTTCCAGCAGATGTTGTCTCTCTGCTCATAACAATAATAATGATAAATATAAATGAAAATATAGATTATACATACAGGTAGTGCAATCCAAGTAATAGTTAGCCGACAGTTAACCGGCAGTTAACTGTTCAGCAAAGTGACCGCAGTGGGGAAAAAACTTCTCCAATGCCTATTAGTCTTAGTCTGGAGGGATCTGAAGCGTCTACCAGACGGAAGCAGATCAAGCAGTCCGTGCGCAGGATGGGAGGAGTCCGTTATGATGTTCCCTGCCCTCTTCTTCAACCTGGAAGAGTACAGGTCCACAATAGAGGATCCAGAGTAATAATTATTTCATTTTCCTTTACAGTTGGTTACTTCTCTTCGTATTACAACTATCAGAGCCTGAAGATTCACACTCAAAGTTTTAGGAACAATTTCTTCCCCTCCACTATCGGCTTTCTGAACAGAAAATGAACACTGCCTCCTGTGCCTAATAAAGTGGCCACCAGGTGTCTGCTCATGGTCTTGTGCTACTGTAACCCATCCACTTCAAGGTTCGACATGTTGTGATTTCAGAGATGTTCTTCTGCACACCACTTTTGTAATATATGGTTACTTGAATTATTGTCAGCTTCCTGTAAGCTTGAACCAGTCTGGTCATTCCCCTCTGACCTCTTTAATTAACAAGGTATTTTTGTTCGCAGAATTGCTGCTCACTGGATTTTTATTTTTCACTCTACTCCCTGTAAACTCTGGAGTCGGCTGTGCATGAAAATCCCAGGAGAGCAGCAGTTGCTGAGATACTCAAAAACCCGTCTAGCACCAACATTCATTCCACGGTCACCTAGATCACATTTTTAATGTCTGGTCTGAACACAACTGGAGCTCTTGACCAAGTCTGAATGTTTTTATGCATTGAGTTGCTGTCACGTGATTAGTATATTAGTTATTTGCATTATCGAGTGGGTGTGCAGATGTACCTAATAAAGTGGCCACTAAATATATTTATTTTAACTTTTTATGTTTTGCACTATACTACTGCTCGCAAAACAACAAATTTCACGACGTATCTCAGTGATAGTAAATCCGATTCTGTTCCTACTTGCATGAAATATAACTGTGCCTGTGCAATCTCTTTCCCGTGTTTCAACGTGCATGGATCCAATCCTTTCAGACCACGGATATAAACCACCGACAATAGTATGGAGACACAAGAGTCTGCAGAGGCTGGAATCTGGAGTAATGCGCCATCTGCTGGACGAACTCAGCAACATTTGAGAGATGAAAGGATCTGTCGATATTTCAGGTTGAAACCTTGCATTAAGACTTGGTGGTTGACATATCAGACTGGCAGCAGCAGTCTACCAGAATCATTTTTGATTGCGCAACCTGCAACGACTCCGGCCTTGACCAACAGCACTTCCCAGCCGGGTCTTCACCCGCTGCCGCTGAAACACAATCTCCCCTTCCCCACCACCACTCCACAATCCCATTTCTCTCGGGTCCCACCGCCAGCTCTTGGAGACTCCATCTTCCTCTCACCCCACCTTCGCTGAACACCTCAACCCTCCCCTCTCCTCTGACACTGCCAACCCCCTTCCCTCCTCTAATCCCAGCTCTCAGCTGTGCCTGGTCATCACCATCCCCTCCGACCTTCCTCTCTGAGGCAGAACGTTGTGTTTCCTTGCACCCACACCTCAGTGAGTTCTGCGCCCGCCATAACGCAGAGCTCTACCTCCGCCTCCTCTGTCTCCGGGCTTACTTCTTCGACCAGGACTTTCCACCCAGCACCGATTACCTCTTCTCCTGTCTTCAACCCCTTTCCTCTTTCTGGACACCCCGCTCTTGTCTTCTGCTAACTACCAACGGGACATCAACCGTCTCGACTTCACCACTCCTCTCTCCAGTTCCAACATCGCTCCTTCCGAAGACGCTGCTCTCTACTCTCTCCGCACTAATCCTAACTTGACCATCAAACCCGCAGATGAGACGGGTGCTGTAGTTGTCTGGCGACTGACCTCTACCTTGCTGAGACCGGGCGACAAATGTCAGACACCTCCTCTTACTTACCCCTCGAGCGGACCTCACTAAGGTGCACCAGGCCATTGTCTCCCACACCATCACCGACTTTATGAATTCTGGGGATCTCCCATCCACTGCCACCAATCTCATAGTTCCCACTCTGCACCTCCAGTTGCTAGCTCTTACCTACCCCCCCCCCCTCTAATCCCTTCCTACCTACATCGGTGACACTTCGCATGCTCTTGATCTTTTCAGTTACATTTTTAGAATCTTTTTATTGGTACATAATCTACTACAGCTATAAAATGATACAAAACAACAGATTAATATATATATAAAATTAATAAAGCTGAAGAAAAAAAAGCTGATTGTAATATATAAAAATTGAAAAAAATTATATATAGGAAAAAGAAGGGAAAAAAGGAACCCCATCCTAACTAGGGGAAAAGAACCACTGACTACAAAAAATGGGGAAAACCATTAGGAATCAACCCCTTAGAGCAATATGTTTAACCATCATCTAAATCTATAAAGAAAAAGAGTCATCAACTGCCAATTCACGTTTATAAAAAAAATAAAATTGGAAGGAAGCCATATAGAATAATTCAAATTAAATGGTAATATTTGGCAAAAGAACCCCATCTTCTCTCAAAATCGAATCGGGGATCAAAAGTTCTACTTCTAATTTTTTTCCAAACTGAGACATAACATTACTTGAGAAAACCAGTCAATTAATGTAAGGGAAGAGATATCTTTCCGTTTTAATAAAATAGCCCTTCTTGCCAATAATGTAACAAATGCAATTACATGTTGATCTGAAGATGAAATACACTGAATATGATGTGGAACTATTCCAAATAGAACAGTCAATCTATTAGGTTGTAAATTAATTTTCAGAGCTTTAGAAATTGTAGAAAATAAAGATTTCCAAAACAATTTTAATGAAGAACATGACCAGAACATATGTGACAAAGTAGCTACTTCAGTTTTACATCTATCACAGTAGTTGTCTATACTAGGAAATATTTTAGATAGTCTCTCCTTTGTAAAATAATAATGGTGAACAGTTTTAAATTGAATTAAACTGCGGTTGGCATATATAGAAGAAGAATTTACGTTTTTCAAAACTTGAAGCCAATCTTCATTAACAAAGGTTATATTAAGTTCCCTCTCCCAAACTTGTTTTTATCTTTAGTGGTAGGTTCTCTTTTTGTAACAAAAATAAATTATAAGTTCTGCTAATGGAACCTCTCACTAAAGGATTCAACTTCAAAATGGTTCCAACAAATCAGATTCTTGTAAATATGGAAAATTAGGTAAATATTGTTGAAAAAAATGTCTAACCTGAAAATATTGCAAAAAATGTGTATGAGCAAGAGAATATTTGTTAATTAACTGTTCAAAAGTCATCAATCGGCCATTACAAAATAAATCTGTAAAAGAACAGATCCCTTTATTTCTCCATAGGAGAAAAATGGGGTCGGTTATTGAAGGTTTAAATGAAAAGTTTCGATATAAAAACTAGACAACTTAAATTGTTTAAAATTTTAAAAATTGCAAAACTGAACCCAAATCCATAGCGATTGTTTAATAACCAGGTAAAGATTTAAATTTGGAATTTTAGAAAGCTGTAAAGGTAATGGAGCTCCTAATATTGAAGTTAAATGAAATTTTTAACAGCTTTTAATTCCAAATCAACCCATAGTGGGTTTTGGCTCTTATCGAGCCAGTATAACCAAAAATATAACTGTCTAATATTCACAGCCCAATAATACAGTCTTAAATTAGGAAGTGCAAGTCCGCCATCTTTTTTGGATTTTTGTAAATGATACTTGTTAATTCTTGGTCTCTTATTTTCCGAATAAAGGAAGAAATAAGAGAGTCAATTTGATCGGGGAAAAAAAATTAGTTAAAAAGGTAGGAATATTTTGGAATATATATAAAAATCTAGGTATCTGTGAAAAATAATTTTCACAGCATGGATACGACCTATAAAAGAAAGAGTAAGTGAATTCCATCTAGAAGATAGTTGTTTCATGGAGTCCATTAAAGGAACTATATTAGCTTTATAAAGATCTTTATATTTGATATTAATTATAATACCTAACTAACTTAAATGTATTAACAATTCCAAAAGGAATATCATTATATATACTAACAGGGGCATTTAATTGAAACAATTCACTTTTATTCAAGTTAAGTTTATATCCTGAAAATTTACCAAAATCTTTAAGTATTTCCAAAGGATTAGGAATTGATTCCTCAAGATTCGAAATAAAAATCAAAAGATCATCCGCATAAAGAGAAATCTTATGTATGGTTCCATTCATAGAGATACCATGAATATTTTAGATTCACGTAATGTTATAGCTAAAGGCTCCAATACAAGATTAAATAATAAAGGGCTTAATGGACATCCCTGTCTAGTACCATGAAAAAGTGAAAAAAAGACCTGTAATTATTAGTAATGACCGTGGCAATAGGGTTCTTATAAATCATTTGAATCCACCTATTAAAATTATTACCAAAACCAAATTTTTCTAATACTTTAAACAAATATGGCCACTCAACTCTATCAAATGCCTTTTCTGCGTCGGGAGTGATAACACATTGAGGTTGCTTCGATAATGGTGAATATATAATGTTCATCAATCTCCAAACATTAGAGAAAGAGTAACGGCCTTTAATAAAGCCCGTTTGATCCATAGAGATGATTTTAGTTAAAATATTTTACAAGCGATTAGCCATTATTTTAGAGAGAATTTTTGCATCCACATTTAATAGCAAAATAGGTCTATATGATAAACATTCAACAGGATCTTTATCTTTTTTAAGAATTAAGGAAATAGATGCTTCATAAAACAATGAAGGTAAATTACCTTTCTAAAAGGATTCATGAAATATTTCCAAAAGATACAGAGAAAGTAATCTTCCAAATTTTTTGTAAAATCTCACCGAATAACCATCAAGTCCAGGAGCTTTGCCTGATTGCATTGATAAAATAGCTTTCTGAATTTCATGTTAGGTAATTGAAGCATCAAGCATCTGTTGATTTTCAACAGAAATTTGTGGAAATTTAATCTAATGTAAAAAAGCCTTCATTTTGGAGGAATCTGCAGGAAATTGAGATCTATAAAGATCAGAGTAAAAATCTTGAAAAGTATTATTAATATCCTCATGGTTACTTGCTATATCTCCATTATTTTTATGAAACTTTAAAATTTGTTTTTTAGCTCTAGGTGCTCTTAATTGGGAAGCTAAGAGCTTATTATTTTTTACCCCAAAAGTATAAAATTGACTTTTCAATTTAAGCAAATATCCTTCAATAGGATATGTTAGTAATAAATTATACTGTGATTGTAATTCTACTCTTCTTTTAAATGAAACAACATTTAGGGAGGTTGCATTGATGTTATCTAATTCTTTAATGTTTAGAGATTTTAATTCCAATCTTGTTTGTTTCTTCAATTTAGCTATATACAAAATAATTTGACTGCATAAATATGCTTTTAATGTATCCCAATTTACTAACTTTGAGACGTTTCCTGTATTATTAAAGAGAAAATACTCTTCTATCTGAGTTTCAATAAACTCAACAAATTCTGAACTTTGTAATGAATGTTCTGGAAAACGCCAAAATGGTCTGGTAGAAACAACATCTTTCAGTTCAAATACTAAGTTTAAAGGAGCATGATCAGAGATAGCAATCGCATTATGCTCACATTTCTGAACATTAAATAATAGTCGAGAGTCGATTATAAAATAGTCGATTCTCGAATATTTATTACGAACATGTGAGAAAAAAGAGTATTCTCTATCATTAGGGTGCATATGCCTCCAGACCTCAATTAAACCATTATCAATTAAAAAGGAATTAATAAGTGATGCAGAACGATTAGGGAGTTGATGTTTGGATGATGACTTATCCATTAAAGGATTTAAACAAGTATTAAAATCACCACCCATTAATAACATATATTCATTTAAATCAGGTAATAGAGCAAAGACAGCTTTAAAAAATGAGGGATCATCAACATTCGGTTCATAAATATTAACCAAAACTCCTTTCCTTTTACAAATTGTTCCTTTAACAATCAAAAATCTACCATTAATGTCGGCTATAATATCCCCCTGATTAAAGAGGGTATTGGAATCAATAAAAATAGAGACACCTCTAGTTTTAGTCTGGGAGTTTGCATGAAACTGAGGGCCCTTCCAAAATTTAAAAAATCGATTTTTATCACATAACCTGATATGCGTCTCTTGAGCAAAGATTATATCAGGCTGGAATCGGTTAATAACGTTAAATGTTTTCTTACACTTAATAGGATGATTCCAACTGTGAACATTCCAAGTTAAAACATTTAACTGTTTAGATATCATCATGAAACTTTGTATCTAAAAAGAGTAGTGAGATGCATGTCAGGATAAGGTAGTCGAAAATGGCGGAGATGAACAATAATAAAAATAAATAGCGTATGCTCCGGGATTCCATAATGGGGATTTAAAAAAAACAAAAAAAAGCCCACCCAAACTACAAAGTCCAGAAAAAAGTTGATACCAATCGACGCAAGCCCCAAGAAAAGCATAGATGCAGATACAAACTCCGCCTACCTAGTAATAAAAAAAGTTTTTAAAAAAGTAATCTCTGTCTCCCTTTACTGAACATAAAACTCATTACAGTCGACATATATCTCAATATAATTAACTTGGAAGGAAAGCGTTTTTCTTGTAAAACAAAACGACCTTCAATTTGAAAGTAACCTTCATAATGTTAGACAAGGGAAGAAAACACATCCAAAACAATTCTTGAAATATTTGCACTAAAGAAAGACAATCGCCATCTTTAAATTTTCCAATCTATCTTTAAAACATAAGGAAATCCAAATAATTACTTAAAAGTTTTTTACTAAAGCATACGAAACAAAAAAAAACAATTAATTCATTTAAATGCTGCAGAAAAAAAATTCTAGATGGTTCAAACTTATCTACAATCTATCAACAGTTCTCCCGCTATGTCTTCTGAGGTTAAAACCATCCAAACCAGTCTTTATCAGAGATAAAAATGCATTTTAAAGTAAAGACTTTCTGTAACCATCAAATCTTCCAATCTCATCACTCTTTACACCACGAAACAATCAAGCCATTATAAATCATTCAAACATGAGCGCCAGACTTTTTGACCAAAAGCCTTAATTTCACTGGATACTGGAGCAGTGGAAAAAGCTTTATTTTTGGTCTGCTAATTTCATAACCAATGCAAATCCAGCATGCCTCTTAACAATTTCGTGTGGAAAATCTTCAGAAAAGCAAATCTCTGAATCTTGATACTGAAACAGCCTTTTTTTTCTCGCATGCTTAGTAATACGGTCTTTGTCTCTGAAACGGAGTGTGGTGAACTACATATACCTGTCTGGACACGCCCCCTGCTGACTGCTCCTGTGGCTCCTCCCACAGACCCCTGTATAAAGGCGATTGAGGTCTGAGCCCGGCCTCTCTGTCTCCAGGATGTAGTATGGTGGTCAACCACTGCTTGTTCCTTCTTCCAGTCAATAAAAGCCGATATCTCGCCTTTACGTCTCAGATTTTATTGATGGTGCATCACGGAGAAAATGCACAACAATGTCTGTTTTTACCTTGATCCAAAAGTTTTAAAGTGCTGATTCTGTGAGCCATTTTGATATCCGGAGGTAGCGAACAAACCTCCGGAAATAAAGATTGAAACATTTTTGCAAAATAATCCAGTGTGTCGACCGATTCTGATTTCTCTTTTAATCCAACAATTCGAATATTATTCTGACATGATCGAGCTTCGAGATCGATAATCTGTTGCTGAGTTTTTTCCAAACAAGAAGAAAGGTCTGCAGCATTTCGACTAACTTCTTTAAGATCAAGGCTCAGAGAGTCAATTTTTCCTTCAAATTTCTCTTTTAATTGAGTTATTTCAATGCCAATACTGCTGATCTGAGACTACAGTCTCTTCACCCAGGGAGGTTCCTCGGAGAATTCATCAGTTTTTTTGGGTTTCCCATTGCCCGGGTCCGGATTTCTTTTGGCGCTTCTGAGAGTAGCCATAATTATAACTGCTACTCTATAGATCCGACTGAGTAAAGTTGAAATTTCAAAGCTTAAGTCAGAAAAGGGAGAGATTAAAGGTGGACATAAAGAAACTGTTTCTTACATGCCCGTGTGCAGAGGGCGGAGTCTTGAACTTTTCAATAATCTCAAGTTCCCTGGCCCCGATCATCTTATTTTCACTATGGATGTCCAGTCCCTATAAACCTCCATCCCTCGCCAAACACCTATCATGTAGGTCATTGGTCATTGCAGTCTCGTGACTGGGCTAGGATTATATTGGGGGTTACTGGGTGGTGTGGCTTGAGGGACAAGGCCTGTTCCGTGAGAAAGAAAGCAGGAAAGAAAGGCAGAAAGGGAGGAAAAGGAAAGAAAGAAGGAAGGAGCCCTGACTTCACCAGTCCATCCCCATAAATCACCTGATCACTAGTCCCAATTACAAGAGATTCTGCAGATAATGGAAATCCAAATGCTGGAGGAACTGTGGGCCAGGCAGCATCCGCAGAGAGGAACAAAGAAGCTGCAGAATGCCATCCTACACTTCAGCTGGTTGTGAATATTCCTGACTGGGGAAAGGCAAGGTTTTCAGTGCACCAGAGACGGGTGAGATTTTTTACTTAAGAATTACTTCATTTTCATTCATTTCTCTTCAGTTACATAATTTTTTTTAAAAATAACTTTTGATTTAAGTTTATTCCCAAAAAAATCCAGATTGGGTCTAGTTTTGAAATGTATTTTCTGGATATTTTTCAATTGTGAGTATTGTCATTAAATCACTTTGTAATATTAAGCAGCACAGGAACTTCATAACCAGAGGTGGTCATTAAAACAATATCACACTGTATCACTTGCAGAGATTGTCCATGCCCAAGACTTCATTTCATGACTTCTGAACTTCAAGGAAGATTGGATAAGAAATCCAGCTATAATTATATACACTCTGTAGCCACTTTATTAGGCATACCTGTATACCTGCTCGTTAATGCAAATATCTAATTATCCAATCATGTGGCATCAACTGAATGCATAAAAACATGCAGACATGGCCAAGAGGTTCAGGTATTGTTCAGACTAAACATTAAAATGGGGAAGAAATGTGATCTAAGTGACATTGACTATGGAATGATTGTTGGTGCCAGACAGAGTGATTTGTGTATCTCAGAAACTGTGGATCTCCTGGGATTTTCACGCACAGTCATCTCTAGAGCTTACAGAGAATGGTGCGGAAACAAAAAGCATCCAGTGAACAGCAGTTCTGTGGGCAAAAACACCTTGTTAGTGAGAGTTCAGAGGAGAATGGCCAGACTGGTTCAAGTTGACAGGAAGGCAACAGTAACTCAAATAATCACACATTACAACAGTGGTGCACAGAAGAACACCTTTAAATGTACAACACATAGAACCTTGAAGTGGATGAGCTACAGCAGCAGAAGACTACAGACATATGGTGTGGAGGCCACTTTATTAGGTACAGGAGGTAACCAATGAAGTGGCCACTAAGTGTATATACCTGAATGGTTTTGCTTTCTTTACCCAAGGAAGGATATTTTTGCCTTGGAGAGTTTTAATAGAAACGACATGAAAGAAAGTGAACTAGAAGGAATCAAATGGATTATTAAATTTATCCTACTACATGTCCCCAATTTCCCCCAGTGCTTCCTGGTGTTGTGTTGTAAGACGAAGCACAAACATTTAAAACTAACGATATTCTGTGCTAGTTTTAATCATTTATACTTTAGACTAATGGGGTGTCCAGGAAGGGTTAGTGCCTCTGGTGAAGAGGCTTGTCATGTCATTCCAGGGCAGTTCACTCACCTTTGATCCCCACTTGACACTCAGTTCTCACCTGTGGCTCCAGGTAGCTCTTTGCATGTGACAGCAGCCACACCCCAGTACACCACTTCAACAGGTGAGCTGAACCTGGTGAGATGGGGACATGCCTGTTCCGGCACGTGAAGTCAGCTCCAATGGACTGAGCAGATGAGATCCGTGGAGAGTGAAGGGTATAACAAGGCACAAAAGATGTCATGGTCATCCACTACATACCACTGAACCTGGAGTTCAGCGGTCGAGAGGGTGGAACTGCCCCAGTTAAATGGCTTTTCCACTTCAAGAACTCTCCTGCAAAGTTTTCCTGTCATCATTGGACATGATGGATAACCACAATTGCAGACCAACTGTGCATGCTGTTTTGCCTGAAATCAAGTCAATCAAGTCAAGTCAACTTTTATTGTCATTTTGACCATAACTGCTGGTACAGTGCATAGCAAAAATGAGACAACGTTTTTCAAGACCATGGTGTTACATGACACAGTACTAAAACTAGACCGAACTACGTAATTTAAAAAAACACAGAGAAAGCTACACTAGACTACAGACCTACACTGGACTGCATAGAACATTACAGGCCCTTCGGCCCACAATGTTGTGCCGACCCTCAAACCCTGCCTCACATATAACCCCCCACCTTAAATTCCTGCATATACCTGTCTAGTAGTCTCCTAAACTTCACTAGTGTGTCTGCCTCCACCACTGACTCAGGCAGTGCATTCCTCGGGATCAATAAAGTATGTCTGTCAGTCTGTAAGTTGCAGAGTTTGTTTAGCAACTATAGATTTTTAATTTAGAGATACATAAAAAAGGCCCTCTGGGCCAAATAAGGCCACAATATCCAAGTACTGTACACTCTCGTGTGACCAATTAACTTACTAACCCCTATGTCTTTGGACTGTGGGAGGAAACCGGAGCAGCTGGAGAAATCCTTTGCAGTCATGGTGAGGGCTCCTTACAGACAGCAACAGAAATAGAACTTGGGTCACTGTAATAGCATTACACAATCACCACAGTACCATGCTGCCATCTGACTAATTAAATCGTTTCCATAATAATTTACTATTCAATTATCCTTTGAGTACTTTATCAATACCAAATATAGCAGTAAGAAGTTTTTAATTAATATAATCAAACTAAAATGAAAAATGTGCCACACAAGTAAGGAATGTAGTTAGAAAACAAAAAAGAATCAAAGGATTAGCTAAAATATTAACATTGCATGGATGGTAACAGAAGGGAAGATAAGAAACCTCAGAACAATCTGAGCATGCAAACATATTGGGTACATTCTAATATCAGACCAAATGACATAGGAGCAGAATTAGGCTATTCAGCCTATTGAATAAGTCCATCTCCCACCACCCCTCCCCCATACTCATCACATTCTACAATGTTTTGCCAACCTTTAAACCCTGTCTCCCATATAACCGCCCACCTTAAATTCTTCCATATAAATGCCTAGTGGTCTCTTAAATTTCACTACTGTATCTGCCTCCACCACTGACTCAGGCAGTGCATTCCATGCACCAACCACTCTCTGAGTAAAAAACCTTCCTGTAATATCCCCCTTGAACTTTCCACCCTTTACCTTAAAGCCATGTCCTCTTGTATTGAGCAGTGCTGCCCTGGGGATAAGGCGCTGGCTGTCCACTCTATCTATTCCTCTTAATATCTTGTATCCCTCTATCATGTCTCTTCTCATCCTCCTTCTCTCCAAAGAGTAAAGCCCTAGCTACCATAATCTCTTATCATAATGCATACTCTCTAAACCAGGCAGCATCCTGGTAAATCTCTTCTGTACCCTTTCCAATGCTTCCACATCCTTCCTATAGTGAGGCAACTAGAACTGGACACAATACTCCAAGTGTGGCCTAACCAGAGTTTTATAGAGATGCATTATTACTCCACGACTCTTAAACTCTATCCACATAACCATATAACAATTACAGCATGGAAACAGGCCATCTCGGCCATTCTAGTCTGTGCCGAACACTTACTTTCACCTAGTCCCACCTACCTGCACTCAGCCCATAACCCTCCAATCCTTTCCTGTCCATATTCCTATCCAGTTTTTTTTAAATGACAATATCGAAACTGCCTCTACCACTTCTACTGGAAGCTCGTTCCACAGTGCTACCACTCTCTGAGTAAAAAAGTTCCCCCTCGTGTTACTCCTAAACTTTTGCTCCTTAACTCTCAACTCATTCCTTGTGTTTGAATCTCCCCTACTCTCAATGGAAAAAGCCTATCCACGTCAACTCTATCTATCCCCCTCATAATTTTAAATACCTCTATCAAGTACCCCCTCAACTTTCTATGCTCCAAAGTATAAAGACCTAACTTGTTCAACCTTTCTCTGTAACTTAGGTGCTGAAACCCAGGTAACATTCTAGAAAATCTCCTCTGTACTCTCTCTACTTTGTTGACATCTTTCCTATAATTCGGTGACCAGAACTGTACACAATACTCCAAATTTTGCCTCACCAATGCCTTGTACAATTTTAACATTACATCCCAACTCCTATACTCAATGCTCTGATTTATAAAGGCCAGCATACCAACAGCTTTCTTCACCACCCTATCCACATGAGATTCCACCTTCAGGGAACTATGCACCATTATTCCTAGATTCCTAGATTATTCCTGTTCTACTGCATTCCTCAATGCCCTACCATTTACCATGTATGTCCTATTTGGATTATTCCTACCAAAATGTAGCACCTCACACTTATCAGCATTAAACTCCATCTGCCATCGTTCAGCCCACTCTTCTAAATGGCCTAAATCTCTCTGCAAGCTTTGAAAACCTACTTCATTATCCACAACACCACCTATCTTTGTATCATCTGCATACATTAATCCAATTTACCACCCCATCATTCAGATCATTAATGTATATGACCAACAACATTGGACCCAGTGCAGATCACTGAGGCACACCACTAGTCACTGGCCTTCAACCTGACAAACAGTTATCCACCACTACTCTCTGGCATCTCCCATCCAGCCACTGTTGAATCCATTTTACTACTTTAATATTAATACCTAACGATTGAACCTTCCAAACTAACCTTCCGTGTGGAACCTTGTCAAAGGCCTTACTGAAGTCCATATAGACAATATCCACTGCTTTACCCTCGTCAACTTTCCTAGTTGATGAGGAAAAAAGAGGCCCACTTTCAGGAGCGGGCAGTGTCGGTGCGGGCAGCGGAGTGCGCAGGAGCAGAGTGCTGGGCTTTGGCTCAGCGGGCTTCAGCGCAAGAGGACTTCGGTGAGAGGAAATCAGTGAGCCTGAGTATGTGCTTGCTGAGGTAAAAAGGTAAGGTCAGTAGGTTCTTTTTTCATTTATTCTGACTAATCTGGGATCAGGTAATGGGGGAGACAGTTAGAGCAGTGGTGTGCTCTGTATGCAGTATGTGGGAGGTCAGGGTCAACACAGTTGTCCCTGATGACCACACCTGCAAAAGGTGCATCCAGCTGCAGCTCCTATCAGACCGAGTTAGGGAATTGGAGCAGGAGCTGGATGAACTACGGATCATTTGGGAGGCAGAGGCAGAGATAGATAAGAGTTATCGGGAGGTAGTCACACCGAAAAGTCAGGAAGTAGGCAAATGGGTGACAGTCAAGAGAGGCAGGGGGAGCAGACAGAGAGAGCAGAGCACCCCTGTGGCTATTCCTATCAACAATAAGTATACCGTTTTGGATACTGTTGGTGGGGATGACCTACTAGGAACAAGTTGCAGTGGTCCTGTCTCTGGCACTGAGGTTGGACACTCGACTAGGAAGGGGAGGAGGGAAGAGAAGAGAACGGTAGGGATAGGGGATTCTATAGTTGGGGGGCGGATAGGAGGTTTTGTGGGGAAGATCGGGAGTCTTGGATGGTATGTTGCTTCCCTGGTGCCGGGGTCTGAGACATCTCAGATCGGGTGCAGGTTATTCTCGAGAGGGAGGGCAAGAATCCAGATGTTGTGGTCCATGTAGGGACCAACGACGTGGGTAGGATGCATGAGGGGGTCCTGCATTGGGTGTTCAGGGAGTTAGGTGTGAAGCTGAAGAGCAGGACCTCCAGGGTAACAATCTCAGGATTGCTACCTGTGCCACGTGTGAGTGAGGCAAGGAATAGAAAGATTATACAGATTAATACGTGGCTGAGAGGATGGTGCAGGAGGGAGGGCTTCAGGTTTTTAGATAATTGGGCTTTGTTCCAGGGAAGGTGGGATCTGTTCCGAAGGGATGGTTTACACCTGAACTGGAGCGTACTAGCATTCTTGCAGGGAAGTTTGCTAGTGCTTCTTGGGGGGGTTTAAACTAAATTTGCAGGGGGTGGGGATCCAGAATGTGAGAGAGGATAGCGAGATGAAGAATAAAGGACAGGTGGGGACTACACGGTTCCGGAATATTAAGTGTGAAGTAGAGAAAGGTGAGGCGGAACAAGTGATAAGGAGGACACAAGTACAGAGGGATGGTCTGACGGAACATGGAGTTAAATGTGCAGAAAGAGTAAGTAAATTTAGGAAGGACAACAAAATTCAAGGGGCGTATAGCCTGATGGGAGTTCGGGGAGCTGAGTTAAGCACAATAGGCAGAGATTCAAACAGAGAGAGGAGAAATGGGCTAAAAATTCTATATCTGAATGCACTGTCAGAAATAGATAGATAGATAGATAGATACTTTATTCATCCCCATGGGGAAATTCAACTTTTTTCCAATGTCCCATACACTTGTTGTAGCAAAACTAATTACATACAATACTTAACTCAGTAAAAAATATGATATGCATCTAAATCACTATCTCAAAAAGCATTAATAATAGCTTTTAAAAAGTTCTTAAGTCCTGGCAGTAGAATTGTAAAGCCTAATGGCATTGGGGAGTATTGACCTCTTCATCCTGTCTGAGGAGCATTGCATCGATAGTAACCTGTCGCTGAAACTGCTTCTCTGTCTCTGGATGGTGCTATGTAGAGGATGTTCAGAGTTTTCCATAATTGACGGATAATAAGGCAGATGAGCTTGAAGCTCAGGTGCGAATGGGTAACTATGATGTTGTTGGGATAACGGAGACATGGCTGCAGGGAGATCAGACCTGGGAAATGAATGTACAAGGGTATACGTGCTATCGTAGGGACAGAAATGTGGGCAGAGGGAGTGGGGTGGCCCTGTTGGTGAGGAATGAGATTCAGTCCTTTGCAAGGGGGGACATAGGATCAGGAGAAGTGGAGTCTGTGTGGATAGAATTGAGGAACAGTAAGGGCAAAAGGACCCTATTGGGTGTTGTCTATAGGCCACCAAACAGTAGCATGGATATTGGGTGCAAGTTGAATAGGGAGTTAACATTGGCATGTGGCAAAGGTAATGTCACAGTAGTTATGGGGGATTTCAACATGCAGGTGAACTGGGAGAATCAGGTTGGTGCTGGACCCCAGGATAGGGAGTTTGTAGAGTGCCTAAGGGATGCATTCTTGGAACAGCTTGTACAAGAGCCGACCAGGGACAAGGCTATTCTGGATTTAGTGTTATGTAATGAACAGGATTTGATAAGCGATCTTGAAGTAAAGGAGCCATTAGGAGGTAGTGATCATAATATGATAAGTTTTAATCTGCAATTTGAGAAGGATAAGGGCAGCTCAGAGGTGTCAGTGTTGCAGTTGAACAAAGGAGACTATGGAACCATGAGGGAGGAGCTGGCCAAGGTTAACTGGACGGATATCCTAGCAGAAAAGACAATGGAACAACAATGGCAGGTATTCTTGGGAATAATGCACAAGGTGCAAAATCAGTTCATCCCCCAGAGAAGGAAGGATTCAAAGGGGGGAAAGGGGCCATGGTGGTTGACAAAGGAAGTCAGAGATTGCATAGCATTTAAAAAAAAAGAAGTATGACAGAGCTAAGGTGAGTGGGAGGACAGATGATTGGGAAATTTTTAAGGAACAACAGAACTTAACTAAAAAGGCAATACGGGGAGAAAAAATGAGGTACGAACGCAAGCTAGCCAGGAATATAAAGGAGGATAGCAAAAGCTTTTTTAGGTATGTGAAGAGAAAGAAGATAGTTAAGAACAATGTTGGGTCCTTGAAGAATTAATTGGGTGAAATTGTTATGGGAAACAGAGAAATGGCAGAAGAATTTAATAAGTACTTTAGATCTGTCTTCACTAAGGAAGACACAAGCAATCTCCCAGATGTATGGATGGGCCAAGGACATAGGGTAACAGAGGAAATGAAACAGATTGACATTTGGAAGGAAACGGTGATGAGTAGACTGATGGGACTGAAGGCTGACAAATCCCCAGGTCCAGATGGTCTGCATCCTAGGGTACTAAAGGAGGTGGCCCTGGAAATTGCGGATGCATTAGTAATCATTTTCCAATGTTCCTTAGATTCAGGATCAGTTCCTGAGGATTGGAGAATGGCTAATGTTATCCCACCTTTTAAGAAAGGAGGGAGGGAAAAAACAGAGAACTATCGACCTGTCAGCCTAACATCAGTAGTAGGGAAGATGCTAGAGTCCATTATTAAAGATGAAATAGTGGCATATCTAGATAGCAGTGATAGGATTGGGCCGAGCCAGCATGGATTTACCAAGGGTAAATCATGCTTGACTAATCTATTGGAGTTTTTCAAGGATGTAACCAGGAAGTTAGACAAGGGAGATCCAGTGGATGTAGTGTACCTCGATTTTCAGAAGGCATTTGATAAGGTCCCACATAGGAGATTGGTGGGAAAATCAAAGCTCATGGCATTGGGGGGAAGACACTGACATGGATAGAAAACTGGTTGGCAGATAGAAAGCAAAGGGTAGCAGCGAATGGGTGTTTCTCGGAATGGCAGGTGGTGACTAGTGGGGTGCCACGGGGCTCGGTATTGGGACCACAGCTGTTTACAATTTACGTCAACAATTTAGATGAAGGCATTGAGAATAACATCAGCAAGTTTGCTGAAGATACTAAGCTGGGTGGCAGTGTGACATGTGATGAGGATGTTAGGAGAATTCAGGGTGACTTGGATAGGCTGGGTGAGAGGGCAGATACTTGGCAGATGACGTTTAATGTGAATAAGTGTGAGATTATCCACTTTGGGAGTAAGAACAGGAAGGCAGATTATTATCTGAATGGTGTAAAGTTAGGTAAGGGAGAAATATAAAGAGATCTAGGAGTCCTTGTTCATCAGTCACTGAAGGTGAATGAGCAAGTGCAGCAGGCAGTGAAGAAGGCTAATGGAATGTTGGCCTTTATTACAAAGGGAATTGAGTACAAGAGCAAGGAAATCATTTTGCATTTGTACAGGGCCCTGGTGAGACCACACCTGGAGTATTGTGTACAGTTTTGGTGTCCAGGGTTAAGGAAGGACATCCTGGCTATAGAGGAAGTGCAGCGTAGATTCACAAGGTTAATTCCTGGGATGTCAGGACTGTCTTACGCAGAGAGGTTAGAGAGACTGGGCTTGTACACGCTGGAATTAAGGAGATTGAGAGGGGATCTGATTGCAACATATAAGATTATTAAGGGATTGGACAAGATAGAGGCAGGAAATATGTTCCAGATGCTGGGAGAGTCCAGTACCAGAGGGCATGGTTTGAGAATAAGGGGTAGGTCATTTAGGACAGAGTTAAGGAAAATCTTCTTCTCCCAGAGAGTTGTGGGGGTCTGGAATGCACTGCCTCGGAAGGCAGTGGAGGCCAATTCTCTGGATGCTTTCAAGAAGGAGCGAGATAGGTATCTTATGGATAGGGGAATCAAGGGATATGGGGACAAGGCAGGAACCGGGTATTGATAGTAGATGATCAGCCATGATCTCAAAATGGCAGTGCAGGCTCGAAGGGCCGAATGGTCTACTTCTGCACCTATTGTCTATTGTCTAGTAACATCTTCAAAAAATTCAATAAGGCTTGTTAAACATGACCTTCCACACATAAATCCATATTGACTTTTCCTAATCAGACACTGTCTATCCAGATAATTATATATTCCATCTCTAAGAATACTCTCCATTAACTTACCCACCACTGATGTCAAACTTACAGACCGATAATTGTTAGGTTTACTCTTAGAACCCTTTTTAAACAATGGAACCACATGAGCAATATGCCAATCCTCTGGCACCATCCCCGTTTCTATTTACATTTGAAATATTTCTGAGCCCCAGCTATTTCTACACTAACTTCCCTCAAGGTCCTAGGGAATATCCGGTCAGGACCCGGAGACTTATCCACTTTTATATCCTTTAAAAGCGCCAGTACATCCTCTTCTTTAACCATCATAGTTTCCATAACTACCCTACTTGTTTCCCTTACCTTACACAATTCAATATCCTTCTCCTTAGTAAATACCAAAGAAAAGAAATTGTTCAAAATCTCCCCCATCTTTTTTGGCTCCACACATAGCTGTCCACTCAGATTCTCTAAGGGACCAATTTTATCCCTCACTATCCTTTTTGCTATTAATATAACTGTAGAAACCCTTTGGATTTATTTTCACCTTAGTTGCCAAAGCAACCTCATATCTCCTTTTAGCTTTTATAATTTCTTTCTTAAGATTCTATTTACATTCTTTATATTCCTCGACCACCTCATTTACTCCATGCTGCCCATATTTATTGTAGATCTCTCTCTTTTTCTGAACCAAGTTTCCAATATCCCTTGAAAACCATGGCTCTCTCAAAATTTTAACCTCTCCTTTCAACCAAACAGGAACATAAGGATTCTGTACCCTCAAAATTTCACATTTAAATGATCTCCATTTCTCTACTACATCCTTCCCAGAAAGCAAATTGTCCCAATCTATTCCTTCTAAATCCTTTTGCATCTCCTCAAAGTTAGCAATTCTCCAATCAAAAATCTCAACCCTGGGTCCAGACCTATCCCTCTCCATAATTATTAATATGGAGGTATCAATGGAAATGTACCAGTTCACAGAAATGGAGGGAGTTTGGATGGAAAAACTTGATAAGATACTTTATTACACCTCTCAGAAATCCCATTATGATAGTAACCTCCCTGTTTGCTGGAGAAATTGTGGAAAACAAAATGCAAATCATTATCATATTTTTTTTGGACTGCCCTATCAAAGACTATTGGAGGGGGATACACAATTCCCTACAAGACATCTTTAAATGTGAAATACCCTTAGAGAGTAAGACCATATATTTTGGATATATACCTCAAGAATGGTTGAAAAGAGATAAATATTTAATGAATATACTGTTGGTGGCTGGTAAAAAGACTCTTACTAGGAAATGGTTATCACAGGAGAGCCCAACTTTAAATACATGGATGGAAATTACAATGGACATTTACAAAATTGGGAAGATAACAGCATCTGTTAATCATAAACTGGAACAATTTGATTCATACTGGGAAAAATGGTTTAACTACATAATGCCTCATAGGCCTGATTTTATTCTCACATATCAATGAATATGTTGTTAAAAAAAAATCACTCCCTACTTGTACATAGTTTTTTCCGTTTGCTTGTTTTTTCTTTCCACTCTTTTCTATAAGTGTATACCTCAGATAAATACTTTGTGGAGATTTGTGATATATATGATTATATGATATATATGTACAATGCCTGAAATACATCTTATGGAAATGTTTGTTTGATGATGAACTTCAATAAAAAATAAATTACAAAAAAAACATGAAAAAAAAGAAACTAATGGCATTGTGATCACTGGACCCGAAGTGCTCCCCGACACATACCTCTGTCACCTGACCTTAATCATTCCTTAACAGGAGATCCAACACTGCCCTTTCTCTAGTTGGTACCTCTATGTATTGCTGCAAAAAACTATCCTGCACACATTTCACAAACTCCAAACCATCCAGCCCTTTTACAGAATGGGCTTCCCAGTTGATATGTGGAAAATTAAAATCTCTCACAATCACAACCTTGTGCTTACTACAAATATCTGCTATTTCTTTACAAATTTGCTCCTCCAATTCTCGCTCCCCATTAGGTGGTCTATAATACACCCCTGTAAGTGTTACTACACCTTTCCCATTCCTCAATTCCACCCAAATAGCCCCCCTAGAGGAGCCCTCTAATCTATCCTGCTAAAGCACTGCTGTAATATTTTCTCTGACAAGCAATGCAACACCTCCCCCTTGCCCCTCCGATTCTATCACACCTGAAGCAACGAAATCCAAGAATAATTAGTTGCCAATCACACACCTCCTGCAACCATGTTTCACTAATAGCTACAACATCATATTTCCAGTTATCAATCCATGCTCTAAGCTCATCCACCTTTCTTACAATGCTCCTAGCATTAAAATAAATGCATTTAAGAAATTCTCCACCTCTTACTCTCTGTTTATCCCTAACGGTGCAAACAACTTTACTATCTTCTTTTTATCCTTCTCCCCTACATCTTCAGTCTAAGCGCTCCTCTTCTCTATCACCTGCCTATCCTCCCTCACACACTGTCTACAAGCTTTCTCTATTTGCAAACTAACCTCCTCTCCTAGTCTCTTCAATTTGATTCCCACCCCCCAACCCATTCTAGTTTAACGTCTCCTCAATAGCCTTAGCAAATATCCCCGCCAGGATATTGGTCTCCCTAGGAATCAAGTGCAACCCATACTTTTTGTAAAGGTCACACCTGCCCCAATAGAGGTCCCAATGATCCAGAAACTTGAATCCCTGTCCCTTGCTCCAATCCCTCAGCCACACATTTATCCTCCACCTCATTCCATTCCTACTCTCACTGTCGCGTGGCATGGGCAGTAATTCCAAGATTACTACCTTCACGGTCCTTCTTCTCAGCTCCCTTCCTAACTCCCTATATTCTCCTTTCAGGACCTTTTCCCTTTTCCTACCTGTGTCATTGGTACCTATATGTACCATGACCTCTGGCTCTTCACCCTCCCACTTCAGGATATCTCGGACGCAATCAGAAACATCCCAGACCTTGGCACCAGGGAGGCAAACTACCATCCGGGTCTCCTGATCACGTCCACAGAATCGCCTATCCGATCTCCTAACTATTGAGTCCCCAATTACTACTGCCTTCCTCTTCCTTTCCCTACCCTTCTGAGCCACAGGGCCAGACTCTGTGCCAGAGACATGGCCACTGCCACTTCCCCCAAGTAGGTTGTCCCCCCCAACCAACAATACTCAAACAGGAGTACTTATTATCAAGGGGTACAGCCACTGGGGTACTCTCCAGTACCTGACTCTTCCCCTTCCCTCTCCTAACCGTGACCCACTTGTCTGCCTCCCGTGGCCCTGGTGTGACCACCTGCCTGTAACTACTCTCTATCAATTCCTCACTCTCCCTGACCAAACGAAGATACTCGAGCTGCAACTCCAGTTCCTGAACACGGCCCCTTAGGAGCTGCAGCTCGGCACACCTAGCACAGATATGGACGTCCGAGAGGCTAGGAAACTCCAGGACCTCCCACATCCGGCACCGAGAACAACAAGCTGCCCTCAAACTCATAATTCCCCCTTTCCTCAAGTAACAGGAAAAATGGAAAACTAAACCTACCTTGCCTCGCCTGTTTTCACCTAAGCCCGTCGAGTCAAAGCCCTTAAGCCTTAACTCTGCTCCCGGCTCACTCCGCAGCCTGCAAATGGCGCTACCCGCTGTATAAGGCTGTGTTCCTTTTAAATCTTCTGCGCTTCACTGCCCGATGTCACACGCCTGCACAGTCCTGCCTCTCTTAACTCAGATGAGAAGAAAAAATCAAAATGGCTCCCACAGCACTCCCGTTCTGATTCTCAGCCTTCTCCAAATTCCCTCAACTTATGAAAGCTAACACTCCTTAAGCTTTCTTAACTACCCTATCTACCTGTGAGGCAACTTTCAGGGATCTGTGGACATGTACCCCCAGATCCCTCTGCTCCTCCACACTCCCAAGTATCCTGCCATTTATTTTGTACTCTGCCTTGGAGTTTGTCCTTCCAAAGTGTACCACCTCACACTTCTCTGGGCTGAACTCCATCTGCCACTTCTCTGCCCACTTCTGCATCCTATCAATGTCTCTCTGCAATCTTTGACAATCCTCTACACTATTCACACCACCACCAATCTTTGTGTTGTCTGCAAACTTGCCAACCCACCCTTCTACCCCCACATCCAGGTCATTAATAGAAATCACAAAAAGTAGAGGTCCCAGAAACCAATCCTTGTGGGACACCACTAGTCACAACCCTCCAATCCGAATGTACTACCTCCACCACGACCCTCTGCTTTCTGCAGGGAAGCCAATTCTGAATCCACCTGGCCAAACTTCCCTGGATCCCATGCCTTCTGACTTTCTGAATAAGCCTACCATGTGGTACCTTGTCAAATGCCTTACTAAAATCCATGTAGATCACATCCACTGCACTACCCTCATCTATATGCCTGGTCACCTCCTCAAAGAACTCTATCAGTATTGTTAAACACGATCTGCCCTTCACAAAGCTATGCTGACTGTCTCTGATCAGACCATGATTCTCTAAATGCCCATAGATTCTATCTCTAAGAATCTTTTCCAACAGCTTTCCCACCACAGAGGTAAGACTCACTGGTCTATAATTACCCAGACTATCCCTACTACCTTTATTGAACAAGGGGACAACATTTACCTCCCTCCAATCCTCCGGTACCATTCCCATGGACAACAAGGACATAAAGATCCTAGCCAGAGGCTCAGCAATCTCTTCCCTTGCCTCATGGAGCAGCCTGAGGAATATTCCATCAGGCCCCGGGGATTTATCCGTCCTAGTGTATTTTAACAACTCTAACACCTCTTCTCCCTTAATATCAACATGCTCCAGAACATC
This sequence comes from Hemitrygon akajei, assembly GCF_048418815.1. Lineage (NCBI taxonomy): Eukaryota > Metazoa > Chordata > Chondrichthyes > Myliobatiformes > Dasyatidae > Hemitrygon > Hemitrygon akajei. The sequence goes on from NC_133126.1 coordinate 194,222,417, forward strand.
AACCTCACTCATATTGTCCTCACCATCATCAAGTTCCCTCTCATTGGTGAATACCGAAGAGAAGTATTCATTGAGGACCTCGCTCACTTCCACAGCCTCCAGGCACATCTTCCCACCTTTATCTCTAATCGGTCCTATCTTCACTCCCGTCAATCTTTTGTTCTTCACATAATTGAAGAATGCCTTGGGGTTTTCCTTTACCCTTCTCACCAAGGCCTTCTCATGCCCCCTTCTTGCTCTCCTCAGCCCCTTCTTAAGCTCCTTTCTTGCTACCCTATATTCCTCAATAGATTCATCTGATCCTTGCTTCCTAAACCTCACGTATGCTGCCTTCTTCCATCTGACTAGATTCTCCACCTCACTTGTCACAGGTTTACCCGAGGAAACACACGCATTCAGGGGGAGAACGTACAAACTCCTTACAGACAGCAGTGGGAACTGACCCCGGGTCACTGGAACTGGAAAGATGATGCTGTCTTTTCAATGCTGGTGTTAGGTACATTTATGCCAAAAGGAAACTTTTATATACACGAAGTCAAGTTTTTGTAAGGAACTATTTGGACTATAATTATAAACATTGGCAATGCAATATAAATTTTCATATGCCATAACATGCTTCAGAACCAAATACAGAAACAGTGAAGTAAGACAGAAGGAAGACACTGGAACAAACAAAAAGAAACTTTATTCAAATAGCAGTCCGCAGGCTGCGTCACTGCCAAACCTGCCCTAATGGCTACCTTAACCAGTGTGGAAGGGTTCCTTAAGGTTGTCATAGCCAGGGGTTGTGGGGGTGGGTGGAGTCTCAAATAGCCTCTGACAACCAAATCCAGCTCTTGCCTGTACACGTGGTTCAGCTATGAAGCTGGCAGAATCAGTTCCATTTCAAGGTGGGTTACTGGTGCCTTAAAACCTGTCGCTGCAGGCAGATGGAATTCAATAGCCATGGTTGGCAGCTCACCTACGAGAAGGAAAACTCTTATCTCAAACCTTCACTACCTTGCAGCTATACCCAGTCATGGAGAAGGCTTCAGGAGTAAAGCTAGAGTAAAAATCCAGAGATAGGATCCCTAAGGAATTCCTACATTGCGTTCAATTGACAGAAGATGAGGTGACCTGATAGAGGTGTATAAGATGATGAGAGGCATTGATCATGTGGATAGTCAGAGGCTTTTTTCCCAGGGCTGAAATGGTTATCACGAGAAGGCACAGTTTTAAGGTACTTGGAAGTAGGTACAAAGGAGATGACAGGGGTAAGTTTCCTTACACAGAGAGTGGTGAGTGTGCAGAATGGGCTGCCAGCGACAGCGGTAGAGGCGGATACGATAGGGTCTTTTAAGAGACTCCTGGACAGGTATGTGGAGCTTAGAAAAGTAGAGGACTATGGGTAACCCTAGGTAATTTCTAAGGTAAGAAAATGTTCAGCACAGCTTTGTGAGCCGAAGGGCCTGTATTGTGCTGTAGGCTTTCTATGTTTCTAACGCTGACTCTGAGCCAGTGCCAAACTGTATTTGTCTCTGCTGTTCCCTTTGATTCGTCAGCTGCAAGGAGAAGGGGAGCCTGCTGCACAGGCAATAGCTTGCTCTCCATTTCATAACTCCGCCTTGTGTACCAGCAAGCGTATCATGTAGACAGCTAGGACGCTATAACCATGACCGACCCTGACAAACAGAGGGCCCTATGTGGAAGGGACTACAAGGCATTAAGCTTCAAAACTACAAATTCCAAAGGGGAGCCAAAGCAATAAACCGGTAAACACATGAGGCTCTGCAGATGTTGGAAATCCAGAGCAACACACACAGAATGCTGGAGGAACTCAGCAGGTCAGGCAGCATCTGTGGAGAGGAATAAGTCAATGTTTCAGGCTGAGACCTTTCAGCAGGACTGGGAAGGAAATGAGAAGAAGCCAGAATAAGGTGAGGGGAAGGGAAGGAGTACAGGTGAGAAGGTGATAGGTGAAGCCAGGTGAGAGGGAAGGTAGGTTGGTGATGAAGTAAGAAAATGGGAGGAGATATGTGGTAGAGGTAAAGGTGTAAAGAAGAAGGAATTGGATGGGACAGAGGACCATGAGAGGAGGGGGGGTGGTGAGAAGGATGGTAGGTCAGTTGGGTTCACTCAAAATAAAATGGTTAATTATCACACCAGCATGCACCTGATAATGTCACACAGTATTGAAGTGAATGGCATCACAGTAGCAACTAAAAGGTAATACAGTCGGCCCTCCTTATCTGCGAGGGATTGGTTCCGGGACCCCTCGTGGATACCAAAATTTGCTGATGCTCAAGTCCCTTATTCAACCTGTATCGATTCGGTGGACCTTCGGACCCAGCGGAACCCTAGAACTTATTTAACCTGGCTCAGTGTGGTGCACATTAGGACTCAGTGGCAGAACTCTGAATCCACAGTGTTTGCGTCCATGAAAATAATCACAATCACGATTGAAAATAAAGTGGAAATAATAAAGCGATCGGAAAGAGGTGAAACACCATCGGTCATTGGAAAAGCATTAGACTACATTGGTCAACGATCGGAACAATTTTAAAGGATAAAGTGAGAAAGGCTCTGCCCCGATGAAAGCTACAATTATTACTAAGCAACGCAGTGGTTTAATTATTGGGTTTTTGATCCTCCACATCAACCCAGCACAGTGGAGAGCGCACTCAGGAGCAATCTGTCACTAGATCGAACTCAGAAACTTCCGTTCCTGAGCCCGGTGCTGAAACATACGTTCTTAAGTGTTTTATATTCACAAACAGGTAAGATATATACTATATACGAAGACAAATGTTTGACTAACTACGCTAAATAATACCGGATGTACCTGTTCTGACTTACTTAGTAAGAGAACTTCTGATTTTTTTTTAATCCCGATCCACGATAACCCACGCACATCCTCCCGTATACTTTAAATCATCTCTAGATTACTTATAATAACTAATACAATGTAAATGCTATGTAAATAGTTGTTATACTGCATTGTTTAGGGAATAATGACAAGAAAAAAAGTCTGTACATGCTCAAACAAGTGCTGGAAGAGCACTTCCAGGTTTTCGCGATTCGCGGTTGGTTGAATTCGTGCATGCGGAATTCGCAGATAAGGAGGGCCGACTGTATACAGATTGTTAAGTTGACAATAAAATATTCCATTTTTCTGTGTACATGTATGGAATAAATTCAAGAATGCAAGTTGTATCTGCAGAGAAAAGCCAGTGTTCCATGAGAATTAACACCATCATAATTATTTTAGTTTCCAAATATCTATTTATTCCTTTCTTCAAGCTTCAGGTATTACTTTAGAGAAGTGATCAAACTTTTGGGACACTGTAAATGGTTACAGACAACACACTCCCTGTCGTCGTACAGACCAAGGCGGCCACAGTTTTAATATAAAATTGTTGCTGTGTGGCTAACTTCAACTGCTGCAAAGGGTCTGCAATTAGCTTTAAAGGGAGGCAAACAGTAAGCCAGTCCATTGATTAATGCCCAATGGCGTCAGTTGCAAGAGGCATTTGTGGATCAGCAGAGTACACAACCAGGCTTCAGTGTGAATGATTTAATGAGTCTAATAGCACTCATTGGCACAGCTCCCATCCAAGAGCAGAGTGAGATGCAAGGGAGGCAGTACCCTCAGAGAACAGTGCCTCAGAAACCAGAGCAGTCCACTCATAAATAAGAAAAGAAATTGTAGAAAATAGAGCTTGGAATTTACATCAATGATCATATACAGCCACTTTTAGAGGAAACTGTGCAAAGCCATAGCCATGTCTGCTACAGTTTATATATTTTACATTTTCAGAATAATAATGGGATGGAATAATTTAGGGCCCACTTCAGGATTTTGTAAAAAGAGAAATCGACTGCCTTTGTAAAATTGCTATCTTTGTAAATCAAATCCAAGGTTAATCCCCCTGGCCTGCCCTGCACATTAGAGCAATTGGTACAGAGGAACTGAGGGGTAGGAGCAGCGATAAAGAACACATGCAAATCCAGAGAATAAAGCTGAAGTTTTCTGAACAACCAAACTGCAGTAAATTACAAAACAGGTTTTCTTGCATATTGTGCCAATATGAAGTAAACAGGGTTCGGCAACGAACAAAGCACAGGGACCGATGCAACTGGTGATTTTAACAAAAGCCATTTATAAAGGCAATGGGAAAGAGCACAGAGAACAGGTTTTATGTTTGACTGGCTCTACATGCATATAAATTTTCAAAAGTTATCAAATAACATATCTCCCATGCTTAGCCATTTTATTATGTAGATATTTAACGAGTGCATTATATATATTTATATACAAAACTGAATTAGTTTAAACTTTTCTTTCTAGATTTTTGCTCTAAACTGGATTAATTACAATTAACTCCAGTATTCAAAGCAACTGTTACTCAATTGCACAGATTCCTTCCAGACTTGAATTCACCAGTCGTTTTTGAAAGTAATTCTAAAAAAAATTACTTCACATCAAAGTTGCGGGCGCTTCGAAGGAGATTTTGCTCTCATCAGTCTGTTACAGAGTTCACTTCAGTGCTGCCCTTATTTCTGGAAGTTTCTATGATCTGAAGCTTCAGTTCCTTTACCATGGCTTCCAGCTTCTCCCGTGCCTCGCGCTCACACCTCAGCTCTTCTTGGAGTTCCCGGCGATCTGCTTCCGCTCGGTCCAGCCTTTGTCTCAGCTCAGCTAACTGTATGCCGTGATGAAGGGAAGGGAAGGATCGGAAGAGAAAAAATAAACTGATGTTAAAGTTGGACACTTCTTCACTGATTTCAGTACCGCTTTCAAAGTTACTTGCCACAGTTATTCCAATCACCTCATCCACAGCCTCTACAATTCCCAACAAACACAGCTTAACAATGAGACATACCAATAATTCGATTTCTAATAATCATGCAAATGAAATTTCTCTTCTTTTGCACGATTGTCTTTCCATCTATATGTAGTTTGTCAATGATTCTACTGTGTATCTTTGTATCTACTGTGAATGCCCGCAAAATAAAAGAATCTCAGGGTGGGATATGGTGACATATATGTACTGTGATAACAAATTTACTTTGAACTTGGAAATCTTTTACGTTACCTAGTACTGATAATTTCAGTCATGGTTTTAAAAGGAAATGCAAGAAATTACTGCCAATCTTCTCCTGTTCAGATTGCTTCTTAACAATTTTAAGCCATCAATGTTTCCATTAACTGGTTTATTATTGTCACATGTACCAAGATACAACGCAAAGCTTTGTTTGCACGGCCATGGCATCCAGGCGAATTGAAAACAGGGAACTGCTGCGATAAAGCCTTGGCCCTGTCAGCTTTCCATAAGATATAGGAGCAGAATTGGGCTAGTTACCCCATTGAGTCTGCTCCACCATTCAAATCATGGCTGATATTTTAACACCATTCTCCTGCCCTCTCTCCATTATTCTTGACCCCCTTACCAAACAAGAACCTATCAACCTCTGTTTGAAGGGGGAAATAAATTAGCCATGTTTGAATGATGGAGAAGACACAATGGGCTGAAATGGCCTAATTTTGCTCCCATATGTTACGGCCTTCAGTTTATCAAGTTTCAGAAAAAAAACAACTGAACTGTATGTAATTTGGTTAACATAATAAAACCAACAGAACCCACATAAAAGGAAGTTGAGCCAGTGGAGTCACTCATCTACCCATCCAATAGTGGAGGTTCTAGGAGAGATAGAGGAAAAGAGTGCTGGCACTGGATAATGTACTAGAAGGGTAAGAGTACAAGGCACATGGGAACACCAGTAAACACCAACATCCCACTCCCAAGTTACATCACACAGTAACCTCTAGATAGATTACCCTTCCATCTTCAATCTGAACCTAAACTCCACACCAAACAACATTTTGGTTACATCAACTTCAGAAGGACTGCAGTGGTTGTAAGGGAAGAGTTACATTTGATTCCTCTTTGGTATATGTTAAAATGCATAACACAAAATGGAAGTGTATAAGACAAAATGGTCAAAATAAGACAATCAGGACCCAGTCCTGATGAAGGGTCTTGGCCCGAAACGTCAACAGTGCTTCTCCTTATAGGTGCTGCCTGGCCTGCTGTGTTCCACCAGCATTTTGTGTGTATTGTTTGAATTTCCAGCATCTGCAGATTTCCTCGTGTTTGCAAGACAAAATGGTGTTAGTCTGGATTGTTGGAATGTTTTAAGGAAGTACAAGGGAATCAGTCCACAATGGTCTGAGAACTTAGTGTGAGTCTACAACCTTGAGAGTATATAATGATGCTGAAAAGCATGTTTGGCTGGAAAGTATTGTGATAAAGGGTCTTGAAGGGTATAAGAAAGGACGTTTTCTTAGTGCAAGGGGGAAGCAGCATCCATCATCAAGGACTTCCAACATCCAGGCCATGCTCTCTTCTTGATGTTACTATTGGGAAGGAGATACAGGAGCCATTGGTCCCTCAACACCAAGTTCAGAAAAAGTTATTACCCTTCAAACATCAGGCTCCTGAACCAGAGTGGATAACCTCAACTCTGAACTGATTCCACAGCCTATTGACTCACTTTCAAGAACTTTGCAACTCATATTCTCAGTATTAATTATTTACATTTTTTTTTGTATTTACACTATTTGTCTTCTTTTGCACTTTGGTTGATTATTAGTCTGTGTGTGTAGATTTTCACTGATTCTGTTGATCAATGGGGGAGTCTTTTCAGGTGGGGTCATGACTAATGCAAGAGCTGGCAAGAGAGACAGGGACATTGAAAGAAAGAGATAGAGCAAGAGATTGGATGAGATGGTAGAGACTTACGGTTCCTTTCAGCAGTATATTGTGTGGTGTGGTTTAGTTGTTGGTGGACAAGTATTATTTTGTCTCTTTTAAAGGTAAAGACTGAAGATTAGCTTTATATGTCATTTGTACATCAAAACATAAGGTAAAATTGTTGCTTACGTCAACAACCGTCACAGTCCGAGGACATGCTGTGGGCAGCCCACAAATGTCACCATGCTTTCGGCACCAACGTAGCATGTCCACAACTTTACCAGCACTAACCCATATGTCTTTATAATGTGGGAGGAATTGAACACCAATCTTACAGCTAGCACTGTAAAGCGTTATGCTAACTGCCCTGCTACCATGGCAACCCCATTTTACTACTTTAACCATTTTTCTCTATTTCTGTATTTTATTCTTTATAGCCTCAGTGGCCACTTTATGAGACCTCCTGTACCTCATAACGAGGCCAGTGTGTGTATGTTCATGGTCTCCAGCTGCTGCAGCCCACCCACTTCAAAGTTCAATGTGTTATGCACTGAGAGATAGTCGTCTGCACACCACAGTCGTAACATTTGGTTATCCAAGTGATTGTTGCCTTCCTGTCAGCTTGAGAACTAGTCTGGTCATTCTCCTCTGACCTCTCACACAGAGCTACCACTCACTGGATTTTTTTTTTCGCTTTTCATACCATTCTCTGTAAACTCTTGAGACTGTTGCATGTAAAAATCCAGGAGATCAGCAGTTTCTGAGGTACTCAAACCACCCCGTCTGGCACCAACAATCATTCCAGTTAAAGTCACTTAGATCACATTTCTTCCCCATTCTGAAGTTTGATCTGAACAACAACTGAACCTCTTGAACATGCCTGTATGCTTTTATGCATTGCTGCAACACGATTTGCTGATTAGATATTTGCATTACCGAGCAAGTGTACCTAATAAAGTGGACAACGAGTGCATTTTCTTAAAGGAAATTCAGATGATTTCCAACCATATTCTCCAGCGATATTGGCGAAGAACAGTGAACGATAGCCTACCTAATGATAGCCTGGAACCTCTTTTGTCCTTTCTTTTGACTGTTCCTTCTATAATAGCTCTACGTGCTCAGACTGTCCAGTGATACGGCTCAGTAATCAGCAAGTCCACACATCAACTCGACAATATTCTCTCTTGTCCCCTCTCCCCTCAGGCAGGAGATACAGAAGCTAAAAGCACATACTACCAGGCTCAAGGACAGATTCTATACACAGTTATCAGACTCTTGAACAGACCTCTTGTACAATAAACACAAGAGATTCTCCAGATGCTGGAAATTCAGAGTAATACACACAAAATGCTACAGGTCAGGCAGCATCTATAGAAGGGAATAAAGAGACGATTCTTTCTTCCTCTGTATTAGATAGGGTAAATGCAAGCAGGCTTGTTCCACTGAGTTTGGATGAGACTAGAACTAGAGGTCATGGTTAAATATTTAAGTGGGAACCTGAGAGGGAACTGCTTCACTCAGAGGGTGGTAACAGTGCAGATTCAGCTGTCAGTAGAACTGGTAGATGTGGGTCATTTGTAACATTTAAGAGAAGTTGGATAGGTACATGGATGGGAAGGGCATGTGGGGTTATGGTGAAAGATCAATGGAACAGGCAGAATAACAGTTTGGCAGAGACTAGATGGCTGCAGAGCTCATTTCTATGATGCCGTACTCTGTAACTTCATAGTTCTCTGAAAGCAGCAGCACGGGCAGATAGGGTGGTGAGAGGGACATACGGCACAATTGTCCTCACAGGTTTTAGCATAGAATATTAAAGTTTAGATATTAATTTGCAGCTTCATTAAGCATTAGTTAGACAGCACATGGAGTAGTGCAGTTAGACAGCACATGGAGTAGTGCAGTTAGACAGCACATGGAGTAGTGCAGTTAGACAGCACATGGAGTAGTGCATGCACTTCTGGTTGTCACACTATGGGAAGGCTGCACTTGCACTGGATAGAGTGCAGATGAGATTCACCAAGATGTTGACTGGATTGGAGGACTTTCATCATAGGGGGAAAATGGATAAACTGCACTGTTTACCCTGTGTGATCTGAAGAGTATGGAGAGCTATGGGCCAAGTACAAGTCTAGGCAGAGTAACAGTTCAGCATATACAAGATAGGCTGGAGGGCCTGTTTCTGTGCTGTAACACTCTATGATACTGCGACTCTCCAACAATCTGATTCACCCACTCTGTTTCTTTAGGCCATTAGTTTTAAGCACATCTACACGGAGTGCTGTCACAGGAAAGCAGCATCCGTCATCAAGGGCCACTCCCCTCACCCCCAATCCAGGCCTTCAGCTCCTCTCGGTGCTGTCATCAGGAAGAACATACCGGAGCCTCAAGACTCACACCACCAGGTTCAGAAAAGGTTATTACCCCTGAACAATCAGGCTCTTGAATCAGCAGGGATAACTTCACTCAATTTCACTTACCCATCACTGAACTCTTCCCACAACCTATGGATTCACTTTCAAGGATACTTCATCTCATGTTCTCAATATTTATTATTAATTTATTTGTTTGCTTGCTTGTTCTTTTGTATTTGCATTGTTTGTTGTCTTTTGCACATTGGCTGTTTGTATGTCCTGATAGATCTGGCCTTTCATTGATTCGACTGTGTTTGTTGGATTTACTGTGTATGCCCGCAAGAAACTAATCTCAGGCTTGTTTATGGTGTACTTTGATAATACATTTACTATGAACATTGATTAATGAATTTTAAGAGATAGGCACTGTTTTTAAATTCAATCAGAAACTCAGATAGTCCAATTACAACTTTTTAAAATTAGTATTCCCAATCTGCATTTTGAGGTAGACTTGGGAGATCACATTATATCACATGCTATTGTACCTCACTTCTTTAGAAGATCTTTTAATGTATGGATACAGAGATCCTGAATATATTGTATCTCAGACTGAGAATTTACGGATAGACATATTGGCTATCAGGAGTTTAGAAATTCTCCCTTATACTGTATTTTATATCAATACAGAAACATAGAAAACCTACAGCACAATACAGGCCCTCTGGCCCACAATGCTGTGCCGATCATATCCTTACCTTAGAAATTACCTAGGGTTACCATAGCCCTCTATTTTCCTATGCTCCATGTACCTATCCAGCAGTCTCTTAAAAGACCCTATCGTATCTGCCTCCACCACTGTTGCCGGCAGCCCATTCCATGCACTCACCACTCTCTGTGTAAAAAACTTACCCCTGACATATCATATTTAGTTTTAATAAACTGAAGATTAATACAGCCCGCTTTCTTTATTTCTGCTGTGGGCAATACTTCCGACAAATATACCTGTGCAGTGTACTCAGCCTCTTGGCTCTTTCCTGTAGTATGATCACACAGACAGCCTTGCTTCAGCTGTTCCAGCCGCCATTCTAAGTCGGCCTGTTCATCATGAGATGCACTCATTCTCTGTGCATGGTCAGACTGCAGAGAATCCAGCTCTTGCTGCAGACCGAGCTTCTCCTCACTCAATTCCTTCAGTTTCATCCTCTTTGTCACTTGCAATAACTCCACTTCCTGAGCAGAAAAGAAAGCCAGACTTAAATCATGATATCAATGGGCTTAGTAACTAACACAGGCCGGGTTTTCGTCTGCCTGTGACTTTGTTGATTCATTATCAGGATATTTCTGTCTCTGCCTATGTCGATCTCAATGGACCTGTTTAGTTTATAAATTTAGAGATACAGTGCAGACAGGCCCTTCCAGCCCAACAAGTTGCACCACCCAGCAACCCACCTACTTAACACTAGCCTAATCACAAGACAATTTACAATGACCAATTAGCCGACTAACCTTTGGACAGTAAGAGGGAACTGGAGTACCTGGAGGAAATCCACACGGTCACAGGTGGAACGTACAAACTACTTACAGAGTTGAACTCCTGCACGATGAGCTGTAATAGCGCTGCAATAACTGCTACACTACCATGGCACCACATTAGATTATAATTTTTAGTGATAATCCAGTAATTTCATGATTATGAATGGACAATTATTTCTCTTTATACATGCTCTTTCTTGCTTTCACCTTTTTTATTTCACATTTCTAGCAAAAGGCCAGCTCAGTAAATTGTTGAGTTGGTTTACAGATTTGAAGATTATGTTTGTATTGAGATACAGCACGGTAACAGGCCATCCCAGACCAATGAGCCCTTACCATCCGATTACACACGTGACTAATTAACCTAGTAACCTGCTCTTCTTTGGAACGTGGGAGGAAACTGGAGCAAGTAAAGGGAAACTCGCATGGTCACGGGGAGAATGTACAAACTCCTTACTGACAGCTGCAGGAATTCAATCCAGTCCATAATACTTTAATAGCATTACACTAACCACAACGTTGCCATAGCAACCCTAATATTGCTTTAATAATCAATAGTTATCCTAAAATAGCCACCTTGACTATGGGATCTGCATGGTCTCAGAGATTTGTCCTACTGAGTATCTTTACTGAGAAGAGCAGCAATTTCAAATACTAACATCAGTTTAAATAATTAGTATGCCATGTCACTGATCAATTCCTTTCTGTTCAGCTTGAATTGGATGGCTTCTCTTGTAATTTTTTTTTTTACATACAGTAGCTCTACTGTACACACGTTAATCACAAAAAATCAAAACTAGGATATAAATAAAGTTTGGCAAAATCTTTACATTTCAGGATTTTTGTTTAAATTATTTGTAAATCAGACCCTGCTGCTGTCATCACTGACTGTACATCTTGCAAATCTACTATAAAACATTTGGCTCATCGAGTCTGTTCTGCCATTCCATCATGGCTGATTCTCTCAACCCCATTCTCCTGCCTTCTCTGTGACTTTTGATACCCTGACTAATCATGACCCTATCAACCACCAGTTTAAATATACCCAATAACTTGACCTCCACATCAGTCTGTGGCAATGAATTCCACAGATTCACCACCCTTTAGTTCAACAGGTCAGGGAAGGTCTTAGCTCCAAACGTCAACTGTTTATTCCCCTTCATAGCTGCTGCCTGACCTGCTGAGTTCCTTCAGTATTTTGTGTGTGTTGCTCTGGATTTCCAGCATCTGCTGAGTCTCTTGTGATTGTGTCATATCTAGCTTTTCTTCTAGCTTTGCTCCTAAACTCCACAAACCTTCATCAGCAACATCCCCACAGATCCTGTATGTTTTTCCCTTTTCTTGTCAATAAAGAATTCCATAGAGTACTGCATCTCCAACACACAAGGCTGGTTCATGAGCACAGGTAGAACTTATGGCTCTGGACCACAAGATTCTTAAAACAATAGATAAATTTATGCAAGGAAAGTCATGTTTGACTAATCTGATGGAGTTGTTTATTTTCTGAAGGCTTATCTTAAAATACAACAAAAGAGGTCAGAGAACAAGATGCTGGAGTAACTCAGCAGGTCAAGCAGCATCTATTGAAATGAATGAACAGTTAACATTTCAGGCTGAGAAGTTCCTCCAGCAGGTTATGTGTGTTGCTTTGGATTTCCAGCATCTACAAAATTTCTCATGTTTTAAAGCATTGGGTTGGGAAGTAGTAAAGTGACATGGACTGAGCACGTAGAGAGGGAATGAACTGATCTTGCTCAGGCTATGGGTAGGTAGCACAGGGATTGGTGCTTGAACACCACCTATTTGCAAACTCCATCAATGAGTTGCCCTAAGGAATAAAATGCACTATTTCCAATTTCATTTCCTTCAACCGCAAAATAACAGGATTTCCCAGTGGCCAACCATTTTAATTGGATTGTAGTACTGTGTAGATGCAATTGAAACATTCCCACACAAATCCGGCACACAGCAAGAAGTTTTTCAACAGGTGTCTTTGATTGGAGTATTCCACAGACACAGTGAAAGAGTTTTCGCAAAATTCCGGTAAAGAGCTTTAAAACCTAGTCTCCATATAAAAGAGGGATACTGTCCAGCACAGCAGCCGTCATCAGAGTGGTCAGAGTCAGAGCGGTAAGGCTTTGGCTCAACAGGGCTTCGGCGAGAACAGTCAGAGGCAAGGTAAGTAGGCAAGTTCATTCCTTATTTCTTATTTTCTTATTTAACTTTTGAGAGACTAGGGGGTATGTCTACAGAGCCAGTGTTCTGTTCTGGGTGTTAGATGTGAGATTTACAGGAGACTACACCCTCCCTGATGGCCACATCTGTGCCAGGTGCATCAAGATGCAGTTCCTTAGAGACCACGTTAGGCAACTGGAGCTACAGCTTGATGACCTTCGGCTTGTTAGGAAAAATGACTGGGGCTACAGGGAGGTAGTCATCCCAAGGCTATAAGAGACAGGCATGTGGATGACAGTCATGAGTAGGAGGGGAGAATGTCAGATAGTGGAGAGCACCCCGTGGCCGTCGCCCTCAGTAAGTACTGCATTTTGAGTACTGTTGGGGGGGGGGGGGGGGGGGGGGCAACCTACCTGGGAGAAGCTCTGAATCTGGCCCTGTGGCCTGTAAGGAACTGAAGAGGATGGCGGCAGTAATAGGGACTCTGTAGTTAGGGGGATACATAGGCAATTCTGTGATGCGAAAAAGAAACACGGATGGTAGTTTGCCTCCCAGGTGCCAGAATCTGCCATGTTTCTGAAGTGTTCACAATATCCTGAAAAGGGAGGGTGAGCAGCCAGAAGTCATGGTATATATTGGTACCAACAACATAGGCAGAAAATGAGAGAATACGGGGAGTTAGGAAGGAAGCTGAGAAACAGGACGTGTGCTAAGCGACAGTGAGGATAGGAATAGAATGAAATGGCAGTTAAATGTGTGGCTGAAGAATTGGAGCAGGTGCAGGGATTCAGATTTCTAGATATTTGGGACCTCTTCTGGGGCAGGTGGGACCTGTACAAAAGGGATGGATTTTACTTGAATCCAAAGGGAACTATAATTCTTGTGGGCAAATTCACTAGAGCCGTTGGGAGTGGTTTAAACTAATATGGCAGGGAGATGGGAACTAGTAAGATAGAGCTGAAGAAGAGCTAGCAGGTTTGAAAGCACATGATGGGTGGAATATGAATGTAAGGAAGGACAAGCCAATGATTAGATACAAATGCAGACAAAGCAGAGTTAAATTGTACCAGAGGCAAAATTCAAAGGGGCAGAGATTGCAGGACGGAAGGTGCTGTATTTATATGTGCGTAGCATTCAGAATAAGGTGGACGAACTCGTGGCGCAATTAGAGACTGGTCAGTATGACGTTGTGGGCATCACTGAGTCGTGGCTGAAAGAAAGCCATAGTTGGAAGCTTAACATCAAAGGATATACTTTGTATGAAAAGGACATGCAAGAAGGCATAGGCGGTGGTGTGGCTCTGTTGGTAAGAGATGCAATTACATCTTCAGAAAGAGCTGACGTAAGGGCAGAGAATGTTGAAGTGTTGTGGGTGGAGTTAAAAAACTGCAAGAGTAAAAAAACAATTATGGAATCATATATGGGCCTCCAAATAGTAGCCAAAATGTGGGGTTGAGATTGCAAAGGGAGCTGGAAAAGACATGAAATAAGGGTAATGTCACAATTGTAATGGGGGACTTCAATATAGAAGAGGACTGGGAAAATCAAGTTGGTGTCGGATCGCAAGAGAGGGAATTTGCTCTTTATAGAGCAGATAGGCTTGAGCTTACAAGGGGAAAGGCCATCTTCCTTCTTCACTAGCCCTTTACCTTTTACACCCATCACCTCCCAGCTTTTTAGTTCATCACCCCCTTCCCTACCCACCTGGCTTCACCTATCACTTTCTAGCTTGTACTTCCCCTCCCCTCACTTTCTTATTCTGTTGTCTTCCACCCTTTCTTTCCAGTCCTGATGAAGGATTTCCACCCAAAATATCACCATAAATGCTGCCTGACCTGCTGAGTTCCTTCAGTATTTTGTGTGTGTTGCTCTGGATTTCTAGCATCTGCAAAATCTCTTGTGTAATATTTCCAGTTTTGCTTTAATATACTGGGTTGGATTGTCAGTAGAGAATGGGACGTAGAGAAGCTGCAAGGGTACATGATCAATCTAGTGATTAGTTGGGAATGTGGAGATTAATTTTATTATGGGAAAATGCAAAATTATCCACTTTGGTGCACTGAACAGGAAGGCAGAGTATTTTCAAATGCTGAGACATTGGGTATTTGAAAGGATGGAGGTGTCTTTGTCCAAAACTAACACACAAGTGCACCAAGTATGTTGGCCTGTATTTTAAAAAGATTTGATTACAAAGGCATAGACATCTTACTGCAGCATTTGCCTCCAGCATTTTGTGTGTGTTACTCCTTGATGTCAATGGCTTCCAGTTCATTCTTTGGCCAGCACACTATAGCGACTGGGTATCTGATGACTGGTAGGGCAAATGTGTTGATGGCTCTGATCGTGTACTTCCCATTCAGCTGGTTTTAGGACCTGCCTCTTTCTTTGGAAGTACTTGGATTTCATGACACATACCAGTGATATTAAACCTGATGTTTCTCCTGGCTGAACTGTCTCAGGGTAAGAGAAGACGATGAGGATAAATTTTTTCATGAATTGTGGTGAATCTTTAATTGTCTACACTAGAAAGTTGTGGAGGTCAGCTATCAAGTTTATTCAGAATGGAGACAGAAATTTCTGGACATTAACGGAATCAAGGGATATGGAAATAGTGAAGTCAGACTGAAGATCAGATATGGTATTGAGGTGATCAGCCATGATCTTGATGAATGGAAGTGCAAACTTTAAGTACAAATGGCCCATCCCGGCCCTTATTTTTCATGTATTCACATTTCCGACAATTGGGTATAATTCAGAAATACGTTACTGTCTGTCATGCATTTTGAATTCTGCACAGACAGTCCCAAGCCTGGCTGCAAAAGGAGGAAGGTTGATCATAGGGCTAGCAATCTCATCCCGTAAAAACCCAGTACTACAAAAATAGCAACTGAAGATCCAAAGACCTCATCCCCGGGAGAGGAAGGAGAACTGGCCCAGGGCAGAATCCAATGATTCTATCAGCCAACTATGCCAGAGCATGGGTGAAGGGCTTAATTAAAATATGCACTTTGGGGAACTCTCAGGTCACGTCAAGTACTAACATACACAAGTATCCTTCTCCTTTAACAGCAATTCAATAAGAGTAGACTAAATTCTGCAGCTGAGTAAAACTGATCTAATATCTTTCCTCATTTTTCTTTTAGTGCAATTGGTAGTTGAAATATTTATGTTTAACATCGAACAGAGAACAGTGTAACACAGGAACAGGCATTTTAACTCATAATTATGCCAACCATAATTCCAGTTTAAAGTAAACCTCTCTAACTATGTGTGATCCATATCCCTCCTTTCCCCTCCATTAACCCCTTTCACGTTACCATTTGCAAATGCTTCTTCTGGTGAATTGTGGTATTCAGTTTCTCCTGCTGTAGACAGTAAGTCTTCATGATTTGTTCCACTATTTTTTCATTCTCCTCCTCTGTGCACTCTCCAATGTGCAGAGAAGAATTACGAGTCTCTTTATCAGTACGTGACGAATTGCTACTTAAGTCCGTGGGAATCCCCTCTTTATTTTTGTTGCTGACACTTTCACACTTGATATATTCTTCATCTGCAATAGAAGAGACTGAAGCTCGGTGACCTTTCAGGAGAAAAAGAAATGAAAATTTTATTTTATTTTTTATTTACAGATACAGCCTGGAACAGATTCTTCGGGCCCAACAAGCTGTATCACTCAGCAAACCACCTACTTAACCCTAGCTTAATCACAGGACAATTTACAATGACCGATTAACCGACTAACCGAGGGAGGAGACTGAAGCACCCAGAGGAAACCTACGGGGAGAACATACAAACTTTTTACAGACAACATCGGGATTGAACTCCGAACTCTTGACACCGCAAGCTAACTGCTACGCTACTGTGGTAACCTTTAAACCTTTTCTTAACTATAACAAATTTGCATCAAGGAGCTATTTCAATCAGCGATATAAACCAAAGAAATTACTTTTCATATTAAAATTCTAAGATTCCATTTTGAAATATTAATGTTCTGAAGTCTTTTTATAAAAAAAAGACAATGTTTATAAATGACCACTCAAGGAAACAGAAATTGTAAAAAATAGGAATAAGCAAAACTTCAAATTATAAATTTAATTATAATTTCTGCTTCAGTGTGGGAGCACAGCACAGACCAGACTCGATGGGCTACATGCCCTAATTCTGCTCCTGTCTTATGCGTTTACAGCCTTTTGAACCTGTGCACCATATCAGTTTGTCTGTGGCCCAATCTTATTCATAATTGACTTGTTCCATGTCTACAGATCCCTCAAAGTTGCTGCACAAGTTGATAGGGTAGTTAAGAAGGCTTATGGTGTGTCAGCCTTCATTAGTTGAAGGACTGAATTGAAGAGCCGTGAGGTCATGCTCCCCCTCTATAAAACCCTGGGTAGACTACACTTGGAGTATTGTGTTCAGTTCTGTTCACCTCATTGTAGGAAGGATGTGGAAGCTTAGAGAAAGTGCAGAGGATACTTACCAGGATGCTGTCTGGGTTACAGAACACATCTTATGAGAACAGATTAAGCGAGCTAGGGCTTCTCTCTTTGGAGCAAAGGGGAATGAGAGGTTACCCAGTATTTAATTTTGAAAAATATGGGGAAGGGGTATCAGAGATAGCTCCCCCCCCCCACAGAAAGTGATAATGATAAGTACGTGTAATACAGTGCTGCGGTGGTGGTCGAGGTAGGTTCATTAGGGACATTTAAGAGACTCAGGAAGGCACATGGATGAAAGGAAAATGTTAGGCTATGGTGGAGGAAAGGGTTAAATTGTTCTTAGAGTAGGTTAAAAGTTTGCTACAACATCATGGGCCAAAAGGCCTGTGCTGTGCTGTTTTATGTTCTGTATTCTAATCCAATATCCCTTAATAGCCCGTTTCAACTGGTTTCAGCATGGAAAAATTCTCTCTAGTTTCACTTGCAAGTTGCCCACCTCTGATAATAGATTATGAATCCCTTTAGTGTATCGTCCCACTGGAAGAAACCCAGCTCCACCGTTGAGGTCTTGGTTGGATTACTAGTTGTCTTTAACCTCCTCCTTGACTGTACCACCCCGGGTGACCTTACCAGAAGCTAAGCTCCAGGCAGCATCACTCTTGGGATCTCAGGAACTCACAAGCCTCTCCACCCAGGTCAAGGTGACTATCCTCAGAGAATCGTATCATATATTAATGCTCACTAATAACCTCCTATACAGTATTTCCAGTGACCAAAATCTACATTTGGCAGATCATTTAATATGAAAACCAATTTGGAATCCTTTTGTTTTTAATGTTATCAAAGAAATTGAGCTCATTTTGAAGAACAAACTTTCAAATCCCTTCTTAAACAGGGTCTTGAAAATTATGGCATCCATAATGACAAATAAAAAATCATGCTCAAATAGTGCTTACTCCAAGAAGTATTGCAATATCTAATCAACACATTGAACTCACATGAACGGTAGGAATCTGCAAATGAGGTGTTGCTTCCTTCCTCTTCTGGAGATGGTGTATAATATGAAATCAGCTTCTTATTCACATTTTCTTTCCGATGTTTCACCTCCTCTTCCAAACTTGTGGACGTGTCCATCGCAGATTCTTTATTCACCGGCTTAGTGGCATCTCTACATCGTTGTAAAGGTGGAGCCAATGAAACATTTGGAGCTATCACCTTATCGTACATATATAAAAGACAGCTGCAGAATTTTAAAACACCGGCTTAGTGAAAATCGAACACATGTATCAAATTATGAAATGTGTACCAATATCTTCAATAAGATTCAAGTGAAATTTAGCTTCATAGTGCTCCATGAACTTTCAAAACATTGGTCTATATTTAAATAAATAAATTCAGGAGTATAGAGATTTGAAATTGGTTCTATAAAAATTACTGTACATATCCATCTCAAACAGAACTATTCCCATACCAACTAAAATCTCCCCTCAGATTCTCCCTTCTTTGGATACTGACTGATCTGTTGAGTCTTTCAAAATTTTCTCTTTTATTTTTATACAAATGTAAGTTCTTGTATATAGTCTTCTGAATGCTGGTGGAAATGTGATGAATGTCTTCTTTATATTGTAAAGGTTATTTGCATATGTTCTTAGCAAATTCAGGGAATTAAGTTAATGATTATATAAATAGGAACTTTGCTATGCAGGTGTTAATTGCATTTGATAATTCTGAAGCTTGTATTTCCATATAATCGACTGTTCAACACAAATACTGTGATTAGCTATGAACATCAGATGACATACAATGTCCCAAAACAGCCTTTTAATAGAGTGCTTATTTAGTTGAAAATATTTCCAAATTCAACTACTATACACAAATTAAATACTGCTGCAAAACAACTAATTCAGCATCACAAAAGCAAGAATGTAATGCTGAGGCTTTATAATTTTCTGGTCAGACCACATGGAGAATTGTGAGCAGTTTTATCTAAGGAAGTTTGTGCTGGAATTGGACAGAGCCCAGAAGAAGCTCACGAGAATTAACCTGGGAATGAAAAGGTTAACGTACGAGGAGTGTTTGATGGCTCTGTGCCTGTACTCATTGGAATTCAGAAGAATGGGGGGGGGGGGGGGGATAGCAATGAAACCTACTGAATATTTAAAGTCCTAGATAGAGTGCACGTGAAGAGGATGTTTCCAATAGTGGAGGAGTCTAGGACATGAGGGGACAGCCTCTGAATAGAAGAATATCCGTTTGGAACAGAGATAAGGAGGAATTTCTTTAGTCAGAGGATGGCCACAGACAGTTGTGGAGGCCAAGTCATTGGATACATTTAAAGCAGAGGTTAATAGGTTCTTGGTTAGTCAGAGCATCAATGGTTATGGGAGAAGGCAGGAGAATAGATTTGATAGGGATAATAAATCAGCCATGATGAGATGGCAGAGTAGACTCAATGGGCCGAATGGCCTGGTCCGCTATCTCATGTAAGTCAGTGATAATAAGCCCGATCCTGATTCTGAAAAGCAGACACATTTGCAGATTTCTCAGTTCTTACTAAATGCTGAAAGATGATCAAACAAAAGACTTCAAAGCATGTGATACATACATTGAGGTAAAATTTCTTCCCAAAATATATGGCCCAACCAAAAACCAGAGAAAACGTGAATAATATCTAATGTGGCAATTTACTGGTCTTGAGGTACTGAGGAGGCAAAATACATTATAAATTCCACTGGTTTAACTGAAAGGATATATTTTCATCTTGCTAAATACACAGATCTGCTGCCAATTAGAGAGACCATCCAACCTTGACTTCCAGAATCAATCTCAAGACTCATAGTGGAGGTGGTGTTGGCAATGCACAGCAAGCTGAAAATTAACCAGAGGGTGGTTTATAATTGTATTCAGTGTAACTTCACTGCCAAATCTGTGTGTAATATTTTGTGTTTCTTTACGGAGGTGTGGAAACACAAAACAGCATGGACGTACTGGAGTTAGCAAATCCAGAGTAAATCCACAGATTCGTGCTGAGTACAGAGCTCTGTTCAGGCCATTCCACTTGGGAATGATATGACAAAGCACAAAGATTTTATATAAAGAGATTAGAGATAAGTTTTATTTGTCCCATATACGTCAAAACATGAACTGTTTCATTAGAGTCAAATCAAATCAGCAAGGATTGTGATGAGGATAGCCCACAAGAGTCGCCACACTTCTGGCACCAACACAACATGCCCACGGCTTACATACTCTAACCATCTGGAATGTGGGAAGAAACCAGAGCACTGGAGGAAACCCACGCAGTCACTGGGAGAACGTACAAATTCCTTATAGGTAGTGACTTGAACTGAATTCTGAACAGTGATCAGCAGCGCTGTAAAGTGATGTGCTAACCGCTACACTACCATGCATGCCACCACTGAAGAAACGGTTCAGGTGAATTTTTTATTCATTTCCATAGATGCTGCCTGAAATGCTGAGTTCCTCCAGCATTTTGTGTATGTTACTTTGGATTTCTAGCATCTGCAGACTTTCTCGTGTTTGTGAAGATGAAATGTCATTTATTTTATTTATAGATACAGTGTGGAACAGGCACTTCTGACCCAACAAACCTCACTACCCAGCATCCCATCTATTTAACCCTAGCCTAATCACAGGACGATTTACAATGACCTACTAACCAGTTCATTTTTGGACTGTGGCAGGAAACTGCAGCACACAGAGGAAGCTTACGCCATCACAGGGAGAATGTACAAACTCCTTACAGGCATAAGGAAGTGAACTCTGAAACACGCTGGGCTGTAATAGTGTTGTGCTAACTGCTATGCTACCATGGCTTCCTGAAGCGTTTAGTTTACAGTTCCCATCTACAGGATCTGTAATATAAGGTATCTTGTTGTATCTTATTGCAACTAACAGCTAGTCAGTAACCACAGCACAAAATAATGTGACAAAAATCAGCAATTATGTCCTATTTCATCTCCAGAAAGTGTCTGGTGAGGCTATTGTGCGAATACCAGACTGTTCAACCCATAGGGCAAGTTTCCCAACAGAACACAGCTTGTGAGGTGGTTTGTTCTCTGTGTTTATACAGGCTTCAAATACATGGATTTGATATTCTCAATACCATCCTGAGTATTCCTTCTCCAATATGAGCAGCCATGAGCCAAGAATTCTCAAGAGGAGACAGTGAGAGCATCCTCTTCCAGCCACCTGGAGATCTCGACAAAGCCAACAATACAGTGAGCATTTCAGGACTGCTGTTCGAATCACGTACTCTGTCCAAGTGCGTGAAATCAGGCCCTCAGTACTGAGAAAGGACGCCAAAGAAAGAACGCTCCCATCCATCGCACAATGTCCTACCATTAGGTAGGAGGTACCTACTAGAGCATTAGGACAAGAACGGTTAGGATGGGAAACAGCTTCTTCCGCCAGGCTGTGAGACCTCCTGAACTCCCTGCACCACCCAAGTCCCATCACTTATGAAGTGCCAGTGGTGTTATAATGTTTACTTTTAACTTATGTCAAAAATGCACTTCATGCTCAATGTCAGTCTTCTGGAATATATTTTCTTCTTTGTTAATGTATTTGTGGTATTATTACTATATGTTTTGTATGTGAGTTTTACAGTAGATCTGTTGGAAATTAGGACAGAGAAATGGCAGATGGAGCTTAATCTGGGCAAGTGTGAGTTGTTTCATTTAAGAGATCAGATATGAGAGGGAAGTGAATGCTAACGCTGGCATTAAAGTTCAAGTTTAAACTTATTGTCATTCAACTGTCCACATGTATATGGCTGAATAGCAATAAATGTAAACTTGAACTTAATGCCAACTTTAGTGTACATTTCCCTCTCTTATCTGATCTCCTAAACACCTCACACTCGCCCAGATTGCTCCATTTGCCATTTCTCCAGCCTGATCTCCAACAGATCTACTGTACGTCAAGCTGTACTCTCTGATAACTTTTCCTATCATCCATAACTTAACAGTTTCTGTATCATCAGCAATACTCAGAATCAGACTAATTTTCTTGTTTAGTCAGGGTATCAAAGATTACAAGAAGGCAGGAGGATATGGTTGAGAGGGATAATAGATCAGCTATGATGGAATGACAGAGCAGACTTGATGAGCTAAATGGCCTAATTCTTCTCCAATGTCTTTTGGTCTTATGGTAATATTATTGATCAGATCACCTACTGTTTCATCCATATGAATTACATCTATCACAAACAACAGAGGATAGCGTATGAAACCAAGACCCAAGCCACCGTCAGCTTACAAGAGGAGATGCACGGGATCCGAAGGTTGTAGACTCAAAATAGCTCCATCATGGGCATGAGAATCCCAGCATCGAGAACACCTCCAAAAGGCAATGCCTCAATAAGGCAGAATCCATCAGAATCAGAATCAGGTTTATTATTACTGGCATGTGTCATGAAATTTGTTAACTTAGCAGCAGCAGTTCAACACATGATATAAAAGAAAAATAAACAAATAAATTGTTATATATGTATATTGGAGATTAAGAATCGTGCAGAACAGAAATAATATATATTGAAAAAGTGAAGTAGTGTTCACGGGTTCAATGTCCATTTAGGAATTGGATAGCAGAGGACCTTCATCACCAGGACATGTCTCTTCTCATTATTACCAACAGAGGGGAGATACAGGAGCCTGAGGACACATACTCTTCACTTTAGCAGCAGCTTCTCCCCCTCCACTATCAGATTTATTTTAGACATTTTAAAAATATGTCATCATCATCATCACATGCCATGTTGTATGATGTGGGCAATCATGGTCTTTGACTATGATTGTTCTCAGCAAATTTTCTGAGTGGTTTGCCATTGCCTTCTTCAGGGGCAGTGATTTTACAAGATGGGTGACTCCAGCCATTATCAATACTCTTCACAGATTGTCTGGTATCAGTGGTCGAATAACCAGGACGTAATATGCACCAGCTGCTCATATGACCATGACATGACCCTGATCGGGGGCTAGCAGGAGCTTCACCTTGCCCAAGAGTGACCTGCAGGCTGGCAGAGGGAAGGAGTGCTTTACATCTTTTTTGGTAGAAGCGTATCTCCCATAAATATATTTCCTATTATTTATGTATGTTTCTTATTATAATTTATTGTATATTTATGTATTGCACTGTACTGCTGCTGCAACACAACAGATTTGACAACCAGATTCTGATTCTAGATTTCCTCATTACACATGAGCAAAATCAGGCTTCAGCCACAAGGGGGCATCCAAGTACAATTATCACAACATGCCTCCACATGAAAAATGCTTAAAAGCACATTTAAATTTTTGTCTGGAATAAGCAGAGGTGAATTTAGTTTATAAAAACCTGCATTATGTGAAGGACTTCTGGCAATATTACAATGTGGCAGCAAGGTAGTAAAATCATTGCTCAAAATTCTGCTGCAGGGAGGAGGCTATATAGCATCCACATCAGAACCACCAGCCTCAAAAACAGTTACTACCCCCGAGCAGTAAGGCTGCACCTCCACCCACTCACCCACCCCACCACCACTACTTTATCATTTCCTATTAGAAACACCTTATGTAC
This sequence comes from Hemitrygon akajei, assembly GCF_048418815.1. Classification (NCBI taxonomy): domain Eukaryota; kingdom Metazoa; phylum Chordata; class Chondrichthyes; order Myliobatiformes; family Dasyatidae; genus Hemitrygon; species Hemitrygon akajei. Next base: position 194,246,228 of record NC_133126.1, read on the forward strand.
AAACACTCCTATACCTAGCATCATGTATATATAAATGTACAGTTGAAAGAAAAAGTTTGTGAACCCTATGCAATTACTTGGTTTTCTGTATTAACTACTCATTGAGTCTGCTTCGCCATTTCATCATGGCTGATCCACTTTTCCTCTCAGCTCCCAGTCTCCTGCTTTCTTCCCATATTCCTTCATGCCCTGACATATCAATAATCTATCAACCTCTGCCTTAAATATATACCTAAAGACTTGGCCTCCACAGCTGCCTTGGGCAAAGAATTCCTCAGATTCACCACTCTCTAGCTAAACAAATTCCTCATCTCCATTCAAAAAGGACACCCCCCTGTTCTGAGGTTGTGTCCTCTGCTCTTAGACTCTCACCATAGAAAACTTCTTCTTCACACCAAGGCCTTTCAACATTCAACGGGTTTCAATTAGGTCATCCCTCATTCTTCTGAATTCCAGTGGATACAGGCCCAGAGCCATCAAACACGCGTCCACACTTCATAAGACAAGCCACTCAATCCTGGAATCATTTTCGTGACCTCCTTTGAACCCTCTCCAGTTTTAGCACATCATTTCTAAGGTAAGGGACCCAAAACCACTCACAATACTGCAAGTGAGACCTCACCAGAGTTTTATAAACTCTCAACATTAGATCCTTGCTTTTATATTTTAGCCCTCTTGAAATGAATGTTAACATTGCATTTGCCTTCCTCACCAGAGACTCAACCTGCAAATTAACCTTTAAGGAATCCTGCACAAGGACTCCCAAGTCCGTTTGTGTCTCAGTATTTTGTATTTTCTCTCCATTTAGAAAATAGTCAACCCAGTCATTCCTTCTATCAAAGTGCATGATCATACACTTCCCAACACACTATTCCATCTGCCATTTATTTGCCTATTCTCCTAATATCTAAGTGCTTCTGTAGCCTCTCTACTTCCTCAAAAGTATTTGCCCCTCTACCTATCTTCATATCATTTGCAAACTTTGCAACAAAGCCATCAATTCCATCATCCAAATCTTTGACATATAAAGATAATAGGTACCAACAAAGACGCCTATGGCACACCACTAGTCACCAGCAACCAACCAGAAAAGACTCTCTTTATTCCCAGTCTTTGCCTCCTGCCAATCAACCATCTTCTGAAAGACCTGCTGAAACCAAGTGACAGTATCATCTGAATCCCCTTTGTCTATCCTGAACATAGAACATAGAAATTTACAGCACATTACAGGCCCTTCGACCCATAATGTTATGCCAACTATGTAACTTAATCTAGAGACTGCCTAGAATTTCCTTAGTGCATAGCCCCCTATTTTTCTACGCTCCATGTACCTATCTAAGAGGCTTTTAAAAGAGCCTATAGTATCCGCTTCCACCACCGTCACCGGCAATGCATTCCATGCACCCACCACTCTCTCTGAAAAACGTACCCCTGACATCCTCTCAGTACCTATTCCCAAGCACCTTAAAACTATGCCCCCTCGTCTTAGCTGGGACAAAGCCTCTGGCTACCCGCACGATCAATGTCCCTCATCATCTTATACACCTCTATCAGGTCACCTCTCATCCTCCATCCCTCCAAGGAGAAAAGGCCAAGTACACTCAACCTATTCTCATAAGGTATGCTCTTCAATCCAGGCAACATCCTTGTAAATCTTCTCAGCACTCCCTCTATAGTATCCTGCTTGTTATTTCTTCAAAGAATTCCAACAAATTTGTCAAGCAAGATTTTCCCTTGAGGAAACCATGCTACAACCTATTTTATAATGGACCTTCAAGTACCCAGAGACCTTATCTTTAATAATCGTCTCCAACATCTTCCCAACCACTCAGGTCAGACTAACTGACCTATAGTTTCCTTTCTTCTGCCTCTCTCCCTTCTTGAATAGTGGAGTTGTGTTTGCAATTTTCCAGACTTCCAGAACCATTCCAGAATCCAGTTATTCTTGGAAGATCATTACAGATGTCTCCACGATCTCTTCAGCCAACTCTTTCAGAACCCTGGGGTGTAAAGCATATGGTCATGACTTATCTACCTTCAGGCCTTTCACCTTGCCCAAGAACCTTCTCTCTAGTTATGGTAACATCACATACTTCATGACACCTGACAGCTAGAACTTCCAGCAAACTGCTAGTGTCTTCCACAGTGAAGAATGACGCAAAATACTTACTTAGTTCATCTGCCATTTTATTGTCCCCCCCCCCCCCATTACTATCTTTCCAGCATAATTTTCCAGCTGTCTTGATATCCACTCTCACTTCTCTTTTACACTTTATGTATCTGAAAAAACCTTTGGTATCCTCTTTAATATTATTGGCTGGCTTACTTTCATATTCAATCTTTACCTTCTTCATAACTTTTTAGTTGTCTTCTGTTGGTTTTTAAAAGCTTCCCAATCCTCTAACTTCCCAATAAGTTTTGCTCTATTATATCCCAATCCCTTTGGCTCTTATGTTGGCTTTGACTTCTCTTGTTAGCCACGGTTGTGTTATCTGACTTTTAGAAAACCTCTTCTTCTTCGGGATATATATATCCTGTTCCTTCTGAATTGCATCCAGAAATTCCAGCCATTGCTGCTCTGCTGTCATCCCTGCCAGTGTTCTTTTCTAATCAACTCTGGCCATCTCCTTTCTTGTGCCTCTTTAATTCCATTACTCCACTGTAACACTAATACATCTGGTTTTAGCTTCTCCTTCTCAAATTTCAGGGTGAATTCAATCATATTATGATTACTTGCCCCATGGGCTCTTTTACCTTAAGCTCTCTTTTGTTTTACTGCAGAACACCCTATCCAGAATAGCTGAGCCCTTAATGGGATCAACCACGAGCTGGTCTAAAAACCCATCTCTAGAAATTCCCCCTACTGGAATCCAGCACCAGCCTGATTTCCCCATCCACCTGCACACTGAAATTTTCCATGACTATCGTGACACTGGCATTTTGGCATCTCACATTGTAATTTGTAGGCCACATCCTTACTACTGTTCGGGGATCTGTATACAACTTCCATGAGGGTCTTCTTACCCTTACAATTCCTCAGCGCTATCGACAATGATTCAACACTTTCTGACCCTTTATCACACCTCCATCTAACGATCTGATTTCATTTTTTGCCAACAGAGCAATGCCGGCCCCTCAGCCTTCTCTAAAGTGGTCTAAAATTCTTCCTCACTGTTGTGCAAGTCTGATCAGCAGCAACAGGAAATACTGGGTGGAGGTTATTGCTGCTAATGGAGGTTCTACCAGTTATTCAATACAAGGGTTCACATACCTTTTCTAGCCTGGACTGTGGATCAATGTGTTCAATGAAGACATGAGAAATACAACTGTTTGTGTGTTATTAGTTTAGGCAGTTTGGGTTTGGATATTATTGTGACATAGATGAAGATCAGACCACATTTATGAATAATTACTGCAGAAAACCAGGTAACTGCAAAAAGTTCACAAACATTTTCTTGTAACTGTATGTGGTAGCATATACACACAGTGGACACTTTTATTACATACCTTCTTTACCTTATAAAGTGGCCACTGTGTGTATATGCTACCACATACAGTTACAAGAAAATGTTTGTGAACTTTTTGCAGTTACCTGGTTTTCTGCAGTAATTATTCATAAATGTGGTCTGATCTTCATCTAAGTCACAATAATATCCAAACCCAAGCTGCCTAAACTAATAACACACAAACAATTGTATTTCTCATGTCTTCATTGAACACATTGATTGTACATTCATGGTCTTCTGCTGCTGTTTCTCATCCACTTCAAGGTTTGACGTGTTGTGCATTCAGAGATACTCTTCAGCACACCACTGTTGTAACACACAATCTTCTGACCTCTCTTAGTAACACGGTGCTTTCACCCACAACACTGCTGCTTACTGAATTTTTTTTTTTAAACTTTTTGCTCCATTTTCTATATATTCTAGAGACTGTTCTCATGAAAATCCCAAGAGATCAGCTGAGTCTCTGAGTTACTCGAACCACTCCGTCTGGCACCAACAATCATTCCACAGTCAAAGTCACTTAGATCACATTTCTTCTCCATTCTGATGTTTGGTCTGAATAACTGAACCTTTTGACCGTGTCTGCATGTCTTTATGTATTGAGTTGCCACACATGATTGACTGATTAGATATTTGCATTAAAGAGTAGGTGTAGAAGTGTAACTAATAAAGTAGCCACTGGGTGTATACGTATTTTGAAAAATAAATCTACTTTGAACTTTGGAGCAGAATTTTGAGCAAGTTGCAGCTTGTTGAGACAACAAGATGAGTAAACAACAAGGAGAGAACGAGAGTGGGTAAGACTGAAAGTGATAAATCTTCCATTTCAGTACTGAATTATATGCAGTACACGCCACTGCTGAGGAATTGGTGACAGGTCATTTGGGAAACAGAATGGGCGTGGGAATGCAAGCTCAGTTCAGATTTAACATATGCTAAAAATTCAAGTGGCCCTACTCAAAATGGGAAAATGCTGTTAAAAACAAAAATAACAGAGTCAAGATTAAAATTCACCTCAACTGATACGGCAGAAGTGAATCAGTGAGAATAGAGCTCCATTTGTGACAGTAATTACAAACAATAGCTTTGGTCTGACTGCATATACAGGTAATGTTCTACAATTCTATAATTCACTAATGGTGCCGGTGAAAATTTACATCAGAATCATAATCAGGTCTACTATCATTGACATTTGTCATGGAGTTTGTTGTTTTGTCGCAACAGTACAGTGCAATGCAAAAAAATTCCTACAAGTTACAATAAGAAATATGGTCAGCAAGGAAGACTACTAGAACTTGCATCAAGATCTGGACCAGCTGGAAAAATGGACTGAAAAATGGCAAATGGAATTTAATGTAGACAAGTGTGAAGTCTTGCATTTTGGTAGGACCAACCTGGGTAACTCTTAGACAGTGAATGGTAGAGCACTAAGAAGTGCAGTAGAACAGACGGATCTGGGAATACAGATCAATAATTCATTTAAAGTGGCAAGACAGGTAGATAGGGTCGTACTGGCACATTGGCCTTCCTAAATCAAAATATTGAATATGATAGACTGGATGCTATGTTGAAGTATAAGATTCCGGTGAGGCCTAAATTTGGAGTAGTGTGTGCAGTTTTGGTCACCGACAGGGAAGGTGTAAATAAGGTTGAAAGAATACAGAGAAAATTGACAAAGATGTTGTCAAGATTGGAGGGCCTGAGTTGTAAGGAAAGATTGAATAGGTTAGGATTTTATTCCTAGGAAGGTAGAAGATTGAGGGAATATTGGATAAAGGTACACAAAATTATGAGGGGTAAAGATAGGGTAAATGTAAGCAGGCTTTTTTCCACTGAGGTTAGGTGAAACTACAACATGAGCTCATGGGTTTAGGGTGAAAGCTGAAAAGTTTAAGTGGAACATGAAGGGAAACTTCTTACTTCAGAAGATCATGAGAGAGTGAAACAAGCTACCAGCATGAGTAATGCATGCAAGCTCGATTTCAATGTATAAGAAAAGTTTGGATAGGTATGTGGATGGCAGGAGTATGCAGCTCTATGGTCCTGGTGCAGGTTGATGGGAGAAGACAATTTAAATGGTGCTTTTTCTCATGTATATGTGTATCTCCTTCCTGACAGTAACAATGTGAAGAAGACATGTCCTGGGTTGTGACACCCACTTCTGTAGACATTGTCTTTTGAAGATCTCCTTGATGGTGGGGAGGCTAATGCCCATGATGGAGCTGGCTGAGTTTACAACCATCTGCAATTTTTTCCCATCTTATGCAATACTGACATCTTACTGACTAGATGTAAGTTACATCAACTTAATGACATACATGAGAAAACTTGCAGATGCTGGAAATCCAACCAACACACACACACACACACACACACACACACACACACACACACACACACACACACACACAACCCCCCCCCCCCCCCAAGAGCAAACAGGCAAACAGTCAATGTTTTGGGCCAAGACCCTTCACCAGGCCCTGATGAAGGATCTCAGCCTGAAACATCGACTGTTTGCTCTTTTCCATAGATGCTGTCTGGCCAACGACATTTCATTTGTGTTATCTTATTATTCCCAAGTATATTCCAAACTAAAATTAACATCTCTAATAGAAAAAGTGGGTGTCTTGAATTGACTGCCATTTACATGACCCAACAAGAAAGAATTTCCAAAGATAACACATATTAAAGAGGTTACAATTACTCAAAAGTTCTTTCAGCCGTCACTTCAGTCACTGAACAACTGCTTTGTATCAACATAAAAATAGAAGACACTAGCATAACATAGAACCCTTCGGCCCACAATGTTACGCTGACCCTTTACCAGGATCAATCTAGTCGCCCTTCGCACCCATATCGTCCTCTATTTTTCTTTCATCGATGTGCCGTTCTAAGAATCTGTTAAATGTCCCTAATGTATCTGCCTCTACCAACAACCATGGCAATTCGATCCACACACCCACGATTCACTGTGTTTTTTGTGTTATTTTTGTGTGTCACACCAGACAGTCAGCCATTCTTGTCTGACGCCTGGTGTCAGAATTGGTCTTTCGGATTAACCGGGTCATGATATGAACATTCCTGACTTGACACTTGTTTTTTTTTTATGAGGCCAAGTGGCTAGCTCAACGCTCAACCCAGCACAGATGGAAAGCGTGCTCGGGGTGGCCCAACTTGGATTTGAACTCGGGAGCCTTCACTCCGGAGTCCGGCGCTGATGCCATTGCGCCACCAGCCAGCCTATTCACTGTGTAAAAACCCACCTCTGACATCTCCCATATACTTACTACAATCACCTTAAATTTAAGGCCCAACATTAGCCATTTCCACCCTGAGAATGGGTGCTAGCTGTCCACTCTCCCTGTGCCTCATGTCATCTTCTACATCTTCATCAAGTCATCTCTCATCCCCTTTCACCCTATAAGGAAAACCCCTAGCTTGCACAACCTATCCTCATAAGACATGCTCTCCACTCTGAACAACATCCTGGTAAATCTCCTCTGCGCCCTCTCTAAAGCTCAAAGTATGTATACAGAATATCATAAAAACACAAAATGCTGGCAGAACTCAGCAGGCCAGACAGCATCTATGGGAGGATGTCTATCGGGCCGAAACGTCGTCACTACCCCCTCCCATAGATGCTGTCTGGCCTGCTGAGTTCTGCCAGCATTTTGTGTTTCTATTTATTTCCAGCATCTGCAGATTCACTCGTGTTGCCTACAGAATATCATATTCTATAGCACTCTAAGATTCATTTTCTTGCAGACATTCACGATTGAACAAATACAATAGAATCAATGAAAAACGGCACATAAAGACTTACAAAAAACAATGAGCAAAAGAAGCCAAACTGTGCAAAAAAAAAATAAATCAGCCATTATATCAGTCAATAAATAAATAAATACATAAATAATGCTGACAACAATCAGTTCTACTTATTTCCTATGATGAGGTGACCAGAATGGCACAAAATAATCCAAGTGTGGTCCAAGGAGAGTTTTACAGAGCTGCAACATTACCTCGTGGCTTGCCATACATAACACAAAATGAATACCAAATACAAGTTAACCAATTTAGTGAAAACTGAAAAACTACTGCAGTCTGTGCAGGCAATTTGACATGCCATTGCTCCAGATCCACACACCTAACCTTGAAACGCAAAAACAAGGTTACCTTAAATATTCATGGCAGATGTGTTATTGTTGTATTTTCCCAATAAATATACTGTAAAGTTACAACAGATTAAGTTACAACAGATTAAGTAAATCCACTTGTAATTCTCCTGCAGATGAAATATTGGCAAACACTGGCATTATCTATTCCCACGAGAAAAGAAACATCTTAACATCAACACCTCAATGCTAGTACTAAGCAAATTATTCCAAATGATCTCTCTACCTTGGATGGATCACTGAAGGATGTGGCTGAGTCAGATGATCGACTTCTTGTTTGATGACTGGATAGCAATGCTGGAATGTCAGGGTGTGCTGAGAATCATTCTGCAAGAAAATACACCAATTCAGAACAAAATCAATGTAATTCATGATTGCTTTAAATCTAAAAAAAATCAAAGTAGGAGTAGGCCATTCAGCCCCTCATGCTTGCTTTCCTGTTCCATATGATCAAGGGTGACCTTTTATCTCAGGAACATTTTCCCGCACTACATCCATAACCTTCAATACAACAGATTCTGCAGATACCGGAAACTTTGATCAGTATCCATAACCGTTGATTCCCTTATAACATCAAAAATATACTGATCTTGTTCTTGAAAATAATCACCAACCCAATCTCCTCAGTATCTTATTATATAGCACACAGAACAGTATAGCACAGTACCGGCTCTTCGGCCCACAATGTTGTGCCAGCCTTTTAGACTACTTATAGATCAATCTAACCCTTCCTTTTCACATAGCCCTCTATTTTTCTTTCATCCATATGCCTACATAAGGGTCTTTTAAATGTCCCCAATTTACCACCACCCCTGTCAGAGTATTCCATACTCATACCACTATCTGTGTCAAAATAACCTACCTGACATCCCCCATACACAAGCACCTTAAAATTATGGTCCCTCATACAAGCCATTTCCATCAAGTGACCTCTCATCATCCTTCGCTCCAAAGAGAAAAACCCTAGCTAGTTCAGCTATCCTAATAAGACATGCTCCTATCCAGGCAACATCAGGGTAAATCTCCTTTGCACCCTCAATCTTATGCAAAGAATTACAAAGACTTGTTATCTTTATCTAAGACTCCTTATCTCTGGGTGAAAATAATTCTTCTTATGAATGGCCAAACCATACAACTATAAAATTATAAGATATAGGAGCAGAATTAGGTCATTCAGCTCAATCAAGTCAGCTCCGCCATTCAACAGGTTTCAATGAGATCCCCTCTCGTTCTTTTAAACTCCAGTAAGTACAGGCCCAGCGCGTTCAAATGTTCCTCTTACATTAACCCTTTCATTTTTGGGATAACTCTCGTGAACTTCCACTGAACTCTCAAGATAAACTACTGTGAAACTGTGATGCCCGGCTCTAGTACACCAGCTAGGGAAAACATCAGTGCCTTATTTACTCTGTGAAGTAATGTAAGAATTTTGTACTTTTCAATCAGATTACGTTTCATTCTCGAACTGAAGAGCACTAGCCCAGTCTGCTTAATGACCCTCATACAACAAACCTCTCATCGCAGGAATTAATCTGGGGAACTTCTGTTGCATTCACTCTATTATACATCATCCTTGAGCTAGGAAGACCAAGCATATACTTAATTTTCAAGGTACATTCTCACCAGACCTCTAATCAATTAGTGCAAGACATCTCTCCTCTGTTACTCAAATCCACTTGCAATGCTTGCTTTCCAATTTGCTTCCTGTATCCTCATTAACATTAATATAAATGGCCAACATTTTGATTTTTATATAGTTTTATTTTAATATAACTAAGTTATGTAATATAAATGATCAACATTTTAATACCACTTCCCACTCCAACATGTCGGTCCATGGTCTCTTCTGCCATGATGAGACCACACTCGGGTTGGAAGTACAATGCTTCAATTTCAGACAGGGGGACAGGGTAGACTCCAATCTGATGGGATGAACGATTTCTCTTGACTTCTGGTAACTCTCCCTCCTCTCTTCTTCCATTCCCCATTTTGGCTCTCTTCTTACCTCTTCTCTTCTTTTCACCTGCCTCTGGTGCCCCTCATACTTCCCTTTCACCCATGGTCCATTCTCCTTTCCCATCTGATTCCTTGTTCTTCAATCCTTTCCCTTTTCCACCGCTTCTTACTTCATTCCCCCTCACTTGACTTCACCTATCACCTGCCAACTTGTACTCCTTCTCCTATGCCATCTTCTCATTCTGGCTTCTTACCACCTTCCTTTCCAGATGAAGGATCTTGGCTTGATATGTCAACTCTTTATTCCTTTCCATAGATGCTGCCTGACTTTTTGAGTTCTCCAGTATTTTGTGTGGGTTACTAATATTTAGTTATTGTTATATGCAGTCATTTTAGTTCCTCTGAATATCAACACCTTTAAACCTCTTACCATTTAAAACTTCTTTTGACTATCTATCTTTTCTACAAGGTAGATGACCTCAAATGTTTTGACATCATATTCAAATTTGCCAAGTCTTGGTCCATTTAGTTAATCCACCTACATACCCATTAAACCTCCTCTACATTCTCCTCACATTCCACAGCAAACTTTGCTATCTTACACTTGATCCTACATCTAAATTATGACCTCGATTACAAAAAGCTGGGGTCCCAAAAAAAGTACGAATTTGAACATCACCTGTTATTATCTTAAGGATCAGCCATCTTATGACTATCCATCAAGCGAATCACTGAATCTAACAGCTCTATTTTATTGAAATGGTTATATTCTAATTCAGTAACTGAGCATTAATAACACTAATGAAAAACTGTACATATTTTTTGTCTTCAAATAGACTGAGAAATATTTATGTAAGACATTTCAGGTTAACTCAGTTTAAGCCTCATCAACAGAACCCATAAAACAAAATGAATATGGAATCTAAGTTAGCAAGCTGAAGGACCACTGCCAGCTGTACAGATAATGTGACATGTCATTGCACCAGATCAACACATCATTTTCCAAACCCTGGTCCAAATGACTGATTTTTCCCTCAACAGTTTTATTTTAAATAAGGATTAATTTTAAATGAAAATAAATAATTATTGCAGGACAACAATTCTTAAATTAATCTCATTGAAAAGAATCAGAAGCATATATACCTTTCTGTCAAAGACCTTCTCAGAAGCCTCATCTTGAGAACCGGTGTGCTCTAACTGTGCTTTCTTGGGCTGATGTTCTTCTGAGACAGACTGCTGCAAAAGAAAAATTCAGAAACTAAATCTGAGTTACCGATGAATTTGTTGAATGATCAAAACCATACCTGCCTTCTGTAACAAACTCTCCAGGCAAAGAAAATGAATATCAAGTAAATCAAAAAAGGAAAAGCATATAGATCTATTAGAAGTTTACTGGCAATAAATTGCTGCCACAACTTACTTCTCAAACCCACTAACCAGCACAAGGTCTCATTCTGGTTCCCTTCTTGCCCCTTCTCTTCTCCACACCTGACCATCACCTCCCACTGGTTCCCCTCCTCCTTCCTTATCTCCCAAGGTCCACTCTCCTCTCTTATCATTTTCCCTCATCTTCAGCCTTTATCTTTAGCTATTTACTTCAATTCCTGCCCCCCTCCTCCACCTTCCCACACACCTCTCACCTTCCAGTTTGTACGCCTTCCCGTCCTCCCACCTTTTATTCTGCATTCTGCCCATTTCCTTTCCAACCTGATGGAGGATTTTGGCCTGAAACCTTGACAATTTATTCCTCTCTATAGATACTGCTAACTCTCTCCAGCATTTTGTGCGTATGTCTTCAATAGGAGTGGCTCATATCACTATATTTTTTGTGGAAGCTGGAAAATTTGAAATAAAAAAAAAGCTGCATGAGTAGACATTTTGTTTAAAACTCTTTAAGTCCTCTTTATTTTCTGATTCCTCATCCTATATTGGAGTGGGTGGTCTTTGAGAAAACCTGTATCCTCATGACTTTATCAGATAGATCTACAAATACTGTAAACTGTTAATTTATTTTAATCATTAAAGCTAATTCTAATACATACTAGTGTAGATACCCATGAATATTATCTGGTGCCATAGATGCTCTGTTCTTTAAAATATCGATTATCCAAAGAGTATTGAAATATTGAAAATGTCTGTCACCTCTCTAAAATGCTTTAAAAATAATGAATTTAGTTCAATTCAGCTGTTTATAGTCCTCCTGACCTGCTAAGTTCCTCCAGCACTTTGTGTGTGTTATTCTGGATTTCCAACATCTGCAGAAACTCTTGTGTAAATATAGTTCTGTCTTTTCTCATTGAACAATTAGCACACAGAACTATCGCAGAGCTTATCCACCATTACCATAGCTCATTCACAGAACTATGTCAGAACTGTAAATGTAATCTTCCTTTCATTTTGGACCCCAGTATCAATTTGAAGTGTTGCCCCATGTGCATAAACTATTGTGACTCTACTGAGTGTGTGGATTTGCAGTCAAAGGGAGCTGCCAGAAATATCAGCAATCTCTGTTGCACAGTCTTCCAAGTTATAATGTCCTGCAGTGTATAGGGACAGCATGGTAGCATAGCAGTTATCACATTGTTTTACAACTCCAGTGGTCACCAATTGTGGTTTAATTCCCAGCTTTGTCCGTAAGAGGTTTGTATGTTCTCCCCATGAGCGCATGGATTTCCACCGGGTGCTACAGTTCCCTCCCACATTTCATAGACATACTGTTAAGATTAGTAAGATGGCGCCAGAGGCATAGTGATACTTCCGAGCAGCCCCAATTCCATCATTGCTGTTTTGATTTGACACAATCTGCACATTCCATTGTATGTGATAAATAAATCAATAAGTAAAGCTATTATCTGCTCAATGGATCATCACATGGAAGTCAGCAAACTACAAATCAAAACTAAGGACAATTTTTGACCAATATTTTACAGAACACTTAAAATAAAAGACTGTGGCATTCATTCAGTTCAGATGAAATATGAACATCCATTTAAAAGTCAATATTATAGCTCGGTACATTGGAGTTTGGAGTTCAATTCTGGCACTGTAAGGAGTTTTTACGCTCTCCCTGTAAACCATGTGGGTTTCCTCCAGGTGCTCTGGTTTCCCCCCATGGTCCAAAGATACACCAGTTGTTTGATTACTTCTTCACTATAAGTTGTCCTATAATTAGGCTAGTGTTAAATAGGTGAGTTGCTGGGTGGTGCAGCTCGTTGGGCCAGAAGAACCTGTCTGCACTTTATCTCCAAATAATAAAATAATAAAAAATAATAAATGAACAATATTTGACAGATATTTTAAACATTTTATAGAAAACTTAAAACAAAAGTGCCATTTATGAAGTTCACAATAAAATATGAACTTCAATTTAAAAATCAAAAAAAAAACTCAGTTCACTCTGAAGTATTTACCGTGTAACTATGTACCTTACAATATACATACAGCATATAAAATTATTTGTTAGGACCAGATGGTTTGCTAACTAATAATTATGGTTTTTACATTTTGAAGTGTTGGCATTTCAGTTCATGAATGTTGTCATTTTCAGTTTATAAATAACAGATGTATCCATCAAGTCACCAATTTCAGGCAACTATGCCAGAGAAGGCCACAGAGCAGTACACCCTGTGGAGATGCAGAGTATCTGTGACAACACTTCTTGGTATCCCTGTTTTACTGCTCAACTACATCATTCAGAAGTTGGCAGCATTGCCCCTTGCAATGGCAGGAAATTATTTCATTCTGAACTTTATAAATGCCACAATCTTAGGTTTTAAGTCTTCTGTAAAATGTTTTAAATATTTGTCAAAAATTGTCCTTTATTCATTTTTAATTTTTTTTATTTAGAAAAAAGCTACAGAACTGGTCCTTTCAGCCTTTCAGCCATACCGCCCAGCAACCCATCTATTTTATTTATTTGTTTGTTTATTTATTTAGAAATACAGTGCAGTTTTTCGGCCCAATGAGCCTCAGCGCCCAGCAACCCACCTATTTAACACTAGCCTAATCACAGGACAATTTACAATGAACCAGTGATCATCCTAATGGCTTCTCCAAGTAAAAGAACAGTGAACATTGACCAAACTAATGGAGACACAAGACATGGGTGGCACGGTAACATAATGCTCTGTAGAGCCAGCAATCAAACCGCTGTTTGAAAGGAATTTGTACGTTCTCCTCATGACTGAGTGGATTTCCTCCCACATTCCAAAAATGCTCCAAGTTGTGGGCAAGCTATGTTGGCGCTGGTAACAGTGCGACACTGGCAGGCAGTCCCCAGCACATTCTCCGAATGTGTTGGCCGTTGACATAAATGACATATTTCACTGTATGTTTCAATGTGTCAATGTACATGTGACAAATAAAACTAGTGTTTATTTCAATGCAGATGCTGTAATCTGGAGCAACACACGAAAGGCTGGAGGAACTCAGTGAATCAATCTCTGGAGGAAAATGACGAGTCGAAACCTTTCATTGGTTGAGGTGTGTCGCCAGTAACAAAATGGTGGAGAGAAAAGGTGAGCCAGGTAATAGGAGGATCTAGCTGGTGGGGAGGGTGATTGCTAGACAGATGGGTGAGGGGGTAGAGTAGAAATGCTGTCAGAAGCTGGGAAGTGATAGATGGAAGTGACAAAGTGCTGAAGATGATGGAATTGGATTATGATGCAACATTTATTAATAGCTATACTGAAATGGCTGGAGAGAAGACAGTTTAATGACTAGAAAGATATTGAAACAAGTTGGCGTTAATCAAGTTCAGGACGTTGACAAGGAGTACATTACGCCAATTACCTGATTGTGTATTGCAAATCTACAGGAGATGCTTAAAATATAAAGAGAAAGTTCTCCTAGTTTTGTTACATAATAATTTACAGAGCATTTGAGTACTTAACACAAACATGAACAAGAGAAAATCTGCAGAGCTGGAAATCCAAGCAACTCACACAAAATGCTGGAGGAATTCAGCAGGCCAGGCAGAATCTACGGAAAAGAGTGAACAGTTGACGTTTTGGGCTGAGGAACTTTATCAGGACACCAATTATACCCCATTTCAGTATTTGACTAGAAGAACCACAGATGTACAAACTGCAATCTATGTATGATGACAATGTCCCTTAGCATTGTCAACGATCCCTCCCATCCATCCCACAATCTCTTTGACCCATGACCATCAGGCATGAGGTATCGTATCATTCAGAAAAGGACTGTTAGGAAGGGAAACAGCTTCTTCCCCCAGGCCATGAGCTATTGAACTCCTTGCCACCACCCAGGTCTCATCACATATGAAGTTCCGGAAACATTATACTGTTTAATTTTTAACTTGTGCCATAAGGGCACCTTATGTTAAACATCAAGCTTCTGGAATATATTTTATTATTTGTTTTTTTTTACTATAGGAGTTGTGAGTGAGATGCATACTGTGTTGTGCACCCTGGCATGGAGGAACATTGTTTTGTTTGGCTGTATACATGCATACATTTGAATGACAATAAACTTCAACTTGAAAAGAGGAAAACCATGCCTGAGAATCTTACGTAACACTCTTTCTATATTCCAAATCACTATTCTTGGGAAGGGAGAAAAATTGGACAATTAGCCCCAAAATGCTCCTACTTAACCTCAGAACAGATTAAAAAGCTTCTAAGTAACCAGTTCTATACAGCTGGTTACACAGCTCAATGAAACTTTAAGATAAAAAGGCAATTGTAGCACAATATATCTAAAATAGAAATGCAGTTCCTATGGCTTTCATGACAGATCAGAATTAGAAAGCAATTCAATATTCTAAAGGATTGCAGGCGGAAGTTAAAGGTGGATTGCAGGTAAAGGTGGGTGACTCAGATTACAATTTCAGTAATGAAAAGTGATTCAAATGCTATATATCATGAAATGCCAGTTTATTTCAGATAAATTTAAACCATCATGGGCAGAGGTTAAGCTTGAATTCTTGCAAAAAATGAATCTCAGGGACGTATATGGTGACATATATGTATTTTGATAATAAATTTACTTTGAACAATTTGTAGTGTATTACAACCGTGATGAATGCATGATCAGATTAAGTCAAAGTGCATGTTAAGTAGCTCGAGTTAAAATAAGGTTTCTATGGGTAGCATAATGCTTTACAGCGCCAACAATTGGAAGATCAAGGTTCAGTTCCTGCTGCTGTATATAAGGAGATGGTACGTTCTCTCTGTGACTAAAGGCAAGATAGAATTTGAGAGGACACTTCAAGGCATGATCTCCTGTACTCAACCTCTATATTTCCAGCACTTCCATCCATACCACAGCAAGTAGGTCTTTTTAAGCATCAGGATCAGCAGCACTAATTCTACATTACTAATGCTGCATATGCCACACTAACAAGCAGCATGCACCATATACTCCCACAAGCATCTGCTACGTTAATGAAGTTCAAAGTAAATTTATTATCAAAGTACATATATGTCACCATATATAACCCTGAGATTCATTGCCTTGTGGGCATACTCAATAAATCCAATAACCATTATAGAATCAATGGAAAGCCACACTAACAAGGCAGATAACCAGTGTGCAAAAGACAAACTGTGTAAATACAATAAAAAAATAATAATAAATACAATAAATATTGAAAACTTGAGCTGAAAAGTACTTGAAAGTGTCCATAGGTTATGGGATCAATTCAGTGATAGGGAAAGTGAAATTATCCCTTTGGTTCAGGAGCCTGATAGTGGAAAGGCAATAACTGTTTCTGAACCTTGTGGTGTGAGTCTTGAGGATCCTGTACCTCAAGGGTTACCAGCCTGAGCAACACACACAAAATGCCGAGGGAACTCAGCAGGCCAGGCAACATTAATGGAAGGGAATGAACAGTCAACACTTTGGACCGAGGCACTTCATCAGGAGAAAGAAACCACAATAAGAAAGTGTGGGGTAGAGGGAAGAGTAAGCTGTCAGGTAATCGGTGACAGCAGGTGAAGGTGGGTGCGGGAAGGGTTTATGAAGTACTAAGCTGGGATGTGATAGGTGTGATAGAGCTAAAGAAGGAATCTGATAGGAGAGGAGATTGGACCATGGGAGAAAGGAAAGGAGGAAAGGGCACCAAAAGGAGGTGAAGGGGAGGGGAGAAGAGGGGTGAGAGGAAAACCAGAATGGGGAATGGAAAAAGAGAGAAGAGGGAGGGTGGGAGAAATTTCTGTAAGTTAGAGGAATCAGAGCTCGTGCCATGAGGTTAGAGGCTACTAACGGAAAATGTGATAACTATAGCAGCTAACGTATCAAGGACGAACAGTAGAGTGAAAACTTACTTGAGCATTGGCATGTGGTTTCCATAACGACATGGAAATTGTCTAGCTGCCAATTTCACAATTTTTTTTTGGTATTAATGATAAAAGGCTGACATCAATTTTCAAAATATGAAATTAAAGGCCTACTGTTTTTATATTCCATATCAACTAATTGAACAGAAGTTTAAACTTTTCAAATGTTTTGCTAATGATGACTGAAATCTCAAATCTAAGAGAGCAACCTCGGTGATTTGGTGTCATATTATGATGAAATATTAAATTGAGGGCATGTCAGTCTCTCAAGGTGAAAGCAGAATATCAAATTGTACAACGAGAATGCTTAGAATCAGAATCAGATTTAATATCACTGACATATTTAGAGTGCAATACATTAAATATACTATAAATTACAATACAAAATATACAGTTTGAATACATATTGTGTGTGTATGTCTCTCTCTCTAGTGTATATAAAATTAAATAAGTACTCTACAAAGAGAGCAAAGAAATTAGTGAGGTGGTGTTTATGGATTGGTTCAACGTCCATTCAGAAACCTGATCATGGAGAGGAAGAATCTGTTCCTAAGGCATTGAGTGTGTGTCTTCAGGCTCCTTTGTCCTCCTGTACCTCCTCTCTGATGGTAACAATGAGAAAAGGGCATGTCCTGGGTGATGGGGGTCTTTAATGATGGATGGCACATTTTTAAGGCATCGCCTTTTGAAATGTTCTCAGTGCTGGGGAGGCTAGTTCCCACGATGAAGCTTTTCTCAAAATGAAAACCCATCAACATCACTAAACACACATCCATGCTAATTATCACCTATTTGCAGACAGGACAGCGTCCGGACTTCCTACACAACAACACAGACCATCACGGGTAAAACCTGGTATGGAAACACCAAAAAGCCTACAAGAAGTAGTGAATATGGCCCAATCTGTCACACATCATTGAGCACATCTACAAGGAGCACTGTCACAGGAAAGTACATCCATCATTAAGGACTGCCACCATCCAAGGCCATGCTCTCTTCCCACAAGTACTGTCAGGAAGGAGGTACACAAGCTTTAGGTCCCACACAACCAGGTTACAGGAAGAGTTATTACACCTCAGTCATCAATATCTTGAACTGGAGAGGATAATTACTCTCAGCTTTACTCACCCTAACACTATTCCAGAACCCTGGACTCACTTTCAAAGACTCAACTCATGTGCTTGATACTTACAGTGCCTTGAAAAATTATTCAGACCCCACAACTAATAACACACTTCACTCTCATTTTCTAAATATGAAATATATTGAAGTTGGAATTTTTGAGCTGATCTACAAAACATTGTGCATCTTGTCATATCAAAAGAAAAATTCCAAAACATGTTAACAATTTACTAAAAATTTAAAGAAACAAAATCGTGAGAGTGAAAAACCTTTGTAATTACTACGCCAACTTTCCTCAGGTGCAATACTGTATATTGTCTTACCAACTCCCCCAATTTATTAATATAGAAAATTGGAAGATCACTTGTTTCAAATGAATTCATAAGAATAAACAGCACCTATAAGGTCCAACAGTATAGTAGATTTTCAACAGACAAAACCAAAATGAAGACAAAAGAGCATTCAAGACCAGTCTGGGAAATGATAATAGAGAAGCACAAATCTGGGGAACTGTACAAAACTATCTAAAAAGCACCGAACATACCTCAGAGCTCAGTGCAATCCATCATGAGAAAGTGGAAAAAAAATACAAAACCACAGACATACTGCCTAGGTCAACCTGCCCTTCTAAATTTAGTAGCCAGAGAAGAATGGCACTTGTAAGAGAGGTTACTGTGACACCAACAGTTCCTCCGAGTGAGCTGCAGAAGTCAGTGGCTGCAACTGGAGATGAAGCTCATGGCTCCACAATCTCCAAGGCCTTGGACAAAAAGGGTATTAATAGAAGAGTGGCAAGGAAAAAGCCCTGGCTTTAAAAAACATATCCTGGCCCATAAAGACTTTGCAAAGTGAGACTACGATACTGTAAGGATGTGGAAGAAAGTCGTGTGGTCAGATGAGACTAAAGTGGAACTTTTTGGCCTCAATGCTAAGCAGTACGTGTGGCATAAATCTAATACTGCGCACCAACCAGGTAGCACCACACCTACTGTAAAGTATAGTGGAAGTAGTATAATGCTGTGGAGAAGCGTTTCAGCAGCAAGGACTTGAAATTTGATCAGGATTGATGGGAAGATTTAAAAAAACATAGAAATCCACTGCACATTACAGGCCCTTCGGCCCACAACGTTGTACCAACTATTTCACCTACTCTAGAACCTGTTTAGAATTTCCCTACCTCATAGCCCTCTAGTTTTCTAAGCTCCATGTACCTATCTAAGAGTCTTTTAAAAGACCATATTGTATCTACTTCTACCACCTTTGCTGGCAGTGCATTCCACACATCCACCACTCTCTATGTGAAAAACTTACCTCTGAATTCCCTCTTGTACCTACTTCCAAGCACTTTAAAAATATGCTTCTTTGTGTTAGCCATTTCAGCCCTGGGAGAAAACCTCTGGCTATCCACACAATCAATGCCTCTCATCATCTTATACAACTCTATCAGGTCACCTCTCATCCTCCATCACTCCAAGGAGAAAGGCCAAGTTCACTCAACCTATTCTAATAAGGCATGCTCTGCAATCCAGGCAACATCCTTGTTAAGTCCCCTCTGCAACATTATCTCACACCTCTTGAACTCAATCCAATGGTTGAAGGCCAACACACCATACACCTTCTACACTGTCAACCTGCACAGCAGCTTGGAGTGTCACAAAGAGGAGGGGTCCCAGAACAGTTCCCTGTGGAATACCACTGGTCACCATCCTCTAATGCAGAGTACGAGCTATTCACAACCAACCTTTGTCTTCTGTGGTGAAGTTAATTCTGGATCCACAAAGTAGTGTCTCCTTGGATCCTATCTTTCATTACTTTCTGAATGAGCCTCACATGGGGAACCTTATCCCCTTACTGAAATCCATATACACAACTGCAAAATACAGAGAGATCCTGTATAAAAACACAATAACCTCTGCTAGAAAGCTCAAACTGGCCACTGCCAGGACAACCAGCGGCTTCAAATGTAGAAAGTTGATGTCATTGAGTGGTCAAGTCAGAGTCCTTACCTTTATCCAATCTAACATCTCTAGCAAGACCTCAAGATTTCTGTCCACCACCGCTCCCAGCTAACCTGGCGCAGCTTGAGCAATTTGGCAAGGATGAATGGGCAAATTTTGTTTCATCACATTGTGCAAAGCTATTAAAGACATCCAAAAAGACTACTGGCTATAATAACTGCGAGAGGCAATTCAAGTAAGTACTGAGCAAAGGGGGATGAACACTTTTGAATTGCTGATATATCAGTTCTTGAATTTTTAGTTTTTAATGCTTTACAATTTTCCCTGTTTTTTGGGTCTACTGAGAAAAGGATCATGTGATTCACAAATAAAAATTCTCAGTTAAATTGACCAAACTCCCTGGCTGTAATACTCATTTATGTGAAAAGGGGTTCGGGTTGAATACTTTTACAAGGAACTTATACAGCGCTTAAATGACATAGAAAATCATAACCAGCTCTTAACTTTCTTTTCTCATGAGAAACATTCAAACGTTACACTGGAGCCAGTTGCATAAATTGTATCTTTAGGATTGCAAACCAGCATGTTAATGCAAAACAAAAAAATCACATTTGATTCTGAGAATATATTCCCAAACTGAAATGTACACATTCTCAAGGAAAATGTACAGTTGATTTATATACACTCTAGCTACATTATTAAGTATACCTGTACTCCAGCTCGTTATTACAAATATCTAATCAGCTAATCATATGGCAGCAACTCAATAGATAAAAGCATGCAAATATGGTCAAGAGGTTCAGTTGTCGTTCACACCAAACATCAAAATGGGGAAGAAATGTGTTCTACGTGACTGAGTGTGGAATGATTGGTGGTGCCAGATGCGGTAGTCTGAGTATCTCAGAAACTGGTGATCTCCTGGGATTTTCATGCACAAAAGTCTGTCACGTTTACAGAGAATGGTGCAAGAAACAAAAAAAAATCATCCAATAAACAGCAATTCTGCGGGTGAAAACACCTTATTAATGGGAGAGATCAGTAGAGGGTGGCCAGACTGGTTGAAGCTGACAGGAAGGTGAAAGTAACTCAAATAACCATGCATTATAACAGTGGAGTCCATCTCTGAACGTACAACACGTTGAACCTTGAAGTGGATGAGCTGCAGTAGCAGAAGATCACAAACATACATGGGGTACCTAATGAAATGGCCACTGAGTGTATAATCTTCAATCATGTTTGATCTCCACACCTTGAACTAATCATTTATCATAACCAAGAGTGTGTAAGTTGTTCTTTCAAGGTGAAACATTTGGCAACTTCAAATTACAGTATCATGCAAAATGAGCTTAATCCCACAGTATCAGTGCTACAATAACTCCTTACTTCTATCTCTATGATATTACTCACTTTCACACATGCTTCAGTCCATCTGTTACTGTAACTCATCTACACCTGGACACTCTCCCTTTCTTTTCCCTGTATAAATCCAGCACATTCAAAATTACTACCATATCCTACTGCCGTTCATCATTTCTGTTCTCAATAACTGACATGTGATCCCACACTACAAAGAAATTTGAAGATTAAATGTCAGCTTCATTTGTCATATAGACACCGAAACATCAAAACATACTGTGAAATGCACCTTTTGCGTCTATGACCAGCAAAGTCTGAGGATGTTCTCGGGATAACCCGCAACTGTCGCCATGCTTCTGCACCAACATCGTGTGGCATATCACCATAAGACATCGGAGCAAATTAAGCCATTCAGCCTATCAAGTCTGTTCCATCACTCCATCATGCTGATTTATTATCGCTCTTATTAGGCCCACAACTTACTAAATCTAATCTGTACATCTTTGGAACGTGGGAGGAAACCCATGCAATCAAGGGGCAAATATACAAACTCCTTACAGACAGCAGCAGGAATTGAACTCACATCAGAGGTTGTGGGCGCTGTAGAGCATAACGCTAATCACTACCTACTGTGTTACCCTTCAAGTATAAGTACAAGTTAAATTTGGGATCGTAATGAATAAATATTCTGAACTTGGTTTCCATCCAGCCCTACAGCTCTCCAGAACTCCAAATGCTACTGCGTTCCATTCTAACCCATTCCTTCACCCCACACTGGCAGAAGTGGTCATACTCTGGAATTCCTTCCTATTATTTCAGTGGGACAAAATGATAATAAAGTGAAATCAGAAGGGGAATTCAGTCTGTTGTTCTATTTGGAATTAAACCTCAGTAATACATATGCTAGCAATTGAGGCAGCCCACATGATGCTGGAGAAACTCAGGAGGTCAGGCAGCATCTATGAGACGACCAGTATAATAAGGTGGAAGGATGAAAGGAAGGGGTGGAGCCGAAGCCCATTACCCACACAGTCCTTCCCATCACCACTGTTTCCATCTGTCCCTTCCCCACCTCCTTCATTTGATTCCACACTCCACCTTTCTCTCCTATCAGATTCTATCATCTGCAGCCCTTTGGTGACTCTATCTATCACCTTCCCCCCCTTCCACCCCACTTCTGGCACCATTCCCACTTATTCCTCCACCGTCTGTCTGTGACCTCTCCTCACCTGGATCCAAGTGTCACCTACCAGCTTTTACTCAACTCTACACCTTTTTTTTATACTGGCCTTCCCCCTTCTACCTTTCAGCCTGTGGACCCCAGGGGTTCTTAACCTGGGGTCCACAGAACCCTCAGTGAATGGTAAGGCTCGATAGTATAAAAAAAGTTGCGAACCCCTGGTCAGGATGAAGAATCTCAACTTCAAGACATTGACTATCTATTGCCCTCCATAGATGCTGCATAATCCACTGTGGTCCTCCAGCATCTTGTGTGGCAAGACCATGAGGCCAAAAGATATAGGAGCAGAGTTAGGCCACACAGCCTATCAAATCTACTTTGCCATCCCATTATGGCTATTATTACCCCTTTCAATCTCATTCTCCGCCTTGTCCCTGTAATCTTTGATGTCCTTAATAATCAAGAACCTATCAGCCTCTGCTTTAAATATACCCAATGATTTGGCCTCCACGGCCAACAGAGGCAATTAATTCCACAGATTCACCACCCTCTGGCTAAAAAAAATTCCTGCTCATATATGTTCTAAATGGATGTCTTTCTATTCTGAGGCTGCACCTCCTAGTTCTAGACTCCCCACTCCCCACTAAAGGAAATACCCTCTTCACATCCACTGTATCTGGCCTGTCAATATTCGATAGGCTTCAATGAGTTCCACCCCTTCCCTTTATTCTTCTAAACTCCGGCGAGTTCGGGCCCAGAGCTATCAAACACTCCTCATATGTTAACCCTTTAATTCCCAGGATCATACATGTCAATCTCCTCTGGACCCTCTCCACTGCAAGCACATCCTTTCTTAGATAAGGACGCTAACTAATCCAGTAATATTTACAGCAAAAGTGACTCAAATGTTTTTTTTCATCGTTAATCAGATGGAAGGCAAAATTAAAGTAAATAAAATGTAAATTCATATTTCCGAGGTGCTAAATCTTGACATATTCAGGAATTCCCTCAATCACAGGCCTTTTATAAGTGAGGGGTAGTTAACATAACACAGGAAGTGAGATGTTTTTCTCAGTTAGTGAATTGTTAATCCTACTACTTACTGGCAGAAAGGAGTTGTGGGCAGAAACTTCAAAACAGATTTTCCCAGAGGTTCTGAAGAATTTAACAGCAGAATTTAGTTTACTTTTTCTGGTTCTTGTGGCCAATAAACAAGAGGCTCTGAGAAAATACAGACAGGTTTAATCCCTAATTCATGTTGGCAATCAGGCCTTTAAACTAACCACAAAGTAAAGAATTAGCACCATTCACCATAATGACTGTTGCTCTTTTAAGTGAAGCAGTTGGCAACCTCATATTTCACAGTTACCCAAGCTGAACTCCATCCCACAGCCCCTGAGCTACAATAATTCATACAATATCACCTAACTTGGCACTTGTTTCAAGCCAGCTGCTACTGATACTCTCATCTACACCTGAACACCTTATATAAATTTGAGATCCTTAAATTCATCTTGTTTCAGAATCTGATTTATTATCACTGACGTGTGTCGTGAAATGTGTTGTTTTATGGCAGCAGTACAGTGCAAGACATAAAAGATTACTGTAGGTTACAATAAGAAATATAAAAAATAGATAGTGTAAAAAGTGAGCAAAATAATTAGGTAGTGTTAATGAGCCATTCAGAAATCTAATGGCAAAGGGAAAGAAGCTGCTTCTAAAATGATGTGTGTCTCCCTGATGGACGCTGCCTTCTTGAGGCACCGTGTTTTGATAACGTTGATGGTGGAGAGGGCTGTGTCATTATGGAGCAAGCTGAGTCTACAACCCACTGCAGCTTTTTTCCAATCATTTTACCAGCATTGGTGCCTCCACACAAGATGGTGATGCAACTAGTTAGAATGCTCTCCATTTTGCTGGAGCCTTCGATGACATACCAAACCTAAAACCCCGAATGAAGTATAGTCACTGGCATGCCTTCTGCAAAATTGTATCAATATTCTGGGCCCAGGATAGATCCTCTGAGACTCTGACAACTGTTCACCCTCGATGAGGACTGCTGTGTGTTCTCCCTTCTGAAGACAACAATCAATTCCTTAGTCTTACCGACATTGAGTACAAGGTTTGTTGTTACGACACCACTAAACCAGCCAATATATCTCACTCCTGTACAACTCCTCCTACATTCCACCTCAATCTCTATCTTCACCCCTCTACTGGCAGACATGCATTCAATTGTCCAGGTCTTCCATCTCAACAGTGCCATGATATCCATGAAAACCCTACTTAAAGCTCAGCCCTTTAACCAAACCTGAGGTTACTTTTCTTAATCCAGCAGGGTAACAACACTGGCAGATTATACTTTATTTATAAAGCACCTGAAAATGTGTTCTAATTAAAAGATGCTACGTACACTCAGAGATCACTTTATTAAGATCACTTGCACACCTGCATTTTACCACAAATATCTAATCAGCCAATCATGTGGCAGCAACTCAATGCATAAAAGCTTGCAGACACGATCAAGAAGTGGTTCAGTTGTTATTCAGAACAAAGATCAGAATGACTGTGGAATGACTGATGGTGCCAGGGACAAGGGTGGATTGAGTACCCCAGAAACTGCTGATCTCCTGGGATTTTTGTGCACAACAGTCTCCAGAGTTCACAGAGAATGGAACGAGAGAAATAGAAAACATCTAGTGAGTGCCAGTTCTCTGGGTGAAAATGCCTTGTTAATGAGAGAGGTCAGAGGAGAATAACCAAATTGGTTCAAGCTGGCAGGATGGCAACAGTAACTCAAATAACCACACTTTACAACAGTGGTGCACAGGACAGTATCAATGAATGCACGACTGTTCAATGTAAATGTATTATCAAAGTACATATATGACACCATATATAACCATGATATTTGTTGTTTGTGGGCATACACAGTAAATCCAATAATGGAAGACCGCACCCAACAGGATGGACAAACAACCAATGTGCAAAAGACAACAAACTCTGCAAATACAAAAGATGTTGAACCTTTAAGTGATGGGCCACAGCAACAGAAGACTATGAACATACCCTCGTGACCACTTTATTAGGTACAGGAGGTAATGAATAAAGTGGCTACTGAGTGTAGATTTTTTTTAAGCAAAACTAGCTGAGGTAGAAAGAAGCCTTAATTCTAATTTTTTAAAATTTCTTTCCAGAGCAAAAACAAAGTTTCAGCTTACAGTTTTTTTTATTTGAATCTCACGCTTGTCAGACACTTTGGAAATCCCACAACCTCAGCTAAAGGCAAGAGCTGTTAACAACGTGTGAGATCTCAAAGGAAATGAAATCTTCCCCCGCTGCTGATTCACAAACCCTAATATTTCAGGGGAGGAAGTTGTAGCGGGCCAAAAGCTCAAAGTGTTGATTTCCTGGAAGTTCTGTCAAATTTCAAATATCATTTACATTTTGATTGATGTTTCCCAGGCAGAAAAGCCAGCAACCAAAGAAAGTCCGCTGAGAATTTCTGATTAAAAACTGTACTGTTTTCAGAACTTCATTTGACTTGAAAGCCCATAAGACCATAAGACATAGGAGCAGAATTAGGCCATTTAGCCCATCGAGTATGCTTCGCCATTCCATCATGGCTGCTTTACTATCCCTCTCAATCCCTTTCTCCTGCTTTCTTCCCTTTGACAACCTTACTAACCAAGAACATCAACCTCCACTTCAAATATACCCAATGATTTGGCCTGCACAACCAACAGATTCCACAGATTCACCACCATCTCTGTTCTAAAGGGATATCCTTGCATTCTGAGACAATGCCCTCTGGTCTTAGATTCCACCACTATAGGAAACATCCACTCCATGTCCACTCTACCTTCGATTTCAATGAAAACCTAGCAATACACACAAAACGCTGGAACAATTCAACAGGCCAGGCAGCATCTATGAACAAGAGTGAACAGTCGACGTTTCATCAGGACTGGGAAAAAAAGATAAGGTGAGGGGAGGGGAGGAAGAAGTACAAGGTGGTAGGTGATAGGTGAAACTGGGGGGTCCAGCCTCTGCAGCAGTAAAAGAAGCTATGGACTGACATGTCAGTATGGAAATGGGTAGTAGAATTGAAATAGGTGGCCACCAGGAGATCCCTCAGGAACACCAGATACAGTAGATGACCCCACCAGACTCACAAGTGAAGTGTCACCTCACCTGGAATGACTGTTTGGGGCTCTAAATGATAGTGAGGGAGGAGGTGTAGGGGCAGGTGTGGCACTTGATCTGCTTGCAAGGGTAACTACCAGGAGAGAGATCAGTGGGGAGGGATGAAGGGAGGGAGTTTTTGTAAACTCCAACCTGTATGCTCCTCATACATTAACCTGTTCATTTCCAAGATCATTCTCCTGAATCTCATCTGGTCCCTCTCCAATGTTAGCACATCCTTTCTAACACAAGGGGCGCAAAACTGCACACAATACTCCAAGTGCAGTCTGATTAATGCCTTCTAAGACCTCAGTATTACATCCATGATTTTATATTCTAGACCTCTCGAAATGAATGCTAAATTGTATTTGCCTGTAAGGAGTTTGTATATCCTCCCCATAACCACATGGGTTTCCTGGGTGCTCCGTTTTCCTCCCACATTCCAAAGACATAGGGGTTAGTGTTAGTAAGTTGTGGGCATGCTATGTTGGCACTGTATGCATGGCTGCACTTGCTGGTTGCCCAGCACAATCCGCTCAGATTTGATTTGATGTAAATGACGTATTTCACTACATGTTTCGGTATACATGTGACAAATAAAGCTAACCTCCAAACTTCTTTATATCTGTCCTTATTCCTAGTGGCAAAGAATACAGACTAAGTGATGATTAAAAAGGTATGAGAACATAAGAACATAAGAAATAGGAGTCCATCTGGTCTGTCGAGCCTGCTCCGCCATTTCATAAGTCTTGACTGATCTGACCATGGTCTCAACTCCTCCTCCTGCCTTTTCCCCATAACCCTTAATTCACCTATTAAGCAGAAAATCTATCCAAAATTGTCTTAAGTATATTTACTGATATTTACTCCAGTGCTTCATTGGGCAGAGAATTCCACAGATTCACCACCTTCTGGGAAAAACAGTTCCCCCTCATCCCCGTCCTAAGTCTACTCCGCCGAATCTTGATGCTGTGTCCCCTAGTTCTAATCTCACCTACCAGTAGAAACAACTTTCCTGCCTCTATCTTATCTATCCCTTTCATCATTTTATATGTTTCTGTAAAATCTTTCATTCTGCTGAATTCCAGCGAGTACAGTCCCAGGTGACTTAATCTCTCCTCATAGTCTAACCTCCTCTTCTCTGGAATCAACCTGGTGAACCTCCTCTGCACCACCTCCAAAGCCAGTCTATAATTCAAGTAAGGAGACCAAAACTGCACGCAGTACTCCAGGTTCAGCCTTACCAGTGCCCTGGTGAGTTTAGCGAAAAGCAGGAATACCATTTCTAGTACTGGCTAAAAATCAGTAAGAAAGGTGCAAAGGCTGCAGAGAAGGTGCAGAAAATATTTACTTAGTGATCCTTTGTTAGATCTGGTGACTTACTTTTATTTAAATGTTATATCGATTGTTGCTCATAGAAATTTGGGTCTTTGAGTCTTTGAAACCAATCTTTAAATTGCTTTTCTATCTGCAAAACTAGATAATTATTGATTTCTCCATCAGTGATTACAGAAGCTCTCTGTAATTATCCTCTAAGTTGCAATTTCTGTAATAATGGTAAACATTTGATTAGTTGAACATAAAACCATATTTAAAAGAGAAATGTGTGGTTTGAAAATGTTAAAATCATTAATGTGTAGTTTTCAATGACATAGTCAAGGCCATAAAACATAGGAGCAGAAAAAGACCATTTGGCCCATCAAATCTATTCCATCATTCCATCATGGCTGATTTATTATCCTTCTCTATCTCATATTCCTGCCCTCTCCCCGTTACCTTTGACACTCTGACTAATCAAGAACCTATCAAGCTGCATTTTAAAGTGGAAGTGTAAATATTTAACACAGTTCATACATCTACACTATAACCTGTAAAATATACTGATAACCATTTTCAGGTTTAGACCTTATAGAATGATCACCATCTCTTGTAGGGATAGGAGTTTAAAACTAGCTTATGCTTGACCTCCACTTTTAGGGTAACTAATCTCCAATGCAGTAACATCTAAAACAAAGCACTATTGTATGTAACTAGGATCAGGAATATTCTAGCACAGGTATCATATTAAGTGTCCATCAGGAATGACAAAGATAAAAGGACAAACATTATAATTAATTAAAGGCCCAACCTGTTCCCTCCAGCTAAAGAAAAAACAATTTCTTCAACACCCCTCTCCTTTTCTCTCCATATCAAAAGTGCGGTTACAAGCATATGGGCCCAAGTGGTCTGAAGGATACAGTGCGATATAGGAAACAGTTTCAGCCATACTAAAAGCACTCTCCCTGAACTCCTATCAGGCATTCAGCTGCACCCATAAAGAATATGAAAATACAGAGATTCCAGTTAATTGGGATACATCAGGATCAGTACATTTTAACCCAATTAAATGACTCCACCAATTAGCCGAAGTTTCATGGAAACAGTTAAAAAAGTATAAAAAAGACAATTACCGTTTAACTGAGTAACAAATTATGCATTTAAATGGCATACAGAACGTTAGAACACTACCAATACTACTACAGTACTATAAAACTGTGTATTAGTTCATAATAGTTATTGACGGAGGAACTCGTGTGGTGTAAGCTGCATTTTCTTTTGATTGACTGTCAATGAACAAAATTAGCGCAAATACCTATGGTAATTTTGGCAAAGGGTCTTTTTAAACTCACAATAAAAAACAAAGTTATCAAAAATCACTGCTTTTTGCATTGTCATCTGTCAGCCCAAGTGTCTAACAGCGACATAAGTGCACACAACTGACACTGTTCGCCAACAATCACCCATCTCAATTACACAACCAAAGAAAAGGGAATCCTGGCTAATTTCTTGATCGATTTTTGTTCTTTGTCCCAAATAAGCAGCTGCCTCAATTAACCAGAATCCACTGTACATTACTTTTGCTGTCAGTTTCCATCTTGTTCTCTCTTTATATTGTTCACCTCCAACTCTTCTCCTTTTGGATTTCTCTGTCACCATCTGAGGGAACAGGTTAGGATCCAATACCCATCACAAGCCTATCTCTCTCAGCTAGCGTGACTATACCTCCTCCCACCCTCCTGTCCAGAAGAACATTTTATTCTCCCAGCACCTCCTTTACCATCATATCTACTGTGATGATGAGACTTTCCAGAAGGCCTTTCAAGATGCCTTTGTTTCTCCTGACCCATGGCTCCCCTTCTCCCATCATAACAGCAGAACCCTTCACCAAGTTTTATCTCTTTTGACTCTATTCATCTCCATAGATGCTGCCTGACCTGCTAAGTTCCTCCAGCCTTTTGTGTGTGTCATATGTCTGCTCAAATCCCGTGACAAAGAAGGGATTCTACATTTGATGCATTATCTTTAGCAATTTCCGCCGCCTACAAGAAGATTCCAGCACCAGACACATCTTCTACTCCCCTCCCAGCATTCGAAAGTGATCGGTTCATTTGCAATTTCATGGCCTGGTCTCCCACCACCCTCAACTAGTCCCCTTTTTATTCAATTTACCATTCAACCTCAAGTGATGCAATATCTGCACAGTTATCTTGTCCCCACCCCCACCATCCAGGACACCAAAGAATCGCTAACAGGTGAATTACTTGTATTTCATCCAAATGTATTGCATTTGGTTCCCACACATGGTTTGCTCTACAACTGAGAAACCAAACGTAAACTGGGTGACCACATTGAGGAACATCCACTCCGTCCACAAGGGTAATCCCGAGCTACCGAATGTCTCGGTGCCCTTTAGTTTCTTCCTTGAACAAAAATTAGTCATCCTCCACCCAGCTGAAGTGTTCTCACATAATACAACCCCACACATTTCCTCTAAGATGTTACTATGGGAACCTATATGTATCAGTCTCAGAAATAAGCAAAGCATTCTTTGTTTCAGCCACATACAAGTCCGGACCCTAATCTGTTACTGATTGACACAGATGACTTGAAGGGATTTTCTAATTACAAAACTGCTAATCTTTCCTTCCTTCACTTTGTATTTCCATTTCAAGGGAAGGGACTAATTTTCCTGTTAACACCACCATTATTTTCACTATAAATGTCCCATCCCTGCATCCAAAATTTGAAACCCCTGAGTCAAATTGCCCGGAAGTCAGAAGAACGATGTTTGTGAGTCCAGGTGACAGAATGGAGATTGGAGGTCTGATGTCTGCAAGTCCAGGGCCTAGGACTGGAGGCCCAGAGATGACCTGCAGGCCAGCCTGTGTTTCTGGGAGAGTGGATGGGGAAGGGGTTTGTTTTGCTGTTGTCATTGTGTTTTGTTCTGTTGTATTTGCTCCTCACGTTATTGTGCAGAAACCTGTGGGAATGCTAAGATGGCTCTGGAATATGTGGCGACACTTGCAGGCTGGCCTCAGCATATCCTTGGGTGTGTTGTTTGTCAACACAAATGGCGTACTTCCACAAGACCATAAGATACAAGAGCAGAACAAGGGCATTTGGCCCATCCTCTTTAATATTATCGGCTAGCTTATTTTTGTATTCCATCTTTACCTTCTTAATGACTTTTTTTTTTATTTGCCTTCTGTTGGTTTTTAAAAGCTTCCCAATCCTCTAACTTCCCACTAATTTTGTTAGCCATTGATGTGTCATCTTTCCTTTAGAAAACTTTTCCCCTTTGGTTCAAGAACCTGATGGCTGAGGGGAATAAACAGTTGACATTTTGGGCCACTGGTGAGGCCAAATTTGAAGAATTGCTTGTAGCACTGGTCAATTTTCATTCTTCATTCATATCATGTCTGGAAACATTCTTGGCATGTATCATTGATTTACAGGTGTTCCCTTCAGTTCCAGACATTATGCAAACTAATTCAGGAAATACTACATGGTTAGAGCTCAACCACATGTTCTTTTTAAATAGCATGTAATTTATTTAATTAACATGATGTAGCAAAACAAACAAAGTAATAAGAGTGACAGCTTCAGAATAGATAATATACACTCAGTGGCCACTTTAGTTGGTACACCTGCTTGTTCAAGCAAATATCTAATCAATCAGTAACTCAATGCATGAAAAATATAGAGTTGGTCAAAAGGCTCTGTTGTTGTTCAGACCAAACAGAATGGGGATGAAATGTGATCTCAATGACTTTAATCATGAAATGATAGTTGGTGGCAGGCAGAGTGGTGTATCTCAGTAACTGCTGACCTTCTGGGATTTACACGCACAAAACAAGAGTTTACAAAGATTGGCGTGGTAAACAAAACAAAATCCAGTTGTCACACCTCAAACTGGCCACCAGAGGGAGAAAGATGACAAGGCCAATCCCTTCCTGTTCACCTGTATATCATGCTAACTAATAGTTCATTGTTATCACCTGTGCCTTGTTTGTAGCCTACAGAAGTTCCTTGTCCCTCGTTTCTTTGTTCAGTCTTGTAAGTGCAGCCTTGTCTTTGTAGGAATCTTTAGTTTCTGAAACACTAGTTAATATTTTTTGGATTTTGACTTTGCCTGTGAGTTTCCTGGACTCTCTGCCTGGACCTTGCCTGCTAAGGAATCCAGTAAAGCCCTATTGGATTTTTTCCTCTAATTTTGTGCAACTTTCCTCTCGATTTGGGTTCACCACTATTCAGCGTGAGGGAAGTTAAAACTGAAGAAGTTACCTAGTCAGCTGTGACCTGAAAGAGGTCAGAGGAGAGTGGCTAGACTGGTTCAAGCTGACACGAAGGCGACAGTAACTCAAATAGCCACGTTACAACAGTGGTATGCAGAAGAGTAGCTCTGAATGCACAACACATCAAACTTTGAAGCAGTAGAAGACCACGAACATATTGCCAGTGGCCACTTTATTAGGTAGAGGAGGTACCTAATAAATTGAGCACTGAGTGTATATATTCCTTCAATAAGAAATATCTGTGTGCACACTAACTAGCTGCACCCAGTGTTAATAAACTTCCTCTATGAAACAGCACTAGAGGGTGTAACTGTGAAAAGCCACAAGCACCCAAAAGGCAGAGGTCACAAAGCCCCTGCAGAACTTAGCTCTGTTTCCCACTCAGCAGTCAAATGAATGTGAAGTCTGTCCAGCAAATTTGAGAAAATACCAGAGGCAGGAAGCCACAACTAGAAACCACTGGAGATGTTCCCTAGCAACCACAGTTAGAAAAGCTTGTCAATGCAATACAGGAGAGAAGCTGCAACTGAGAGGGGTGCAATGTTACAAGTAAGAGGGAGGCAGCAATTGGAGAGAATAGCCACATAACAGCAGGTTAAACAAGGCTGGCAATACTGTGAGGGCCAAGGACCAGAGAGCTCAGAATAGAAAGACGTCCCTTCAGAAATGAGAAGATTTAACAGTAGGTTGAACAAGACCAGCAATAGTGGGAAGAACAAGTAAAAGAGGAGACAGCCTCAGAATAGAAGGACATCCCTTCAGAACAGAGATGAGGAATTTATTTCACCAGAGGGAGGTGAATCTGTGGAATTCATTGTTACAGATGGCTGTGGAGTCTAAGTTACTGGGTACTTTTAAAACAGAGGTTGGTAGGTTCTTGTTTAGCCAGAGTGCTAAAGATTACAGGGAGAAAGAAAATAAATCAGCCATGATTGATGGTGGAGTAGAGTTGATGGGCTGAATGTCTTCCTATCTTGTGTTTTAATTCTGGCATGACAATGATCAATGATGCTCAGGGATCGGTTAGTAAGTTTGCTGATGACACAAAGGTTGGGGGTGCTGTGGATAGTGTGGAAGGCTGTCAGACGTTACAACGGGACATAGATAGGATGCAAATGTGGACTGAGAAGTGGCAAATGGAGTTCAACCCAGATAAGTGTGAAGCGGTTCATTTTGGTAGGTCAAATATGATGGCAGAATATAGTATTAATGGTAAGACTCTTGGCCATGTGAAGGATCAGAGGGATCTTGGGGTCCAAGTCCACAGGACACTCAAAGCAGCTACGCAGGTTGACTCTGTGGTTAAGAAGGCATACGGTGCATTGGCCTTCAGCAATCATGGAATTGAATTTGGGAGCCAAGAGGTAATCATGCAGCTATGTAGGACCTGGTCAGACCCCACTTGGAGTACTGTGCTCAGTTCTGGTCGCCTCACTACAGAAAGGATGTGGAAGCCATAGAAAGGGTGCACAGGAGATTTACAAGGATGTTGTCTGGATTGGGGAGCATGCCTTATGAAAACAGCTTGAGTGAATTTGGCCTTTCCTCCTTGGAGTGACAGAGGATGAGAGGTGACCTGATAGAGGTGTATAAGATGATGACAGGCATTAATCATGTGGATAGCCAGAGGCTTTTTCCAGGGCTGAAATGGTTGCCACAAGAGGACACAGGTTTAAGGTGCTGGGGAGTAGGTACAGAGGAGATGTCAGGGGTAAGTTAGTTTTGTTTTTTTTTGTTTTTTTTTGTTTTGTTTTTTTTTTTACGCAGAGCTTGGTGAATGCGTGGAATGAGCTGCCGACAATGGTGGTGGAGGCGGATACGATAGGGTCTTTTAAGAGACTTTTGGATAGGTACATGGAGCTTAGAAAAATAGAGGGCTAGGGGTAAGCCTAGTAATTTCTAAGGTAGGGACATGTTCGGCACAACTTTGTGGGCCGAAGGGCCTGTATTGTGCTGTAGGTTTTCTGTGTTTCTATATAACAAATTAACAGTATCCTGGAGAAGTCAGAGAATTTCAGTTTTGCTTTTCCCATCATGTCCTCCTCCAGAAGGAGAGCTGGTTACAAAGTTCAAAAGTAAATCTATTATCAAAGTACCTATATGTCACTACCCTGAGATTCAATTTTGCAGGCATCCATAGTACAACAAAGAAATACAACAGAATCAATGAAAAACTACACAGAAAGACTTGCAAACAACCAATGTGCAAAAGAAGATAAACTGTGCAAACACAAAAAATTAAGTAGATAGATATATAATACTGAGAACATGAGTTCTAAAGTCCTTGAAAGTAAGTCCATAGGTTGTGTTCAGTGTTGTGGTGAGTCATTCCTGCAGTTCTAATCCAAAAGCTCCAAATCCCGGGCCTCTGTACCTCCCTCTGCAACTGGATCCTCAACTTCCCTTCTGGGAGACCACAATCTACGTGGATCAGAAATAACATCACCACCTCACGCAATCAACACTGGTGCACCTTAGCAATATGTGCTTATTGCGCTGCTCTACTCTCTCTAAACCCATGACTGTGTGCCTAGGCATAACTCAAACACCATCTATAAATCTGCTGATGACACAACCATTGTTGGCAGAATTTCAAATGGGCATACAGGAGTGAGACGTATCAGCTAGTTGAGTGGAGTCACAGCAACAACATTGCACTCAAGGTTAGTAAGGCCAAAGAACTGATCGTGGACTTCAGAAATGGTAAGACAAAAGAACACACACCAGTCCTCATAGAGGAATCAGAAGTGGAAAGAGAGAGCAATTTCAAGTTCCTGAGTGTCAACATCTCTGTGCATCTATCCTGGGCCCAACATATTGATGCAACTACAAAGAAAGTACAACAGCAGCTATATTTCATTAGGTGTTTGAGGAGATTTGGTATGTCATCAAAAAGAAATTCACAAATTTCTACAAATGTACCACGGAGAGTACTCTAACTGGCTGCATCACCATCTGGTATGCACCACAGCACAGGATCAAAATAAGCTCCAGAAAGTTATGACGTCTTCGAGGGACCGTGCCTAAAAAAGGTGGCATCCATCATTAAGGACCCCATCACCCAAGACATGCCCTCTTCTCACTGCTTCCATCAGGAAAGAGGTACAAGAGTCTGAAGGCACACACTCAACAATTCAGGATCAGCTTCTGCCACCCAACCATCCGATTTCTGAATGGACATTGAACCCACAAATACTACCTCACTGCTTTCTTTTTTGATTTTTACTATACAAAGGTTTCAAAGGTACATTTAATGTCAGAGAAATGTATACAATATACATCCTGAAATTCTTTTACTTTGCAACCATCCACAAAAACAGAGGAGTGTGCCAAAGAATGAATGACAGTTAAATGTTAGAACCCCAAAGCCACCCCCAGCTCCCCCCTCCCACACGTGAGCAGCAGCAAAGCAGCGATCCCCCCTCCCCCACCAGCATCAGCGCCCCTGACCGAGCACTCAAGCATGCAGCAAAGCATCTATAAAGACACAGGCTTACAGTACCCCGCAACATAACAAACAACTCGCTGATTTATGATGTTAAAAGACCATTGTATCGCTTTTTCTGAGCTCTGTACCCAAACAACTCAGGTCTCTGGGCACACAGCCAGCAGCCAGCTTGCTCCCACCACACCGATTTCCTGCAGAGGCACTGACAGAGTCTACCTGAGAAGTGAAGAGGGTAAGGGGTACGTGTAGAAGGGGTGGGCAAGGGGTAAGTGTAGCAAAATATGTAGGCAGGACCAGGGAGAGGACATGTCCTTGGGGAAGTGTAGGAGGACAGGGAAGAGGTAGCTAAAATAAGATGCCAGACAGCATGTGGCAACCACAAAGAAGAGGAACCTTGCGACCACAAGACAATGTGTTCCGCAAAGTATTTTGAGCTATATACCTAATTCGAGTGTTTTGCTTGCGTCCATACCCATTCCAAGTATTACGCTTGCGTCTATGCTTATTCCGAGTATTTTGCGTGCTTAGCTATGCAATAGCCAATCAATTGATGAATTTGAATCGGTAACCATATTTGCGAATGTAGTACCCTGCTTTTGGGTATAAGTATGACCTTTGTAAACCGACAAATTGGGAGTTGGCTACCTTACGCCCGAAGTGCGTGGGGCTGCGAACTCCTCTCTGAATAAAAACCATTTCAGAGGTAATTTCGTGTCTCTGGTGTTTTTCCTCAACTGAGCAGGTTAATAATTTCAAGTTGACACACCCACCTCCAAAGCCACAAAATTCCGAAACCCAAAGGCGAGCTAATCTTCTATATCGTACTACTTGTTTAATTTAACTAATATATACTTACTATAATTCAGTATTTTTCCTCCATTATGTATTGCATTGTACTGCTGCTGCAAAGACAACAAATTTCACGACATATGCCAGTGATACTAAAGCTGATCCTGATTCTGCTGAAGTTTCCATACTACTTCAGGAGCTTGATGGTCGAAGGGTAAAAACTGTTCCTGAACCTGGTGGTGTGGGACCCAAGGCTCCTGTACCTCTTTCACAATGGCAGCAGTGAGAAAAGATGGATGATGATTTCTTTGGTAGTGCTCTTTGTAGATGTGCTCAATGGTAGGAGGGATGCTTTTGTGATGAACCTGTCTGTATCCACCACTTTTCGTAGGTTTTTCAGTTCTTCAGCATTGGTGTTTCCATACCAGGCCATGATGCAACCAGTCAAGATATTCTCCACTATGCATCTATAGAAGTTTATTAGAGTTTTAGATGACATATCATATCTGCAGAAACTTCTAAGAAAGGAGAAGCACTGCTGTGCCTTCTTTGAAATGGCACTTAAGTGCTTAACTGCTGGTCCCATGAAAAATCCTCTGATATGATAATGGCCAGGAATTTAAAGTTACTGACTAATCCCCTAATGACATCTGGCTCCGTTTCACCATGCAGGAAGTAAGATTTTCTAAAGGATGCTGAAGCCAACTTTGAACAAGGCCATTTCCAGCAGTTCCTAAATTATAGTGCTGTTAGCAATTAACTGAACTCTGAAAGCCAGCACTTATTCCTCGATCACACTTTATTTACTTGTACACAAGGAAAATAACTCAGCCCCTGTCATCAAACTGTTCTTAAGTTTGAACAAGGAAATACTATTTTATCCAAAAATTGACTGATTGCTACAAATGTTCGTCCAAAAGAAACTCTACACTTATGAATCCCATCATTTGCATATTTAAGTACAAATCATACTACATATTTCAGGTGTTAATAACCAAATACAGAAATCTGCATGTTAAAGACCAATAACACTGAGAATTAGTAAAATAGCTGTCCAATATTTAGTGTTTTGTTTGCATCTTTATCTTGTCATGGTATGGTTGGTGAACTTGGTTCCCAAGTTGGAACAAAAGCTGTACAAGGGCTTTTAGAGGCCGTTCTGCCTGAGTGACTGCTCTGTCTGTCAATTTACCATCTTGACTCTTGCCTTACTGAACATCCACACAATGTATCAGCACCCTGTTCAGTTAGCACTCATTTTAACCCTCGCCTCGTAACAACTTCCACAATACGAGCAAAAGGACAGACTTCCTTAACCCAAAGACACAAGAGTCCGCCAATGACAGAACCAGAAACAACACACAAAGGAGATGGAGGAAGTCATCAGGTCAAGCAGAACTGAAGTCCAGATGGATCATCTCAACCCAAAACGTCGACTGTCCATTTCCTTCCATGATTGCTGCCTGACCAATAAATTCCTCCTTTTTTTTGTTGTTCCTTACCCTACAGCCGGTTTTCACTTAAAATTCCTAAATATTTTTTTTTAATTTATTCGTTCTGTGATCACATCACTAAAGATTTAAAGATTAGCTTTGTCACATGTACATCGAAACACACAGTGAACTGCTTCACTGTGAGCATTCTGCTGGGGGCAGCCCTCAGCTGTGGCCATGCCCACAACTCACTAACCCTATCCTGTACATCTTTGGAATGTGGGAGGAAACCGAAGCACCTGGAAAAAACCCATGTGATCATGGAGAGAATGTACAAACTCCTCACAGACAGCAGTAGGCTGCTCGCTCCATAGTGTCAAGCTACCTAGTATTATTGGACCCAAATTCACCAAAGCAAGCATACTTCCAATCTTATAGCTAGCACTGTAAAGCATTGCACTAACTGCTCCACAGTAAGATTCCTTTGAGAAAAGTCACCACCTGATCCCCTGAAATCCTAGGACGGTGCTGCTGGGAAGCAAGCTCCAGACTTAGACCTGAATGACACTGAAGGAGCTGCATTCATCCAAGCAAGCATACTTCCAATGCAGGCCTTGTAGACAAAGAAGAGACTTCAAAGTGTCTGGAAGTGTCCACAATTTCTGATGCACTCTTATGGCCATATATTTGTGTGGTTGGTCCAAATGAATTTGCTCAAATACGGTGTTAAAGTATGAACTAATTTAACTTTTTATTTTTAAAAAAATGCAGAAAAAAAGCAATCAGCTGTCTTTAATGGTAAAAATCAATTAATAAGGAAGCCTTGAACTCTTGTGTTCCAGAGCCGTTTCTTCCCCACACCCCTTGATGTCAAAGGACTTGCTGTATTTACACCGTGAAGCAGGCATAAATCCAACCTAGATTCGCTAGTCTAAGTGATGGGAATCTGCTAAACTTCCAGCATTTCAGCAGTAATACAGTATTGGTCGGGGGTTAATGGCTTAGAAAAAGACAAAGGAAATTGCTGGCTTTTTAGCAGAAGATCTGTCTTTGTATCTTTTGATACCTAACGTAGCCTTGCTTCCTTATGCATTGTTATCAATTAATGTGGAACAGTCCAGCAAATTGAAAGGCTCTTATTAAAGTCCTTGTGACTTTAAAGCATTTGAGGCCTGCACATTATAATGAGCGAGCTTTGAAACAAGGAGAGTCACTGAGGGCCGTTACAAACTCCTCGAGCGCTTATAACAGAAGTATATCCAAATTTATTTCACACTTTAAAAAATTCTGCTGGTAGTCAGTCCTCTGTGGCAAC
This sequence comes from Hemitrygon akajei, assembly GCF_048418815.1. Taxonomy (NCBI): domain Eukaryota; kingdom Metazoa; phylum Chordata; class Chondrichthyes; order Myliobatiformes; family Dasyatidae; genus Hemitrygon; species Hemitrygon akajei. The sequence goes on from NC_133126.1 coordinate 194,285,564, forward strand.
ACCTGAAATGGAATTTGTCAATTTCTTTGCCTGTAAATATGTTAGACACCACTCATCATCATTATGTGCCATATCAGACAATACTACAGGTACTGAATTTGTGGGATAAAAGCCTCAGTGGCAATGACAACATTTATGACCCATCTCTAACAGGCCTTGAGATGGTAATGACCAGCTGTGCAAAAGTGCTGGTGAAGGTGCTACCAAAGTGCTAATGAAAGGAGTAATAGGGTTTAGATTCCAGGACAATGAAGTACTAAATAGATATTCCTGAACTATAACGGTACACAATTTGTAAAGGGAACCCAAATCTGGTGGCTTTCCCACACACTGCCTTCTTTCTTGACATTACAGGCCTTTCAGCCCATGATGTGCCAGCCTTTTAAACTACTCCAAGATCAATCTAACCCTTCTCTCCCACATTTTCCTGTCATCTATGTTCCTATCTGAGTCTCTTAAATGACCCTAATGTATCTGCCTCTACCACCACCCCTGACAGCACGTTCCATGAACCCATCACTCTGTGTGTAAAAAACCTACCTCTGATATCCCCCTATAATTTCCTCCAATCACCCTTTAAACTCAGGGTTTATCCTCTAGGGACAGAGATTATGGATTTGAAAGGAGCTGTCAGGTCTGCCTGACAGAGATGCATTTGTGAGCAGGTGGAGGAAGAAATGACTGTTTAGGATGAGTGATAGGGGAGTCAATCAAATGGACAGTACTATCCTAGATGGCACTGTACTTCTCAAGAATTGTTGCAAGTATTCTTTTCCAGGCACTCTGCACACAAGGTCTCACAAATACTTGAAATAAGTAAGATTGGCCATTTTCACAACTGTTCATTGTACATTTGTATACGAGTGTAAAGGAGAACAAAATAATTGTTACTGCTGATCCAATGCAGCATAAAAAAAACATAAGCATAAAGAACAGAATAAAAAAACAAATATAAATATTAAAGCAATCATATAAAACACAATGCACAAGTAAATGTTATATATAGAAACTGACTATATGTACGTGAAATGACGATAGGCGGGGAGAGGAGAGATGACAGTGACTGGATGTGTTAATCAGCCTGACAGCTTGGAGAAGTAACAGTTTTTGATAAAAACACAAAATGCTCGCAGAACTCAGCAAGCCAGACAGCATCTATGGGGGGAGGTAGTGACGACGTTTCAGGCCGAAACCCTTCATCAGGAGGGTTGATGAAGGCTCCCGATGAAGGGTTTCGGCCCGAAACATCGTCACTACCGCTCCCCATAGATGCTGTCTGGCCTGCTGAGTTCTGCCAGCATTTTGTGTTTTTATTTATTTCCAGCATCTGCAGATTCACTCGTGTAACCCTTTTTGAGTTTGGTGGTCATGGTGCATATGTATGCTGCATAGCCTCTTCGCTAATGGGAGTGCTTTTGGAAGGCTTTCAATCTTGTGACACATCAACGGCATGAAAAATGTGCACAGACAAATCTTGGATAGATAGAAACTACCTCCATGGTATGGGAGTGGAATCCTTGCTCTCAGAAAATCTTAGCTGATCTTATCTTATCATCCTTCCTTATATAAGAAGGTATGTGTTGACAATGGACAGGATCCAAGAATGACCCCAGGATAACGTATGAGGAGTATTTGATGGATCTGGGGCTGTACTCACTGGCACTTAGAAGAACGGGGGGGGGGGGGATCTCATTGAAACTTATTGAATGTTGAAAGGCCTAGATATTGTGGATATGGAGAGTACGTTTCCTATTGAGGGTATTGGGGGATTTGGGGGGGGGGGGGGGGTCTAGCGCCAGTGAGCACAACTTCAGAATTGAAGGACATCCCTTTGGAATAGAAATGAGGAGGATTTTCTTTAGCCAAAGGGTGGTGAATTTGTGAAATTCACTGACACAGACAGCTGAGGAGGTCAAGTCATTGGCTATACTTAGCATGGAGGTCAATAGATTCTTGGTTAGTAAGAGCATCAAAGCTTACAGGAAGAAGGCATGAGAATGGGGTTGAGATGGATAATAAATCAGCTATGATGGAATAGCAGAGCAAACTCAATGGGCCTACTTCTGCTCCTACGTCTTATGATCTACTGATGAGAAAAAGTCCAGGATACCCAAGTAATAAGATTGGTGTGTCAATTGCAAAAAATTCAGATGCAGAGGGAACATGCTTTCTGCAAACTTCAATTTCCATGAATTGAATGGGATGAATGGGTAGCCTCCAACCTGATGGCATGAACATTGATTTCTCTAACTTCCGTTAATGCCCCTCCTCCCCTTCTTGCCCCATCCCTTATTTACTTAATTATTTATTTGTTTGTTTATTTATTTATTCCTTTTTTTTCTCTCTCTGTCCCTCTCAGAATCACTCCTTGCCTGCTCTCCATCTCCCTCTGGTGCTCCCCTCCCCCTTTCTTTCTCCCTAGGCCTCCCATCCCATGATTCTCTCCCTTGTCTGTATCCCTTTTGCCCATCAACTTTCTAGCACTTAGCTTCATCCCTCCCCCTCCTTTCTTCTCCTATCATTTCAGATCTCCCCCTCCCCCTCCCACTTTCAAATCTCTTACTATCTCTTCTTTCAGTTAGTCCTGACGAAGGGTCTCGGCCCGAAACGTCGACTGTACTTCTTCCTATAGATGCTGCCTGGCCTGCTGCATTCCACCAGCATTTTGTGTGTGTTGCTTGAATTTCCAGCATCTGCAGATTTCCTCATGTATGTGTCTTCCCAAGTTGATGATTCTGTGAATTAACTGGGAATTCTACAGATGTCGTTGCTACACCCAAACTAAGCTTTTGAACTTAAAATCATTTTGGTACTCACTGTCAATATTCACACTTTGTAGATATTTTAAATCTGTGTCAAACAGAGATCCTGTAAGAAAATTTATGTCTCGTAATAAGAAAAGTGCTGGTGCATTGTTAAGAAGTCAGTTTTGCAATGCAGAAATACTAACATACAGAATTAACAGCAAGTTTCACAAAAGGTACACTCAAATACATCCACCTGTGTTTTCTGATAAATGCCACGATTAGTTATAAGGCCAAAGTAGATCCTAATTTCAGGACTATAAAAGAATCTCTATCTTTCCAATATACTACACAATTTGCTTTCATCATTGACTTAGCAACCAGGTAAAACAAGATTACTGTTTATTATAATAACTCAGTATAATATTAGTAACATGGTAGTTGAGTGGTTAGCATAATGCTTCACAGTACTAGCTGTAAGATCGGGGTTCAAATCCCTCTGCTGTCTGTAATGAGTTTGCAGGTTTTCCCCATTTCCTCTCAAAGACGTACAGGTTAGGGTTAGCAAGCTGTGGGCGTGCTATGTTGGCACCAGAAGTGTGGTGACCCTTGCACCCAGCACATCTTAAGACTGTCGGTCTTTGATGCAAATAACACATTTCAATGTTTCAATGTACATGTGACAAACAAAGCTAATCATTATCTCTTATCTTTATCTTTCAATCTCCATCAAAATTGTTAATAATATTAAATGGAGAACTAGCTTCATTATCACTATCTTGTCAAGATTCCACCCATAAATAAATCACTCAATTCTCTGTATCACATGTGTTGTGAAGAGATGGGTTTCTAATGGGAAAATGGGTTTTATACGTGGTAAATTATCTGACAGAAAATATCAGTTTGAGGTCAGATCAGCCACATTCTAATGAGGGCATACAGGAGTGAGACATATCAGCTCGTTAAGTGGTGTCACAGCAAAAACCTTCCACTTAATGTCAGTAAGACCACAAAACTGATTTTGGACTTCAGGAAGGTTAAGACAAGGGAACACACTCCCCTCCTCATAGGCAGATCAAAAGTGAACAGAGTGAGCAATTTCAAGTTCCTGGTTGTCAATATCTCTGAGGATCTAACCTGGACCCAACATATTGATGTAGCTACAAAGGCGGCACGGCAACGGCTATTTTTCATAAGAAGCTAGAGGAAATTTGGTACGCCACCTAAAACACTCACAAATTTCTACAGATGTATCGTGGAGCGCATTCTAACTGGCTGCAGCTCTGTCCGGTATAGGCGGGGGGGGGGGGGGGGGGTGGCGTACTACATAGATCCAAGTAAACTGCAGCGAATTGTAAACTTAGTTAGCTCCATCATGGCCACTAGCCTCCAGATACACCTTCAAGGAACAATGCCTCAAAAAGGCAGCGTCCATCATTAAGGTACAGAAGCCTGAAGGCACACACTCAACAATTCAGGAACAGCTTCTTCCCCTCAGCCATATGATTTCTGAATGGACATTGAACCCATGAACACTACCTCACTACTTTTTTATTTCTATTTTTGCACTACTTGGTTAATTTAACTATTTCATATACATATGTGCTTACTGTAATTCAGTTCTTTGTATCATCACTTATTGCATTGTACTGCTGCTGCAAAGTTAACAATTTTCACAACATATGCTGGTGATATTAAACCTGTTTCTGATGGTGCATGTTCAAGGGGTCACAAAACCTATTCCTGTTCCGGCTCCAGTTTTCTGCATCTCCCCTCCATTCACACTCAGCATTAAGTTTCTGGAGTATTACAAGTAAGTTTGGATCAATTTTAACATTTTTCTGGGTTAAGCAAATGCTCTTCACAGAATGCTTTTACATAAGCACTGATATTTTAATGCCCCCCAACAGAACTTCAATGTTGTTACATTGAAATTAAATATACTTCCATTACGCTGTGCCTCTTTTAATTTTACAAATAATGATAAAATTTTCCTTTGGAAAATCTTGATTTTCAGTCTAGTACCATTTAGCCAACTGGAAACTGGAAAGCACTGTGGTTATAGATGCAATGGAAAGAGTGATCAGACATTTTAGAATAAATTGATGATAAAAATAATTTATAATATTGTTTACTGAAAGGAAATTAATAACTGATCAATGCCAACGTGTGACTAGAAATGAGTTTCCTCAAAGTTCCGGTGCTTTTTGGAGTACTTTAAAAAAAATCACCCGAGCTTAGTGTGGCGACCCACTTCCCAGCGCACTCGAACCGGTTCAGTGGCGTGCGCCGGCACTGAGGCTGGTCCCAAAGAGGGCACCAAGCCATCTTCACCAGCAAGGGGAAAAGCCCGCACGCGGGACGGGACTGTGAATACCCACCCGGGGAGGGTGGCCAATCACCTTTCCAGCTCTTAGCTTCATCCCACCCCCTCTGGTCTTCTCCTATCATTTCGCATTTCCCCCTCCCCCCACTACTTTCAAATCTCTTACTATCTTTCCTTTCGGTTAGTCCTAACGAAGGGTCTCGGCCCGAAACGTCGACAACGCTTCTCCCTATCGATGCTGCCTGGCCTGCTGTGTTCCACCAGCATTTTGTGTGTGTTATTGGAGGGAGAGAGGAGGTTTTTCACAGTGGACTGACTCAAACCAGCCCATGTGGACTTGGCGCAGCCGGTCAAGATTCAGGCACCGCGGCGCAGGGGCAGACCTCCCAAACAGAGTCCGACCCAGACTGAGAACATTGGGGGGTGTATCGCCAGTTCTGGGGGGGGTTATGTGGCGACCCACTTCCCAGCGCACTCGAACCAGCTCACAAAGTGGCGCGTGCCGGCATTGAGGCTGGTCCCAAAGAGGGCACCAAGCCTGCTTCACCAGCAAGGGGAAAAGCCCACGCGCGCGGGACGGGACTGTGAATATGCGCTGTGTTCCACCAGCATTCCCCCCTACAGCATTCCCGCCCAGGGATGGCGGGAACAGGAAGGCTTTAAAGTGAGGCCGCGAAGTTTGAATAAACCTCTTTTGCAACTGCAGCTCACCGACTACTTGTCGTTATTTCAGCGCTGCGTGTAGCACACCGCTACATTAGGATAATTGCTGTATGCAGAGAATGAGGAAAAGGTAGAATTAATTCTTGTATACAAAGCAATTTACAGTTAAACCCTACTTTTACAACTCAGTCGTCAAAATACCAGTAAAGTTAACCATTTAAACTAGTACTTTTTAATATAAACAACTTTCCTTGGGAATTGGTATTGGTTAATTATTGTTACATGCACCAAAATACGGTGAAAAGCTTGTCTTGCGTACTGGTCACACAGATCAGATCATTATACTGTGGAGAACATGGTAAAATAACAACAATACGAATAAAGTGTAAAAGTTACTTAAAAAGCGCAGTGGAGGAAAATGATCATAACCAGATAGGTTGTGCAGTCAAAATTTCAACTCATTACACTAGGGAACTATTTAATAGTCTTAACAACAGGGTAGAAGTAGTCTTTGAGCCTGGAGGTACATGCTTTCAAGCTTTTCTATCTTCTGCCTGATGGAGGGGTAAAAAAAATATTTGATTATGCTAGCTACTTTACTGAGTTAATGATAAATATAGGCAGAGTCCATACAGGGGAGGTCAGTTCCTATAAGATCACAAGACATAGAAGCAGAATTAGGCATTCAGTCCATCAAGTCTGCTCTGCCATTCCATCATTACTCAACCCTCTCAACCCCATTCTCCTGCCTGCTCCTCATATCCTTTGACATTGATTAATCAAGAACCTATCAACGCCCACCTTAAATAAACCTAATGACTTGGCCAACCCAGCCACGTGGCAATGAACTCTATAGATTCACCATGCTCTGGCTAATAAAAACTTTTCCTCATCTCTGTTCTAAATGGAAATCCCTGTATTCTGAGATGAGACTGTGCCCTTGGTTCCTAGACTTCCACACTATAGTAAATGTCCTCTCCACATCCACTCTAACCAGCCTTTACATATTCAATATGTGTCAAAGAGATCCTCTCTAATTCATCGAAACCCCAGCAAGTACAGGCCCAGAGCCATTAATATGCACCTCATATTAATCCATTCATTCCTGGGATCAAACTCATGAACCTCCTCTAGATCCTCTCCAATGTCAGCACATCTTTTCTTAGACAAGGGGTTCAAATACTCCTTGTGGTCTGACCAATGCTTTATAAAGCCTCAGAATAACATCCTGGTTTTGTATTCAAGTCTTCACAAACTTTCCTGACCATCAACTCAACCTGCAAGCTAACCTTTAGGGAATCCTGCATGAGGGTTCCCAAGTCCCTCACACCTCTGATTTTTGAATTTTCTCTCTACTTAGAAAATAGTCCACACCTTTATTTCTTCTACTAAAGTACGTGACCATGAACTTCCCTACACTGTATTCTATTGTCACTTTTTTGCCCAATCGTTCTGAGTCATTTTGCAAACAACCCTATTTCTTGACACTATCTGCACCTCTACATATTTCCATATATTCCACAAACTTGGCCACAAAGCATCAATTCCTTCAACCAAATCATTGACATACAATGTGAAAAGTAGCAGTCCCAACACTGATTCTTACGTTACACCACTAGTCACTGGCAACCAATCAGAAAAGGCCCCCTTTATTCCCACTTTTTGTCTCTTGCCAGTCAACCAATTTTCTATCCATGTTAGTATCTTTCCTAACATACCAAGAGATCTTATCTTGTTAAGCAGCCTCATGTGCGGCACCTTATCAAATACATTCTGAAAATCCAAGTAAACAACATCCACTTACAATATCCTTGGCCTATCCTGTCTGTTATTTCCTTAAACAATTCCAACAGATTTGTCAGATACCCCCTTAAGGAAACCATGCTGACCTCAGCCTATTTTGTCATGTGCCTTCAAGTACCTCGAAAACCCACCCTTAATAGATTCCAATATCTTTCCAACCACTGAAGTCAGGCTAACTGGCCTATAATTTCCTTTCTTCTGCCTCCTTCCCTTCTCAAAGAGTGGAGTGACCTTTGCAATTTTCCACTGCTCTGGAACCATTCCAGAATCAAGAAATTCTTGAAAGATCATTACTAATGCCTCCACAATATCTTCAGCTACCTCCTTCAGAACCCTGGGGCGGAATCCATCTGGTCCAGGTGACTCATCTACCTTCAGACTTTTCATATTCCCAAACACTTCCTCTTCAATAATAGCAATGACATTCACTTCTGCCTCTTGACCCTCTCACACTTCTGGCATTTTGCTAGTGTCTTCCACCGTAAACACTGGCACAAAATACTTAGAGTTTGTCCTCCATTTACTTATCCCACATCACTACCTCTTGGGCATCATTTTCCAGCTGTCCAATATCCACTCTCTCTTTTAATATTTATATTCTAAAAAAAACGTTTTGTACCCTCTCTTATATTATTGGCTCACTGAAGTTCATATTCATGGTTTCTCTTTTTATGGCTTTTTTTAGTTACCTTCTGTTGGTTTTTAAAAGCTTCCCAATCCTCTAACTTCCCAGTAATATTTGCCATATTATATGCCCTCACTTTTGCTTTTAAGCTGGATTTGACTTCCCTTGTCAGTCACAGCTGCCTCATCCTTCCTTTATGGAATGTATCTTTCCTGTGCCTTCCAAGAATCTCCCAGGAACTCCAGCCATTGCTGTTCTGCCATCATCCCTATTAGCGTCCCCTTCCAATCTACCTTCTCTCATGCCTTTTTAATTCCCTTTACACCACAGTAATACTGATACATCTGATTTTAGCTTCTCCTTCTCAAACTGCAGGGTGAATAATATTATATTATGATCACTACCTCCTAAGGGTTCCTTTAACTTAACCTCCTTAACCAAATTTAGATCATTACATAAAATCCAATCCAGAATTGCCATTCCCCGAGTGGGCTCAACCACAAGCTGCTATAAAAAGCCATTTCGTAGGTATTCTACAAATTCCCTTTCTTAGAATCCAAAACCAATCAGATTTTTCCAATCTACCTGCATATTGAAATCCCTGTGGTTATTGCAACATTGTCTTTTTTACATGCTTTTTCTATCTCCTATTGTAATTTGTAGCCCACGTGTTGGCTACTAATCGGAAGCCTGTATTTAATTCCCATCAGGGTCTTTTTTACCCTTGCAGTTTCTTAACGCTACCCACAAGGATTCTACATCTTCTGATCTAATGTCACCTCTTTCTAAGAATTTGATTTCACTTTTTACCAAAAGAGCTACCCCACTCCCTCTGCCTATCTGCCTGTCCTTTTGATATAATGTGTAGCTCCAACTATGATCTTTTTGCAGCCACAACTCAGTGATTCACACATCATATCTGCCCATCTGTTATGGCGCTACAAGATCAACTAACTTATTCTATCTCCTGCATGTATTCAAATATAACAATTTCAATCTTGTATTCATCACTCTTTTTGATTTTGAGCCCGTTACACTTGAACTCATCCCACTGCCTGCAGTTTTGCCCTATCGTCTGCCTGTCCTTCCTGACAGTCTCACTATACACTGCATCTAGTTGTATACCAACTGCCCCATCACTCTGGTTCCCATCCTCCTGCCAAGTTAGTTGAAACTCTCCCCAACAGCTCTAGCAAACCTACCCACAAGGATATTGGTTTCCCCTTTGGTTCAGATGTAACCCATCTTTTTTGTACAGATCATACCTTCCAGTGATGTACAGTCAGCCCTTCTTATCCATGAGGGATTGGTTCCAGGACCTCCCACGGATACCAAAAAATGCAGATGCTCAAGTCCCTTATATAAAATGGCGTAATATTTGCATATAACCTACCACATCCTCCCGTATACTTTAAATCGTCTCTAGATTACTTATAATACCTAATACAATGTAAATGCTATGTAAATAGTTGTTATACTGTAATGTTTAGGGAATATTGACAAGGAAAAAATCTGTACATGTTCCTCTCGCTCACAACACAAGCAGCGAACGAACAATGATCAAACGACGAGTAAAACTTTTAATCACCTCTAGATTACAGAACTTATAACACCTAATACAATGGAAATGCTATGCAAATAGTTGTTACACTGCTTTGTTTAGGGAATATTGACAAGCAAATAAAACTGTACATGTTCCTCTCGTTCACAATATAAGCAGCAAACGAATGAGACGCGAGGCGAACAATGAGCAAACGACGAGTAAAACTTGTAATACCTGTATAGTAGTTGTTACACTGTCTTATTTAGGGAATAAGGACACTTTGGAGGAGGCTCAATTGCAGATGCTTTAGTTAGAAACATTGGGGGATATAACATTGTTATAAGAAGCTGTCTCTTCTTTTTCTTTGCATCATCAAACAAATCTTGCAGTGGTTGTAGGCATGTCATCCCTTGGGTGACACGGAGGCTTCATTCCATCATAGCCTTTGAGGAATTGCTTTGACCACGTAATGCATTTTAGGAGCCATTTTTTCACAGGGACAAAGTAGCAAACAAACGAGACACGAGGCGAACAATGCTTGAACAACGAGTGCTGGAAGAGCACTTCTGGGTTTTCTCGATTGGTTAAATTCGCACATGCGGAATTCACGGATAAGGAGGGCCAACTGTACTGAGATGAGTCCACAACTCTCTACAGTTTTTTGTAACTATGAGCAGAGTAGTGGCCATACCAAGCCATGATGCATCCAGATAGGAAGCTTTTTATGGTGCATTGATAAAAATACCTTCACAGTATTGCATTTGCAGTACTGTGCTCAAACCCGGTCCAAAACACAAATTCTCAATTTCAAACCTGTCCCCACACATTGGAGCTTAAAATTGCGCCTTTGGCAAGACCAAAGTCTTATTTTCTGGAACCCTCTTCTTAAACTCCTCTAGACCATAAGACATAGGAGCAGAATTAGGCCATTCAGCCCATCCAGTCCACTCTGCCATTTCATCATCTTTGTGAACCTCCTCTGGACTCTCTCCAATGACAATACAACCCTTTCCGAGATATGGAGCCCAAAACTGTTGACAATACCCCAAGTGTGGTCTGCCTAGTGTCTTTTAAAGGCTCAGCATTATCTCCTTGTTTTTATATTCTATTCCCCTTGAAATAAATGTGAAAATTGCATTTGCCTTCTTTACCACAGATCCAAACTGTAAATTAACCTTCTGGGAGTCTTGCAGTTTTGGGAGTTTTGTCCAAGTCCTGCTGCAATTGCATTGCTTCCTCAGCACTACCTACCCCTCCACCTACCTTCGTACCATCTGCAAACTTTGCTACAAACCCATTAATTCCACCATCTAAATCACTGACAAACAATGTCAAAAGTAGCGGTCCCAATACTGAACGAAGAAACACCACTAACACCACTACTTCTCTAACTCTATGTAATCTAATAAGAGTTTTGATAAAATGTATCTCCATAATTAACCCTTAATTAAGATTCAAAATCAAGTTTATTTATCACACGTTTAATCAATACAGACAGTGAGATGCGTCATTTGTGTCCACAACCAACACACCCGAGCATGTGCTAGGACAGCCCAGAAGTGTCGCTTCTTTGCTGAAAGTAATAATAATTGTTACTAATTCATTAATCCATGATAATCTCTGCTGAAAATTACCACGGCACACCAGAGTCATTTTAAAATTATAACCAATTTGAATTCACACTCAAAAAGGTTGCCACCGCTATACTACAGCCTTACTTCATCAAGCTTTGGAGTGCAAGAACACAAGAGAGAGGAGAAGACAACCACTCTCTCCGAATCTAGATGACTGATGATTCTCAGTAACATTTTCTTGCATTTTCTCCATATGCCCTCATTCCCTCAGTAACTGAAACCTAACAAGCTGTGTTAGACTGATCATCAATGACTCATGATCTCCATTGTAAACAATTCCAAAGAATCACCACACTTTGTATAAAATTCATGAAATTTCTTATTTCAGAACATGTCCATTCTCCCCCCCCCCCCGCCCCCCCAAAACAGGACTTAACTGGTTAGATGCAGGGAGGATGTTTCTGATGCCAGAGTAGTCGATTTTTCTCAAGTTCTAGATGACTACTCAGCCTGCAGAATCATTCTCCCTGCATCGAACCTATCAAACCCCGTGACAACTTTCTAAAATCATCTCCAATTCTTTAAAACATTGGAGAATCTCGACTCAGTCTGGCCATTTTCTGCTATAATGCAAACCCACATTCCCAGGAACCTGTCTGACTAATCTTTCTTCACTACACTGCCAAGAATATTAAATTCAAGAGAGTCTGCAGATGCTGGAACCCTAAACTCAAAATGCAGGAGGAACTCAGTAAGTCAGCAGCATCCATCCTGATGAAGGGTTTCAGCCCAAAACATCAACTGTTTATTGCTCTCCATAGATGCTGCCAAACTTACTCAGTTCCTCCAATGTGTGTATGTGATATCAAGATTATTTGTGTTACAAGACCCAAAAAATATTTCCAATGTAGTCTTTCCAAGGCTTTATTTAATTATAGTAAGATGCCATTAGTCTTACACTCAAATGATCTCATAATGGAGGAGAGCATATTTTTTGCCTCCCATAACGCTTGCTGTATCTACAGTAGTAATCTTCAATGACTGGTGTACAGACATCTAGGCACCTTACAAACCAACATTTCCCAATCATTTATCGTTTTAGATTTAGAATCAGAATTATCACTGAACATGTCATGAAATTTGTTGTTTTTCGGCAGCAAGGTGGTGCCATACATAAAAAGTGCGAAACAAGAACAAAATAGTGAGCTGGATTCCCTGTTGATTCAGAAATCTGATGGCAGAAAGGAAGAAACTGTTCCTAAATCACCGTGTATCTTCAGTTTCCTGTATCTCCTCCCTCATGATAATAATGAGAAGGCACATCTGGGATGGTGAGGGTCAATGATAGATGCCATCTTCTTGAGGCATTGCCTTTTGAAAACGTCCTTGAATGGTGGGTGGCTAGTGCCCATGATGGAGCTGGCAGTCTACAACCTTCTGCAGCTTTAGTCAAACCTGTGCAGTGGTGCCTCTGCTTTTATGTTGTGTACATTAAAATGGATTGAATTGCATCTTTCCACATTATATTACATGCAACAGGTTCTCAACCACTTGAATGTATTTTCTTGAAGCCTCTTCACATTCTCCTCCCACCTAGTTTTGTATCAACTTGGAAGGGAAATGAAAGATGGGGGTTTTATTTTTTTTTAGTTAACATTTCCCATTTAATAGAGGAAACTATGCTTACAGGAGTTTTACTTTGAGAGTTTTGTTCCAAAAGCTTCAATTTTCTCAAGGGCTGTAGTCCATGATGTCAATAAACCAGTGCCACCTTCAGCATGACTAACTACAAGAAGGAGTTTAGGATCAGGAGTAGGTCAATCATCCTGCCACATCTATTTTGCCTTTTAATGAGGCTGACTAATCTGTACCTGATTACATTCCTTAGCTAACCAAAACTTAGAACAAAGAACACTACAGCACAGTCCAGGCCCTTCGGCCCACAATGTTGTGCCAACCTTTTAAACCTACTCCAAGAGCAACCTAACCTTCCCTCCTACATACCCCACAATTTTTATATTATCCACATGTCTATCTAATGCATCAGCCTCTATTACTAGCCACATACCCACCGCTCTCTGTGTGCAGAACTTACGTCTAACACCCTCCCTATACCTTCGTCCAATCACCTTAAAATTATGCCCTCTTCTATTAGCCATTTCCATGCTGGGAAAACATCTCTGGCTATCCATTTGATCTATGCCTCTTATTATCCTGTGCAGCTCCATCAAGTCACCTCTCATCCTCCTTCGCTCCAAAAAAAACCCTAGCTCACTCAACCTTTCCTCATAAGACATGGACCTCTAGTCCAGGCAGCTTCCTGGTAGATCTCCTCTGCACCCTCTCTAAAACTTTTGCATCCTTCCATCATCCAACCAAAACTGAACACAATATTCCAAGAGTGGTCCAAACAATCTACCGTATGCGCCCATTGCAAAATACTGTAAAATTTACAAGTATTTTTGTTGAAATTTTTATTTTAACTCCTTGGCTATACAGGCAAGAATGTCCCAGTTTATCCAAAGCTGACAGGAAAGCATTCCCTGTCATAAGACTCCCAGTTTAGGAGCTCTTCAAGCTATACACTGATGAAGTGTGAATAACCTTTTAAACCATTTTCCAAAGTAACACACTCACAAACTCAGCATCTATGGAAAGGAATAAAGAGCTGAAGTTTTGAGCCAAGACCCTTCATCAGTACTCTACTTTCTCCACCTTACGAAAAGTTACAAGTTCTAAACGGGTTCCCCCGGGATATAATTAGAGCTCTCTGCCAGGATAGTATTAGATTTCTATTCGATTTCCTCTTTCCATAGAATTTTAATATTCTCCACCAGCAAGCTGATCAAACAACAAGCGTAGTAAATCATAGTCAAAGTAAGAAGATACAATACTTGTGACAAGATGCCATTATGTAAGCACTTTTATAATTGTGTATGCGACAGTTTTAAATCATGCCTGTTACCTCAAGGGAAAATTTTCAATACAAGATATTGCAGCATTACAAACAGTACATAATGGAAAAAGAAGCAATTATGCTTAGTGGCCACTTTATTAAGTGCATTTGTACTCCTGCTTGTTAATGCAAATCAGCCAATCATATGGCAGCAACTCAATGTGTGAAAGTATGCAGACACAGTCAAGAGGTTCAGTTCTTCTTCAGCCCAAACATCAGAAAAGGGGAGAAGTGTGATCTAAGTGACTTTGACCATAGGCAGAGTGATTTGAGTATCTAAGAAACTGCAGATCTCCTGGGATTTTCATGCAGTCTCTAGAATTTAGAGAATGGTGCAAAAGACAATATAACATCTAGTTAATAACAACTCTGTGCGCAAAAACACCTCATTAATGATAGAGGTCAGAGGAGAATGGCCAGACTGGTTCAAGCTGACAGAAAGGCAAAGGTAACTCAAATAAGCACGCTTTACAACAGTAGTGTCTTTAATGATGGATGCTACCTTTTCCAGGCATTACCTTTTGAAGATGCCCTCAATGCTAAGCAGGCTAGTGCTCATGATGGCGTTGGCTGAGTCAGGACATGCCCTCTTTTCCTTGCCACCCTCCAGGAAGAGGTACATACACTCAACAGTTTAGGAACAGCTTCTTAGATAGATAGATAGATAGATAGATAGATACTTTATTCATCCCCATGGGGAAATTCAACATTTTTTCCAATGTCCCATACACTTGTTGTAGCAAAAACTCATTACATACAATACTTAACTCAGTAATAATATGATATGCATCTAAATCACTAACTCAAAAAGCATTAATAATAGCTTTAAAAAAAAGTTCTTAAGTCCTGGCAGTTGAATTGTAAAGCCTAATGGCATTGGGGAGTATTGACCTCTTCATCCTGTCTGAGGAGCATTGCATCGACAGTAACCTGTCGCTGAAACTGCTTCTCTGTCTCTGGATGGTGCTATGTAGAGGATGTTCAGAGTTTTCCATAATTGACCGTAGCCTACTCAGCGCCCTTCGCTCAGCTACCGATGTTAAACTCTCCAGTACTTTGCCCACGACAGAGCCCGCCTTCCTTATCAGCTTATTAAGACGTGAGGCGTCCTTCTTCTTAATGCTTCCTCCCCAACACGCCACCACAAAGAAGAGGGCGCTCTCAACAACTGACCTATAGAACATCTTCAGCATCTCACTGCAGACATTGAATGACGCCAACCTTCTAAGGAAGTACAGTCGACTCTGTGCCTTCCTGCACAAGGCATCTGTGTTGGCAGTCCAGTCTAGCTTCTCGTCCAACTGTACTCCCAGATACTTGTAGGTCTTAACCTGCTCCACACATTCTCCATTAATGATCACTGGCTCCATATGAGGCCTAGATCTCCCTCCTAGATCTTCCCCTCCACTATCAGAATTCTGAATGGACAATGAACTTTTTATGCCCTGTGTATGCACTATATTTCTTATTGTAACTTAGTTTTTTATTATAATGTATTCCACTGTATTGCTGCCACAAGACAGCAAATTTTATGACATGTCAGTGATATTAAACCTGATTGTGATTCAGGAGACATCTTGGTTCAGGGGAAACACTAATACAATAGCCCTGTAAAGAGCTGGAAATGCCAATGATGTCAGCATGGGACAGGATGGAGAGGTAGGTGGTAAAGGACAATATTGAGTCATTCCTTCTCACTTGATCCCACGCAAAACATTTGTGGTTGTCGCAGCCTTAACCAGTGGTTACACATCAGGCCCACAGAGATTACTTACTGACACTTGTGCTTCCTGTTCCCCTTTTGCACTGTCAACCACAAAAACATTTTTACACCTTTACAGCACCTTTAGAAAGAAAATTACATTATTTTCAGCTTCTAAAGAACAGCCTGCCAAACCTCCCTGGGGCGTCCTGATGTCACTCAATCAATCTGGATGAACTTAAAATTCTTGACCTTATAAAAGGTCACCAATTTGATATTTATTTAGCAATGCAACATGAGAAGATGTGCCAGCCACCTATTTAACCCGAGCCAAAACACAGTGCAATTCACAATGACCAATTAACCTACTAACTGGTACATCTATGGACTATGGGAGGAAATTGGGAGCACTGGAGGAAACCCACAGGGAAAATGCACAATCTCCTTAAAGACTGTGCTGGAATTGAACTCCGAACTCCAATGCCCTGAGCTTGTGGGCTGAGAGGAAAATTGGATTAGCCATGATGAAATAGTGGAGCAGACTCAATGGGCCAAATGGCCCAATTCTGCTCCTATATCTTACGGTAATAATGTTGTGCTAACCATTACAGTATCATTTTTCTCACTCCATAGATGCTGCCAAACCTGCTATTTCCAACATTATTAAGCAGTCAAACTTGAAATTTCACCCAGCTCTTTCTAACATTTGCAACTTTCAATTCCATCTGCACTCTTCCAAAAAATACCTTCTTTAAAGATAAAGATCAGCTTTATTTGTCACATATACATCAAAGCATACAGTGAAATGAGTCATTTGCTTCATCATTCATGATGTGCTGAGGGCACCAATGTAGCATGCCCACAACTCACTAACCCTAACCATACACCTTTGGAATGTAGGAGGAAACAAAAGCACCTGGAGGAAACCTATTTGGTCACAGAGAGAGCACACAGATTCTCTACAGACAACAGCAGGATTGAGCCCCGATCTTCATCACATTACACTAACACTACCCTACCTGACCTATATACTCTAGAGTTTATATGGTATAAACTCTAGATTCCCCCTCCAAGGATCATCACCTTGTCGTGTTGGAGAGGCTTGTGAGCTCCTGAAATCCTGAGAGCAATGCATTCTGAAGCTTAGCTCCTAGTAGGATTTCAGACAAAGAGAAATCCAACCAAGACCTCATAGTGGAGCTGACAGAAGATGATATTGTTATTCCATTGGGAATAACTCCTTAGGAGAACATCATACCCAAGTTGAGTAATCGCACTACAACAACTCTCAAATTTAGAAGATCGAGAAAAGATCTCACTGTAATGTCTGAAAATCATCAGGAAACTTGTGCAGAGGCAGCCTTAGAAACTGTTTCCCCAGCTGGAAAGCCTACAGTTTTAGGCTAAGTGCTTGGCTATTTTGAACCAACATGGTGAGAAACCTCTTCACCCAGATATGCACACAAGGAATAACAGGATAAGCTGACACAATTGGATGAAGCAAAGTACAAGGAGGAACAACAAACCCAGCAAGGACCATTGAGTAAAACGGCACAACTCTCAAAATTCAAAGTAAATTTATTATCAAAGTACATATGTGTCATCATACTCTTCCCTGAAATTCATTTTCTTGTGGGCATACACAGGTCAATGAATAACTACACACAAAGGTGGACAAACAACCAATGTACAAAGAACAACAAATTGTGCAAATAAGAAAATAATAAGTAGACAAATAGGTAATAAATTATAATGAGAACAGGATTTGTAGTGAGCCCATAGGTTGTGGCATCAGTGTTGGGATGGCTGAAGTTATCCATTCTGGTTCAGGAGATGATGGTTGAGGGGTTATAACTGTTCCTGAACCTGGTGGCGTGAACCCTAAACCTCCTGTACCTCCTTCCTGATGGCAGCAGTGAGAAGAGGAGCATGGCCTGGATGGTGGGAGTCCTTGATAATAGATGCCGCTTTACTGAGACAGCACTCCTTGTGGACATGCTCAATGCTGGCGAGGGTGTTACCTGTGATAGGCTGGGTTGTTCATTCTCTCCAAGTCATTTTAAACATTTAGGATATCACTGGGATTGCTTGAACGAATACCTGACATGACAAAAGATGTTTATTTAATAGAGGTGTCTTTTAAATCTCCTGGACCTGATGGAATGCACCCTCGGGTTCTGAAGGAAGAAGATGGAAAGATTGCAAAGGCATCAACAATTATCTTTCACGAATCGACAGATTCTGACATTGTATCGGATGACCGGAAAACTGTAAATGTTACTATGCTATTTAAGAAGGGTGGAAGGCAGCAGAAACAAAACTATAGAACTGTTAGCCTGACATCAGTGGTTGGAAAGTTGTTGGAATCCATAGTTAGGGATGAGATTACAGTGTACCTGGAGGCACATGACAAGATAGGCCAAATAGTTTCCTGAAAGGGAATCCTGGCTGACTAACCTACCACAATTTTTTGAGGAGATTACAAGCAGGGTAGACAAAGGAGATGCTGTGGATGTGGTGTACTTGGATTTTCAGAAAGCCTTTAACAAGGTGCCACACAGGAGGCTGCTTAGCAAGATAAGAGCTCATGGAATTACAGGGAAGTTACTAGCATGGGTGGAGCATTGGTTGATCAGCAGAAAGCAGAGAGTGAGAATAAAGGGATCCTATTCTGGCTGGCTGCCCATTACCAGTGGTGTTCCACAGTGGTCGGTGTTGGGACTGCTACTTTTTAAGATGTATGTCAATGATTTGAACAATGGGATTAACGGATTGGTGGCTAAATTTGCCAATGATACAAAGACAGGTGGAGGAGCGCATAGTGTTGAGGAAACAGAGAGCCTGCAGAGAGACTTAGATAGTTTAGAAGAATGGGCAAAGAAGTAGCAGATGAAATACAATGTTGGAAAGTGTATAGTCATGCACTTGGTGGAAGAAATAAACGGGCAGACTATTATTTAGATGGGGAGAGAATTTAAAATGCAGAGATGCAAAGGGACTTGGGAGTCCTTGTGCAGCATACCCTAACAGTTAACCTCCAGGTTGAGTCGGTGGTGAAGAAGGTAAATGCAATGTTGGCATTCATTTCTAGAGGTATAGAATATGAAAGCAGGGATGTGATGTTGAGACTCTAAAAGGCATTCATGAGACCACACTTAAGAGAACTGTGTGCAGTTTTGGGCTCCTTATTTTAGAATTATTATTTCACTGACATTAGAGAGGGTTCAGAGAGAATTCACGAGAATGATTCCAGGAATGAAAGGGTTACCATATGAGGAATGTCAGGCACCTCTTGGGCTGTATTCCCTGGAATTCAGGAGAATGAGGGGGATCACACAGAAACATTCCAAATGTTGATCCAGGATTGAAGGATGTCCATTTAAAAACAGAGATGTGGTGAAACCACTTTAGTCAGAGGGTAATAAATCTGTGGAATTTGTTGCCACAAGGGGCTGTGGAGGCCAAGTCATTGGGTTCATTTAAGGCAGAAATAGATAGTACTCGATTAGCCATGGCATTAAAGGGCATGGGGAGAAGGCAGGGGAGATGGTATGACTGAAAGAATTGGATCAGCCATGATTGAATGGCGGAGCAGACTCGATGGGCCAATTAGCTTCTGCTCCTATATCTTATGGTCTTAAAAGGCATCAGAGGTCAATAGTCCAACAAAAACATACAGGTACATAAAATGCATAACAATAATCTCGTTGTAACCTTCAAGTTAACTTGTACATTTAAAGATTTTTAAATTGTCTGTTAACATTATTGTTTTAACATTACTTTATGTGCTGTACGTGATATATGTACTGTGTTTTGCACCTAAGTCCCAGAGGAATGTTAAACAGAAGAGATCCTGCAAATGCTAAAAACCCAGAGCAACACACAGAAAATGCTGGAGGAACACAACAGGTCAGACAGCATCTATGGAAAGGAATAAACAGTCAAAGTTCTGAACCAAGAATCTTCATCAGGACTGGAAAGAAAGGGAGGGAAGAAGCCAGCATAAGGTGGTGAGGGGGAGGGAAAGGAGAAGGAGGACAAACTAGAAGGTGAAGCCAGGTGAGAGGAGGGGAGAGATGAAGCAAGAAGCTGAGAAAAGAGGAAAAGGCAAAGGGCTAGAGAAAAAGGAATCTGATAAGAAAGGAGAGTAGATAATGGGAGAAAGGAAGAGGGGCACCAGGGAGAGGTGATAGGCTGGTGAGTACAGATAAGATGCTAGACTGGGAAATGAGAAGGGGAAGGGGAAAAATACCAAAAGTTGGAGAAATCGATGTTCATGCCATCAGGTTGGAGGCTGCCTAGATGGAATATGAGGTATTGATCTTCCAACTTCTGAGGGGCAACATCATGGCAGAAGAGGCAGCCATGGGCATATTATTTCATTTAGTTGTATACATCTGTACAATTGAATGTCAATAAACTTGAAGTGCAATGTGTACCCAGTAATGTTTCTAAACTTCACCCACATAAAACTTAATGTAAACCTGTGAACCCATAATTTATTTCCCAGCCCAGTGAAATCAATGCTCATTGTTTGCAAAATATTGCATATAGCTCAATGTCAAGTACACCTGTGAATTGCTACATCTTTATACAAAAGACTTCATTTCTACAATGACTTTAATGTCCCTGTCCGCAGATTCTAAAGGGGTTTAGACAATGAAGTCTGTTAGACAAAGCAAGTCAGTCAATAGTTGCCATGTAATTTATTTTAGCAATATTCAATGCAGCATATATGATGGTGAAGCCACCAAAAACAAATCATTGTTCTTATACTGTTATTTAAATGCATTTTTTATGCATCTAACAAACTGGCTAACACATCCCATTTTATATCATTATAAACCAGGGTCTAATCCCAGTTCTACTGAATTGCATACATCAGATTATGCAGTATATGGACCACAAAAAAGCTTAGTCTAACCAACCCAAGTCAGTGGTTATATTCCACTCCGGCCCCCTCCTGTCTTTCCTCATCAAAATCTAAGCATACCACGAGACCATAAGATATAGGAGCAGAGTTAGGCTATTTGGCCCATCGAGTCTGCTCTGCCATTTCATCATGGCTGATCGATTTCCCTCTCAGCCCCAATCTGCTGCCTTCTCTCCGTATCCCTTCATGCCCTGACTAATTAAGAAGCTATAAACCTCTCCCTGAAATATACCTAATGACCTTTTCTCCACAGCCACCTGTGGCAATGAATTCCAGATTTACGACTCTCTGGCAAAAGAAATTCCTTCTCATCTCCAATCTAAATGGACATCCCACTATGCTGAAGCTGTCCCCTCTGGTCTTAGACTCTCCCACCATAGGAAATATCCGTTCTATATCTACTCTTACATTCAATAGGATCTCAATGGGAATGAAAGAGGTCTGTATACAGAAACATGTCCTTCAAATCTCCATGCCATCTACACTTTTAACCATTTACTCTCGCCATTTACCTACATTAGATTGTATCTTTCTATACAAGGCAGAGAGATGTGTTTTAAATAGAAAGAATGCATTTCCCCCCAGCATCTCAGAGGTAACTTCTTTATACAGAGTGCAGTGAGTACCTCAGCTGCCAGAGGAAGTGGTCGAGGTAGGTACAACTGCAACAATTCCATACAGCCTACCAGCAGACTTAGGCCATTCAGCCCATCAAGTATTCTCAACATTTCAGAGGCATTTGGACAGGTGCATGGTGGGGAAAGCTTTGGAGAGTTGTGAACCAAATGTGGGCAAATGAATCAGAAGGGATGCTGTGGTCAACATGGACCAGTTGGGATTGCTTATGTGTTCTATCAGTCCAACACTATAAATCTATTACAAATCAATCCCCAGCAGCAAATTCCACATATCAACCACTTTGTATGCAAACAAAATCTCCTCAAATCCCCTATAAAATTCATTCCTCTCACTTGAAACCTATGCCCATTTTCAAAAATAGATTCTATCTACTTCATGAGTGCCTCTAATAATTTTACATACCTCCATCGGGTTACCTATATACCTCCCGGCCCTTTCTCAATCTCTCTGTCTCCATCTCTGGAGATAAACTGTCAACCATCATCTTTTATAAAGCTACTGATTGCCAGTTGTCTTGTCTATACCTCTTCCCACTCTTTCTCCTATAAAAATGTTATTCCCTTTTCTCAGTTCCTTCTCCTCCGCCACATCTATTCCCATGAGGTGGCCTTCCTTTCCAGTACATCAGAGATGTCTTCCTTCTTCAAAGAATGGGGTTTCCCTTCCTTCACCATTGTTGTTGCCCTCACCTGCAACCCCTCCTTTTCCTGAACGTCCACGCTCACCCCATATTCCCGCGGCCTTAACAGTGATAAGAGTTCCTCTTGTACTTACCTACCACCCCATGAACCTCCACATTCAACACATTGTCCTCTGCAAAGGACATCTCCATCTCCAAAGGGATCCCACTAAACATACCTTTACCTCCACACATCAACCCCTGCCCCGCTTTCCGCAGAAATCAATTCTTTTGTCCATTTGTCCCTCCCAGCACTTATCCCTGCAAGCGGCCTAAGTATGGCATGTGCCCATTCACCTCCTTCCTCACCTCCACTCAAGGCCCATAACATTCCTTCCCCAGGTGAGGCACCTGTGAATCTGCTGCTCTCATTTATTGTGCCCAGTGCTCCCGAGGCAGCCTCCTCTACATTGGTGAGACCTATTGTAAATTAGGGGACCGCTTCCTCAAACACCTGCACTCCATCCGCCAAAAGCAGAACTTCCCGTTCGCCAAACGTTTTAATTCCAATTCCCGTTTCAACATGCAGGTCCATGGACTCCTGTTGTGCCAAGATGAGGCCTCTCTCAGGCTACAAAGCAACACATTATATTCTGTCTGGATAGCCTCTAACCTGAAGTCATGAATATCAATTTCACCTTCCAGTAAAAATTGTTTTCCCCTCCTCCTCCCCCTTCTTCTATTCCCTTCTCTAGCCTTTTAGCTCTTCTCACCTGGCAACCATCTCCTCCGGGTCCCCTCCTCCTTCCCTTTATTTCCCAATGGCCCATTCTCTTCTCCTAACAAATTCCTTTTTCTCAAGTCCTTTACCATTCCTGCCCATTTTAGCTCACCTCCTTCTTCTTCCCCTGAACTTCTTATTCTGGAGTCTTCCTCCTTCCTTTTCGGTACTGAAGGGTCTCAGACTGAAACATTGACTGTTAGTTCATTTCCATAAATGCTGCCTGACCTGCTGAGTTCCTCCAGCATTTTGTGTGTTACTTTGGATTTCCAATATCTGCAGACATTCTCACAATTTATCCAATGCAGACAACATCCTGGTGAACTTCCTCTGCACTCTCTCCAGCACAATCACATGCTTCCTGCAGTGCAGCGACCAGAAATGAACTTAATACTCCAAATGGGGCCTTTACAGGGTTTTGTAAGGTGGCAATGTAATTATCCAATTCTTGCATTCTATGCCCTTACTGTTTTTCCCTCGAGACATCCTTGACATCCTTCAGTCATCTGGTACCTTGAAAGCTTTTATATGTTTCAATATATCAACTGAATATTTTCTAAACTCTAAGGAATACAGTCCTGGTCTCCTCAATCGTGTCTTATGGCAGACCTGCCATCACTGAAACCAGTCTAATGAATCTTTCATACTCCTTTTAGATTCAATTCAAGTTTAATTGTCAGGAATACAGCCAAATGAGACTGTGTGTTACTATGGGATCAAGATGTAAAGACACATTACCAACAGTCACACACAGTAAGCACACACAAGATTACAATCACGTAATAAGAGTTCCAACATCCAAAACCCACTCCCCCCCACCCCCGCGATGCAATGGTTTAATGCCCAGTCCTCCACATACAAATCAATAAACCCATATAGAATATCAGTAAAAATTTAGAGAATATACATATACACACTGCCCCCAACAGCCCACCAATACCATCTGTCGACCAGCCCCCAACGCCTACTAGGCGATACCATGGCTTTGAGGCCCAGTCCTCACCCGGACCCCCAAATCCCACTAGGCGAACCCGTGGCTTTGAGGCCCAGTCTTCTCCACAACTCCCACAAGGTAAATCTGCAGCTTTTGAGGCCCACTCCTCGCATATGCAAGCACGTGTAAAGTATTAATAAAAGCACAACCACAAATACATATGTAATTAGTCCAGACCCCCAGTGCATTTGAAGTTGCCTCAGAGATTTGAGTGCCTCTTGCTCCGATAGCTGAAAAGCGACCCCACAGCCTGAAGCCCCGAGTCCATTGAGTGCAGCCAAAAAAGAAAAATCCGCAGTCGGCAACAATAGAGCTCCTCTTCTGCCGAGTGAAACCCTGGGCGAGCAAGTCCAACTCCATTCTAGGCACCACGCCACACCACCCCTTGTGAAACATGATGGCTCTGTCCCCTCACTCTGGGTGGATACAAACAGGCAGCACCGAGGTTTCAAACCTAGTCCTTGCTAGGACCAAGGACTAGGCCCCCTCCATCCCCCTGCTCTCATCCAATAAATCAGCAAATTGAACTTGCGACATATCAGATTAACAATGTCCAAAAGCGTCTCGCAACCACAAGAAAAGTGATTATGACGGCCACTCACTATTTGACTGCAAGCCTCCACCGACTCAGGCAGCAGTACGTTGTGTAGCTCCTTCAATTTTCTCTGCCAGTGAGCAACTCGCTGATGTCATAGACCTACAGCACTTTTAAGTTCTTAATGTATAGCAGGATCTTGTGATCATTAAAGTACGTTTAAGTGGAAATGATAGCACCTTTTGTTGACCCTGAAGAAGCTGCTGTAACCAATCACTTCGCCATCTTGCCAGAAACTTTTCTCAGAATATATATCTCAGTTATGCAGACTCAGTTATGATGAGCTCCAGATCTGCTCATCAAGACTATACCACTATAATATACATTCCTCTTTCTCATAATCAAACTCCCTCATTACAAAACCTTAATCCCCTCCTACTCCTGCCCATTAACTTTCAGTGACTTGTACACAGGGGCAGTGAAATCTCTTTGAATAGCAACACTACCCAATTCATTACCTTTCAACAAACCAGTGAGTCTTACTTCAGTGGTTGGAAAGATGATGGAGAAGATCCTGAGAAGCAGGACTTACGAACATTTGGAGAGGCTTTGGAGAACATATGATTAGAAAATTTCAGCATGGCTTTGTCAAAGGCCTTGTGACAAAGGCTGTGCCTTACGAGCCTGATTGAATTTTCTGAGGATGTTACTAAATGTATTGATGAAGGTAAAGCAGTAGATGTAGTGTATATGGATTTCCGCAAGGCATTTGATAAGGTACCCCCATGCAAGGCTTATTGAGACAAGTAAGGAGGCATTGGATCAAAATGGACCTTGCTTTGTGGATCCAGAATTGGCTGGCCCACAGAAGGCAAAGAGTGGTTGTAGGCGGGTCATATTCTGCATGGAGTTTGGTGACCAGTGGTGCACCTCAGGGATCTGTTCTGGGACCCCTGCTCTTCATAATTTTTATAAATGACCTGGATGAGGAAGTGCAGGGATGGATTAGCAAATTTGCTAATGACACAAAGGTTGGAGGTGTTGTGGATAGTGTGGAGGGCTGTCAGAGGTTACAGCAGGGCATCAATAGGATGCAAAACCGGGCTGAGAAGTGGCAGATGGCGTTCAACCCAGATAAGCGCAAGGTGGAATGGTCATTTTGATTGGTCAAATACAATGGCAGAATACAGGGATCTTGGGGTCCAAGTCCATAGGACACTCAAAGCTGCTGCGCAGGTTGACTGAGCGGTTAAGAAAGCATACGGTGTACTGGCCTTCATCAACCATGGGATTGAGTTCAAGAGCCAAAAGGTAATGTTACAGCTATATAGGACCCTGGTCAGACCCCACTTGGAGTACTGTGCTCAGTTCTGATCACCTCACTACAGGAAGGATGTAGAAACTATAGAAAGGGTACAGAGGAGATTTACAAAGATGTTGCCTGGATTGGGGAGCGTGTCTTATGAGAATAGGTAGAGTGAACTTGGCCTTTTCTCCTTGGAGCAACAGAGGATGAGAGGTGACCTTATAGATGTGTATAAGATGATGAGAGGCATTGATCGTGTGGACAGTCAGAGGCTTTTTCCCCAGGGCACAGTTTTCATGTGCTTGGAGGTAGACACAGGAGATGTCAGAGGTTAGTTGTTGTTGTTGTTTTTTTTAAAACACACAGAGCAGTGTGTGCGTGGAATGGGCTGCCAGCGATGGTGGTGGAGGCAGATACAATAGTGTCTTTTAAGAGACTCTTGGATAGGTACATGGAGCTTAGAAAACTACAGGGCTAAGGGTAACCTTAGGTAATTTCTAAAGTAAGTACATGTTCAGCACAGCATTGTGGGCCAAAGGTCTTGTATTGTGCTGCAGCTTTTCTATGTTCTAAACACTCTTGCCATTTTGTTATGTTCCTCAAAATGGATGACCTCCCATTCTTCCACATCCTCACACGCACACTCAACTTGCCTATCCAGCAAAAAGCCTCTTTAAATTTACATTCTCATAATCCCGTTTAGCTTTGTATCATTGACAAATTTGAAAAGAAGGCATTTGGTCCCCTCGGCCAAAACACTGATATACACTCAATGGTCTTCGCTGGTGTAGCCCATCCACTTCAAGGTTCAACTTGCTGAGCATTCAGAGATGCTCTTCTTCACAGCACTGTTGTAATGCGTGGTTATCTGAGTTACTGTCACCTTCCTGTCAGCTTGAAACAATCTGGCCATTCTCTTCGGAGCACTCTCATTAACAAGGCATTTTTACCCAAAGAACGGACGCACACCAGATTTTGTTTTTGTTTTGTCGCACCATTCTCTGTAAACTCTGGAGACTACTGTGCTTGAAAATCCCAGGAGATGAACAGTTTCTGAGATACTCTGACACCAACAATCATTCCACAGTTAAAGTCACTTAGATCACATTTCTTCCCCCATTCTGATGTGTGGTCTGAACAAATGAACCTCTTGACCATATCTGCATGCTTTTATGTACTGAGTTGCTGCCATATGATTGGCTGATTATATATTTGCATTAATGGGCAGGTGTATCGAATAAAGTGGCCAATGGGTGTAGATTGTGAATACTAGGGTCACAAAGAATTGATCCCTGTAGTACCCCCACTCTCCACATTTTGCCTTCTGTTCAATAACCAATTTTTTGTGCAAGTATATTAGTCCATTACCATATATTAGCACATATCATGTACTCAAACATTGCTGACCAACCTCCAAGAGCAACATTATGACAAGTCTAATGAAAATATCAATATACACACCAAATGTAAAACACACACAAAATGCTGGAGGAACACAGGACAGGCGGCATCTACGGCAATGAATAAACAGTCAACACTTCCGGCCGAGTCCAGATGAAGGATCTTGGCCTGAAACGTTGACTTTTCATTCATTTCCATAGATGCTGCCTGATCTCCTGAGTCTTTTCAGCATTTTACGTGAGTTGCTCTGGATTTCCAGCATCTGCAGAATCTCATGTGTTTACGATTATACCTAATCTATTGTTCACCGTTATCAATTTTACTATTCATATCCGCAATGGAATTGAGGATTAGTCAAACATTGTATTGTTAACATATACCAATGTTGATTCTGCTGAACTGCAGTATTATTCACAAGGTTCTACTGCTACACATAGGGATTCATACTTAGGTTCATTTATTTATCATATGTACTTTGAGATACAGTGAAATGTGTCCTTTGTGTTAACAACCAACATAACCTAAGGATGTGCAGGGGGCAGCCACAAGTGTCACCACACATTCTGGCGTCAACATAACAAGTCCACAATGTTCAGTAGAACAACACAAGCAACAATAGGAGCAACAGAACACGTCCCGTTCTGCCCTCCCATGCACACACAAGACAGTCCTCCAACCTCAGGACAGGCTCCAGCCTCCAGCACACTGGGCCTTCGACTCACAGTTAGAGATAAACAAAGTAAACGTTCACAATTTTTTTTCCCCCATGGGTAGGGGAGTCTAAAGTTTTAAATTGAGAAGAGAAAGATTTTAAAGAGAACAGAGGGGAAACATTTTTCACACAGAGGTTGGTAGGCATATGGAAGAAGCTGACAGGAAAGCTATTGAGGCAGGGACTATTAGATCATTTAAAATTCATTTAGAGAGGTACATCCTGATGCCACCTGCCTCCTGACTCCATATTTTCTGACCATATTCAATGGTCTGGTATTGAAGATATTTACTGTTAAGATGGGAAATAGCTTCTTCCCCCAGGCTGTGAGACTACTGAACACCCTACCACCATCCAGGTCTCATCACGTATGAAGCGCCAGTAGCGTTATACTATTCACCTTTTACTTTGTGTTGTAATGCACCTTATGATAAACTTCAATCTTCTAGAATATATTTTAATATTTGTTAATTTATTTGTGGTAATATTACTTTATATGCTGTGAGTGAGTTTTATGTACTCTGTTGTGCGCCTTGGTCCAGAAGAACTTTGTATCGTTTGGCAGTATACATGTATATGGTTGAATGAAAATAAACTTGAACTTGATCTATTGAATACACCTGTCTAACTTCTGTCAATGCATTTCCAGCAGTCAAATAGGATAGAACATATAGAGTAACTGGTAGGGCTTAAACCAGGGATTCCCAACCTTTTTGTGCCATGGATTGCTATTATTAATCAAGGGGTCCATGGACCCCAGGTCGGGAACCCCTGGCTTAATGAATGTTGATCAACAGAGAGATCCTGAAGTTCAAGTCCACAGCCCCCTGAAAGTGGAAACACAGGTAGACAGTCGTTAAAAAAAATACATGGCATGCTTGCTTTCATAGGTGAGGGCTTAGTTTGCAAGAACTGGATCATTACATTGCAACTTGACGAAACCCTGTATAGGCCCCACTTGGAGTAACGCGTTCAGTTCTGGCCGCCACACTGTAGGTTGTGATAACACTGGAGAGAGGGCAGAGGAAGTTCACCAGGATATTGTCTGCATTGGATAATTTTAGTTGTGAGGAGAGATTGAAAAGGCTGAGTTTGTTTCCCCCGAAGCAAAGGAGACTGGGAGTTGACCTGATGGAGGTACATAAAATTATGAGGCAAACATAGGGTAGATAGAATCTTTTTCTCATTGTAGGAGTACCAAAGACAAAAGAGAAAGGAGTGAATTTTATAGGGGATTTGAGGGGATTTTTTTTGCACACAATGTGGTTGATACATGCAACTCACTACCAGTGGAGGTATCATAGTTATAGTGACAAACACACAAACAATCCCAATTAGTCCATGCTGACCACAGCATCCTCCCTGCAGGTCCCAGTTGACCACATTCAGCCCACAACTTTCCAAGGCCTTCCCCACCACACACCTATCCAAATGCCTCCAAAATGTTGCAGTTGTACCAGCCTCGACCACTTCCTTTGACAGTTCATTCCAGCTGCTCACTACCCTCTGTGTGAAAAAGTTACCGGCGTGGTACCTCTCAGATGGTGGAGTGAGATGCATTCTCTATGTTTAAGACACATTTAGGCAGACACAAGGCATAGAAAGAAACAGATCCAATGCCAGCTAATGGGACTAGTGCACATAACTGCTAAGCTGTAGGTATTTCATTTTAGCAGTTCTGTGAGAGCAGTCTGTTCTGCTTTTAGTATGGTTGGCTTTGAGCTAAAGATAAGGGGCCATGCTGTGTAACTTAGGAATGTTATGTCAGCCATTCAGGATGGTGGAATTGGAAGATGGTTCTAGAGAGCACTTGGTTCAGAGGTTTTGGTGACACACACTGGTGTGGATCGGGTCTTTTTGGTGGGAGCTGGGAGAAGACAGGAGGAGAGATGGCTGAGGATGTCATCCCTATTACACAAGGTATTTCATACAGATGAATGGCTTCAAGGAGGAAGGACCAACACTCCCATGAGGGAACCCATTTGTTCAAGGTGAATTTTGAGCGACATTCAGAAGGTGGTGTGTGCTTTCACGTAGATCGTGGGTCCAGCAGGTGAGTAAAGGACAACTTCAAGATGAGCTCCAACTTATGAGCACATCTGGACTGGGTTAATTATGATAGGCCCTTTTTTTTCTTTTCTTTTTCTGAATAACTGCTTCATAAAGCTGAAATTTATGAATATACTTTCTTTACAATTGTAAGCAGTGTACGATCTGTTATTTCTTGTCGATGGGTAACTGTAAGTGGGCAGCATTTATACAGTATTCATTCAGAATATTTTCCGGCTCTCTGGGTCTGGTGGGACCCAAGTCATATCGACCCTAGATGTACACAGAGTTCAAGAAAGGTGGTTTTCTCACTGGAGGTCCATTGGCTTGTTAGCAAAGGACTAACCAGCCATGTTTCTAGAGACACCTGGTTAAAAGGGGCTTCATGTCAATGGGCAAAAATGTAAATGGTATGGAGAATTGAAGGCAAGTTTCTGTGTCCACATCTCTTCCATTTCCACCTCAAGAAAATTGAACATTGAACAGTACACTACAGATACAGGCATTTTGGCCCACAATGCGGTGCCAAACCAATTAAATTAGTAATCAAATAGCTGACTGAACTTATCTCTTCTACCTACACAATGTCCATATCCTTCTATTTTCGTCACAGTCATATGTCAGAGGTTCCCAACCTGGGGCCCACAGAATCCTTGGTTAATGGTAGAGGTCCATGGCATAAAAAAAGACTGGGAATACCTGATCTCAATCAAAAAAGAAAAGCAAAAATTACCCTTTTGAAAACTCTAGAGACCTTTATCTCCAAGTGTTCTTCTCTCTTCACATATCAATTACATTCCCTCTTACCCAGATTAAAATGACCAATCTATAATTCACTGGACACATCTAGCCACATTAAATATAGGAAACTAGAATATTCAATAAGTGCAATAGCACATTATCAATGGGGTAAAGCTAACCTGGCTAAACCAGGCTTACAGTGGGCAAACAAATCAGTGCTTCGTGACTTCTGCTTCACAATGTTAGGAAAAGCTGACATCGAAGGATCAGCTATCTAGCTATCCCAAGACACCAAGTCGTTTTTTTTTCTAACAAATACTTAATAACCCCTCTTCCACCACTTCTCAGGGTTCTTTCAGAATGAATCTGTGCAACAGGGGATGGACATTTTCTCCAGAACCCACTGTCGACATCAAGCACTCTTACATCACCTTCGATCTGAAATTTAGATGGCTAGGAGATATTCCTCTTTTCCCTAATAAGCTGCAGCTGCAATTCCAAGTGAGTGCAATGCTCTGTTTATCATTCTCCACATGTAGTCGTATGACTGCAGACCAGTGACAGTTTTATGGAGGAGGCTGATACTCTGAAGAAAATGGCTGAGATTGTCCAAAGCACTTTTTTATAGGATTATTTAGTCAGCCGATAAATTTAAATAGTGTCATCTTGGACTGGATTTGAACGAGTCCCAGAAATGAAAAGTCAAGGTCTAATCGACTGCAGCACCCAGTTACCAACTGTACCTAATAAAGTGGCCACTGGATGTATGCATGCGATCTGCTGATGTAGCCCATTCACTTGAAGGTTTTACATGTTGTGTTCAGAAATGCTCTTCTACACACCACTGTTGTAACATGTGGTTATCTGAGGTACTGTCACCTTCCTGTCAGCTTGAAACAATCTGGCCAATTTCCTCTGACCTCTCATTAACAAGACATTTTTGCCCACGGAACTACTGCTCACTTAACATTTTTCGCACCATTCTCTATAAACTCTGGAGACTGTGCATGAAAATACCAGATCACCTGTTTCTGAGATACTCAAATTACCTCAACTGGCACCAACAATCATTCCATGGTCAAAGTCAATTAGATCACATTTCCTCCCCATTCTGATGTTTGGTGTGAACAAGAACTGAACCTCTTGACCATGTCTGCATGCTTTTATGCTTTGAGTTGCTGCCACATGATTGGCCAATTAGATATTTGCATAAATGAGCAGGTGTACAGATGTACCTAGTAAAGTGGCACATTCATAGCCTCACATCATTGTAAAGCAATTAGGTACCTTTTGAACATTGTTACGTTTGAAATTGGGAAGCAAGGCCAGTTAAGAAGATCTGATGAGAAGCATGGCCAGATGTTTAGTGTGTTAACTAAGCAACAAACATTGACTCTGAAGCTCTTTATTTATATGAAGTATCCCTTACAGATCAGTCAGGTGTACTCATGCCCTTAGCCAGATTATCGTGGGTTCATCCAATCAAGAACCTAGATCATGAAAGGGCATCATGGTAGCGTAGAAGTTAGTGTGACACTGTTACAGTTCATGGCATCAGAATTTGGAGTTCAATTCTGACAGCAGCTGTAAGGAGTTTATATATTTTCCCTGTGTTCTCGTGGTTTTCCTCTGGGAGCTCCAGTTTCCTCCCACAGTCCAAAGATGTACCAGTTAATAGGTTAACTGGTCATTGTAAATTGTTCTGTGAATAGGATAAGGTTAAATAAGTAGAATGCTGGGTAGCACAGCTCATTGGACCAGAAGGGCCTGTTCCACGTTGTATCACTAAATAAATAAAAATCCATGCTAATACTCCACTGCAGCAGAGAATATACTGTAGACAAAAGAAATAGTAAACCAAAGTCCTGTTTGCTCACACACTGAATGTAAATAATGGGTGACTTTTGCGGGTTGTCCCCAGCACATCCTCAGATTTCACTGTATGCTCCAATGTACATAATTGATAAATAAATCTCATCTTATCTATGCCACATGCTCTGTGAAAGGTCAATGCTCAATGGAATGCCTGAACATCACTAAAAAAGCTTTCCACCTCATTTTCAGAATCAGGTTTATCATCACTGGCATGTGACGTGAAATCTGTTAACTTAGTAGCAGCAGTTCAATACAATACATAATATAGAAGAAAAAATATTAAGTAAATCTTATTCAGTATACTTTATACAGTATACTTATATTGAATGGATTAAAAATCATGCAAAACACAGAAATACCATATTTTTTTTAAAAAGTGAGGTAGTGTTCAAGGGTTCAATGTCCATTTAGGAATCAGACAGCAGAGGGGAAGAAGCTGTTCCTGAATCGCTGTGTGTGTGATTTCATATTTTCATCCAGCAGAAATTTTCATATTTCTGCTTGATGGAAACAACAGAAGAGCCTAGAGATGCTGGAAATCCAGAGCAACACATATAAAATGCTGGAGGAACTCAGCAGGTCAGACAGTATCTACGAAAAGGAATAAATAGTTGACATTTCGGGCCTAGATCCAGTCCAGATGAAGTGTTTCAGTTCAAAACGTCAACTCTTCATTCCTTTCCATAGATGCTGCCCGACCTACTGAGTTCCTCCAGCATTTTATGTGTTACTCTGCTTTGTGGGAGTTTGCTGGGATTATTTAATTAGCTGACATATCTCCAATGTGACTACAATGCAAAATTATTTCACTGGCTTTACATTAATAGGGAACACGCGAGAAGGCACTACATAAATACACAGACATGTTTACCTCGAATTTAAATTCTGAACGTACCTTTGCAAGCATTCTTTTTCGCTGGCTACTGAAGTTGAATCGCCCTTTCATTTCTTCAAGATACTTTTTAAAAAGTGCTTCATCCGATGCTTCTACATATTTACGGCTCAGCTGCACATAGCAGCGCCATTTGGCCGAATCAAAGCCCCAGTGGCAGGTTCTCTTATCCGGTAACCTGTGCGAGTGCAACACGAACTTCTGTGGGGAAAACATCATGTGACAGTCCACACACTGAATACAGGCGGCATCAGGGTGGTTGTAAAGGTGTGGCACAAATAAACCTTGGCATTTCCCAAGACACCAATGCTCGACCTCAAAACTGGACCCGTTCTGCAACTGGGAAAGGCCTGCTTTTCCGGGGAGTCGGCTGGCTTCAGGGGGCAGGGTACCAGGGTGAACCAGGGCATTGCATAACCTCTGAGCATCAGTCTGGGTTATAAGTCCACAGGATGGAGCGTTAAAAGGCAAGATGCCCAGGACCTTGAGAATCTGTAGCTGTTCTGCTGTACACCTTGAACAATAAATGTACAATTCATCACATACAGCATTGATCTGTTGTAGCGAGAAGTCTCGAAGCACTGAATTTAAGACTTGTGGCAAGCATAACCTCTTCTCTCCACCAACCATGAAACATGAGATAGACTCTCCCTCAAGTAACGTGTGTGTGAGTTCAGTTGAACTGTCTGAGGGTATAAGCAGTGGGCCTGGCAACGCAGGGGGTGATCTCATGGGCACAAGCACTCCTGGCGACATGCATTCTTGGGAACAACGGGCTGAGAACGCTGCTGGCCCACCAAGGGAACTCTGACTGCTTAGATGGAACTGTGCCAAGGTGTGTTTCAGGGCTGGGTTAAGATCCAAGGGACGGACTCCAGACAGCAGGCATGCTTTGGACATAATTGCATCTGTACCTGATGTCTCCTCGTCTCCTGGGGCTTGGCCGCATTCCTGCTTTACCCCGTGGGCTCTGGGCACGTTTGTAATTCTACCATCCAATGCCTTTCCTGCGTTGCGTCTCTCTCCTACTGCATCACACAGAGGCTCCTTCTTCACCATTACTTCGCCCAAGGTTATTCCACCTCTCACTCTCAAAGCTCCTTGTGCACTTGCCATCTTCACTGGGAAAACAGCCAGACAGCGTGCTTGTTAGATTTCCAGACACAATATGAAAGTGGCGCGTTCCTGTAAGAATCAGGAGACAATGATCTTCTGCGTGCGTTTCAACATATTGTAGTCACACATCATTGAACAATTTCTCAAAAGTCTCTGTTACTTCAGCCAAAGGATCAGATTTGACTGCTCCCACGTTGAAATATCCGCGTTGCATTAATCCAATCCCACCAATGATACAAAGACCACACACACATACAGCCAGCCAGACACAGAGACAGTCAGACAGACACACACACACACAACACACACGATCTGCTCAGCAGGTGGCGAAGCGACCTGCTTTTCTAATAAATTACTCAGCACTGATTTTGATCCGTGGCCAGACAGAAGGAAATACGCCTTCCAACCAGAAAGCACTTGGAGCCGGAGCGCTAATTCACGTGGGATATGCCAAATGCGCGCCCAACAGTCCCACGGCCGAATTCAAACAATCCTCTCCCTTCACACGGCTGACTTTCAAGCCAAACCAGCTCCGGCTGCGGGTCAATGACGGCAGACAGTGGATGGGGCGGGACAATCCTTCCAGATGCTGATCGTTCTGCCGACGGTTTGTATTCCCAATAGGAACCCCTTCCACTTCCAGTGGAGGATGAAGGCGATGGGGTGGGAAGGTGGGTGAGGGGAGGTGGAGGCGGCGGTAGGAGGAAAACCCTGCTGATTGACGTCTGACAAGCTAGACGCGACCCCTCTTCAAGGCAGCTACCGACACAGCCTGCTGCCTGTCCCGGGCCTCGGGCCTCGGGTCGCTGGACGCCGGGTGGGGGCTGTCACCAGTCGAGCCTCCCTCCTTTCTGGAAACCTTTCCCCTGCCGCCGCCTGCGAGCTGTTGAGATCGTCACGGTGAGTAGAGGTTTAGATCGGTCCGGATCTTCTCCTTTTCTCCACCCCCTCCCACCCCTAACTCCCCCCCCACCACTATCCCCTCCCCTCAGCGACACGCTCGCACCTTGCCCTCCGCCACGGCCATTGACACCGCTGGCGTGACGTCACCGCCGCGCAGAAAGTGCCGACGTCAGCGCTCGCCCACCCTGAAACGCCTACGTCGCACGCAGACACGCGCCGCGGATTGGAGGGGGAGGTGGGGCGGGGACCGTGTCTCGTGATCACGTGACCTGCGGCGGCGCCTGTGATCACGTGATCCATTGGAAGGTGGACCGTCTGCTCGTCTGGAGGAGTTTCCTGTCACAGCAGGAGGAAGTTTCCGAGACAGGGCGGGGTAAATTCCCCTGGTCAAACCCGCCGGCCTCATCGCTGTCAATGATGTAATATCGATTTGGTGTACGCAGTTTGCATGCAAAGCTTTGGCAATTCCTCAAAACCTGCAGAAGTTCCTGCTGAAACTGCTCCGACTGGTTATGTCGTGGTCTGGCACAGGAACATATGAAGCAGCACAGAGTAGTAGACTCTGCCCAATACTTCAGGGGCACCTTCGTCCCCAGCTGGCTGACTGGTGCCTCAATAACAAACTCTTCCTCTTATGTCAGTGAAACGAAAGACACCAGGGAGACTGCAGCCTGGAGCAACAGACACAAAATACTGGAGGAACTCAGCGAGTCAGGCGGCATCTATAAAGGTCTCGGCCAAAACGTCGACTCTTCATTTCCTTTCCTAGATGCTGTCTGGTCTGCTAAGTTCCTCCAGCATTATGTCAATGAAACTAAAGAAGTAATTGTTGACCAGGAAGGGGAAGGAGTGCAAATATGAGCCTGTCTACTTTTGGGGAATTGATGGTAGACAGGGTCAGCTGCTTTAAATTCCTAGCTGTTAGCACATCAAGTGACCTGCCTTGGACCCAGCCATGCCTGGACCCAAGTTAGGGGGGCACCCCTTATCACTGAATGCTTTAACAAAATTCCACAGGCATATGGTTGAAAGTATCCTGACTGGTTGCCTCAAGGACGGGTATATCAGTTCAAATGTAGACAAACTTAAGAAGCTACAGAGATTTGTGGACTCTGCCCAATACCTCACAGGCACATCCCTACCCAGTATTCTCCATCTTCAATGAGTATCATAACTTTATACTGGTCGAGAGGCTTGTGAGTTTCTGGAGATCCCAAGAGTGATGTGTCTGGAGTTTAACTCCTGGTAGGGCCACCGATGGTGTTAGATGGTGACACATCACAATGGCAGTGAAGATCTAGAAAGGCTGCAGTGGTGAAGTTGTCTCCAGTTGTCTTGCATTTCATGACACTGGACCCTGATGCCAATCTGTCAAGGACTGTGTGGTGGCTGCCCGTCATCCATCCCCACATTAAATGAAGTCATGCACAGGTGTTCTCCATTAGGGGAAAACCCCCTTTGGAGAACATTATACTTAACACAAGTAATTGCACTACTGGTGGAGTGGTGCCATAACAACAACCTCTCCAACCGATGTCAGCAAAACTAAATAATTGATTGTTGACTTCAGGAGGGGGAGGACGGGTGATCTCGTCTACATTGCAAAATTGGAGGTGGAGTGGGTCATCAGCTTTAACTGACCGGACATGAACATATCAAATGACCTGTCCTAAACCCAGCACAAAGATACAACCAAATGCACCAATGGTCTTTACTTTCTTAGAAGGTTAAGCCATGGCACCACATCCCTAACAAGTTTCTACAGTCATACGATTGAGAGTGGCCTGACTAGTGTATAACATCAATTCAAGTGCACAGGAACATAAGAAGCTGCAGAGAGTAACGGACTTAGCCCAATGCATCACTGGCACATGCATCCATCCCCATCATCAGTAGCATCTACAGGATGTGGTGCCTCAAGAAGCCATCATCCATCAATGATCCCCACCATCCAGGCCATGCCATCTTCTCACAGATTCTGTTCAGGCAAGCGGTAAGGAAGCCTGAAGTCCCACACTAGCAGATTCAAAAACAACTATCCCTTCAACTATTTGGTTCTTGAATCAGCCTGCATATCCCTAATCACTACCTCATAATGTGGTAGACCACATTATGACCACTGCACTACAATGAAATTTGTCAATTTGTTCTAATTGTGTTTCTTCTTGTAAAATTTTGTATAATTCATGATTAAGCTATGTGTTTTCTTGCAGATGTTATGTATCTCCTGCTATGTGATGCTGCTGCAAGAATGCTTTCATTGTACCTGTACGTACATGCATTTATACATATGATAATAAATTTCACTTTGACATCCAGTTCTGTGTAATAGGAGATTGTTCAACACTCACCTACAGGGAGTCAGGAGGTGCTAGATGAGCCAAACTTATGGCTTCCTTCCACGATGCCTTCTATTCACCCATTGTAGAGAGACAAGTCACACACTGGATGCTCCTTCTCTGTTTTGAGTGGTCGGAGACCAGCAATCTGTCACTAGAGATGTTACATTCATTTTCAAGGATGTTTCATGGAATTTGCTCAGACGATTACCCAAGGAAATGTCTTACTGTGCTGTGGCTTCTTTCAGGACTTTGGTGTCAGATTAATAGATGGTGTGAGCAACCCACTCTTGATCAACAGACTCTTGTCAGTTGATCATGGTCTTTAGGTTTAGGGACAGTAGTTACCCTTCAACCATCAGGCTCCTGAACTAGCATGGGCAAGTTAACTCACCTCAACACTGAACTGATCACTGAACACAACCTATGGACTCACTTTCAAGGACTCTACAATTCATATTTTCAGTATTTATTTGTTGGTTTTGTATTTGCATAGTTTGTCTTTTTGTGCATATTGTTGCTTATCGGTCCTTGTGTGTACTTTCTCATTGCTTCTATTGTTGACTCTTTCACCAGACCGGGGCAAAGACATTATGTATGTATATACGTATAGCTCTTTGTTGCTATCCATTACTTAGTGTAATGAAACAACTTACACTTAACAATTTACAGCTTCAGACTCAGATCTTAACCATTGTAGAGGAATTGGCCATGTCCCTGATAACCCTGTCCAAGTTTTACAATTGACAGTACAGAGTCCTATCTGGTACAGCAGCTGCTCTGTCCCAACCACAAGAAATTACAGAAAATTGTGAATGCAGCCCAATCCAACACCAAAAGCAGCCTCCCCACATCCCCCCCCTCCCCCCACTGACTCCCTGTACACTTCCCACTGCCTTCAGAAAGCAGCCAACATAATCAAGGACCCCTCCCACCCAGGTCATTTTCTCTTTTTCACCCCTCTCATCAGGCAAAGATGTAATGATGAGGCTTTATAAGGAATTGTTCAGACCGGACTTAAGAATACTATGGCAACACGAGTGAATCTGCAGATGCTGGAAATAAATAAAAAAACACGAAATGCTGGCAGAACTCAGCAGGCCAGACAGCATCTATGGGAGGAGGTAATAACGACGTTTCGGGCTGAAACCCTTCATTAGGAGTCCTGATGAAGGGTTTCAGCCCGAAACGTCGTTATTACCTCCTCCCATAGATGCTGTCTGGCCTGCTGAGTTCTGCCAGTATTTCGTGTTTTTTTAAGAATACCATGAGCAGTTTAGGGCTCCTCATCTAAGAAAAGATGCACTGGCATTGGAAAGAGTCCAGAGGAGGTTCACAAGAATAATTCCAGAAATGAAAGTGTTAATGTATGAGGAACGTTTGATGGCTCTGAGCCTCTAGTCACTGGAGCTTCAAACAATGAAGGGGGATCTTATTGAAACCTATCAAGTATTGAAAGACTTACTATATGGAGAGAGGAAGTTTCCATTTGTGGGGCAGTCTAGGACCGAAGGGCACAGTCTTGGAATAATGGGATATTCCTTCAGAACAGAGATGAGGAGGAATATCTTTAGCCAGAGGGTGGTGAATCTGTGGAATTCATTGCCACAGACAGATGTGGAAGCCAAGTCATTGGATATATTTAAAGCAGAGGTTTCATTGCTTCTTCTTTAGTCAGGATGTCAAAAGTTACAGGGAAAAGGCAGGAGAATGGGGTTGAGAGGAATAATAAATCAGCCATGATGGAATGGCAGAACAGACTCGGGCCAAATGGCCTGATTCTGTTACTTCGTCTTATGATCTTATGGCGAGATACCTAAGCCTAAACAGGCTCAAGACTGCTTCTCTCTTGAATGATTATCGAACGAACTGTTTGTATGATAGAGAAACTCTTGACCTCTCGTTCTACCTCATCATGGCCCCTGTACCTTGTGTGCTGCACATAAGCACAGTGCTTAGTGTAATGCTTTGCACTGCCTGTGATCTGGTTTCAAACCCATTGCTGGTTTTTACATTCTCCCCATGACTGCATGGATTTCTTCTGGGTGTTCCCGTTTCCTCCCACGTTCCAAAGACATGCGGATTAGGATTAGTGAGTTGTGGGCATGCTTTGATAGCGGCACTTGCAGACTGTCCCCTGCACATCCACAGACTGCTGGTCATTGACACAAATGACACATTTCAGTCTATGTTGCGATATACGTGTGACAAATAAAACAGATCTTTAATCTTGACCTGTATTGCACTTCTGCGTGAGTACAACACTTTATTCTACATCGTACTGTATTTTACTTTCCTTTTTACTACCTCAGTGAATGGAATGATCTGTCTCGATGGCACACAAGCAAAAGCTTTTCACTGTATCTCAGTACATGTGATGATAATAAGCTAATTAACAATTCTCCAAACCCTGAGCTAAGAATCCTCTTGCTCCCAATGGCTGCTGCCAGGTTATCACTACTTGTATTTCTGATATCACTCAAGTTAATGTTCAAGTTTAATTATCATTCATCCTTACATGAATACCCAAACAAAACACATTACTCCAGGTCCAAGGTACAAAACACAGTATCAACAGTCATGCACCGTACAAGACAAATATTGCACATATAAGACCGCAATAAAATACAATCACACCATGACTCCATGAATGTTGCAGCAGTCATTTGAACACATTACGCTTGTCTTTGGCTGAGTTAACACTGGGGTCCAACATGGATGCCATGTTATACCACCTCTGGCTCTCCGGTGGAGCACTCAACTACAATGCCTCCCCTTGAGCAGCTACAAACAGGCAACTGCACAGCTCAAGGCCAAGTCCTCACTACTGCCCTGCAGTTCATTCGAAGTACATTTATTATCAAAGTATGCTTACATTATACAGCCTTGAGATTCATCTAATTTCAAAGTGTTCAATGACATGCCAATGACAGTCCTGAATTGAATTTGAATTGACTTTATTACTTACATCCTTCATGTACATGAGGAGTAAAAGTCTTTACGTTACAATGATAGTAATTTATAATAAATATTATGTATGACAGGGTAGTCAATATAACGTAGAAATACCTTTCTGAAATGATCTGTACAAAAACAGTGTAGACAGGGCACATTTGTTCCTTTTACTTACAGGCTCCGATTTAACATCTGCTGCAACCACACAAGCTCAAGTTCAAAGTTTATTATCGAAGCATGTAAACCTTCAGTAGCCACTTTATTAGGAACACTTTATACCAGCTAGTTAATGCAAATATCTAATCAACA
The DNA here is from genome assembly GCF_048418815.1 of Hemitrygon akajei. Taxonomy (NCBI): domain Eukaryota; kingdom Metazoa; phylum Chordata; class Chondrichthyes; order Myliobatiformes; family Dasyatidae; genus Hemitrygon; species Hemitrygon akajei. The sequence goes on from NC_133126.1 coordinate 194,326,599, forward strand.
ATCATCTGGCAGCAACACAATACATAAAAGCATGCAGACATGGTCAAGAGGTTCAGTTGCTTTTCAGACCAAACATCAGAATGGGAAAGAAATGGGATCTAAGTGACTGACCATGGAATGATTGTTGGTCCCAGACGGGGTGGTTTGAGTATCTCAAAAACTGCTGATCTGGGATTTTCGGGCAGCAGTCTCTAGAGTTTACAGAGGATGGTGCAAAAAACAAAAAAAAAGTGAGTAGCAATTCTGTGGGTGAAAATGCCTTCTTAATGAGAGAGGTCAGAGGAGAATGGTCAGACTGGTTCAAGCTGACAGGAAGGTGACAGTAACTCAAGTAACCACACATTACAACAGTTGTGTACAGAAGAGTATCTCTGAACGCACAAAATGTCAAACCTTGAGGTGGATGGGCTACAGCAGCAGAAGACCACAAACATATTCAGCGGCCAGTCTGTTAGGTAGAGGTGGTATCCAGTAATGTGCTCACTAAGTGTAGATCACCAAGTCTTAGCACATTGCTATTTGAAAAAGCTTGTCAAGTCTTCGATTGGTTTAAAGATGCTTTAGAGTTACCTGAAAGAGATGGGGGACATTCTATATAAATCCAAGTATTCCTTTTGATATTTTTCTTTAAATGCTCTGAGGCGTCATTATGGCATAAAAGATACTGTGTTGAAACCTAGCAAATTTTTAAAGGCCTAGATAGAGTGGAAGGTAAGAGGACATTTACAGTAGTAGGAAAGCCTAGGACTAGAGGGCACCACCTCAGAATAGAAGGACAGAGATGAGGATTTTATTTAGGTGGTCAGTCTGTGGAATTATTACCACAGACGTCAATGAAAACCAATATACTTAAAGCGGAGGTTGATAAATTCTTGATTAGCAAGGGTGTCAGAGGTTACAGGGAGAAGGCAGGAGAATGGGATTAAGAGGGATATAAATCAGTCATGATGAAATGGTGGAGCAGACTCAATGGGCCAAATGGCCTAATTCTGCTCCTATGTATTATGGTCTTATGGTGAGTCTGTGGAACGTATTGCCACAGAAGGTTTGATATATTTAAAGCGGAGATTGACAGGATCTTGATTAATAAGGGCACCAAAGGCTATGGGAAGGAGGTAGGAGAATGGGATTGAAAGGGAAAATACATTAGGCATGATTGTCTAACAGACTCAATGGGCAGAATTGCTCCCCTCCCCTACCTGGCATTACCATGATCTCACAGCCCTCCCCAGTCCACCAATCACCTTGGAATCCTTTCTCACCACTGCCACTCCCCTCTTTACACTGGCCATCACCCCTCTCCACTCTCAGTCCTGAATCAATGGTTCCGTTCTTCCCACAGATGCTGCTCAACCTGTTCAGTTTCTCCAGTAGATTGTTTGTTGCTTCCTGTTTATACTTGTTCAGGCTAATTGCTCAGGGCATACGTCACTTTCTGAGATTGTCAATAATTCAATTCTCTTGAGGTATGATGCACTTGGGTGATATCTTGGTGGAACTTGTGAAAAATTCAAGGTTATCACATCAACAGAATGTAGGAGAATGAGGTACAACCTTACAGAAGTGTTTAAAATTTGAGAATCACAGATAAATGGATGGCAATGATCTTTTCTCCAGGGTAGATGAGTACAAAAATAGAGGTGAGAGGGGAAATATTTAAAAGAGTCCTGAGGAGCGACTATTCCACACAGAGGCTAGTATAGTTTTTCATAAATTCTATTGTATTTCTTTATTTTCCTGTAAATACCTGCAAGAAATGAATCTCAAGGTAGTATGTGATGATGGATGCACACTTTGATAACAAATTTACTTTGACTGACTATTACACAGAGAGGCAATAGCTGTGCCTTCAGCCAAGCAGGGAAGGGCACCTTCACAAGAGAACACAAACCGGTCTGGAACGTAGATGCAAACGGAATGAACAATCTGTTCTTCCAGGCCTCCTGCAAATCAAACATTTGGTAACATCACCTTTCACCTTTCTGCTAACTTCCTACGTTAAACAAAGTCACACACAGGCGTTGTCCATTAAGGGAATCCACACTTGCATCCAGTTATGTGGATCCCAGGGGAGTCAGCTCCTACACCCACCTTAAGACCCACCAAACACTGTAATTGGGACTAGCTTGGGTGAGGCATTTTTGTTGGGGTGGACTTGTTTCAATGTAGTACAACTCTATAACTCTGTGAGCTCCATAAGTTTCCTCTTTTTTCACATTAATTCAAGGATGGAGGTGACATTGGTGGTCACTCTTCGCTTGAGTATGCTTAAAGAAAGAAGATGCTAGCACGGGGGCTTGAGTGTGTCCTGGATAGACATGACTGTGTCGTCATTTGAAACTATTGTCTGTGGATTGTGTGAATCCTGTAAAACTGTAGTATTAGAACACAGAAATTTACAGCACATTACAGGCCCTTCGGCCCACAATGTTGTGCTGACCATGTAACCCACTCTATAAACTGCCTAGAATTTCCCCAGCACATAACCCTCTATTTTTCGATTGTAATTGTATTTTAACAATGTGATGCTGGAATCACTGATAAAATTTCCTTTGGAAAAGAAAAGGAGTAAGCACCCAAGAATCAGAATCAGGTTTAATATCACTGGAATTTGTTGTGAAATCTCTTACTTTGCTACGGCAGTATATTGCATTGTATAATAAAAAAACTATAACTTACAATAAGAAATATATGTATATAATTAAATAAGTACTACAAAAAGAGCTAAAATACTGAGTGCATGGGTTTATGGATGATTCAGAAATCTGAAGGCGGGGGGGAGGGAAGAAACTGTTACTAAAATGCTGAGTTTGTGTCTTCAGGTCCTTACTTCCTCCATGATGGTAGCAATGAGAAGAGAGCATGTCCTAGGTGATGGGGGTCCCTAATGATGGATACAGCGTTTTGAGATACTGCCTTTTAAAAGTATCCCCGGTAATGGGGAAGCGGGTGCCCATGATGGAACTGGCAAAGTTTGCAACTTTCTGCAGCCTTCCCCGATCCTGTACAGTGGCCCCTCCACACCAGACAGTGATGCAATGCGATGAATTTTGTTCCACCATCCCACTCTGGTGTAACATTTAAATATTTACATGCTCCAGAACTGAGCCAATTAACAACAGTGAGCAGCACTACCATCTTTCAATATGGCAAAGCATTCAAGGTACCAGATAAGTAAATACACTTCTCCCAACTGCTTCAACAAATTTTGAAAGCACGTCCTAAAATCAGCTTTTTCTGATCCCGTGTCCCCCTCATAACTGTCAGTAATGCAACTTGTCAGCTGATGTGACACGGAAAGGAGGGAGGAAAGAACAGTGTAAAAGAAGCAACATGCATAACACTTAGAACATTGAACATAGAACACACCACAACAAATTCCTAACACATATACATACGCTCTGTAGCCTCTTTTTTCAGGCACTTCCTGTCTGGCACCAACTGTTATGCCGTGCTAAAGTCACTTAGATCATATTTCTTTCCCACTCTGAAGTTTGGTCTGAACAAGTGAACCTCTTGGCCACATCTGCATGCTTTTATGCATTGAGTTGCTGCCACATGATTGGGAATGGGAAATAGAATCGAAACGGGTGGCCACCAGGTCATCCCACTCTTTGAGGCAGACGGAGCAAAAGCACTCTACGAAGCGGTCTCCCAATCTACATCAGATCTGACCGATACGCAGGAGGCCACACTGGGGACACCAGATACAGTAGATGACCCCAACAGACTCACAGGTGAAGTGTCACCTCATCTGGAAGCACTGTTTGGGGCCCCAAAATGGTAGTGAGGGCGGAGGTGTAGAGGGAGGCGGGGCTTGCAAGGATAAGTGCTGAGAGGGATGAAACACCCCAGTTTCCTCGGCTGTGTAAGTCTAGGGAAGGTACTCTCAAGTCCCGACAAACTCATGAGATTGAGACCCCACTTTGTGTGGAAGCTGTGTGATTTGGTATCCTGTTACAAATTAGTGCCACAGAGTAACAGTGTACTGCATACGATTAAAGGAATTATATTTATGAATCTTAACTAAAGGGCTAGTAAAGAATAACAAAAAGAAAAGGACCCGTTCTAATTTAACAGTCAAATGTGCGTACGTTGGAGCTCATCTTGAACTTCTCTATCACTCACACGCTGGGCCCTCAATCATTGTGAACGCCGACATCACCTTCCAAACGTCACTCACAATCCATCTCAAACAACCAGGTCTCCCACCAGATCATATGCTATGACCGGATCTCCCAGCATCTCCTCTCTTCATCTTCCACCGAACAAAAGCCCAAAACCAACCTTACTGTCCCTCACCGAGAAAACCTCCCCCGAACTGGATGGCACACATTTCACGTCATCCCTTATCTTCAGCAATAACCCAAACAGGCCACAAGCAAAACAGAGCTGCTAAATGAAATACCTGCAGCATAACAGTAAAGATGTGAACCAGGGTATTACAAGGATATCAATGGGGAGAGATGAGTGGACAGGGGAGTTGCATTGTGAGCAACCACTGTGGAAAGCAGAGGAGAAGGAAAGATGTGTTTGATGGTGAGATCCTGTTCAAAATGGCGGAAGTTATTGGAGAATTATGTGCTGCATGTGTGGGGACGCAGGTGAGGACAAGAGGAACCCTATCCTAGTGTGGCAGCAGGAGGATGGGGTGAGGGCAAATGTAGGCGAAATGGAAGGGATGCGGGCGAAGGCAGCATTGATGGTGGAGGAAGGGAAGCCCCTTTCTTTGAAGAAGGAGGAGAATTCAGATGTTCTGGACTGAAAGGACTCATCCTGTGAACAGATGTGGTGTAGATAGAGGAACTTTACATAGCCCTCCATTTTCCCATCATCCATGTGCCTGTCTAAGGGTCTCTTAAATTCCCCAAATGTATCTGCCTCTTCCACCACCCTGGCAAGGTGTTCCATGCACTCACTTGTTGAGAAGTGAGTTATCTACAGCCAAAAGCAGATGAACTTTGAGATACACTCTCTGCAAAACACAAATACTCACCCTAATGATAGTAGCTGAGTGTTGTGTCTGTTCATGAATCTCTGTATTTTTGTTGTCTAACACAAGAATGAGATCCATTCATGTTGAAATGATGATGCATTCCTGAACTGAATAAAAGAGAAGCAAGTTTATTTTTAAATGCGAGAGGTTCTGCAGATGCAAGAAACCTTAAGCAGCTCACACAAAATGCTGGAGGAATTTGCTCACCGAGTTCCTCCGGCATTTTGTGTGTGTTGCTCATATCTTTTTTTAATCCCTTTTGAGGATGTGGGAATGATTTTCAGCTACAACATTTATCACCCTTGAAAAGGTGGTAATCAACAGCTTCTTAAAAACACATGGTGAAGCTTTGGGACCTTCCTCCTCAAAGACTTATTAAATAATATTGACACTCAGTGCCACTTTATCAGGCACGAGTGTATCTAAAAAATGGCCACTGAGTTTATGTTTGTAGTCCATCCACTTCAGTCCTCTTCCTACACCTCAACATCTCCTTGTTCAAGTTTACATTTAATTATCATTCAACCATCCACGTACTGTCATCATCATCATTATATGGGGTCATGGCTTAAGGGTGAAAGGTGAAATGTTTATGGGGAACATGAGGGAAAACATCTTCACAGGCGGTGGTGAGACTGTGGAATGAGCTAACAGCACGTGATACAAGCAAGCTCGATTGCAACGTTTAAGAGAAATTTGGGTAGGTACATGGACAGTAAGGATATGGAGGGCTGTGATCCTATGGTCCGGGTCGATAGGAATAGGCAGTTTAAATGGTTTCGGCATGGTTTAGATGGGCCAAAGGTCCTGGTTCTGTGTGGTATTTCTCTTTGACTCTATGACTCTATGTGCAGTGTCATATGATGTAGGCAATCAAGGTCTTTGACCATAATTGTTCTCGACAAATTTTTCCACAGAAGTGTTTTGCCATAACCTTCTTCAGGACAGTGACTGTACAAGATGGGTGACCCCAGCCATTATCATTACTCTTCAGAGATTGTCTGCCTGGCATTGGTCGACATATAACCAGGACTTGTGATGTGCACCAGCTGCTCATACAGCCATCCACCACCTGCTCCCATGGCTTCACATGACCCTGATCGGTGAGGCGGGGGTGGGGGGCTAAGCAGGTGCTACGCTTTACCCAAGGGTGACCCTCAGGATCGTCTTACACCTCCTTCGGTCGATATGTACTTCCACCCAGCCACCCTATACATGAATATAGCCAAAGAAAACAGTGTTCAAAGGTGCAAAACTCATTATCAACAACACACCGAACATATCACATAGCACAGAGAATTACAATAGCAGAAAACATACAGACAGAAAATATACATAACCAAATCCAAGAGTGACGTGGCCTGTAGATTGATGGTGCATGATGGTCCAGCTTGTCTTCCACTGACCAATCGCTAGAGGGCCAGCCCAGAACCCAAAATAGAATTTGCACAGAGGCTTCTCCTCTTTCCCACACTGTCTCCTCTCCTGGATGGCTGCAACAGGTGACTCCGCGGCATGAGGGTCTGGTCCATGCCACAACCAACACAACGCAGTTCCCCCGCCGTTCGTCTCGCCGATGAACCAGTGAATCAAACTTGTGGTATTCAGCATTACCAATGTCCTACAGGGTCCTGCAATCACAAGAAAAACATCCGAGACAATCACTTGCACCTTTTTTAGACCATATACCACCTCGCCACAACAACGGTACAGGTGACAATGCAACATTGGTACACAAATTACACAGGTCCATCATGATCAAGCAACTTGCTGAAGCGGTGAACATGCAATACTTAACATTCTTAATACTCAACTGTAAAACAAGCTGATAAGCTGGAAAATATCAACATTAAGAAAGATGATGTGCTGGAACTTCTGACAAACATTGGATAGGTAAGCCCCATGACCAGATAGGATATTGCCCAGGTTATTATGAAAGCGGGGAAAGAGATTGCTGCATCTTTGGCAATGATCTTTGATCCCTCACTGGCTACAGGAGTAGTACCAGATGATGGCAAAGTAGCAAATGTTATTCCTTTGTTCGAGAAAGGCAATAGAGATAATCCTGGGAATGTTGTTGTTGTTTCGTATGGCATTCACACTTACAATTAATGTGTGGTCCGGGAGGAGCAGGTGCGAGTCTGTCCATTCGGGAGCCAGGGTTGGATCAATCTTCATCTGGCATCTCGTCCAAAGCCATTCCAACATTAGTGGCCCCTAGCTGGCATTGCCTGATGGAGTCTTTGAAGCATGGTAGCCTCCATAGGATACCAACATGCTGATCCAGGTCATGCAAGATCCTGGGAATTATACACCAGTGAGTCATACATCAGTGATGGGCCAAACCATTGGGGTGGACTCCAAGAGAAAGAATTTACGACCATTTAGAAGAGCATAGTCTGATTAGGGATGGTCAGCATGGCTCTGTGAGGAGCAGATTATGCCTCACTGGCCTGAACCAATTTGTTGAGGAAGTAACAAATCAAATTAATGAAGGTAAATCAGTGGATGGGGTGTATATGGAAATTAGTGTGGCATGTGACAAGATTCCCCATCGTAGGCTCCTTCAGGAAGGAAGGGATTGAGGGAATATTGGCTGTTCAATTCAGAAGAGTGTGAGTTGACTTTAGGACTTCAAGTCCTTGAGAAGGTTGTGGTGAGCTATGTTCTTCAACCACTGCAGTCCTTGAGGTATGGCTACACCCACAATGGTGTTAAGGAGGGAGTTCCAGCATCTTGAAGCAGTGACAGTGAAGGAACAGTGATAGGTTTACAAATTCTAACAGAGGAAAACTTCCAGAGATAGCATTCCATAACATGGTCTACATGCTCAAAGTTCAAAGAAAATTTACTATCAAAATGCATATATGTCACCATATACAACTCTGAGATTCATTTTCTTACGGCCAATCACAATAAATTCAAGAAACACAATAGAATCAATGAAAGACCACACCCAACAGGACAGACAACAACCAACGTGCAAAGGACAACAAACTGTGTAAAAGAAACCAAAGAAATAATAATAATAAATAAATAAGCAATAAATATTGAGAACATGAGATGAAGATCCTTTGAAATTGTCCATTGGTTGTGTGAATAGTTCAGTGATGGGGTAAGTGAAATTATCGTCACTGGTTCAAGAGCCCAATGGTTGAGGGGTAGTAATTGTTCCTGAACATAGTGGTATGAGTCCTGTGAATTCACTCAGCCAAGCTTGTATATATTTAGGTGCCTGTTCGCTTGCCCTAAGAGCCAATAGAATTCTAAGGTCAACTAAAAGGGTAGCCAATCAGGAACGAGGCAAGGGGTCTATATAAAGGTGAGACCTCCCAGAGAGCAACATCAGCAACTGCGCTCTGAAGATGTTGCCTTGACTGCTGATGAAATGTCTGCAAGCTAATTTGCCAAGCTCGGCAAACACTGCAACATCAAATACTGAGGTAGTGATTAGGGTTGTGCCGGTTGCTTCAAGAACTGAATGGTTGAAGGGAAATAGTTGCTCTGTGTGGGCCCTCAGGGTTCAGTACATCCGGCCTGATGGTAGCTGCAAGAAGATGGCATGGCCGGGTATTATGTGTGAAGCCAAGCAGAGCTGCAGAACGGATGCTGCTAATAAGAGAGAGATAAAAGAAAGCCATCCAAAATGCTAATGAGAAAGAGATAACGAGAGAGAGACACATAATTCAGTATTTTGGCGTCTGCAGTGATACCGCCACGGACATTTTGCTTTGAACATGAACTGCTCGTTAACACTCTTGCTGAGACAAAAGGAAGTGGTGAAGTTTGATGGACAGGTGATACCCCATCGGGGGGGGGGGGGGATAAAATAGGGGTTTGCTAAGACACAGGCAGACACGCCACCAGACCCTGAAGAGAACACTGTGCCCCCACAAGTTGGTGGGAGTTTGGAGGACAAATTCGCGGGAATCGGCCAGAGGCTCACAGGGTGAAAATGTACGACCGGTGGGGAGCTGTTGTGTGTCCACCCTTGGCTGGGTGACGGGTTCACCACGGAAGAACGGTCGCATCTGGAATGGAGGGGTCACAGTCGGTGACCACAACGGGACAAGAAGACAACGGAAGGTTTGCCTGAAATTTCAGCTGTATCTCTCACTTTCTCTCTCTCTCCAACAGTACCACAACAACTACCTCGAACTACACTAAACTGAACTGAACTCTGCTTCACTTGAAGGCTGATCATTTACCCCTAGACTTCGCTAGAGCTTGGCAGATTCCTATTCCCATATTTCTGTGTATATTATCATTGCTAACCTGTTACATTTATATCTTTGCATTTAGTGTACTGTATTACTTAATTTACTAATAAACTTTATGAGTTTCTAGTAATTACAGACTCCAACGAGTGTTCCATTCCTGCTGGTTTGACAACCCAGTTACGGGGTACGTAACACGGGATAGTGGGGATTTTTGATGATCAATCCTGTAGATTATGGTGGGGAGGGATATGACTGTGATGTATTGGACAGAGTCCATTACTCTCTGCAGCTTCTTACATGCCTGTGCATGGCCATGATGCAACACTTTTCATACTCAAGTTACTTGGAAATGCTGATGTACGAATCATTTCCAGTAACTCTATGTTTAACTCAACGTTCTAATTTATCACTTATTACACTTAATCATGAGACCCACAGCTTGACCTGAATACCACCCACGGGAGGTGAACTGACCAGGGTCATAGGGGCTATAATCTTCTGAGTTCCAAACTCAAGGTCTTCTTTCTGCAGTGAACGTTCCCAGGTATTCATCTCTGGTGGCCTCAATTACCCCTCTTTTTTATGCTTTCCTCTGATCCTCCAGAAGGTCCATTCACTCACCTGTGACCAGGACACTCGTGACTCTGAGGTCTGTCATCCGAGGGTCGGGTCAACAAGATCAATCTGCTCGATTGTCCCCACGTCCACCCTTAGCCAACTGGGCCTCCACTGAGGTTGAGCGACCTTTCACAATCAGTTTGGTGAGCTGAGGCCACCATCTGGTGCTGTCTTCTTTCCAATTCTGCTTTGTATCAGGCTAGAGCTGGATGTTCACTTCAGGAAGACGCAGGAGGTAGTGTGGGAGAGAACAGAGAGACAGTAGGTGCACTGGGCTGGGGGCTGACCCCCGCAGGCTGGCTCTCCCATCAGTGCTTGGGTACTTGTTAATATTATTTTTGTGATTGTATGTGCTATCATAACTACATGTGCTATGTGTGACTGCATTTACTGTGTTTTGCACCTTACCTCAGAGCACTGTTTCGTTTAGCTGTATACATGGGTATGGTTGAATAACAATTAAACTTAACTTGAAGAGTGAACATGTATCAGTCAAAATTGGGGCATCTGCAGTGGAGAGGGCTAGCAGTTTTAAATTCCTGGCCGTTAACATATCAGATGACCTATCCTTGGCTGAGCACATGGATGTAATCACAAGGAAGGCTTTACTCTTTTTTTATAAGGTTAAAGGGATTTGGTTCATTACCAAACACTGTGACAGGATTCTACAGATGTACTGTTGGAAGTACCCTCACTGGTCTGGTACAGCGATTCAACGCTCAGGAGTATAGGAAGCCGCAGACAGCAGTGGATTGTGTCCAATACACCACAGGCACATCCATCCCCACCATCAGCAGTATCAACAGGGGGCAACATCTTTTATCAATGACTGCATCTGGGGTATTGTATACAATTCTGGTCGCCCTCTTATAGGAAGGATGTTGAGGGTTTGGAGAGGGTGCAGAAGAGGGTTACCAGCATGTTGCCTGGTTTAGAGGGCATGTGCTATCACAAAAGGTCGGACAAACTTGGGTTGTTTTCTCTGGTGCAGTGGAAGCTGAGGCTTATAAGGTTATGAAAGGCATAGATAAAGACAGACTATTGTTTTTCCCAGGGTTGAAATGTCTAATACCAGAAGGCATGCATTTAGGGTAAGAGGGGGTAATTTCAAAGGAGGTGTGGGTGGCAAGTTTTTTACACAGAGCGTGGTGGGTGCCTGGTTGCTGGTGGAGGCAGATATTTTAGGGACTTTTAAGAGACGTTTAGATAGGCAGATGAATGTGAGGGAAATGGAGGGATATAGACATTTTGTAGGAAGAAGGGATTAATTTAGTTGGCCATTTGATTGATAATTTAATAGGTTCAGCACAACATTGCGGGCTGAAGGGCCTGTTCCTGTGCTGTACTGTTCCATACTGTATGTTCTGGGCTATGTCATCTTCTCGCAAACCATCAGGCAGAAAGTACAGAAGCCTGAAGACCCACATCAGGTTTCAAGACCAGGTACATCCCTTCAACCATTCAGTTCTTGAACCAAACCACAAAACCATAATCATTACGGTTTAGCATCACTGTGACCACTTTGCAGTTAAAAGGACTTCATTTTTCACTCCTTCTTCTCTTTTCTTCTATCCCCCACTCCGTCCTCTGACCTCTTCTCCCCTGCCTATTAACTCTCATGGTGGAGAAGTAACACGTCTTATTCTGTCTAGGTAGCCTCCAACCTGTTGGCATAAACCCTGATCCCTGTGTCTCGCCATAGAACAGTGAGCTTCTCAGGGTTTTACTAATCATTATCTTAACTAGCACTGTTAAGCCCTTGTGCTTTTGGTTTAATCTTGTCAAGTTAACTCTGGCTGGCACATTCACCCGCATTCTATGATTATTTAAAGAGGACTCTCATTCAGTGCCTTAGTGGGGTCATTGTGTCGGAGAGGATGAATTCTTGTGGTGTCACTCAGTCGCTCCTCCAAGGTTCTGATTCTGATGTTTAACCTCTTGTTTCCATCTCTTCCTGGCAATCCTGCTGTTCCTCCACACCTGGGTCCAGTCCTTAATGAGCACATCATAACAGAATGATCTCACTAACCTATGGACCCAGTGGAGATTTGGAGCTTCTCCAGTCTGTGTTTAATATTATTTTCCCGGAGGCTCTCTGGGTCAACAAGGTTTATAAGGTCTCTCATGTTATGCCTTTTTTTTCTGAGTTATATGGTGTGTTTCAAGCTCAAGGTCTACCTTGTGATTTTGCAGACCTACCTGGAAAGCTCCAGATCTGTTCTGGATTTTCTAGCTCTTCCCCAAGACACCTGCCTGGTATTTTTTTAGATCTGCATTGAGAGCTTCCTGAGCCAGCAGATACCAGTCTTGAAGAGGGAGGTACAGTTACGGGCTCTGTGGGTTGCCATAAAGCATTGAACTTCTAGGGATCTTGAGCATCTGTATTTACTCATCAATATCTTAATTAGAGTTGTTAAGCCCTTGTGTTTTCGGTTTGACCTTGTCAATTTAATTGTGACTGGCATGTGTTTTCCGCAGACTATGACTACTTAAGGAGTAATCTCAGTCGGTGCCTTAGTGGGGTCATTGTGTCGGAGAGAATGAATTCTCATGGGGTTGCTCAGTTGCTCCTCTAAGTCTCTGATTCTGATGTTTAACCTCTTGTTTCTGTCTCTTCCTGGGGATTCTGCTCTTCCTCTGCACCGGGGTCCTGTCCTCTGAGAGCGCACCATGACAGAATATCGCTTCTCCCTCCAGTAATTTTATTTCTTTCTTTACTGTTACCCTCCCCTTCACTCTTCTTCTAACCCCCACTCTGGCCTCTTACCTCTTCTTCTCACCTGCCTAGCACCTCCCCCTTGGGAGGTCCTTCCCATTTTCCCATGGTCCACTCTCCTCCGATATCAGATTACTTCTTCTTCAGCCTTTTACCACCCACTTGACTTCACTTCTCACCTTCTGGCTGTCCTCTTCCCCTTCACCCCCACCTTTTTATTCTGCTGTCTTCCCCATTCCTTTCCAGTCCTGAAGAAGGGTCCAGGCCCAATACATCGATTGTTTATTCCTTTCCATAGATACTGCATGACCTGCTGAAATCCTTCAGCATTTTGTGTGTGTTGCTCCAGATTTCCAGCATCTGCAGAATCTCTCGTCTTTTTTCTTTTTGTGTTCTACTCATAAGAATTGTGGATAAATTTATTTTCCACAAGTTTTTCTTGTGAATGCCACTGTTGATGCTGCTACAAACAATCAGAATCGGGTTTAATAACATATGTTGTGAAATTTGTTAACTTTGTGGCTGCAATACATGATAAATATAGAAAAAGCTGAATTACTGTAAATATATGTATGTTAAATAGTTAAGTTAAAATAAGTAGTGCAAAAACGGAACCTACAAAAATAGTGATGTAGTGTTCATGGGTTCAATGTCCATTTAGAAATTAGATGGCAGATGGGAAAAAGCTGTTTCTGATTGCTGAGGGTGTCTTCAGGCTTCTGTACCTCCTTTCTGATGGTAACAATGAGATGAGGGCATGTCCTGACTGGTGGGGGTCCTTAATGATGGACGCTGCCTTCCTGAAGCGCTACTCCTTGAAGACGTCTTGGATACTACGGAGGCTAGTACCTATGATGCAGCTGGCTAATTTTACAGCATTCTGTAACTTCGATCCTGCGCAGTCGCCACCCTCACCCCCGTACCGGATGGTGATGCAACCTTTTAGAATTCTCTCCATGGTACATCTATAGAAGTTTTCAAGTGTTTCAGATGACAAACCAAATCTCCTGAAACTCCGAATTAAATATAGCTGCTGTCTTGCCATCTTTATGGTAGCATCAATATGCTGCATCCAGGTTAGGTCCCCAGAGATACTGACAGCCAGGAGCTTGAAATTGTTCACTCCCTCCACCTCTGATCCCCCTGAGGATTGAATTACGTACCCTCATTTTACCCTTTTTGAAGTCCACAGACAGCTCTTTGGTCTTGATGACGTTGAGTGTTTGGCTGTTGCTACCACACCACTCAACTAGCTGACTCCTCATCACTATCTGAGATTCTGCCAACAATGGTCTCATCCGCAGCCGATTTATAGATGGCATTTGAGCCATGCCTAGCCGCACAGTTTTGGGTGTAGAGAGAGTAGAGTAGTGGGTTAAGCTTTCATCCCTGTTGTGCCCCAGTGTCGATCGTCAGCGAGGTGGAGATGATGTTATTTCCACCTGCACGGATTGTGGTCTTCCAGTTAGGAAGTTGAGGATCCAGTTGCAGAGAGAGGTACAGAGACCCAGGTTCTATAGCTTTTCAATCAGGACTGTAGGAATGACGGTGTTGAACACTGAGCATTTCACTATACCTGTGCATACGTGTATTTGTGCGTATGACAATGAACTTGAGTTTGAGTGGAGAGTTCGGTAAAGGCGGTTCATCGTCCCTCATGGTTTAGCTGGTATCCATACAATGCGGATCATGGTGTGCAAGACTCACTTAGGTTTGTTCAGCTAAGAGTTTGTCGGCTCTTCAGAAATCCGTCCTGGGAATAACTCACACTATGTACTCACCCTATTAAGACCATGAAACCATCAGTGATAAGAGCAGAATTAGGCCATTCAACCCATCAAATCTATTCTACCATTTGATCATAGCTGATCTATTTTCTCTCTCAACCTCATCATCCTGCCTTCCCATAACTTTTCATGCCCTCGTACGTTGGGTAGGAGGAGAGGTACAAGTGGCAACCATTTGAATGTCAGCCAACGTGCAGAATGGGATGTTATGTTGAAATTTTATAAGATGTTGGTGAGGCCAAATTTAGAGTATTATGTGTGGTTTTACTCACCAACCGACAGGAAAGATGTAAATAAAATTGAAAGAGTATAAAGAAAATTTACAAGGATGTTACTGGGACTGAAGGACCTGAAGGAAAGATTGAATAGTTCAGAACTTTATTCCCTTGAATGTAGAAAACTGAGGTGAGATTTGATAAAGGTATACAAAATTATGAGGGGGATAGATAGGGTAGATGCAAACAGGCTTTTTTCCACTGGAGTTTGGTGAGAATACAGCTAGGTTAAGAGTGAAATGTGAAAAGTTTAAGGGGAACATGAGGGGAAATTTCTTCACTCAGAGGGTGGTGAGAATGTGGAATGATCTGCCTATGCTAGTGGTGGATGAAATTTCGATTTCAACGTTTAAGTAAAATTTGCATGGGTACATGGAATGTAGAGGTATGGAGGGCTATGGTACGGGCGCAAGTCAATGGTACTAGACAGTTTAAATGGTTCAGCATGGACTAGATGGGCCAAAGGGCCTGTTTCAGTACTGTAGTTTTCTATGACGAAGCATTCAGAACACCCCAGTCACTCCTGTCAGACTTTGTTAGAATTCTCACAACCTCCTTATCGGCTCACTTAAAGAGAGCAAAGCCCCTGGGAAGACAGTGGGAAGTCCTGTTATTCCCATGGTGGAGAGTGACACCTCAATGTGCTGAAAGCAAAAATGGAATCAACACTCAGGAAACTGAGACACTGTCAGTGGTGAGTGTTTAATCAGGTCGCGAAATCTAGATACAGTCTGGGGCTACGTCTTTGCTACCCCTGATACTTACTGAGGGTGTGATCGACTGCAGCACTTGGGAATGTTAAGCCTTTTACCAAAACACATGCTGTTGCTCAACTGCAGTGACTTTCAAATGGCACAAACACTGACTTAATGTTATAGCAAAACTGTCATAGAAACAACTCCTGATTTTCCCCTCTCTCTCTCTCTCTCCCTCTCTCTCTCTCTCTCTCTCTTTCTCTCTCTCTCTCCCCCACCACCCTCACTCCCTCTCCCTCTCTCCCTCTCTCCCTCCTTTATCACAGTGACAAAAATCTCCATTAGCACCTTTATTGATTCACAGGTAACTGTTGTGTATTTAATATTTCAGTAATGCTTGAGTAATCTTGTGTATATATAGGTTGATTAAGCATTCTTGTTTGTTAATTCATTACGGGTTGTCTGTATAAATAAGTGAACTACATATGTCATCACACTGCCACGTGATACATGCACACCTCACTTAAAGTAAGCACAAAGTTAAACTCACATTTCGGACTCCATATCTTCCTTTGAATTAGTCTGAAGTTATAAAACATAACAATAACTGTGTGTGTGTGTGTGTGTGTGTGTGTGTGTGTGTGTGTGTGTGTGTGTGTGTGTGTGTGTGTGTGTGTGTGTGTGTGTGTGTGTGTGTGTGTGTGTGTGTGTGTGTGTGTGTGTGTGTTGGTGGAAAGAGACTTTCATGTCTCTAGCATTTCAGGATTTCTTAAAGGCTTTGTACAGAAGATCCCAGTTTTAAGTACCCTGCTGTTCTGCAGCAAGTTTGGACGCCGTATCATCCCACTAAAGACGTTGTAATGGCAAATCAGATCATCTTTACCAGTGACACAAGATGTCCGACACTGGAACCTACAGCAACAAACAAGCTGCTGAAGGAACTCAGCACGTCGAGCAGCAGCTACAAGGTTTCGACCCGAAATGTTAACAATTCCTTCAACACACCACCACCACCCCCAGAGCTTGATCTGCGGAGTTCCTGGACACAGTGTTTGCTGTTCAGGTTGACTGGTGTTGTTCAGGGGTTGAACACTGGCCAGAACACTAGGAAAGTCATCCTGATCCTTACTGTGTGGAATCATTAGGTGACCGGCGATACCGCAAGTCATTAAGGCATTCAGCCCATCAAGTCTGCTCGGCCATTCCATCATGGCTGATTTATTACCCCTCTCAACCACATTCTCCTGCCTTCTTCCCTCAGATGGGCCTTTGTTTTAAAGTCTCTTTCAAAAGATACCACCCCTAACAGTGCAGCTGTCATGAGCTCTGTGGTGAGCCGGAAAGCATTGGGCTTCTGGCTTTCTCAAGCACCTGGATTTGCTGGTTGTTTTAATGAAAGCCATTAAGCCTTCCTGCTTTCTGGTTAATCTTGTCAGATTAATTCTGACTGCATGGGTTTCCTGCATTCTATGATTCATTTAGTGCCGGAGCAGAGGCATTGTGTGTGGGTGGAGTGTGATTTGTCGCTCAGCCGTGCCTTGGATGCTGTTGGTATTCCTGCATCTAACCTCTTGTTTCCACCTCCACGTGGGAGTCTGCTGTTCCTCCAGCCCTGGGTTGATGCACTGCCAGTGCTCACTGACAGACTCTGCCATTCCCCCACGCCTGAGTCCAGACCTGCTGGTGCCCACAGTGACAGACTCTGCCATTCCCCCACGCCTGGGTCCAGACCTGCTGGTGCCCACAGTGACAGACTCTGCCATTCCCCCACGCCTGGGTCCAGACCTGCCTGTGCCCTCACTGACAGCCTCTGCCATTCCTCCACGCCTGAGTCCAGTCCTGCTGGTGTCCACTGTGACAGACTCTGCCATTCCCTCAAGCCTGGGTCCAATCCTGCTGGTGCCCACAGTGACTGACTCTGCCATTCCCCCACGCCTGGGTCCAGACCTGCTGGTGTCCACAGTGACAGATTCTGCCATTCCCTCACGCCTGGGTCCAGTCCTGCTGGTGTCCACAGTGACAGACTCTGCCATTCCCCCACGCCTGGGTCCAGTCCTGCCTGTGCCCACAGTGACAGACTCTGCCATTTCTCCACGCCTGGGTCCAGTCCTGCCAGCGCCCTCAGTGACAGACTCTGCCATTCCCCCACGCCTGGGTCCAGTCCTGCTGGTGTCCACAGTGACAGACACTGCCATTCCCCCACGCCTGGGTCCAGTCCTGCCTGTGCCCACAGTGACAGACTCTGCCATTCCCCCACGCCTGGCTCAAGTCCTGCTGGTGCCCACAGTGACCAACTCTGCCATTCCCCCACGCCTGGGTCCAGTCCTGCCAGTGCCCACTGTGACCGACTCTGCCATTCCCCCACGCCTGGGTCCAGTCCTTCTGGTGTCCACAGTGACAGACTCTGCCATTCCACCACGCCTGGGTCCAGTCCTGCCTGTGTCCACAGTGACAGACTCTGCCATTCCCCCACGCCTGGGTCCAGTCCTGCCTGTGCCCACAGTGACAGACTCTGCCATTCCCCCACGCCTGGGTCCAGTCCTGCCGGTGTCCACAGTGACAGACTCTGCCATTCCCCCACGCCTGGGTCCAGTCCTGCCAGTGCCCTCAGTGACAGACTCTGCCATTCCCCAACGCCTGGGTCCAGTCCTGCCAGTGCCCTCAGTGACAGACTCTGCCATTCCCCCACGCCTGGGTCCAGTCCTGCCTGTGCCCACAGTGACAGACTCTGCCATTCCCCCATGCTTAGGTCCAGTCCTGCTTGTGCCCACAGTGACAGACTTTGCCATTCCCCCACGCCTGGGTCCAGTCCTGCCGGTGCCCACAGTGACAGACTCTGCCATTCCCCCACGCCTGGGTCCAGTCCTGCCTGTGCCCACAGTGACAGACTCTGCTATTCCCCCACGCCTGGGTCCAGTCCTGCCTGTGTCCACAGTGACAGACTCTGCCATTTCCCCACGCCTGGGTCCAGTCCTGCCTGTGCCCACAGTGACAGACTCTGCCATTCCCCCACGCCTGGGTCCAGTCCTGCTGGTGTCCACTGTGACAGACTCTGCCATTCCCCCATGCCTGGGTCCAGTCCTGCGGGTGCCCACAGTGACAGACTCTGCCATTCCCCCACGCCTGGGTCCAGTCCTGCCTGTGCCCACAGTGACAGACTCTGCTATTCCCCCACGCCTGGGTCCAGTCCTGCTGGTGTCCACTGTGACAGACTCTGCCATTCCCCCACGCCTGGGTCCAGACCTGCCTGTGCCCACAGTGACAGACTCTGCCATTCCCCCACGCCTGGGTCCAGTCCTGCCTGTGCCCACAGTGACAGACTCTGCCATTCCCCCACGCCTGGGTCCAGTCCTGCCTGTGCCCACAGTGACAGACTCTGCTATTCCCCCACGCCTGGGTCCAGTCCTGCTGGTGTCCACTGTGACAGACTCTGCCATTCCCCCACGCCTGGGTCCAGTCCTGCTGGTGTCCACAGTGACAGACTCTGCCATTCCCCCAGGCCTGGGTCCAGTCCTGCTGGTGTCCACAGTGACAGACTCTGCCATTCCCCCACGCCTGGGTCCAGTCCTGCTGGTGTCCACAGTGACAGACTCTGCCATTCCCCCACGCCTGGGTCCAGTCCTGCCAGTGCCCACAGTGACAGACTTTGCCATTCCCCCACGCCTGGGTCCAGTCCTGCTGGTGTCCACTGTGACAGACTCTGCCATTCCCCCACACCTGGGTCCAGTCCTGCTGGTGTCCACTGTGACAGACTCTGCCATTCCCCTACGCCTGGGTCCAGTCCTGCTGGTGCCCACAGTGACAGACTCTGCCATTCCCCCACGCCTGGGTCCAGTCCTGCCGGTGCCCACAGTGACAGACTCTGCCATTCCCCTACGCCTGGGTCCAGTCCTGCTGGTGTCCACAGTGACAGACTCTGCCATTCCCCCACGCCTGGGTCCAGTCCTGCTGGTGTCCACTGTGACAGACTCTGCCATTCCCCCCATGCCTGGGTCCAGTCCTGCTGGTGTCCACTGTGACAGACTCTGCCATTCCCCCACACCTGGGTCCAGTCCTGCCTGTGCCCACAGTGACAGACTCTGCCATTCCCCCACGCCTGGGTCCAGTCCTGCTGGTGTCCACAGTGACAGACTCTGCCATTCCCCCACGCGTAGGTCCAGTCCTGCTGGTGCCCACAGTGACAGACTCTGCCATTCCCCCATGCCTGGGTCCAGACCTGCCTGTGCCCACAGTGACAGACTCTACCATTCCCCCATGCCTAGGTCCAGTCCTGCTGGTGTCCACTGTGACAGACTCTGCCATTCCCCCACGCCTGGGTCCAGTCCTGCGGGTGCCCACAGTGACAGACTCAGCCATTCCCCCACGCCTGGGTCCAGTCCTGCCGGTGTCCACAGTGACAGACTCTGCCATTCCCCCACGCCTGGGTCCAGTCCTGCTGGTGTCCACAGTGACAGACTCTGCCATTCCCCCACGCCTGGGTCCAGACCTGCCTGTGCCCACAGTGACAGACTCTGCCATTCCCCCACGCCTGGGTCCAGTCCTGCTGGTGTCCACAGTGACAGACTCTGCCATTCCCCCACGCGTGGGTCCAGTCCTGCCAGTGCCCACAGTGACAGACTTTGCCATTCCCCCACGCCTGGGTCCAGTCCTGCTGGTGTCCACTGTGACAGACTCTGCCATTCCCCCACACCTGGGTCCAGTCCTGCTGGTGTCCACTGTGACAGACTCTGCCATTCCCCTACGCCTGGGTCCAGTCCTGCTGGTGCCCACAGTGACAGACTCTGCCATTCCCCCACGCCTGGGTCCAGTCCTGCTGGTGTCCTCTGTGACAGACTCTGCCATTCCCCCACGCCTGGGTCCAGTCCTGCTGGTGCCCACAGTGACAGACTCTGCCATTCCCCCACGCCTGGGTCCAG
The DNA here is from genome assembly GCF_048418815.1 of Hemitrygon akajei. Classification (NCBI taxonomy): domain Eukaryota; kingdom Metazoa; phylum Chordata; class Chondrichthyes; order Myliobatiformes; family Dasyatidae; genus Hemitrygon; species Hemitrygon akajei. The sequence continues at coordinate 194,346,822 of NC_133126.1, forward strand.
TCCTGCTGGTGTCCACTGTGACAGACTCTGCCATTCCCCCACGCCTGGGTCCAGTCCTGCTGGTGCCCACAGTGACAGACTCTGCCATTCCCTCACGCCTGGGTCCAGTCCTGCTGGTGCCCACAGTGACAGACTCTGCCATTCCACCACGCCTGGGTCCAGTCCTGCTGGTGTCCACTGTGACAGACTCTGCCATTCCCCCACGCCTGGGTCCAGTCCTGCTGGTGCCCACAGTGACAGACTCTGCCATTCCCCCACGCCTGGGTCCAGTCCAGCTATTGCCCACAGTGACAGACTCTGACATTCCACCACGCCTGGGTCCAGTCCTGCTGGTGTCCACTGTGACAGACTCTGCCATTCCCCCACGCCTAGGTCCAGTCCTGCCAGTGCCCACAGTGACAGACTCTGCCATTCCCCCACGCCTGGGTCCAGTCCTGCTGGTGCCCACAGTGACAGACTCTGCCATACCCCCACGCCTGGGTCCAGTCCTGCTGGTGTCCACTGTGACAGACTCTGCCATTCCCCCACGCCTGGGTCCAGTCCTGCCGGTGCCCACAGTGACAGACTCTGCCATTCCCCCACGCCTGGGTCCAGTCCTGCCTGTGCCCACAGTGACAGACTCTGCCATTCCCCCACGCCTGGGTCCAGTCCTGCCGGTGTCCACTGTGACAGACTCTGCCATTCCCCCACGCCTGGGTCCAGTCCTGCTGGTGTCCACAGTGACAGACTCTGCCATTCCCCCACGCCTGGGTCCAGTCCTTCCGGTGTCCACTGTGACAGACTCTACCATTACCCCACGCCTGGGTCCAGTCCTGCTGGTGTCCACTGTGACAGACTCTGCCATTCCCCCCACGCCTGGGTCCAGTCCTGCTGGTGTCCACAGTGACAGACTCTGCCATTCCCCCACGCCTGGGTCCAGTCCTTCCGGTGTCCACTGTGACAGACTCTGCCATTCCCCCACGCCTGGGTCCAGTCCTGCTGGTGTCCACTGTGACAGACTCTGCCATTCCCCCATGCCTGGGTCCAGTCCTGCGGGTGCCCACAGTGACAGACTCTGCCATTCCCCCACGCCTGGGTCCAGTCCTGCTGGTGTCCACTGTGACAGACTCTGCCATTCCCCCACGCCTGGGTCCAGTCCTGCGGGTGCCCACAGTGACAGACTCTGCCATTCCCCCCACGCCTGGGTCCAGTCCTGCTGGTGTCCACTGTGACAGACTCTGCCATTCCCCCATGCCTGGGTCCAGTCCTGCGGGTGCCCACAGTGACAGACTCTGCCATTCCCCCACGCCTGGGTCCAGTCCTGCCTGTGCCCACAGTGACAGACTCTGCTATTCCCCCACGCCTGGGTCCAGTCCTGCTGGTGTCCACTGTGACAGACTCTGCCATTCCCCCATGCCTGGGTCCAGTCCTGCGGGTGCCCACAGTGACAGACTCTGCCATTCCTCAACGCCTGGGTCCAGTCCTGCCTGTATCCACAGTGACAGACTCTGCCATTCCCCCACGCCTGGGTCCAGTCCTGCCTGTGCCCACAGTGACAGACTCTGCCATTCCCCCACGCCTGGGTCCAGACCTGCCTGTGCCCACAGTGACAGACTCTGCCATTCCCCCACGCCTGGGTCCAGTCCTGCCTGTGCCCACAGTGACAGACTCTGCCATTCCCCCACGCCTGGGTCCAGTCCTGCCTGTGCCCACAGTGACAGACTCTGCTATTCCCCCACGCCTGGGTCCAGTCCTGCTGGTGTCCACTGTGACAGACTCTGCCATTCCCCCACGCCTGGGTCCAGTCCTGCTGGTGTCCACAGTGACAGACTCTGCCATTCCCCCAGGCCTGGGTCCAGTCCTGCTGGTGTCCACAGTGACAGACTCTGCCATTCCCCCACGCCTGGGTCCAGTCCTGCTGGTGTCCACAGTGACAGACTCTGCCATTCCCCCACGCCTGGGTCCAGTCCTGCCAGTGCCCACAGTGACAGACTTTGCCATTCCCCCACGCCTGGGTCCAGTCCTGCTGGTGTCCACTGTGACAGACTCTGCCATTCCCCCACACCTGGGTCCAGTCCTGCGGGTGTCCACTGTGACAGACTCTGCCATTCCCCTACGCCTGGGTCCAGTCCTGCTGGTGCCCACAGTGACAGACTCTGCCATTCCCCCACGCCTGGGTCCAGTCCTGCCGGTGCCCACAGTGACAGACTCTGCCATTCCCCTACGCCTGGGTCCAGTCCTGCTGGTGTCCACAGTGACAGACTCTGCCATTCCCCCACGCCTGGGTCCAGTCCTGCTGGTGTCCACTGTGACAGACTCTGCCATTCCCCCCATGCCTGGGTCCAGTCCTGCTGGTGTCCACTGTGACAGACTCTGCCATTCCCCCACGCGTGGGTCCAGTCCTGCTGGTGCCCACAGTGACAGACTCTGCCATTCCCCCACGCCTGGGTCCAGACCTGCCTGTGCCCACAGTGACAGACTCTGCCATCCCCCCATGCCTAGGTCCAGTCCTGCTGGTGTCCACTGTGACAGACTCTGCCATTCCCCCACGCCTGGGTCCAGTCCTGCGGGTGCCCACAGTGACAGACTCAGCCATTCCCCCACGCCTGGGTCCAGTCCTGCCGGTGTCCACAGTGACAGACTCTGCCATTCCCCCACGCCTGGGTCCAGTCCTGCTGGTGTCCACAGTGACAGACTCTGCCATTCCCCCACGCCTGGGTCCAGACCTGCCTGTGCCCACAGTGACAGACTCTGCCATTCCCCCACGCCTGGGTCCAGTCCTGCTGGTGTCCACAGTGACAGACTCTGCCATTCCCCCACGCCTGGGTCCAGTCCTGCTGGTGTCCACAGTGACAGACTCTGCCATTCCCCCACGCCTGGGTCCAGTCCTGCCAGTGCCCACAGTGACAGACTTTGCCATTCCCCCACGCCTGGGTCCAGTCCTGCTGGTGTCCACTGTGACAGACTCTGCCATTCCCCCACACCTGGGTCCAGTCCTGCTGGTGTCCACTGTGACAGACTCTGCCATTCCCCTACGCCTGGGTCCAGTCCTGCTGGTGCCCACAGTGACAGACTCTGCCATTCCCCCACGCCTGGGTCCAGTCCTGCTGGTGTCCTCTGTGACAGACTCTGCCATTCCCCCACGCCTGGGTCCAGTCCTGCTGGTGCCCACAGTGACAGACTCTGCCATTCCCCCACGCCTGGGTCCAGTCCTGCTGGTGGCCACTGTGACAGACTCTGCCATTCCCCCACGCCTGGGTCCAGTCCTGCTGGTGCCCACAGTGACAGACTCTGCCATTCCCTCACGCCTGGGTCCAGTCCTGCTGGTGCCCACAGTGACAGACTCTGCCATTCCACCACGCCTGGGTCCAGTCCTGCTGGTGTCCACTGTGACAGACTCTGCCATTCCCCCACGCCTGGGTCCAGTCCTGCTGGTGCCCACAGTGACAGACTCTGCCATTCCCCCACGCCTGGGTCCAGTCCAGCTATTGCCCACAGTGACAGACTCTGACATTCCACCACGCCTGGGTCCAGTCCTGCTGGTGTCCACTGTGACAGACTCTGCCATTCCCCCACGCCTAGGTCCAGTCCTGCCAGTGCCCACAGTGACAGACTCTGCCATTCCCCCACGCCTGGGTCCAGTCCTGCTGGTGCCCACAGTGACAGACTCTGCCATTCCCCCACGCCTGGGTCCAGTCCTGCTGGTGTCCACTGTGACAGACTCTGCCATTCCCCCACGCCTGGGTCCAGTCCTGCTGGTGCCCACAGTGACAGACTCTGCCATTCCCCCACGCCTGGGTCCAGTCCTGCCTGTGCCCACAGTGACAGACTCTGCCATTCCCCCACGCCTGGGTCCAGTCCTGCCGGTGTCCACTGTGACAGACTCTGCCATTCCCCCACGCCTGGGTCCAGTCCTGCTGGTGTCCACAGTGACAGACTCTGCCATTCCCCCACGCCTGGGTCCAGTCCTTCCGGTGTCCACTGTGACAGACTCTGCCATTCCCCCACGCCTGGGTCCAGTCCTGCTGGTGTCCACTGTGACAGACTCTGCCATTCCCCCCACGCCTGGGTCCAGTCCTGCTGGTGTCCACAGTGACAGACTCTGCCATTCCCCCACGCCTGGGTCCAGTCCTTCCGGTGTCCACTGTGACAGACTCTGCCATTCCCCCACGCCTGGGTCCAGTCCTGCTGGTGTCCACTGTGACAGACTCTGCCATTCCCCCCATGCCTGGGTCCAGTCCTGCTGGTGTCCACTGTGACAGACTCTGCCATTCCCCCACACCTGGGTCCAGTCCTGCCGGTGCCCACAGTGACAGACTCTGCCATTCCCCCACGCCTGGGTCCAGTCCTGCTGGTGTCCACAGTGACAGACTCTGCCATTCCCCCACACCTGGGTCCAGTCCTGCCTGTGCCCACAGTGACAGACTCTGCCATTCCCCCACACCTGGGTCCAGTCCTGCTGGTGTCCACTGTGCCAGCAGCACATTCATGATTTATAACACAACCCACTTCCACAGCTATGGAGAGCTTTGCCACTTTGTTGTGACAAGATAAAAAGGAAAAGGAGTCGTCAAATTACTATTGATTAATCCTGTCGAGTTTGCAATCCAGAGGTTTGAAAGTCAAGAACAAGGCATAAGACTTCATGATTGCACCTGTCTTATTAAGTGTCGCAAGAACAAAGAACAACATTAAGTAGAGAATGAACAAAGACGTCATGGTGGTCTCATACAAAAACTAACTCTGATAAAAAAGATAACAGCATTCCAGTGATAACAATTAATCTATAAATAGCCTAATTCAAGTGGCTGTTTTTAGGTTAATTGTTATCACTGGAAGAGAACTAAGAAGCTTCTGGTAAAATACCACAAAACTGGAAAATTCAGAATGAGAATCAGATATATTATCACGGACTTACAGTACTGTGCAGAAGTCTTGGGCACATGTACATATACATCTAGGGTGCATAAGGCATTTGCACAGTACTGTCATAATTTTATGTATTCTGTTAAAGCAGTGTATCCTGCTGGTAGACTGTTTTGGTTTTAGCTAAAGATGAGGAGCTATGTTGTACAACTTAGAGATGTTGTATCAGCCAATAAGGATGATGGGATCGGGAGAAGGTTCTAAAGTGAGTTGGGCAGAAAGAGATTTGTGACGGGCACTGGTGGTGTTCGTACTCTTTTGGCGGGAGATGCGGTTAAGAGAAGATCGGGAGAGACACACATAGGATTTGATCAGAGAGGAAGAAGTGATTGCAAAGAGTGCTGAGATGGAGTCCAAGAAGGGAAGCTCTACCGGTGATTGGTGATGAGAATTCAGTGCCATGCATAACTGTTACACTCAGCTTTTGGAAGAGATGAGCACCAACGGTCTTATAGGTACATACTTTGATAATAAATTTACTTTTATAATAAAGTTACTTTGTTCCTCACTGATGCTAGTAATGAGGAAATGGATGGTGAGACTCCTTTATGATGGATGCTGCCTTTTTGAGGCATTGCCTTTTGAAGATCTCCTCGATGGAGGGGAGGTTAGTGCCCATGATGGAGCTGGCTGAGTTTATAGCCCTCTGTGTTTTTACTGAACAAGTACACATACACTCAATGACCGCATTATTAATTCTCCACTGTACCTAATAAAACAGAGTGTATGATCATGGTCTTCTGCCGCTGCAGCCCATGCACTACAAGGTTCCATGTGTTGTGCATTCAGAGATGCTATTCTGCACATCGCTGTCATAATACGTGGTTATTTGAGTTACCGTCACCTTCCTGCCAGCTTGAACAAGTCTGGCCATTCTCCTCTGGCCTCTTCCATTAACAAGACATTTTCTCCAACAGAACTTCTGCTCACTGCATGTATTTTTAAAGTTTTTCACTGAATTCTTCATAAACTCCAGAGAATGTTGTTCATGAAAGGGGATCAGCAGTTTCTGAGATACTCAAACTGGCATCATTCCACAACCAAAGTCACTCAGATCACATTTCTTTCCCATTCTGATGTTTGGCCTGAACAACAACTGAACCTCTTAACCATTTCTGCATGATTTTATTCATTGAGTTGCTGCCACATGATTGGCTGATGTTTGTGTTAATGAGCAGGTGTACAGGTGTATCTCCTAAAATGGCCATAGAGTGCATACAGGCCATTATATAAAAACACAAACAAGCACAGAAAGGTTAAAGTACAGGGAAATACAAGAAAAATAACAATTCTACACTCTAATCCAACATTGTCAAGACTGAAGGATGATTTCTACAGAACAGCAGCATGAGGTCAAAGGTTCACAGTTAGAATCGAGTGCGAGCTCCCTCCCTATGAGTCTGCACTAGGTAACAGGATGCGGTGTAGACAGGATGTGTTCCACCCTTCCCTCTGCTACACCAAGTAGGAACTGCATCCGCAGTCCGTTAGCTTTACATACCACATAAAATACACAAGTAAAAACACTTGCGGAGAGACTGCGCTTGGGTGCGAGTCTCCACCGATTTTTGGTTAACAGAAAAATGATAAAAAAAAGCCTGAGAAATTTGACAAGTGCAAACTGTTCTCATTTCTAGACTGTGCTTCGCTAGCCGGTCACCTTCCTGATGCCAGACACCGCCCAGACAACAAACAAGAATCACATCCGCGAGATAGCTGCTGCTCTGCTGTTATAGACTTCTTAATAGAAATAACAATTCTGTTAATCAGCCTGTCAAGTTCAAGCAATATTACTTTCTGTTGTGTGAGTTATATGTACTGTGTTGTGCATCTTGTTCTGGAGAAACGTTGTTACATTTGTCGGTGTACATGTAAAAGGTCGAAATGGCAATAAACATGAAATCCACACTACTCTGTTTTTGTGTACTATTTTTATATTTTCATAATTTTTAGTAATTTTATAAGGTCATAACAGTTAGAAGCAGAATTGGCCTATCAAGTCTGCTGCAACATTCCATCATGGTTGATTAATTAACCCTCTCAACCCCATTCTTCTGCCTTCTCCCCGTAACCTTGACACCCTTACTAATCAAGAACCCATCAAATTCTGCTTTAAATATACCCAGTGAAATTACCTCCACAGCCATCTGTGGCAAAGAATTCCACCAATTCACCATACTCTGGCTAAAGAAATTTCTCCTCATCTCTGTTCTAATGGGTTGTACTATTTTGAGGCTGCACTTTCTGGTCCTAGTCTTCTCGACTGTAAGAAGCATCCATCCCACCTCCATTCTATCTAGGTCTTTCAATATTCGATAAGTTTCAGTGAGATTTCCTCTCATTCTTCTAAAATCTTTTAGTCTTTGTACTGTATTTCTGCAAAACATCAAAACTCATGTCATACAAGACTGTGATCATAAATATGATTCTGAAATTCAAGTTTATTATCATAAGCATATATGAATGATTGATTGGCTGTTTGTCATATCCCATGACAACCGTTGGATTTCTGCAGTTCTTCACTAGATGATGTAAACTGTATGAAGAAAAACTGTTGCATTTCTACTCTCTCTCAGTGGCTATCACAGCTGAGAGCTTCCCTGATTGCAGTGGTTGACCATGACCTCTCTGCTTTTTCATGCCCTTCACTCTCCACAAAGCACTGCAGAACTACCTTCCTGAATCTCACTCTAGATCTCATCCACCCAGTCTGCTGGAGCTGACTTTGCATGCTTGGACAGTCAAGTCCCTATCTCACTGGGGTATGAGGCCCACTAGCTACCCTCACCTGGTTTAGCCTGCCTGTCGAAGGGGTGTAACCGAGTGGGGCTACTGAAATTAAAATGGTATATTATTGTCACACTCCATTTGCCATTTGCCAAGGTAGAGCGAAAAATTTGTCTTGCATGCTGTCCATACAAATCATTCCATTACAACAGTGCTTTGAGGTTGTAAAAGGGAAAACAATAATACATTACAGAATAAAGTGTTGAAGAGCAGGCAGACAATATGGGCAAGTCTTCTTTTATTAACAATTAACAGAGACAGAATGCTGAAGGAACTCAGCAGGGCAGGCAGAATCTATGGAAATGTTTTGGGCTGACACCTTTCTTCAGGACTGAAAGGGAACGGGGAAAGATACCAGAATAAAAAAAGGTGATGGGAAGGGGAAGGAGGACAATTTAGAAGGTGATAGTTGAGGCCAGGTGACTGGTGAAGATAAGGCCTGGAGAAGAAGAAATCAGATAGGAGAGGAGAGTGGATCATGGGAGAAAGGGAAGAAAGAGGGGCACTGGGGGAGGTAATTGGCAAGTGGGGAGAAAAGGTAAGAGGCCACAGTGGGAATTACAAAAAAAAGAGGGAAGAGGGAGGGTAAAAGAAAGAGGGAAGGGGGAGTGGAAAAAAACAAAAGAGAAAAAAATACTGGAAGGGATAATCAATGTTCATGCCATCAGTTTGGAGGATACCAAGACAGAATATGACGTGTTGCTTTTCCACCAAGTGTGGCAAAAGAGGACTGACATGCTGGAATAGGAATTAAAATAGTTGGCAACTCAGAAATTTCACTTTTTGCAGATGGAACAGAGGTGCACAATAAAGTGTTTGGGACCCGGAATGGAGGTGAATGGGCAGATGTAGCATTTCTCTCACTTTCAGGAATATGGGGCACGAGGGAGATTAATGGGGAGTGACGAATGTTCAAGGGGATTTTTTTTGTCTGTGTTATTAACTTGATTGATTCCTTTCAAGGTGAGGGCAGAGGCATTGATTAAGGTAGAGCTGTAGAATTGTCTACATCAATTTTTATTACAATGTCAGAATTTGACTATGTCCCTCATGGGAGGCTCATCCAGGAAATTAAGATGCATGGTAAATTGGCTGTTCTGATTCAGTTTGCCTATTGAAAACAGAGTGTAGTGGTTACTCGGACCTATTCTAAATGGAGCTCCATGACTAGTGGTGTTTTTAGGGATCCAAACTCAGATTTCTGCTGTCTGTGATGTATATACAGTAAATGACTTAGATATAAATGTAGATGGCTGGGTTAGCAAGTCTGCATATGATACAAAGATTGGTGGTGTTGTGGATACCATAGAAGACTGGCAAGTGACACAGCGGGATATAGATCAGTTGCAGATGTAGGTGTGGAAATGCAAAGGGAGTTTAACCCGGTCGAATGTTAAGTTTAGGAGATCAAATGTAAGGACCCTTAACAGTGTTGATGAACAGAGGGATCTTGGGGTCCCAGTCCATAGCTTCCTGAAAATGGCTGCACAGGTTGGTAGGGTAATAAAAACAACATATAGAGTACTTGTATTTATTAATCTCGGAAGATAGGTAGAGGGGAAGGTAGTGTTGAGGAAGCACAGAATCTGCAGGAGGACTTAGATAAGGAGAATGGACAAAGAAGTGGCAGAGGGAATATACTGCAGGGAAGTGTATGGTCATGTACTTTGGTAGAAGGAATAAAGGCATAGACTATTTTTTAAATGGGGAGAAAATTCAAAAATCTGAGGTGCAAAGGGATTTGGAAGTCCTTGCACAGGATTCCCTAAAGGTAAATTGCAGGTTAGTTTGTAGTAAGAAAGCCAAATGGAATGTTAACTTTCATTTCAAGAGGACTAGAATATAAGAAGAATGTTGAGGCTTTGGAGAGGGTGCAGAACAGGTTTACCAGGACTCTGCCTGGATTAGAGGACATGTGCTATAAGGAGAAGGGCTAAAGTGTGTGTACTTCAATGCAAGAAGCATCAGGAACAAAGGTGATGAACTGACAGCTTGGATACATACATGGAATTATGATGTAGTGGCCATTATGGAGACTTGGCTGGCACCAGGGCAGGAATGGATTCTCAATACTCCTGTATTTCAGTGCTTTAAAAGGGATAGAGGGGGGGGGGGGGGAGGAGGGTGGCATTACTGGTCAGGGATACTATTACGGCTACAGAAAGGGTGGGTAATGTAGCAGGATCCTCTTTTGAGTCAGTATGGGTAGAAGTCAGGAACAGGAAGGGAGCAGTTACTCTACTGGGGGTATTCTATAGGCCCCCTGGTAGCAGCAGAGATACCGAGGAGCAGATTGGGAGGCAGATTTTGGAAAGGTGCAAAAATAACAGGGTTGTTATCATGGGTGACTTTAACTTCCCTAATATTGATTGGCACCTGATTAGTTCCAAGGGTTTAGATGGGGCAGAGTTTGTTAAGTGTGTCCAGGATGGATTCCTGTCACAGTATGTTGACAGGCCAACTAGGGGGAATGCCATACTAGATCTAGTATTAGGTAACGAACTGGGTCAGGTCACAGATCTGACAGTGGGTGAGCATCTGGGGGACAGTGACCACCGCTCCCTGACCTTTAACATGATCATGGAAAAGGATAGAATCAGAGAGGACAGGAAAATTTTTAATTGGGGAAGGGCAAATTATTAGGCTATAAGGCTAGAACTTGCGGGTGTGAATTGGAAAGATGTTTTTGCAGGGAAATGTACTATGGACATGTGGTCGATGTTTAGGGATATCTTGCAGGATGCTAGGGATAAATTTGTCCCAGTGAGGAAGATAAAGAATGGTAGCGTGAAGGAACCATGGGTGACAAGTGAAGTGGAAAATCTAGTCAGGTGGAAGAAGGCCGCATACACGAGGTTTAGGAAACAAGGATCAGATGGGGCTATTGAGGAATATAGGGTAGCAAGAAAGGAGCTTAAGAAGGGGCTGAGAAGAGCAAGAAGGGGGCATGAGAAGGCCTTGGCGAGTAGGGTAAAGGAAAACCCCAAGGCATTCTTCAATTATATGAAGAACAAAAGGATGACAGGAGTGAAGGTAGGACCGATTAGAGATAAAAGTGCGAAGATGTGCTTGGAGGCTGTGGAAGTGAGCGAGGTCCTCAATGAATACTTCTCTTCGGTATTCATCACTGAGAGGGAACTTGATGATGGTGAGGACAATATGAGTGAGGTTGATGTTCTGGAGCATGTTAATATTAAGGGAGAGGAGGTGTTGGAGTTGTTAAAATACATTAGGACAGATAAGTCCCCGGGGCCTGACGGAATATTCCCCAGGCTGTTCCATGAGGCGAGGGAAGAGATTGCTGAACCTCTGGCTAGGATCTTTATGTCCTCGTTGTCCACGGAAATGGTACCAGAGGACTGGAGGGAGGCGAATGTTGTCACCTTGTTCAAAAAAGGTAGTAGGGATAGTCCAGGTAATTATAGACCAGTGAGCCTTACATCTGTGGTGGGAAAGCTGTTGGAAAAGATTCTTAGAGATAGGATCTATGGGCATTTAGAGAATCATGGTCTGATCAGGGACAATCAGCATGGCTTTGTGAAAGGCAAATTGTGCCTAACAAGCCTGATAGAGTTCTTTGAGGAGGTGACCAGGCATATAGATGAGGGTAGTGCAGTGGATGTGATCTACATGGATTTTAGTAAGGCATTTGACAAGGTTCCACATGGTAGGCTTATTCAGAAAGTCAGAAGGCATGGGATCCAGGGAAGTTTGGCCAGGTGGATTCAGAATTGGCTTGCCTTCAGAAGGCAGAGGGTCGTGGTGGAGGCAGTACATTTAGATTGGAGGGTTGTGACTAGAGGTGTCCCTCAAGGATCTGTTCTGGGACCTCTACTTTTTGTGATTTTTATTAACGACCTGAATGTGGGGGTAGAAGGGTGGGTTGGCAAGTTTGCAGATGACACCAAGGTTGGTAGTGTTGTAGATAGTGTAGAGGATTGTCAAAGATTGCAGAGAGACATTAATAGGATGCAGAAGTGGGCTGAGAAGTGGCAGATGGAGTTCAACCTGGAGAAGTGTGAGGTGGTACACTTTGGAAGGACAAACTCCAAGACAGAGTACAAAGTAAATTGCAGGATACTTGGTAGTGTGGAGGAGCAGAGAGATCTGGGGGTACATGTCCACAGATCCCTGAAAGTTGCCTCACAGGTAGATAGGGTAGTTAAGAAAGCTTATGAGGTGTTAGCTTTCATAAGTCGAGGGATAGAGTTTAAGAGACGTGATGTAATGATGCAGCTCTATAAAACTCTGGTTAGGCCACACTTGGAGTACTGTGTCCAGTTCTAGTCGGCTCAGTATAAGAAAGATGTGGAAGCATTGGAAAGGGTACAGAGGAGATTTACCAGGATGCTGCCTGGTTTAGAGAGAATGCATTATGATCAGAGATTAAGGGAGCTAGGGCTTTACTCTTTAGAGAGAAGGAGGATGAGAGGAGACATGCTAGAGGTGTACAAGATATTAAGAGGAATAGATAGAGTGGACAGCCAGCGCCTCTTCCCCAGGGCACCACTGCTCAGTACAAGAGGACATGGCTTTAAGGTAAGGGGAGGGAAGTTCAAGGGGGATATTAGAGGAAGGTTTTTGACTCAGAGAGTGGTTGGTGTGTGGAATGCACTGCCTGAGTCAGTGGTGGAGACAGATACACTAGTGAAGTTTAAGAGACTACTAGACAGGTATATGAATTTAAGGTGGAAGGTTATATTGGGGGGCAGGGTTTAAGGGTTGGCACACCATTGTGGGCCGAAGGGCCTGTAATGTGCTGTACTATTCTATGTTCTATGGTCTAAAGGAGTGGATGGGCAAACTTGGGCTGTTTTCTCTTCAGCAGTGGAGAAAGAGGGGAGATCTGATGGAGGCTCATAAAATTATGAGTGGCATAGATAGATAAACAACACACACAAAATGCTGGAGGAATTCAGCAGGCCAGGAAGCACCTATGGAAAAGAGTACAGGTGACATTTCAGGCCAAGATCCTTCAGCAGCTCTGGAGAAAAAAAGTTGAGGAATAGATTTAAAAGGTGGAAGGAGGGGACGGAGAAACACAAGATGATGGGTGAAACCGGGAGGGGAAGGGGTGAAGTAGAGAGCTGGGAAGTAGTTGGGTGAAGGAGATACAGGGCCAGAGAAGTGGGAATCTAATAGGAGAGGACAGAAGGCCATCGAAGAAAGAAAAAGGGGGAAGGGCATCAGAGGAAGGTGACTGGCAGGGATGAGGAATGGTGAAGGGGGAGGCATTACCCCTTTTTCTAAGAAATCGATGTTCATGCCATCAGGTTGGAGGCTACCCAGATGGAATACAAGGTGTTGTTCCGCAAACATGAGTGTGGCTTCATTGCGACAGGATTGTCATGGATTGACATATGGGAATGGGAATGGGAAGCGGAATTACAATAGGTGGCCACTGGGAAATCCCGCTTCTTCTGGCGGATGGAGTGCAGGTGCTCAGCAAAGCGATCTCCCAACCAGTGTCAGGTCTCATTGGTACACAGGAAGCCACACGGGGAGCACCGGACACAGTAAATGATCCCAAATGACTCACAGCTGAAGTGCCACCTCACCTGGAAGGACTGTTTGGGCCCTGGATGGTAGTGAGGGAGGTAGGTACCTGCTCCTACACCTCCTCCCTCACTACTATTCAGGGCCCTAAACAGACCTTCCAGTTGAGGCAACACTTCACCTGAGTCACCTATTGTATCCAGAGCAGCTTTTTGTTTATTGGTGAGACGAGACGCAGATTGGGAGACCGCTTTGCCGAGTATCTACACTCCATCTGCCAGAAAAAGAGGGATTTCCCAGTGGCCACCCATTTTAATTCCACTTTGCATCCTCTTTCTGACGTGTCCATCCATGGCCTTCTCTACTGTCACAACGAAGCCACACTCAGGTTGGAAGAGTGACACCTTATATTCCCTCTGAGTAGCCTCCAATCTGATGGCATGAACATTGACATTGAGGTTTTTTTTTGCCCTGCCTGTAATGCCCCCCCTTCTCTATTCCTCATCCCCTTTTCTTTCTCCCACCTTATCTCTCTGCCTGCCTATTCCCTCCCTTGGGTGCTCCTCTCTCTTTTTTTCTTTCTTCCATGGCTTTCTTTTCAATCTTTTTATTAACTTAAAAATACAAATATATACAAATATATACAAATCAGAGGAGAAGTTTAGCAAACAGATAATACAAATAAACAGCAGTAAAAAAAAGAAAGTATATACCAAGGAGGACATAAATAATCTTCTGGAAATAGTAAGGGACCAAGGGTCTAGTGAGATGGAGGAACTGAGGGAAATACATGTTAGTAGGGAAGTGGTGTTAGGTAAATTGAAGGGATTAAAGACAGATAAATCCCCAGGGCCAGATGGTCTGCATCCCAGAGTGCTTAAGTAAGTAGCCCAAGAAATAGTGGATGCATCAGTGATAATTTTTCAAAACTCCTTAGATTCTGGATTAGTTCCTGGGAATTGGAGGGTGGCTAATGTAACCCCACTTTTTAAAAAAGGAGGGAGAGAGAAATCGGGGAATTATAGACCGGTTAGTCTGACATCGGTGGTGGGGAAAATGCTAGAGTCGGTTATCAAAGATGTGATAACAGCACATTTGGAAAGAGGTGAAATCATCGGACAAAGTCAGCATGGATTTGTGAAAGGAAAATCATGTCTGATGAATCTTATAGAATTTTTTGAAGATGTAACTAGTAGAGTGGATAGGGGAGAGCCAGTGGATGTGGTATATTTAGATTTTCAAAAGGCTTTTGACAAGGTCCCACACGGGAGATTAGTGTGAAAACTTAAAGCACACAGTATTGGGGGTATGGTATTGATGTGGATAGAGAATTGGTTGGCAGACAGGAAGCAAAGAGTGGGAGTAAACGGGACCTTTTCAGAATGGCAGGCAGTGACTAGTGGGGTACCGCAAGACTCATTGCTGGGACCCCAGTTGTTTACAATATATATTCATGATTTAGACGAGGGAATTAAATGCAGCATCTCCAAGTCTGTGGATGATACAAAGCTGGGCGGTGGTGTTAGCTGTGAGGAGGATGATAAGAGGATGCAGGGTGACTTGGATAGGTTAAGTGAGTGGGCAAATTCATGGCAGATGCAATTTAATGTGGATAAATGTGAGGTTATCCACTTTGGTTGCAAGAACAGGAAAACAGATTATTATCTGAACAGTGGCCGATTAGGACAAGTGGAGGTGCAACGAGACCTGGGTGTCATTGTACACCAGTCATTGAAGGTGGGCATGCAGGTACAGCAGGCGGTGAAAAAGGCAAATGGTATGTTGGCATTCATAGCAAAAAGATTTGAGTACAGGAGCAGGGAGGTTCTACTGCAGTTGTACAAGGCCTTGGTGAGACCGCACCTAGAATATTGTGTGCAGTTTTGGTCCCCTAATCTGAGGAAAGACATTCTTGCCATAGAGGGAGTACAGTGAAGGTTCACCAGATTGATTCCTGGGATGGCAGGACTTTCATATGAAGAAAGACTGGATCGACTAGGCTTATACTCACTAGAATTTAGAAGATTGAGGGGGGTTCTTATTGAAACGTATAAAATTCTAAAGGGATTGGACAGGCTAGATGCAGGAAGATTGTTTCCGATGTTGGGGAAGTCCAGAACGAGGGGTCACAGTTTAAAGATAAAGGGGAAGCCTTTTAGGACCGAGATGAGGAAAAACTTCTTCACACAGAGAGTGGTGAATCTGTGGAATTCTCTGCCACAGGAAACAGTTGAGGCCTGTTCATTGGCTATATTTAAGAGGGAGTTAGATATGGCACTTGTGGCTAAAGGGATCGGGGGTATGGAGAGAAAGCAGGTACAGGGTTCTGAGTTGGATGATCAGCCATGATCATACTGAATGGCGGTGCAGGCTCGAAGGGCCGAATGGCCTACTCCTGCACCTATTTTCTATGTTTCTATATTGTCAAAATCAGATAGGTAAAATGTTACGCTGTTATATATACAATATAATCAAAAGAAAACCACAACTCCTCTTGACAATCATAAAAAAAAGATTGGAAATTTTATTTAATAAATGTAAAGGGGGTTAATAAATGTAAAGAGGAAAAAAACCCCACTAACTAAACAGAACAAACAAAAAAAAAGAAAAGAAAGATTGGGCAGTCCATTTGAGGATAAAATTAGAAAAAAGAGAAAGCAAGAAAAAAAACATCCTTCCAATCATCTCCAAACCTTCACGGATAAGGATTTTCCCTAAAGAGTGTAAAGAAAAATAAATAAATAAATAAATAAATCATGTGAAAATATCGAATAGAGGGTCGCCAGACTTGTTCAAAATTAAATGATGTATCAAATGTCCAGCTTCTAATTTTCTCCAAGCTTAGACATGACATAATGGAGGAGAGCCAATAAAAAACAGTAGGTGGATTAGAGTCTTTCCAGTATAACAAGATAGTTCTCCTAGCCAGTAAAGTTGAAAAGGCTATCACATGTTGAGCGGAAGCTGACACTCTGCCTACTTCCTTTGGAATAATCCCAAAAATTGCTGTAAGTGAATTGGGTTAAATATCCACATATATAACTTTAGATAATATTCCAAACACATCCTTCCAAAAATTATTTAAACTTACACATGACCAAAACATATGAGTTAGAGTAACCACTTCTGCATTACATCTGTCACAAATAGGGCTTATATTAGGAAAAATATGCGCCAATTTATCTTTGGACATATGGGCCCTGTGTACTATCTTAAACTGAATTAAGGTATGGCGTGCACAGATAGGTGAATTATTGACTAGATAATAAATTTTACTCCATTGATTATCTGAGAGTGCATGTTGAAGTTCTATTTCCCAAGTGCGTTGAATCCTATCGTTAGGCGACATGTGAGCATTCATTAACTGTTTATAAATTATAGCTATTAATCATTTTTGAAATTCTTTAAGCAGAAAAATAGCATAAGCCAAATTTAAAGAACAGGCCAAGGGGTAATTCGGTAGAAAATCACGTAAAAAATTCCTAACCTGTAAGTATCTGAAAAAATGTGTATTAGAGATGTCATATTTATCCATTAACTGCGAAAAGGACATTAAACAGTCCTCTATAAACAAATCTAAAAAAGTTCTTATTCCCTTAATTTTTCATGTTAAAAAAGCCTTATCCAGAGTTGAAGGTTTAAAAAAGAAATTAGAATAAATATTACTAGAGAGTAGAAAATCATTTAATTCAAAAAATCTACAAAACTGAAACCAGATTTTTAAAGTATGTTTAACAATAGGGTTAAGAGCTTGTCTACCTATTCTGGAGAACGAAAACGGAAGGGCAGCTCCTAATAAAGAAGTTAAAGAAAACCCCGTTACTGAGTTTTTGTCCATCTGTAACCATGAAGGGCGATTCTGTTCATCTATATCATAAATCCAAAAAGTAATATAACTTGCATGGCTTTCTGTCCTCTCCCAACAGATTCCCCCTTCTCCAGCCCTGTATCTCTTTCACCAACTTCCCAGCTTTTTAGTTCCCCCCTCCCCATGCTGGTTTCTTTTATCACCTTGTGTTTCTCCCTGCCCTCTCCCCACCTTTTAAATCTATTCCTCATCTTTTTTTCCACCATTGCTGCTGAAACGTTGACTGTATTCTTTTCCATAGATGCTGCCTGGCCTGCTGAGTTCCTCCAGCATTTTGTGTGTGTTTCTTGGATTTCTAGCATCTGCAGATTTTCTCTTGTTTGTAGAGTAGACAGGCAGTATCCTTTCCCCAGAGCTGAAATGCCTAATACCAGAGAACATGCTTTTACAGTGAAAGGGGGATAAATCTAAGGAAATCTGTGAGGCAAGCCTTTTTTTAAACGTAGGTGCCTGCAATGTGCTCCAGTGGTGGTGGTGAAGGTAAATACGACAGGGGCATTCAGGAGGCTCTTAGATAGGCACATGAATATGCAGGAAATGGGACAATATGGACATTGTGTACACAGAAGGGATTAATCAAGTATCCATTTGATTACAGATTTAGTTTGGCACAGTTGGGCTGAAGGGCTGTTTGTCCACTGTACTGTTATGTTCTAAATAAACATGACAGAAGTGCAGGCTGAGAGAGAGGAAAATATAGTCTGTGGTAGTATTGGGACTTTTCAGGTGAGTTCAAGAACCTGACAGCGGTGTGGAGGAAACTATTGAAGTGTGGGTCTTCAGGCTCCTGTCCCTCCTGCCCGATCGAGTGACTTCCATCGTGGGTGGGGACCCTGATGATGGATGTTGCTTTCCTGAGGTAGCTCCTCCTGTAAGTGTCCTCGATGGTGGGGAGATCCAAATGCATGATGGGAGTGGCCACGTCCACCACTCTCCGTGACCCCTTGCGTCCCTGTGCATTGGAGTTTCTGGACAAAAGTGCCTGAATCAGCAAGCTGTAGAAAATCACAAACCAAGAGCTGGTAAACGGAACCAGTATAGATGAGTAGCTATGTGGGGTGGCACAATAGTTTGCTGATCAGCGTAACACTATTACAGTGCCAGTGACCCAATTCAATTCCGCCGCCATCTGTAAGGAGATTGTATGTTCCCCACGATCACATAGGTTTCCTCCCGGAGCTCCGGTTTCCTCCCACATTCCAAAGGTGTACAGGCTAGTAGGTTAGTTCGGTGGCATGGTCTCATCAGGTCAGATGAACCTGTTACCCTGCTGCATCTCTAATTAAATTATTTTGTAATCACCCCACTACCTGATAGTTAGCATGGAGTCAGTAGGCCAAAGGGCTACATAAGTCTGTATATTGAACTGTATTTAAACTTATTGTGATTTTTTTTATTATTGTGTTCCTTAACTTGTTGTGCTTCTTCATGCTGCATTGACACATAGAAACAGAAAAACATAGAAAACCTACAGCACAATACAGGCCCTTCAGCCCACAAAGCTGTGCCGAACATGTCCTTACCTTAGAACTACCTAGGCTTACCCATAGCCCTCTATTTTTCTAAGCTCCATGCATCTATACAGGAGTCTCTTAAAAGACCCTATCGCAGACATTCCACCCACACCCA
The DNA here is from genome assembly GCF_048418815.1 of Hemitrygon akajei. Taxonomy (NCBI): domain Eukaryota; kingdom Metazoa; phylum Chordata; class Chondrichthyes; order Myliobatiformes; family Dasyatidae; genus Hemitrygon; species Hemitrygon akajei. The sequence continues at coordinate 194,365,507 of NC_133126.1, forward strand.
GGTCGACCTCCAAGGGTGTATGTAATACTTTGTTTAGTGATTTTGTCTAATCTGTAAACCAAGTTGGGTATATGTGATGCACCATCAATAACTCACTCTGAGACGTAAGAAGCGAGATATCGGCTTTTATTGACTGGAAGAATGAACAACACTACATCCTGGAGAATGAGGCCGGGCTCAGGCCTCAATCGCCTTTATACAGGGGTCTGTGGGAGGAGCCACAGGAGCAGTCAGCAGGGGTCTGTGGGAGGAGCCACAGGAGCAGTCCAGACAGGTATATGTAGTTCACCACAATATGCTGAAAATGTGACATTAAAATATGTACTTATATTATCATGGAGTCATTTTTTTAAATTCTATTACAGCGTTAAGCAAGTCTACAGGGAGTTTGACCTCATCACATAGGACATCAATAGAGTAGCTCCTTAGCAGCTAGCCAGCTAGTTTAAATAACATTAGTTATGCTAATGAACGAATGACACCTGTTAAACTCACCTCAACATGTCTTTTACATTTTAACCCACCATGGGCAATAGAAAACTCACTGTTGCAAACAGTGCAGCGAGCAACACTGTCATTATTTTTGAGGTCAACTCTAAAGCCTGGCCATGGAGAAAACTGATAGGTTTTCTCCTATCATTTCGCATTTTCCTCTCCCCCTCCTGCTTTCAAATCTCTTACTATTTTTCCTTTCAGTTAGTCCTGATGAAGGGTCTCCGCCCGAAACATCAGCAGTGCTTCTTCCTATAGATGCTGCCTGGCCTGCTGTGTTCCACCAGCATTTTGTGTGTGTTGCTTGAATTTCCAGCATCTGCAGATTTCCTCGTGTAAACTGATAGGTCTACTTAGCACGAAGAGAGACCAATCAGGATGCTCCCTCTCGCTCTCCCTTGCAAAAAAAAATTGATTTCTGGGATAATGTATATAATTTGCGGGTGTCAGGGAGCCACTATCAATATGCGGGATACCCCCAGAACTTCCGGGAGAGGTGGGATGTCTGCTATCTTTTCCGCCTCCACCATCATCGGCGGCAGCCCATTCCACGCACTCAACACTGCATAAAAAACTTACCCCTGACATCTCCTCTGTACCTGCTTCCAAGCACCTTAAAACTGTGCCCTCGTGCTAGCCACTTCAGCCCTGGGAAGAAGCCTGACTATCCACACGATCAATGGCCCTCATTATCTTGTACACCTCTATCAGGTCACCTCTCATCCTCCATCACTCCAAGGAGAAAAGGCCGAGTTCACTCAACCTATTCTCATAAGGCATGCTCTCCATCCTTGGAAATCTCTTCTGCATCCTTTCTATGGCTTCCACATCCTTCCTGTAGCGAGGCAACCAGAATTGAGCACAGTACTCCAAGTGGGGTCTGACCAGGGTCCTAGACAGCTGCAACATTACCTCTCAGTTCTTAAACTCAGTCCCACAATTGAAGGCCAATGCACCGTATGCCTTCTTAACCACAGACCCCTAGTAACAATTATTTCATTCTCCTTTACACTTATGTACTGGAAATTACATTAAACAGTCTTGAATCTTGAAGTCACTTCTTCTGATAGCCAAGGATGACAGGTCTGCAGGCCTTGTCTGCTTGCACCTCCAGCAGCTTGTTCGGTAACAGTTCCCCAAGGAGAGTAATTTGCCTCGGCTCCTCCCTCTTTCAAGATCCTGCTTTTGAACTGTTTCTGACACGTGGCCTGTGGTGAAAGCCAGAGCAAAACACCCATTTTGTTGCCTGCCAGTTCCATTCTGATGTCAGCAGCGAGGTTCTGGGCAGCAGCCAGACATGGCAGTTTGATGTGGTAATTAATCCTGTCAGGGTAGAGGTCTAACAGTCAGCCTCTCACAGAGGTGACAACACTTCACTAAAGCATGACTCCCAGCCCTTGACTCATGAAGCAGAGTTCCCACCTTCCCCTCAGCTGCACAGGGTTACAAAACATAGAAACATCAAAACAGAGCACAGAACATTGAACATCTCAGCATAGAACAGGCTCTTTGGCCCACAATGTCGTGCCAACATTTTAATCTACTCTTAGATCAATCTAACCCTTCTCCCCCACCCCCACATAGCCCTTCATTTTTTTCTATCATCCATGTGCTTATTTAAAAGTATATTAAATGCCCCTAATGTATCTGCACCTGCAACCACGCCTGACAGGACTTTCAATGCGCCCATCTAAAAAAAACCTACTTCTGACATTCCCTCTGTACTTTCCTCCAATCACCTTAAAATAATTCCCCCTTGTATTAGCCCTGGAAAAAGGACCACTCAATCTTCACCTCTTATCATCTTGTACACCTCCATCAAGTCACCTCTCATCCTCCTTTGCTCCAAAGAGACAAGTCCCAGCTCCTTCAACTTATCCTCATAAGACAAACTGTGGCAAAATACTGAAGCTGGCTCTCTTGCCACAGCTTGGTTGATAGCAACTCCAAACACATATATAGCATAGGAATAGGTTCTTTGCCCACCATAAGCTGAATTTCTTGTAGTATTTTTTCAGACTGAAAATCAGAAAGCTGCAGATTCGGGAAATGCTCAAAAATTTATTCATATTCCCTTGATAAAGTGGATGTGGAGATGATGCTTCCTATAGTGGAGGAGTCTACAACCAGAGGACAAAGCTTCAGAACAGAAGGACATCCATTTAGAACAGAGATGAGAAGTAATTTCTTTAGCCAGAGGGTAGTAAATCTGTGGAATTCATTGCCAGTCTGCTGTGGAGGGCAAATCATTGGGTGTATTTAAATCAGAGGCTGAAAGGTTCTTTATTAGTCAGGATGTCAAAGGTTATGAAAAGACAGAAGAAAGGGGTTGAGAGGGATAATCAGCTATATTTGAATGGCAGAGCAGACTCACTGGATTAAATGGCCTAAATCTGCTCCAATATTTTATGGTTTTATGATGGTAATCTAACTAATCCCACCTGTTTGTTCATGCCCCATATCCTATTCCTCCATTCCCTGCCTGTACATGTCCCAGATCCCTCCATTCCCTGACTGTTCATCTGCCTCTTCAAAAGCCTCTTAAACACTATAATTGCATCTATATTGTATTTAAAAAAATCTTCCCTCTCACTCTAAAGCTGTATTCTCTAGTATTTGTCATTCCTACCCTGAGAAAAAGACTTTCTCCCATCCTCCCCCACCCTCTTCTGAAACTCCACAGTAAAAATCCAATGTTTATCCAATCTCTCCTTATAGCCAATACAATCCAATCCAGGCCACATCTCAATGAACCTCTTCACCTGTACAAAGCCTCCACACACTTCCTATGGTGTGCCAACCAGAACTGCACACAATACTCCATATGGAACCTGACCAGAGTTTAAAGTTGCACCATACCTTCCCTAACTTTTATACTGAAAATCCTGACCTCTCTCCTCCTAGACTTCCAATTTTCTCTGTCAGCCCCATCATCCTATTTTTCTCTTCCTCCACCCACTTCATCTGCCCCTCACCCACATACTCCTTCCATTGGATTTCCCCCCTCCCAATGATCCCATCTATCCTCCTCACCACTCTCATTTGAATTCATGCTCCACTTTTCCTATCAGAACCCTTCACCTACAGCCCTTTCTCACCTCCACCTAGTAGCCTGTATTTCTACTGTACCCTCCTCCATAACCTATCCCTCAACGTCAGCAAGACGAAGGAATTGGTTGTTGACTTCAGAAGGAGTAGTGGACCGCACGACCCCATCTACATCGGTGGTGCACAGGTGGAACAGGTCAAAAGTTTTAAGTTCCTCGGGGTCAATATCACAAATGATCTGACTTGGTCTAACCAAGCAGAGTCCACTGCCAAGAAGGCCCACCAGCGCCTTTACTTCCTGAGAAAACTGAAGAAATTTGGCCTGACCCCTAAAACCCTCACTAATTTTTATAGATGCACTGTAGAAAGCATTCTTCTAGGGTGTATCACAACCTGCTAAGAAGTTGTCCTGTCCAAGACCGGAAGAAGCTGCAGAAGATCGTGAACATAGCCCAGCACATCACACAAACCAATCTTCCATCTTTGGACTCACTTTACACCGCACACTGTCGGAGCAGTGCTGCCAGGATAATCAAGGACACGATCCACCCAGCCAACACATTTTTTGTCCCTCTTCCCTCCAGGAGAAGGTTCAGGACCTTGAAGATTCATACGGACAGATTTGGGAACAGCTTCTTTCCAACTGTGATAAGACTGCTGAATGGATCCTGACCCGGATCTGGGCTGTACCTTCCAAATATCCGGACCTGACTTGCACTACCTTACTTTCCCTTTTCTATTTTTGAATTATGATTTATAATTTAAGTTTTTATTTTATTTACTTCGATTTGTACTTCAGGGAGTGCGAAGCGCAGAGTCAAATATCGCTGTGATGATTGTACGCTCTAGTATCAATTGTTTGGTGACAATAAAGTAATCTGCCTATAAGACATAGGAACAGAATTAGTCCATTCAGCCCATTGAATCTGCTCTGTTAGATCTTGGCTGATTTATTTTCCTTCTCAGTCCTATTCACCTTCTGATGCCCTTACAACTCAAGAACTTACAAACCTCTGCTTCAAATATACCCAATAACTGGCAATGAATTCCACAAATCCGCCACCATCAGGATAAAGAAATTCCTCCTTTTTTCTGTTCTAAAGGGACATCCTCCTATTCCGAGGCTCTTCCCTCTGGTCCTACCACACTTCCTCATCTGGATCCATCTATCACCTGCCAGCTTCTGCTCCACCCCTTCTCATTAACAAGGCATTGTCCTACCCACAGGACTGCCGCTCACTAGATGTTTTCTGTTTATTGCACCATTCTCTCTAATCTCTAAAGAAAATCCCAAGAGATCAGCACTTTATTTGATTCTCAAATCACCCCATCTGGCACCAACAAGCATTCTACGGTGAAAGTCACTTAGGTTACATTTCTTCTCTATTCTGATGTTTGGTCTGAACAACTAGAACTTCTTGATCATGTCTGCTTCCCCTTCCTTTTATGCATTCATTGAATTGCTGCCATGTGATTGGCTCATTAGATACTGGTATTGCTGAGCAAATGTACAGGTGTACCTAATAAAATGGCCACTAAGTGTATGTGTTGCCGAAAGCAAAAAGTGCAATTATATCAATTAATATTTGCAGAAGGAACAAGCAAGAACATATTTAATTTACTCTCACTACAAAGTAATACTGCTTTAATGAGACAGGTGCTGAGATGGATGCCCTTTAGTGTCATAGAACATTGTAGCATAGAAATGGACTTTCAGCCCATCTAGTCTGTGCCAAACTGTTATTCTGTCTGGTCCAATTGATCAGCACCTGGACTATAGCTTTCCATACCATCCCATCCATGTACTTATCCAAACTTCTCTTAAATGTTGAAATCAAACCTGAATCCACCATTTCCACTGGCAGCTTGTTCCACAATTAGTAAAGTTGCCCCTCAGGTTCATCTTAAACATTTCACCTTTCACCCTTAAACCATGCCCTCTAGTTGTGGTCTCACAAAACCTCCTTGCATTTTACCCCATCTATGCCCCTCATAACTTTGTACGCTTCTCGCCTCATTCTCCTACACTCAAGTGAATAAAGTCCTAACCTATCCGTTGTTAATCTGTAACTCAAGCCCTCAAGCAACACCCTTGTAAATTTTCTCTGTACACCATAGTGTTACTTTGTACTTGTTCTGGCTTTGCTAAGAAATATTATACTTCCACAAATGTTTCACTTAATTAACTTTTGACAAACATCTGTGCAATTAGATTTTGCATATTGATATTGGTGTCAAAGACAGTAAAATCAGATAATTGGTCTCAACGTATCTCATATCCTTCAGGGGATGATAGCCAGCTGTCTGACTTGTCAAAGATGATTATCGACCAGAAGAACTCACACCACCTACACCCCAACTTACACTGGTGACACAGCAGTGGAAACTCCTGGGAGTGCATGTCTCACACAACCTTTCATGGTACCAGAACACATTCAACACAATCAGAAAAGCTCAACAGCACTTCTAATATTTTGAGGCGGCTGAAGAGAGCTGGACCATGCACATCTTTACACACATCATTCCACAGATGAGCAGTAGAGAGCATCATAACAAGCTGCATCACTGTTTGATACAGAAACTGAACTGCCGCAGACAGGAAGACTCTACAATGGGTGGTCAAAACTGCCCAATGCATCACCGGCACCAGCCTAGCCTCCATCAAGCACATATACAGAAAGATGCTGAAAAATTGCACCCACCCTGTTCATTGCCTTTTTGTCCCACTCCCATCAGGGAGGAAATTACAGTTTTCACACCAGGAGCACCAGACTCAAAAACAGTTACATTCCTCAAACAGTAAGGCTGATCAACACCTCCACCCACTAACCCACTCCATCACCCTCCTAACCACCATTTCCTGTCAGTCACTGATGTACAGACACTCCTGTGCCTAGCGTCACTTTATGGACATACAATCAATGTATACAAGTTATCTTATGTATTTATACTAATTGTGTTACTATTATTATTGTTGTGTTTTTATCTTATGGTAGTTTTTTGTGCTGCATCGGATCTGGAGTAACAATTATTTCATTCTCCTTTACACTTGTGTACTGGAAATGACATTAAACAATCTTGAATCTAGCCAAAGTACAAGTTGAGGGCTGCAGCAATCTGCTGTCCTTGGTCAGCCACTCTGTTGTACCATAACCACCATGTTAAAAGAGGAAAAGGATAATTAAACATACCAAGGCGGTAGGGTGGCTAAGTGGTTAGCACAATGCTTTACAGTAGAGCATTGGTAGAGGCAGGTTTGATTTTGTCACTTAAAAAAATTGGATAAGTATATGGACAGGAAAGGAATGGAGGGTTATTTGCTGAGTGCAGGTAGGTGGGACTAGGTGAGAGTAAGCGTTTGGCACCGACTAGAAGGGCCGAGATGGCCTGTTTCCGTGCTGTAATTGCTATATGGTCATACCAGAGACACTGGCTCACTTCCTGCTGCTGTCCATAAAGACTTTGTACATTCTACCTATGACCGTGCAGGTTTCCTCTGGATGCTCTTGTTTTCCTCCTACAAAAACCTACCAATGGTAGGTTAAATGGTTCTGGCACAGTATTTAAGTCTACATGCTCCCAACTGGGACAGTTGGTGCCAGTAAAGACCCTTAACATCTCAGGGATATAACAGTGGCACAGCATTCAAGATCCCAGACAAGTAAATGAACTTCCTTGAACTGCTTCAACTACTTTTGACAACATATTCTGAATCTATGATCTCAATGACCATGGGCAAGAGAAAAGTGAAGAAGGTGATTGATGGAAAAAGTTGAAGAATTCACTTAGAAAGGTTTGATAAGAAATCATCACACTGTTCTGACACAGTACCTTTCATCAATTTTTATTTTTAAAAAACCATTGAACATTCTCCCGGTTTGAGGACCGCAAGTAGAAGTCTTTTGGCATTTAGTGTTAATGTCTGCAGCACACACATCAATGTGCAAGACAATTTGTACCAATTTCAGACATCAAAACATAGTGGTTTCAAAAATATCTTTAAACCAATTAACAGTATTTAAAGCACAAAAGAGAAATATATTGTGGGGTGTTCCTTACTTCAAATATTTAAAATAAAAATCTGAACTTTATGTTTCAATGTAAAAACAAAATCCCAGAAAATTGTAAGAATATGTGCAACACCCATCTCCAGCTTTGTTGTTCATAACTCACAAATGTAAAGAGCAAACTGATGTATGCAAATCATTTGGATGTACTACAAGGTTCATCCTAATCGGACAAATATAACAAAGATAATGGCATCTAATGGAAAATATTTACAGTAGTACTGCCCCATCAATCTTTTCTCAGTAAGAGCACCCCTTTCTGCTTCATACATACAAAAACACCACAATTTATGAAAGACATGCAGCTATGAATGCTTCCTTTGAAACAAACCTTCAACACTCACTTGTGCTTTATTAGGACAGCTGAGAAGAGGAATACATAGAGAGAGAAAAAATGACACTTAAGTAACGACCATTTAGAGAACACCAAAGTATATTTACAATATGGCAGGTTAAGTTCTGAACTACACATGACATAGTTCTGATTTGCAGGAAAACTTGATCTTTGAATGTGTACATCTACTGTCACATAGTCACACATTACTACAATCCCCCACAAAAGCTTCCATCCTGATATGTTGAGGTTTTCTCCTTTATACAAAATCACGTTGGCAGCTGAAAGATGCATCTCCAACTTAAAGCTAAAATGCAATTTCTAACAGTATATTTTCCTCAAGTCCACATCGACTCCCCACCCCCACCCTCAATGAGGGGATGATGAGACCAAAAGCTTATGTCTTAGGTGGGCATTCATTGGTACTATCTTTACCAAGCCATTGTGAAATATGAATTTCCAAGAGCTGCGCTGGTAACCGAGGTGGGAACCTTCTATTACATCTTTTGAAAAGTAGATACCTGATGATAGCTTGAAGGAAAGCCTTCTGTGGGAGACAAATTACTACAGCCTAAATGTAACAGCAGACTTCTTGGAACACAACTGCTTACAACCAAGTACCAGTAGCAAAGTGATTATAGATGTATAGGGATGTTCTTAGTCCACAAGATTTAGAAACTGCAGTTATCTTTTACTTGATCTGCTTATGTTAAAGATTGATCTGTGAGATTCAATATTGTTGGAGGCTGGTACTAGCAAAATCAAAGAATATATACACAACAATAGCCATAAGAAATGTCAGGCATTGTGCAAATATGAGTTAAAATGATCTTGCGAATGTGTGCACCACTTTGACATATTGGAGTTATAACTTAGGTGGTAGCTGAACTACTCCATGTGTGGCCAGCCAATGATACATTTTAATAAGCAGATATCATGAATAAATCACAAATTCTCACTAATACAAGAAATTCAAATTGATAATGTGCAGGGGGATGAACATTAACCATTTTTAATTGTTTGCATGATATGAAAAATTTCAACTCTGCTTGATGCCAACAAATCCCCATGATCCTTAAATCTGGTTAATGTTAAAATGTCACATAAGAGTAAAGATACCAAAACAGTTTCCTGCTGAACACGAGGCAGACAAGTGCAAGATCTCTGACTGAGGACCAAGTGCAGATACTGGCATTAACCTCCCTGGGCATTTGATTGCAGAACCCCACCAACTACGAACATGCTAAATTTATTCTCCGTTGCCTAAGCTGTGCTATTTCACAGAAGGACACAGCACAGGAATAACCTTATACTCAGATTGCAGCAAAGGAATGAATGAAGTTCAGTTTGCATTTAGAGTATTAGAGCCTTGCAAAGTCTTGTGAACACAGGATCAGACTTGTCAGCCTGCCTGCATGGCTTGATTTCATATACTAGCACTGTATTTAACTGTAAGTAGCAGTTTCAGTTTTTTTTAAAAATCCCAGTGTCCGATATCTGTTGTCACAAGTAGTTGCAGTGACACGCAGACCAGTCACTTACACAATTACAGAAAGTAATGGCAAATTTGGATTAACTTCAGGTAGACTCCAAGTTCCAAATACTTTGCCCCCCCATCAGAATATTGTTAGAATTAAAATTAACACGCAGCAGGCTATGACCATTGCACTATCACTTTCCAGTTGGATCCTCTCCAGACAAAGCCTTAGGATGCTCAATTCTTGACGGTAAAATGTGAGACTTATATAAATTATAGCCACCTAATATACAGGCAGATTTCAATCACACCCCACTTGACCAACTGAGAAAAACAGGAAATAAAAACAATACAACTGTTCCTTTAAGCTATACTAAAAACAAGTGAGCACCCACATTTTGGCATATGCATACTGAATAAATGAAGAATCATCCGAATCTCAGCTCTCCCAGTAACTCTCCATTACCTTGAGAAACCTCCTACAATAACACTAAGGCTACCTAGTCCATCAATGCAAATAGTCTTACGTGAAATGCAGACATTAAGCTTTATTTGAAATAATCTGGATTTAATGTTTCAGTGGAGGATAAATAATAGAATTTTTTTTTTTTAAAAGCCACATCATCAGGAATAGCTTTCACTCTGAATTATTTTGGCTTGTTTATCAAATTCAACGCTTCCAAGTAAAATTAGATGCTGGGAGAGAAATGCAAAGGTGCCAAGCTTTCCTGGGGAAGGGAACGTTTCTGTAAACCATCACTGGTTGCCAATTAATTCAATGCCAATACAAGCCCCAATTGTAATTGATGGATCACTAGAAGACTAAAATTTGGAGTAGGTGCACTTCAAATTAGTGTTCACTCATGTTGTTTATGCTGAACACAAGCAAATATGCTGACCAGTCCCAGGCTCAAATGGATCAAAAACTGTAAGGGATTAACATTCACAATTCATCTCTAATCTGCTAACAATGTTTTGGATAGATCCCAGATTTTTATACCCTCTACTGCAGTGCACCAGATTACCAGACTCAACAGTTCTCTAGCAACTATGTCCATGTTTTTTGGGTTATGTGCAGGTTCTCTTTCCAGATGGACACAAGAACCAGATTTTCTAGGGACTTCATCCCCAATTCTGAAAGCAGTGGATTACAAATGAGCAGAAATATATTCCCCTGCTTTCCTCCCTAGTTTTTAGAAGGTGCAGTTATCAACCAAGCATACAATACTGTACAAAACCCACAGTTTTGTCCATCACCCACCAAACAGAGAACATCACATTTGACAAATGCACTGTCCCAACTTTAAATTTCAAGTGTACTTTACTTTGACTACCCATCCAACTTTACATCAAGACTGTGCTGCAAAACCACCATATCCATGAAGCTACCGCACACAGGGATTACAAGACTGAGTACATCTATTGAATAGGCAAACCTAAAGTGAAGACATCATTTATTTATTATCCTTTAAATATTTTAATGACACCGAGGATTACTGAGCTCTGTACATTCATGGATATTAAAACTGAGGATGGCAAAATACTCAATTTCTCTCAAAAAAATAACACAGTAAACCCTAGCTATGCAAGAAGACAGGCTCGATGGTTCTTAGCCCTCTGGTTCAATGGATCTATACAACAGTGGATCATACAGGGGGTCCCTAAAATCCATGCCCATCCATCCTAATTAAGTGGTCAGTCACAGACCCCCAGATAAAAGAGGACACAGTGAAAGGAAACTCAGTAGGAAATAAACAAGAGACAGAACAAATGGAAATGCTTGTCAGTGGGGCAGAATTAAAACACTGGGATCTTATTCAGCTTGATAAAAACTTGGGACGCTAGATGTTACACTGATAGTTGCATGCAGTAATAGGATTTAAACATTAGTTTTAAATAACGTTAACCAAAGCAGCAAAAGGGAAATCACCCTAATAATATACTACACAAAAAACAGTAATGAGACTCCAAACTCATTCACCACCTGTTTATACTTTGGGAAACTTGTTTTTAATCCTCTGACAGATTTCCAATCAACTTAATGCTAGCACGTCCTAATAATTACAGTGCTCAGTTAAATTCCACTTGTTGATAAAAATAAGTGGCTAGCAGCAGTTACCTAAAAAAGACAAAACACAGAACAAGTATTTTCATGCAACTGAAAACCTATTAACCCTAGTGATCATTAAAAAGTAAACCGGTTAGATGAACCAAATAATTTTTAATGGAGGCATGAGCATAGCAGAGATGGGGAAGAGTACAAACCAGAAGTCCCAAAGCACAAAGGACAGACTGCTGGAGCAACTCCTGCACTGGTGGGTCAGGCAGCATCTGTGGCGGTAGACAGATAGTTAACCTGAAACATCAACTATCCCTTACCCTCCAGAAATGCTGCCTGCCCACTAATCTCATCTAGTCTTTGCTCTGGATCCTTGCATCTGTGTCTGATAGTGTTGCAACAGTCAATTTATAAAACTCAACGTATATTAAACCCTTTCTTCTTTAGATACTTACCACATCCATAACAAGAATTAAGCTGTCAAGTTTTTGATTCCAAGTTTTATTAATATTACATTTAAATGTTCAAACATTAGGAGAGGTTTAGGGCTAGTCCCATTTAAAGAGTTTAGCTGGTAATGAGATGCTGTTAACAGAGGTTTGTACTGGATATACAGCAGATCAGTGAAACCAGAATATGCATATCACCAGCCTGTTAAGTGAGTGTGTACCAATACCTGAGATAGCAATGACAATAATAGGAAGGCTTCTGTTTCTCTGATGATTTTTTTTTACAGTCCAGGCTGGTTCCAAACACTGGCCAGGATACTTCTTGCTGTCACTGGATTAAATGCTTCCTCCCAAAGGTACAATTTCCAGCAGCACAACATCCCCCCTCCACAACAGACAAGTACAAAACACAACCTGTTAAGTCTCTGGAGCAAGACATGAAACACAACCTTCTGAACCAGAGGAACAGCAATACCAAATGATGGTATCAAACACTTTCCAGTGCTAAAGGGACATGAATGAAGAAGAGGGACAGAGTAGGGATAAAGTTAAGCTAAAAGCTTGGTATAACCAAATACTTGTCTAGTTGTTGCTTCCTAATGCAAGTGCATGGACAATTAAAGTTTACATTGTGGTGCTGTGCTTTAGGTTATAAAAAAAATGTTTCCTCAATCACAGGCTTATGAATTTCTTAAATCACTGCTCAAGCTAGATAGTAAAGGGAATATTTGTCCTTTGGAAAGGATTATGCAGTGGTTATTAAACACTTTGAATAACCTGTAATGTGTCACAGGATCCTCTATTTTAGTAATCTATGAATAGTAGTATATAAGCTATAATCAGCTTCAATTTTTCCAAACATATGACAGCACTGAATTTTCACCTCAACTCATCAATCCCATCTGAGGGGAAAAGCAAGAAAAAACATGAGGGAGCAGTTAAATTTTTAATATCAGTGTTCCATTTTTAACTGTATACTATTTTTGAAGTTTCCAAAAGATCATTATATTTCTAAACAAGCAAACTCACATGAACTTTTGACAGCTGTACACAATCAAATTTACGATATACTTAACACTCAGGAATACTCCAAATGTGCACTGCAGTGTCTGTTTCTTTCCATGCTGGCCACAGTATTCAGAGCTAGTAACCTTTTTGATACCATAAATTGCTCAATTGATAGTGAATATTCTGGAAGGTCAAATACTGACCTAGATGGATAAGAAGCTAAGTTATAAGCATCCAGGACAAATGAACATTAGAGACCATACCAAATTCACTGTGCAAGTGTACTTGCTTTTGTCTTGGCAATAACTGACCTTCAACACTGATCTACAATAGGGGTCTAAATGAAAGATTTCCTTCTCTAGTAAGAGTTATTACCTTGAACAATGTTGGGGAAAAGGAAAGACAGTTAAGAAATTCTTAACATTCTCATACTGCACAACACCATACCATGCTAGACAATTGCTTTGACATGTCCCAAATCCAGCCAATTTCTGTAGCACGTAGGTTTACTAGTGCCCACAACAAAGGGCAAGATTAAAGATTAAACCAAGATTAAAAGGGCCTCCTTGTTTGTTGAACAATAACAATACAGAATTATGGTTCAAATTCGTTCTCAGCTCACCTTAAGCAGCTGGGCACATTTAAAGTAATGGAAATGTCATGGACTGGATTATTGAGCACTAAAAGCAGCTTTCTTCTCAGACCTTCAATGAAATGGTTCAGTTTATTACAAAAATGGAAAGTACAAATTGCAATCCCAACATCCTAGAATACATCTAGTTATCAGTAATGGCACTCTTTGTTTAAATTACATTTTGATGTACCAGGATGGAACAGTGGAATTCAATGCCTGAAATGTTGTTCATATTTCCTGAATACTAGACAAAAGAAATTGCATTTAACTAGGTTCATCATTATAAACTGGGTACAGCCATTCAGGTGTCTGCAACTAGCATCTCACTCTGGCCAAATGAAAAGCCACAGTTTTAAAGCAGACCAACCAGAGCTACAGGGCCTCCATTTTGCTCACTTTTGAGGGATGTTCTCCTTCAGAAGGTATGCAAGCAAGAACTTAATATCACACTTGCAATTTGAAGATTAAGTAGTTAAATACAAAACACCACAATATAGAATTTGAGAAATACTTCAATTCTGAAGAGATGATGACCAGGATTTAATTTTTTGAAACAAATCTCTCAGAATTTATAAAATCAAACTCAGATGCCCACAATAAAGTAATAATGATGGGGGAGGGGTCTGGAAATGGAAATATGGCTGGAGGAAGGAAAGAGCAGCAGTTTGCTGCAACATGCTAACTCTGTTCAATTAGCTGTTGAATCAAGTAATGGAATAAAGATGAAAAAAATTAATAGGACACATCTTTAACTGAAATCGGAATTTACCAAATGTAAAAAAAATTTATATGAGATGAGCAATTCCTTTCTCTATGTGTAAAGTTAAATTGTGAAGACTTTTAATGGCTAATTATCAGAATCTTTGCTCGGGACCTCATGTCTGTAGTTAGTGATTCTACAATAGCATAAACCAGCTGAATATGAAGAGGATACAAGAACTCAAATGTTGTACAGTGTAAACTGTGGGTGAATAATTTACTTGCATTTACATATATATTAAAATGTGGATTTAACCCTTCACCAAGGGAGGAAAGCATGCATCTTTCACTTGCGTGTGAGCAAACAGAATAGCAGCTTCCAGAAAAGCAGTGTTTTGGGCTTGTGATATTATCTGTAGATGCTACAAACAGGAAGTGAGTCATCTCTATGTAAAGCAGAACCATGTGACAATATCATTCCCCAAATTTCACTGTTTCTTAGCCAGCACATAATCCAAAAGGCTTGGTTTCAGTGGACTATAGTGGCAGGATTGAAAATCTCAATCAACACACTATGGTACAGAATACAATTTTATATTCAAATGAAAAAAGACACCTTTCACAGCAGTACAGACACGTATAGTCACAGTATGTTTGTGCACTTTTTCTTTTGTACTGTTAATCTGTGCCCCCCAAAAATGTGATAACTTAACATCTAACAATTGACTAAATAAATTGACCGACCCAATTGGTGGAAATCTATTTCTGTACACAGCCTGCTGGCATCATGCCAGAAGGCAGAAGAATGCTCTAAAATGCTTTCCTCCTCCTAACGTCAGACATAATTTTCCCACCAGTAAATAAGAGCAATGCTGTACCAGCAGAAGCATTTTAGTCAAAGCCACAGCTGCCATCTCCCTGAGCAATACCACTGACAATAGGCAGGTGGAGGTGTTGGCGGGGGGGGGGTTTGGAAGAGAGCAAGCAAGACCTTTACGACAAGCCTGTAAGGTTTTGTTTAACACCAGAAAGATAAAAGTGAACTTTCCATACAGGTGTCCCCAGCAATGGTTTACAACACACGTTCACAGCTAAAAGGTATCATTTGCTCTCCCCACACAAATTATTCTGTCCACTGATTTAGAGTCAACTGGGAATAATGGGGAAGAGAAAGGTTGACTCCCAATTGCAGAGGACGAGCTCTCGGACAATTATTCTACAGCTTATGGCTATGTTGGGAGAAAAAGAGGTACTCATCCCTAGTTTTTGGACAAGGGTTCGGATGAGAATTCACAAACCATCAGCTGCAGAGGGGAAAGGTTTTGGCTGTTAAAGCAAGGCATTTGTTGTTTTCAGCTCTTCCACATGCAAGGTTGGAGGCACTGGCCAGAATGCACAGACGTCAGCAACTCAGACACACTCTTCAGCTGACATCAGGAGGGGATTGATGTATTCGAAGCCTTCAAATTCTGACTGGTCAATTTTCTTGACAGCATCACTATGAAAAGAAAAGGAAGATCAGAAATCCAGGAACCATATTTTTGTGTTCATGCACTACACAGTGGAATTAAGTTTTCTGTCAATTTCACAACTGAGAGATCAAATCATCATGAACCCAATCTAGGTTGTGAGGACAAACCTCTTCTTCCTGCAAGTCTGGTAGTTATTGCATTTAATTGTTATCTGTAAGGTTTAGGATACCGTTTACAGCAAATGATCTGCTGAGAAACCATTTTCACAGCACTACAACCTTTTATGGACAATTGCCTCAGTAGATTGTTAGACAATCTGATGGAGGATTAGTAGATTATCTGGCAGCAGGCTCATTGGTTATAAATTAGGTGGCATGGCACAGTAGTGGTTAGTGCAATGCTTTACTGCCAAAGCAATCAGAAGATCGGGGTTCAATTCCCGCCACAGTCTATAAGGGTTTTGCCCACAACTTGGGTCCTCTGGGTACTCCAGTTTCCTCTCACAATCCAAAGACATACGGGTTAGAGGCAGTAAGCTGTGGGCATGCTGTGTTGGCGCTGGAAGCAGGGCAATACTACTGGATTCCCCAAGCACAATTCATCTTTAGCACACAAGAGGTCTGTTCAAGAGCTTGATTAACAGCGGGATAAAAATTGTCAGAGTCTGGTGGTAAGCATTTTCAAATGTAACATCATTGACAAATTGTAATAGGTGGCTTAAAATCTTTATTTTTAAAATCTAAGCATAGGCTTAAGATACTTTTCATTGCTTCCTTGTCCAATGTACAATGGGCAATTAAAAAAAGTCCTGTGCAGGGATTAAACTGGGATTGTTCACCTTGGAACAAAAATTTCTGTTCAAAATTATACTGCGGCAGGAGTTGCAGTTTGATAGAACTTGATCAGTAAAGCATCGTTAGAGAGTGCATTCTTAAGTCAGCTCAGTATTAAAATAGAAGTGGATGCACATATAAAATGGAACATTTTACATAGCTACTGGGAACAGGAAAGGTACAGGACTATACACCAAAAATACTGGATACACTCAGCAGGCCAGGTAGCATCTATGGAAAGGAATAACCAGTTAACATTTCAGGTTGATACCCTCCCAGCTCTTATTAAATGGCAGGACTGTTAATTCCTTTCCATCGATGCTACGTGACCTGCTGAATTTCTCTAGCATTTTGTGCATATTACTCAGGATATCTAACATCTGCAGAATGGCTTGCATTTGAGGTACAGAAAAAACTGGACACCTGTTGGAAAGAGCACGACAGACAGAATAAACTTCCTCTTGACACAGATTTTAATCAAACAATACTGGCTAAATTTTGATTTAACCCAATGTTAAATTCACTATCTTCTGTAGAACAAATCTAGTTCAGAACCATGCAAATGTTTCTGGTTGAAGTGCCATTTGAGAAAGTGCCAGTGTAACAGCTGCTCAAAGTCTCCCCACTTCCTTTGCAGCATACTTGTAATTAGAATACAAACCGATGCCAATTGGAGTACTAAAAGCACGAATAATTTATCCTGATAAAGGTATAGCAACTTCAGCTGAGTTTCTAACTTGGGGTTGGGCTGAATTCAATTGAACACTCATCAATCCAAGTACTGTGAAAAAACAAGAAGTGTGTGTGTGCATATATACACACACAGCCAGGGTGCCCAAGACATTTGCACAGTACAGTATTTGTCAACATGGAGTGGAGAACAAGTCTGTAGATCTGGCAGGGATCAGGCAAAGGATGTTGGGAATGAGGAGGGTGGAGTGCCACCTGGGTTTTGGGGGGGGCGGTGGGAGAGGTGGCAGAGAAGTAGTGCTAGGGGTGGGGGATGTGGTGTGTGGCATGGGTACAAACACACACCCAGCAAGGTCATTTGATTCCAAATATTGACCATTACAGAATGTCTCTCTGGTGCCTCCCACTCCCTTCTCCTTTTCCCGACCAAGGTTCTCCACTGTCAGTCCACAATAGAGACCCATATCATAATCCTATTTATCATCACAGACATATGTCATGAAATCTTTTTTTGCAGCAGCAGTCTATAGTACTGGCACATCTTTGGCACCCTAGCTATATATATGTGCCCAAAACTTTTGCAGAGAAATGTAATCTATTTGATTATTATAGAGAACAAGGAAAACTGAGTGAGTATGATTGCTACTTACTCATCATCTGGAGTGAGCTGGACTGGTTCATTCGTAAACTGTGAGTCAAAGTTGTCAAGTCCATATTCACCAGAGATGTGTGGCTTGAAAGGTGGAATGATCTGTCTTTGTTCCATCTAGAGAGGCAGCAATAAAATGGTTTAATTCTCACCAGAATTAAGAACAAAACAGCACAGTACAGGCCCTTCGGCCCACAATGGTGTGCCAACCCTTAAACCCTGCCCCCCGATATAACCTTCCACCTTAAATTCATATATCTGTCTAGTAGTCTCTTAAATTTCACTAGTGTATCTGCCTCCACCACTGACTCAGGCAGTGCATTCCATGCACCAACCACTCTGAGTAAAAAACCTTCCTCTAATATTCCCCATGAACTTCCCTCCCCTTACCTTAAAGCTATGTCCTCTTGTACTGAGCAGTGGTGCCCTGGGGAAGAGGCATTACTGTCCACTCTATCTATTCCTCTTAATATCTTGTATACCTCTATCATGTCTCCTCTCATCCTCCTTCTCTCCAGGGAGTAAAGCCCTAGCTCCCTTAATCTCTGATCATAATGCATACTCTCTAAACCAGGCAGCATCCTGGTAAATCTCCTCTGTACCCTTTCCAATGCTTCCACATCCTTCCTATAGTGAGGTGACCAGAACTGGACACAGTACTCCAAGTGTGGCCTAACCAGAGTTTTATAAAGCTGCATCATTACCCCACGACTCTTAAACTCTATCCCTCGACTTATGAAAGCTAACACTCCATAAGCTTTCTTAACTACCCTATCTACCTGTGAGGCAACTTTCAGGGATCTGTGAACATGTATCCCCAGATCCCTCTGCTCCTCCACACTACCAAGTATCCTGCCATTTACTTTGTACTCTGCCTTGGAGTTTGTCCTTCCAAAGTGTACCACCTCACACTTCTCCGGGTTGAACTCCATCTGCCACTTCTCAGCTCACTTCTGCATCCTATCAATGTCTCTCTGCAATCTTTGACAATCCTCAACAATATCCACAACACCACCAACCTTTGTGTCGTCTGCAAACTTGCCAACCCACCCTTCTACCCCCACATTCAGGTTGTTAATAAAAATCACGAAAAGTAGACGTCCCAGAACCGATCCTTGTGGGACACCACTAGTCACAACCATCCAATCCCATGTACTCCCTCCACCGCGACCCTCTGCTTTCTGCAGGCAAGCCAATTCTGAATCCACCTGGCCAAACTTCGCTGGATCCCATGCCTTCTCACTTTCAGAATAAGCCTACCGTGTGTATTCTCACCAGAATTAAATTTCATTTTGCTACATTATGTAGTTGCCTGCATTCTGCCAGCAGTAGGACATTTCTTGTGAAAAAAACTGTACCGAAAACAGTAGGGGTTAATGTTCCTGTGGGGAGTGCAGGCACAGTGGGTGGCTCAGTTGCACAAAGAGGAAAAGCAAATATCAAGTGACTGAAAGGTGAGGGGACGGTGAAAATCTGGATCAAAGAGTCAAAGGGATAAGGGGGGAAAAATGGTCAAATTGAAGTTACTGACATCACATTGATTTTGTTGTTCATTTGATTGATTCTACATTAGTTAGGGAAAAGGCCGAGGAGAGATTTAATGGGAGTGGCAAATTATGAGATTCATGGAACACAGAAAGGACATTTAAAAAATTGGTCATATTTACAATGAATGGGACAGATAAATAGGTTAATTGGCAGGGAGTTTAGAGGGAAATAGGGAAAGCTTTTAACTCCCAACAGTAAAAGGGCCTGAAATTCACCATTTAAAAGGATGGCAGAAATAGGAACTCATCTGTTTTCGTTACCTTATCCAAATCATTGGGTATATTTAAAACTGAGGTTGATAAATTCTTGATTAGTCAGGGCATTAAAAGTTAGGGAGAGAAGGCAGAAGAGTTGGTTGAGATGATAAATCAGTCATGCTGGTGGAACTGACTCAATGGGCCAAATGCCCCAATTCTGCTCCTATGCCTTATGGTTTTATGCCTGCTTGATCATTTAAAGAGTTGTAACCTACAAACAATAGACCATCTGGTAATACAGTTACCAAATTAGCTCTATTTCTGACGAGTGAGTAGCTGATCTCCCTTGCAGCATACATTTCAGAGGACCAGGATCCACTGCTTGTACTGATATTAATTAATAAAGCTGATCACAAATCTTTTTAAATATTTCTCCAAAAGTTTCAGGCTGGCATTCCCAACAAGAAACATATTTTTGTGAAGCATAACTGAGAATTGCACAGAATGCTGGTTACAGTGCAGACCTCTCTCATTTATCAGCCAATTGAAAAATCCACATGAAGACAGAAGACTGGAAATACTGGAATGTAGAACTACAAGCAACCTGCTGGACAGCATAGTGGGTCAAGCTGCATCTGTGTTTGGGGGGTGGTGGGTTGTGTGAAGGAATTGTTGGCCTGGGCACTTCCCTTCCCCACTATATATTCACCCCCCCCCCCACCTCTCCATTCAGTTGTGATGCAAAGTTTTGCCCCAAGACATCAATAATTCCTTTCCTTTCCATAGGTGGCGTTTTTTTCCCATTATGTTTGACTTAAGAATTCTTCCAGCAGATCGTTGGTTGCTAAAAAATCCACTTCCCTTCTCCATTTTAGATTTGTGTATGTACCCTATCATGGCCTACTTCAGAGCACTTGTTCTTAAAAATGCTTCCAAACTCTCACTGACAAAGCTTTGAAAAGATCTTAACATACTCTGACATCAGATCTTTTGATTATTTTGATGTCCCAAATTCCATAAGTTGCTTCAGACAGGAGTCCTTTGTTCTCTGACCTCATCAACCCATTTCTTCACCTTCTCCATTCGCCCATCCTCCTACTGACTCCACCTCCTCCACCAAAATGGGCCCAACACAGATTTCTATCTTGGAGGAAGATGATTTCATGGTCAGCTGAGAAAGAGGCAGGCTCTCCTGAATTAAGGGACTGTAAACTAGGGAGAGGGGCAGAGAGATCTGGGGCTAAGGATGCACTTCATTGCAAGAGGCAGGACAGATTGAAAATATGGTTAATATGGTATACACATTTTTGGCCTTTGCCAAGCAAGTCACTCATCATTTATTGGTTGTTTTAAGCAGCCAATTTAGATTGCCTCAACTGTCAGAGAGTTTAGAAAAGATTCACAAGGATGGTTCCTGAGATGAGACAGCAGCTACAAGGACAAATAGTGGTTGAGGCAGGCACATAAGTAACACTTAAAAGACATTTTGATAAGTATATCGATATAGGAGGTTAAGAGGGCTATGGGCCAAATACAGGCAGATGAGATTAGCTTGCTGGGCATCACAGCATGGACAAGTTGGGTCAAAGACTCTGTTTCCATGCTGTATGACAAATTAGAGAAGCTAAGAGTACTTTTGTCAAAACAGTATTTGATATGAAGGGTCTGGACTGACAAAACAGTAAAGATGGCTGTTCCTTTTGGTAGAATGGCTGAACCAAAGGTCACAGGCATATCGTCATGGGAAAGAGAATGTAGAATTTGTTTTGTAGAGTTTGGTTGGAATCTGAAATGCAATGCCTGTAGATGTTAGGCAGGTATATGAATAAATATGCAATAAAGAAAAAAATTACAAGATTATCAAGAAGTGGCTAGTGGATTTAGACACCCCTTTGGCAGCAAGGCAATCCATAAATGATGGGCTAAATATCCCCTTTCATGCTATAATCACTCCATATGAATGCTTGCATTTACCCTACCCAAGCATCTCAAGTATTCAAAATTATAAGGCGCATAGAGGTTGGGTGAAACTAGTATTAAAGGTCATGGGTTAAGGGTGAAAGATGAAATATCTAAGTGGAACCCAGGTTTGTGTTGGGGGGGGGGGGTAGAGAGAACTTCTTCACTCAGTGGATGCTGACAGCGTGTAACAACTGCAAGCGGAAGTGGTGGATGCAGGTTATATTTCAACAGTAAAGAGAAATTTAGATAGGTACATAGATGGGAGAAGCGTGGAAGCTATCATCCAGGCACAGGTCAATGGGACTAGGCAGAACAACAATTGACCACAGACTAGATATTTCTGTGCTGTAGTACTCTATGACTCAACAAGATGACCTACAAGGAAGAGTGATCTAGTTGAAATATCATGCATTTTATTGCAGAAATTTGTTCCACACTCACCAAGTCCCAGTCTACATTGCGGAAGAAAGAATTTCCCTGAATATCTGCAAATCCTGTCTGTGGGTGACATCCGAGTCGTTCTGTGGGATCCTGAAATAAAGCACAAATAAGATTGTAAGAGAATTGCAAAGGTCATTTTATGAAAGCAAGCAACATTTGGAATTTAACTAATACAAATCAGTAGATCACTGGCTGTTCCCAAGTAGAGTGCCATGAACAGGTGCAAATATCACAAACACAAATAATCCAAAGAAACTGTGAAGTCTTGGTTATACATTCAGTTTTATACATTCTGATGTATGCTGACAGGATTCTTTTACCTGGACCTTGAGGGAATGCTGATAATTCTGGAGTAACCACTGGCATTTTCCTCAGAAGGACCAGGAAATTTGAGCTACTCAAACTTCCTCATAGCCTCTTAGCAGCTTCACCTTGACTGCACTTCAACACTGCATTCACAGATTTACGTCCAGTCAGCCTGTCAAGTCTGTTTCACATCTGTTTAAATGCCATCAAGCAAATCTCACTCTCCTGCTCCCATTCCATAGCCCTACACATTTATTTTCCTTTCAGATACAACTCCTTTTTGAATATTGCAATTAAATCTCCTTACCTGACTCCCCTAGTAGTGGATACAGAACCCAGATTACTCACTGGGTATAAAAACATCTTTGGTGATAAACTTTCAGCCCATTCCACCAGAGTGCATACGTTTCTTTGGTGTCTGACATCATCGAGCTTACTATGCCACCAATATTTGTCTCATTTGCAAATTTGAAATGAGTGCCTTGCACACCCAAGTCATCAATTTATATTCAAGAAAGCAGCATCACTTCACCCTAGTTCCCTCCCTCTTTCATTCCCCCATGGTCCCACTCTCTCCTCCTATCAGATTCCTCCTTCTCCAGCCCTTTACCTTCATCACCTCCCAGCTTCTCACTTCATCTCCCATCCACCTGGCTTTGCCTATTACCTTCTACAGTTTGTACTCATTTCCCTTGCCTGACTTTTTTTATTCTGGCTTCTTCCCCCTTCCTTTCCAGTCCTGATGAAGGGGTTCAGCCAGAAACATTTACTGTTTATTCATTTATTTTACCTGTGCTGCCTGAGTTTCTCCAGCAGCTTGTATGTGTTATTCTACTGTGGACCTTAGGAGAATGCCATACACACCGACATCCTGTCAGAGGAACATCTGTTCACTACCATTGTTGCTGGCTACTTAACTGATTTTTCATCCATATCTCTGCAACCCCTTGTACTCCATGGTTTTAAATCTTGTTAACCAGACTACTATGGCAGCATATGTGCTTTTTGGAAGTCCAATTATCCCAACTGCAGTCCTTTCAGGTGAGGCGACACTTTACCTGTGAGTCGGCTGGTGTAACATACTGCATCCGGTGCTCCCGGTGCGGCCTTCTCTCTAATGGTGAGACCCAACACAGTCTGGGAGACCATTTTGCTGAACACCTACGCTCTGTCCTCCAGAGAAAGCAGGATCTCCCAGTGGCCACACATTTTAATTCCACGTCCCATTCCCATTCTGATATGTCTATCCATGGCCTCTCTACTGTCAAGATGAAGCCACACTCAGGTTGGAGGAACAACACCTTATATTCTGTCTAGGTAGCCTCCAACCTGATGGCATGAACATTGATTTCTCTAACTTCCATTAATGCCCTCCCCTCCCCTTCTTACCCCATCCCTTATTATTTATTATTCCCCAACTTTTTTCTTCTTTTCTCTCTCTGCCCCTCTCACAATCACTCCTTGCCTGCTCTCTATCTCCCTCTGGTGCTCCCCTCACCCTTTCTTTCTCCCTAGGCCTCCCTTCCCATGATCCTTTCCCTTCTCCAGCTGTGTATACCTTTTGCCAATCAACTTTCCAGCTCTTAGCTTCATCCCTTCCCCTCCTGTCTTCTCCTATTATTTCAGATCTCCCCCTCCCCCCTCAAATCTCTTACTATCGCTTCTTTCAGTTAGTCCTGACGAGGGGTTTTGGCCCGAAATGACGACTGTACTTCTTCCTATAGATGCTGCCTGGCCTGCTGCGTTCCACCACTTTGTGTGTGTTGCTTGAATTTCCAGCATCTGCAGATTTTCTTGTGTTTGCATTCCTATAGCATTTTTCTGTTACTTCAGCTAAAAAAAAATTTCTAGTTCGGCATGATTTGCTTTCAACAAATGTAGTGAAATTCAGCCCAGGTAACTGCTAATTCTGCTTCTAATATTTGTTTTGAGAATTTAGCCCACAAGCATCTGCAGAGTAAGTAATTGGTCATTACTGGGTTTATGTTCTCAACAAAACAATTTTAGGTTCACAGGATGAAGAATATTGTTTTACCTTTCTAGAAGGTTCAACCATTAAATACAGGCAATGCCACTTGTCAGAAATCAATACCTTATTGAGAAATCCCTTTAATACACTTGCAGCTTTGACAGAGAGTGAGCGTGGAATTCGTATTTGTTTTTCCAAAATGACTGAAATGCACAAAGGTACAAGCTCAAATTAGCAGTGTGCCAAGAACAAATATTATATGATGCTTAGGACTATTGTCAACACAAATCCTAACTGTACGCTCATTATCTTGTACTCCTTGACAATTAACTTCCAGTAAAGGTTTGATTTTTAAAACTATTAGGAATTGTGTATTTGACAAATGTTGTTCTAAAGAAAAACTAAAGAGCACAATGGTCATGAATCTTTAAATATTAAAAGATAATTAGTACCAGGGAAAGACAAAACACGTTTTAGTATTTTCAAGATTCTAAAAGTTACAAATGAGATTACTCATTTATTACAAATTATTTGCTATGGTATGCTTGTTACATTTTCTTATGAAGAAAAATATCCATCTCAGCATGATACAAGTACACAGATTTTTTAACACAATAGTTACATTTGAACTCCTGGTCTATCTTGTGCTCAGTGAGTACAAGTCCCAAATTGCAGAACTTATCATAACATACAACATAGCAGTTAATTCACACCATAAGATCTTGAAAACTCTGGTGTAGTTTCATTAAAATTTCTTGCTGTATAAACATGTACATTGTGTCTTATTTTGAAAAAGAAAATCACAGCACGATCAAACTACACCACGTAACAATTATGTAGCAGAATCAATACTCAAATGAAGCAATCAAAAAGTTGTTCCTCTGAGCCAAGAGATGTATATTAATATTGGTGAGTTAGAGCAGATGTAGTTCCAAGAAGACTTGATAACAATAGAAATTGATAGGGATGAGGTTAGCAAGTCATAAAATAAAAACTGCGTACTGCTATCAACTACTAAGGCATATTACAGCTTAATTTCATTTTCTCACATTCTTTCCTATATAATGTTGAAGTAAAAGCCGGTTTGCTAAGTGTCAAAAGACAACCACACCCGACCCTTCATGACCAGTTGCCCGAGTTTACGAACAACATAGGAACTGGTTAGTTTCATCCGATTAAAAGGAAAACTCTGATGCACAGTTCAGCCCGCTTTTTCTCAGCATAAGTAACTGTACACAAGAGATTCTGCTGACGCTGGAAATCTAGAGCAACACACAAAATGCTGAAAGAACTCAGCAGGTCAGGCATACATGGAGGGGAATAAACAGTTGACATTTCATGCTGAGATATTTCATCAGGACTGGAAAAGAAGGGGGAATAAACTAGATTAGGGAACTGGAGGAGGGGAAGGAGTGGGAGATAGAGGTAGACAGAAACTGAGGTTGTACCCCTTTCCCTTCTTTTTGATCTGGCTTGTCCCCAGTCCTGATGAAGGGTCCTGGCCCAAAGTGTCAATTATTTTTTTCTTTCCATGGATGCAGCCTGACCTGTTGAGATCATCCAGCATTTTGCATGGTGTTCATGGCTGTTATTCAAGATTGTTTATTGACATTCATCAGTACACAAGTGCAAAGAGAAAACAAAATCCCTGGATCACATGCAGCACAAAAAAAATACAATAAGCATAAAGAACATAATAAAAAACACAAATATACAGTTAATACATAAGATTAGCTTATGTACAGAGACTGATTACATGTGCATAAAGTACTCAAGGTACAAGAGTATCTGTACAAAAGGTGACTGACAAGTGATAAAGTAGTGGTGCTGACTTGTTTCTATTTCAGTTTTCTGGGCTTTGATGTGACTGGATGAGTGGGGGAGGTTGAGGAGTGACAGACTCCTCTTGCCATTTAGGCAGTGTAATTGTGTGCTCACAATGCATGGATTAAAAGACACTTCACAGCATCCCAATTGTTCCTTAAATGAGATACACAGGCACTTAAACTTAGCTTCGTCCAAGAACTAACACTTATATAACAGTCAGCTTGAGATGAAGTACTTCAGTTTCAGACTGGTCACGGCTGTAATGAATGAAACTTAGACCAGAGATTCAGAGTTTGCTGGATCACGTACAGCCAGTCAAGAGACAGTCAGACTTTAAAAGGCATGTTCCCTTTCAGGAAATGCCTGGGCAAGATTGGATCAGTTTATGAAGACCATAGACCCATTCAGTCTCTCTGACAATTGAATATGGCTGATTTATTATCCCTCTTAATTCCATTTTCCTGCCTTTTCCTTTAACCTTTGAATCAAGAACCTGTCAACTTCTATTTTAAATATACCCAATGACGGCCTCCACAGCCATAGCAATAATTCCACAGATTCACCATCCTCTGGCTAAAGAAATTCCTTGCATCTCTATTCTAAAGGGACATCCTTGTAATCTAAGGCTACACCCTCTGGCCCTAGACTCTCCCACCAAAGGAAAGGTGTCTGGCCTGCTTGAGTTGAACTCCTCCAGCAGGTTGTTCCTTGCTCCAGATTCTAGAACCTTCAGACTGTGTTTGCTACGTATCAACCAAGGTGGCTTATGACTTTAAACTTGGACTTAAACCCACTGCCATTTCATTACGAAGTGTGTGTACAGCCAAGTCAAGGCTGGTATACTGCACCTCTAGGCCTGGAGCCTAGTTATCATTTGGTGTTGTCCCAAAAAAACAGGTTGAGGCCTCATCAGGAGAACTGATGGTCATAACATTCCATACTATCCATTTTTCTAAGAAAATTCGTTAGCATTACAGTAGTCGAGTTACAATAGCCAGACAATGCTTCCACATGCTCAGAGGCCAAACTCCAATTCATCAATGGTTCATTCATTGAAGCATACAAGGGGATTAGCATTAAACATAACCCAAAGGTTTCCACCAATCTGCTCCTTCACCCTCCAGAGGGTCTCAGTAATACCCTGGAAAAGATGGACTCCTGCTCTCTAATAGATACACCACTCTGTCCTGGGAAAACATTACCAGAGGAAAAGGTTGAAAGAGTCAAGCACTTTGAAAAAGGTACACCATTGCAACTGATTTCTGGGAATTTGTGGCCACTGATAGCTCTA
Organism: Hemitrygon akajei; assembly: GCF_048418815.1. NCBI lineage: Eukaryota > Metazoa > Chordata > Chondrichthyes > Myliobatiformes > Dasyatidae > Hemitrygon > Hemitrygon akajei. The sequence goes on from NC_133126.1 coordinate 194,392,959, forward strand.
AGTCTTAAGGGAATATTCAGGATGGAACTACAAACCTCATGTATATAGGGCACCATGGCAGCACAGCAGCCAGCGGAAAGCTTTACAGAATCAGTGATCCAGGTTCAATTCCTGCTGCTGTCTGAAAGGAGTTTCGACGTTCTCCCTTTGACCACATGGGTTTTATCTGAGTGCTCAGGTTTCTTCCCACATTCCAAAGATGTACGGGTAGTAGGCAAACTGGTCACTTGGGTGTATTTGGGCAGCCCAGGCTTAATTTATCATGCTGTATTTCTAAACAAATAAACATTTTGTTGTTAACAGATGGAGGAATACATCAACCCCGACCACTAACCTCCTGCCCCATCTGCAGAAGAGACTGGGTTCCACACAATATCATCAGCCACCTCAGAATACAGAGAACTGAAGTGGAAATAAGTCATCCTCAAGTTTGAAGGTCTGCCAAAGAAGATGGCTTCTTAAGGTACTGGAACCTTCCATTGTACAATGGCACATTCTACATCATACATTTTTTCAGTTTATTTTTAAACTAGTCTTTTGCAGAGTTCACAATGAATCTACCTGTCACATATGGTTAGAAACACAGGTTGCATATAAGATCTATAAGCAGTTTAAAATTACTGCTCTCAAAATGACATGGCTTCTTGACTCACTGAAGCTGAAAGCTCATTTTCCTTTCTCATTTATTTGCATCTGAGGGAATTTCTCTGATGCCTCCTGCGGGAACATTAAATACACCCTGATAAAATAGCTTAAAGCTTTATCTCACACATGACAAATCATTGTACAAGTATGCAGATAAAAAAGCAGCACCCTCTACTGGTTCAAAGTTTTAGTTATTGTTCAAGAAAATCACAAATGAAAGAAAGGTGTAATGTACCTTGGAAGAGGTAGTCCTCTGTGTTCTGATCTGGATTATCGGAGCTCCCCACTATATCAAATGGCGATCGTCCTGCCATCATTTCAAACATCAACACTCCCAGTGCCCACCAATCCACACTGAAACCTAGAAATAAACATATTTCCATTCAAAAATCTACAATTATACAACAGACAATATTAATCCACTAGGAGGCAGTTTACATTACACTTGATTCTAAATGAATTATATGCCCAAAGGAGGCATCAATCACATGAAAAATAATTAATATCAAATAAAAACCTACAAGTGCTGCCCAATATCAATATTACCTAGAATATTCAACCAACATAATATACAACTTCATTTAACTCAACTGACATCATCATAGTCTCATAAGTCCAGAAAATACAACCTTCAACAAGAGTTTGATCAAATATACTGCACTTGCAAAGCCACCAATTTCATTCTTAGTCACCCAATTTCCTCAAGCATTACATTAACCAAGCATAAAACATTAACCAGTTTAGTAAGAGTCCAATCATGCCTTTAATAAAACATTCCACAATACTGAAAATTAATTTCCATGTCGCAATATGCAAAATACAATTGCATACCACAGTACTGAGCATTGCACCTCTGAACGACCCAGCATAGTGTCCCACCTGCTGTTCTTTCCCTAGCCCAGCTCTGTTACTGATCAAATCTCATTTTGAAATATACAATGATTCTGCTTCCACTGTGCTTTTAAGCAATGTATTTCAGACCATAATTCACTCACTGATTCATACTAATTGAATAGTGTAAGAAAAAAAGTCTGTTTTTGACCTTCAAATTACTTATCAACCTTGTAACTCTGTCCACATTTAAAACAGGATTGGTAACTGGTTGGAGGAAAGAAATAGAGGGCAGGCAGACAGGATTAAAACTAATCCTCTAGGTGGAATAAACATCACCCAGATGCCTAATATTTTATGAGGTACTCCACCTCCTTGCTATGAATGTAAATATTGCAGTGTGATATCCTAATCACTTGGGAAGGTTTGGCAGGTGTCATACTGAAAACAAATTACTACATCACTACTGAGAAATTATGCTGTCCTTATTAATGATGAAATAGAAGATGGTAGAAAATTAACAGTAGATGGGGAAGTATTCCCGCTTAAAACTGACTACAAAGTACAGATTTTTTCCTTTAAAAATAGCTTAGCATTACTTCAGTGATGTGCTTTGATTTTTTTTGCAAGCTATGGAAATTCTGTGATGGCCAAAATTCTAACAGAGAAGTGGAAGTAAATTTGCTCAGCTTGATCACATAAGACCATAATACACAGGAGCATAATCAGACCATTCAGCCTATTTTGACTGTTCTACCATTCTATCATGGCTGGTTTATTTTCCCCTCTTACCTTCATTCTCCTGCCACCTTCCCATAACCTTTGACATCCTTTCTAATTAAGAACCCATCAGCCTCCGCTTTAAATATACACAATGACTTGGTCTCCACAGCCATCTGCAGCAATTAATTCCACCCTCTGGCCATGGTTACCATCTTAAGCAAAACTCCTTGCAGGTCATCTTTACCTTTCAAGGCATACTAAAAAAAATCTTCCTTTCACTTAATGATCTTTCAATGTCAAACAACTTTGATGCATGACAGGGTGGGATGGTGATCATCTCCCATTGCAGCTACAAGAATTTTTCAATGGGGAATTCATAAACATTACACAGAGTTCTCACTCTTTCTTCTTGAGAGGAAGCCCCCAAATATGCAAGCAAATAGTAACACTAATCTTCATTCTCTCACCAACAGCTACTCCTTCTAGGAGTAAAATGACACGTGGATTTTTAACTGCTACAATTAAATGGAACATTCAAATAAGATTACCATAATCTTCGCCTCGTAGGATCTCTGGAGCAATATAATTGGGTGTACCACAGAATGTGCTGGTTGTATCTCCAGGCCTCAATCCTTCCTGCAAACAAAGTTAGGAATCAAGTGAATCAAGTATACAATAGGTATTATTAACACTATTTCTAAGTTTCCATTATTTAAAAGTCTCAAGGGTATTCTGTCTTGCAGGATCCAGTACATTGTCTGTCAGAAATAGGTGATGTTAATAATTTAACCAAACTCAAAATTCAAGGTCATTTATCGTATCTACATCAAAACATACAGTGAAATACGTCATTTCCAATAACTAACCTTGACCGTCTTTCTACCCATAGTATTAATCGTTAACTGAAATACTCAATAGTACTGGATTTGCTGAATGCAAAGCTCTAAACTTGAATGAAGATCTTAGGCCTTATCTGATACAGATAGCTACAAGTAGCTAAAGGGAGGTTATATGTAGCTATCTACTCTTCAAAGACAAGTACACTTCTCTATTAAACCTCCACAGCAATTTTACCTGCCAATACCCATTATTTCAGTGGTGGGTCCTTCTTCCCTACCAAGGAGGAGATACTTCAGGCTAACAAAGTATTTTTGGTGACACACGTTTAACTCCAGACAAAATTCCTAAAACAGATTTAAAACTCAGTTTTTCTATCTTATAAAAAAAATCTAAAACACATACAATTCCAATAAACTAAAATGAAAGAGTTGCAAACAAACTAATAGTCAGTTGTAGAAATCAAAGGCAGAGGAATAGGTCCCAGTTCACCTCGTTTCCGTCATTCTTGCTGTTTCATGACTATTCCTAACAAACCTCAGCTTGTATTCACTAGAATTCAGAAGAATGAGGGTGACCTCAAAGAAACCTATCAAATGGTGAAAGGCCTTGATAGAATGGATGTGGAGAGGATGTTTTCTACGGTGGGAGAGGTCTAAGAACAGAAGACACAGCCTCAGAATACAGGGGAGTCCTTTCAGAACAAAGATGAGGAGGAATTTCTTTAGCCAGAGTGGGGGATCTGAGGAATTCTTTGCCCAAGGCAGCTGTGGAGGCCAAGACTTTACATATATTTATAAGACCATAAGATATAGGAACAGAATTAGGCAATTTGGCTCATCGAGTCTGCTCTGCGAGTTCATTGTGGCTGATCCAATTTTTCTTCTCAGCCCCAATGTCCTGCCTTCTCCCCATATCTCTTCATGCCATGACCAATCAAGAATCTAACAACTTCTGCCTTAAATATACATAAAGACCTGGCTTCCATAGATTCCTGCGGCAAAGAATTGTACAGATTCACCAATCTCTGGCTAAACAAATTCCTCATCTCTGTTCTAAAAGGACATCACTCTATTCTGAGGCTATCTCCCCCGGTATTAGACTCTCCCACAATAGGAAATATCCTCTGCATATCCAATCTATCAAGGCCTTTCACATTTTGATAGGTTTCAATTAGGTCACCCATCATTCTTCTGCATTTTAGCGAATATAGGCCCAGAGCCATTAAATGCTTTTCATATGACTAGCCATTTAATCCTGGAATCATTTTCATGAATCTCCTTTGAACCTTCTTCAGTTTCAGCACAGTGAGGCCTCCTCACCAGTGCTTTATAAAGTTTCAACATTACATCCTTGCTTTTATATTCTAGGCCTCTTGAAATGAATGCTAATATTGCATTTACCTCCCTCACCACAGACTCAGCTTACAAATTTACCCTTAGGGAATTCTGCACAAAGGCTCCCAGTTTCTTTACACTTCAGTTTTTTTTTGTATTTTCTCCCCATTTAGAAAATAGTCAACACTTTCATTTCTTCTACCAAAGTGCATGACCATGTTTCTCACCCTCTGCGTGCCACCTTGGCTGATCAGAGGAGCACGTTCAGTAACAGAGTAAGACAAATGTGCTGCTCCAAAGAGCACTATGAGGTCATTCTTACCATTGGTCATTAGGCTCTATAATGACTATAGCCGGGGAAGTGATGGCCACCTGCTGTGAGGCTGTTATTAACCTCTGTTTACCACAGCATTGTTTAAGCTCTGTTTAGCTGTTTACCACACCTTGCTATCGCAGACACCCTGTGCAATACCATCATCACTTTTTATCTAGACGGATGAATGTGCACCCATTACTCTATAAGAGTACAAGAAATAGGAAGGAGCAGGAGTAGCCCATCTGGCTCGTTGAGCCCACTCCGCTATTCAGAAAGATCATGGCTGATCTGGCCACAGACTCATCTTCACCTACCTGCATTTTCCCCTTTGCAAAAGTCTATCCAACTTGGTCTTAAATATATTTACTGAGGTAGCCTGCACTGCTTCATTGGGCTAATGAAACCATATATTATTATTATGGTAATTCTTGCACTACCATCTTGTTAGTGTGAACTTGGAAATCTTGTAATATTTGACTTCTAAATCTTGTACATCTCATTTTTAAGGTAATATTTTTATTCTTCCTTACTTCTCTTCTAATATTTGTATATCTGGGCACTTGAAGTGCTACTGTGACACTGTAATTTCCTTTGGGATCAATGAAGTATCTATCTATACACTTTCCAATACTGTATTCCATCTGCCATTATGTTGCCCATTCTCCTAATCTGTCTAAGTCCTATAGCCTCTCTACTTTCTCAAAACTACATGCTGCTCCACTCATCTGCATATCATCTGCAAACTCTGCAACAAAGCCATCAATTCCATCATCCAAATCATTGACAAATACCAGAAAACGAAACAGTCCCAACACAGATTCCTGTGGAACACCACTGTTCACCGGCAACCAGCTAGAAAAGACTTTTTATTCCCACTCTTCGCCTCCTGCAAATCAGCCGTTGCTTTATGCATACTGGAACCTTTCCTGTAATACTGTGGGCCAGTAGCTTGTTAAGCAGCCTCATGTCTGGCACCTTCTCAAAGGCTTTCTGAAAATCTAAGCACACAAAATCAACTGATTCTCTTTACTCTATCCTGCTTGTTATTTCTTCAAAGAATTCCAACGGATTTGAAAGGCAAGATTTTCCCTTGAGGAAAGCCTGCTTACTATGGTCTATTTTTATCATGCGCCTCCAAGTACCCTGAGACCTCATCCTCAAACTGTGGAATTCTCTGCCCAGGCAATATTAAAGTTTCAGTTAGATGGATTTTTACATATTAGGGGAATTAAAGGTTATGGGGAAAAGGCAGGCAGATGAAGCTGACTTTACGGACAGATCAGCCATGATCTTATTGAATGGCGGGGCAGGCTCGATGGGCCGGATGGCCTACTCCTGCTCCTATTTCTTATGTTAAGAATGGACTCCAACATCTTCCCAACCACTGAGGTCAGACTAACAGGCCAAGAGTTTCCTGTCTTCTGCCTCTCTCCCTTCTTGAAGAGTGGAGTGACACTTGCAATTTTCCACACTTGCGGAATGATTTCAGAATCAATCTAGTGAATCTTGAAAGATCATTACTAATGCCTCAGCAATCTCTTCAGCCACCTCTTCCAGAACAGTGGGGTATACGCCATCAGGTCTCTACCTTCAGACTTCAGTTCCCCAAGAACCTTCTCTCTACTTACAGTATCTTTACACACTTCATGTCCCCTGATGCCTGGAACTTCCACCATGCAGCTAGTGTCTTCCACAGTGGTGACCGATGCAAAATATTTATTCAGTTGACCCCATTACCACCTCTCCAGTATTATTTTCCAACGGTCTGATATCCACTCTCGCCTCTTTTACACTTTATGTATCTGAAGAAACTTTTGGTAGCCTCTAATACTATTGGCTAGCTTACTTTCCTATTCCATCTTTACCTTCTTAATGACTTTTTTAGCTGCCTTCTGTTGGTATTTGAAAGCTTCCAAATCCTCTAACTTCCCACTAATTTGTGCCCTATTATATGCCCTCTATTTGGCTTTATGTTGACTATCACTTCACTTGTTAGCCACAGTTGTGTTAACTTGCCTTTAGAATAATTCTTCATCTTTGGGATGTATATATCCAGTGCTTTCACAATTGCTTCCAGAAATTCCAGCCATTGCTGCTCTGCTGTTATCTCTGCCAGTGTTCTTTTTCAATCAATTCTGGCCAGTTGTTTTCTCATGCCCTTTACTCCGCTGTATACTGATACAGCAGACTTTAGCTTCTCCTTCTCAAATTTCAGGGTGAATTCAAACATTTTATGATCACTTGCTCCTCAAGCTTCTTTTACTTTCTCTAATCAATTCTAGTTCATTGCACAGGACCTAATGCAGAACAGCTGATCCTCTAGTGGGCTGAACCATGAGATGCTCTTAAAAAGCCATTGCGTAGGCACTCTAGAAATTCTCCCTCCTGGAATCAACACCAACCTGATTTTCCCGATCTACCTGCACATTGGAGTCCCGGTGACTACTGTAACATTGCCCCCTGGGCATGCATTTTCTCTTTCACATTGTAATTTGTAGGCCACTTCCTCAACTCAATCCACAATGATTCAACATCTTCCAACCCTATGTCACCTCTTTCTAATGATTTGATTTAATTTTTTTACCAACAGAGCAAAACTGCCCCCTCTGCCTTCCTGCCTATCCTTTCAATATATTAAGTATCCTTAGACATTAAGCTCCCAGCTATAATCTTCTTTCAGCCATGATTCAGTGATCATATATGCCAATCTGCAACTGTGCTGCAAGTTCATCTACCTTACAACACCCCCAGTCCTGTATTCATCCCTTTCAATTTTTTTCTGCCTTTTACATTGCAATTCAACCTGTTGACAGCAATTTCGCCCTATCAACAGTCTCTCCTCACTATATATTGCCTCTGTTTGTAAACTATTTGCCTGATCTTTAGCACTATTATCCATCTGTCCTACAATACTTCTTGCATTGAAATTTAGGCAGTTTAGAACACTAGATGCCCCATTCTCAATGTTTTGATTCCTAACTTTGTGATCTTACCAACATATGCTTGTACAAACTCTCCACTGACTATACCCCTGCAGCTCTAGATTAGCATTTTGGAGAGGGAGGGAGAGCAGCCAGATGTCTTAGTATATATTAAAACCAAAGACATAGTAAGGAAAAGCAATGAGGTCCTGAAGGGAGAATTTAGAGAGCTGGACAGAAAGCTGAAAAGCAGGACTTCCAGGGTAGTAATTTCTGGATTGCTACCTGTGCCATATGCCAGTGAGGATATAAACAGGATAATTTGGCAGTTAAATGTATGTCTGAGAAGTTGGTGCCAGGGGCAGGGCTTCAGATTCTTTGATCATTGGGATCTCTTCTGGGGGAGGCACAAAAGGGATGGGTTGCACCTGAACCTGAGAGGCAGGCAGATATGTTAGAGATGTTAGGGAGAGTTTAAGTTAATTTTGGCAGAGGGATGGGAACTGGAATGAAGGGACTCAGGATCGGATAGATGGTAAAAAAAAAACACCAAAGATAGCATGCAGCCTGACTGTCAGAAATGGCAGGCAGATGAAAGGACAAAATTGCAGCCAGCAGGGTCAGTACCAGTGCATTGTAGATGCAGAACCAAAAAGCATTGCAAATGCAGTACTCAAAAGTGTTATATCTCAACGCATAGAGTATAAGAAATAATATGGATGATCTTGTTGCATTATTACAGACTGTTGGGCATGATATTGTGGCCATCACCAAACTGTGGCTGAAGGATGGTTGTAGTTGTCCAATGTTACTTACACGTTGTATCGGAGGGATGGGAGGGTAGTCAGAGGGGGTAGCATGGCTCTGCTGGTAAAGAATGTCATGAAATCATTAGAAAATTGTGATATAGAATCAGAAGATGTTGAATTTTTGTGGGCTGAGTTAAGAAAATGCATGGGTAAAAGGACCCTGATGGCAGTTTATACAGACCTCCAAACAATAGCTGGGATGTGGACTACAGATTACAATGGGAAATAGAATAGGTGAGTCAAAAGGGCAATGTTATGATAGTCACGGGATATTTTAAAATGCAGGTTGATAGGAAAATTCAGGTTGGTGATGGATCCCAAAAGAGTGAATTTGTTGAATGCCTACAAGAATGCTTTTTAGAGCAGTTGGTCATTGAGCTATAGTGGATTGGGTGTTATGTAATGAAACCGACACAGTTAGGGAGCTTAAGGTAAAGGAACCCTTAGGAGGCAGTGATCACAATATGATTGCATTCAACTTGAAATTTGATAGGGAGAAAGTCTGACGTAGCAGTAGTTCAGTGGAATAAAATAAATTACAGTGGTATGAGAGAGGTGTTGGCCAAAATAAATTGGAAGGAGATGCTTCAGGGATGACAGCAGAACATTAATGGCGTGAGTTTCTGAGAAAAATGAAGGTGGTGCAGGATAGATGTATTCCAAAAAGAAAGAAATACTCAAATGGCAAGATGTTACAATTTTTGCTGACAAGGGAAGTCAAAGCTAATGTAAAAGCAAAAGAGAGGGCATACAACAAAGCAAAAAATAATGGGAAGATAGAGTGCTGGACAGCTTTTAAAAACCTACAGAAAGCAACCAAAAGAATCATTAGGATAGACAAGATGAAATATGAAAGCAATCTAGAAAATATCAAGGTGGATAGAAAAAGCTTTTTCAAGTATATAACAAATAAAAAGTGATGAGAGTGGATATAGGTCCGGAGAAATAATAACAGGGTACAAGGAGATGGCAGATGAACTAAATAAATATTTTGCATTAGTCTTCACTGTGGAAGACACCAGCAGTGTGCCAGGTGTTGAAGGGGTGTGAGAGAAGAGAAGTGTGCAGTTGCTATTACAAAGGAGAAGGTGCTCAAAAAGCAGAAAGACCTAAAGCTACATAAGTCACCTGGACCAGATGAACTGCACGCTAGAGTTCTGAAGGAGGTGGCAGTAGAGACTGTGGAGGCATTAGTAATGATCTATCAAGAATCACTGAACTCTTGGCATGGTTCTGGAGGACTGGAAAATTGTAAATGTCATTCCACTCTAAGATAGGAGGGAGGTAGCTGAAAGGAAATTATAGACCAGTTATCGTAACCTCAGTGGATGGAAAGATGTTGGAGTCAATTGTTAAAGATGAGGTTATGGAGTACTTGGTGAGACAAGAAAAGACAAAGTCAGCATGCTTTCTTTCAGGGAAAATCTTGCCTGAAGATCTTGTTGGAATCCTTTGAGAAGATTACAAGTAGGATAGATAAGTAGATACAGTGGATGTTGTATATTTGGATTTTCAGAAGGCCTTTGACAAGGTGCCACACACAAGGCTGCTTACCAAGTTAAGAGCCCATGGTTTTACTGTAAAGTTACTGGCATGGTTACAGCATTGGCCGATTGGTAGTAGGCAGTGAATGGGAATAAAAGGATCCTTTTCTGGTTGGCTGCCGGTGACTACTGATGTTCTACAGGAGTCGTTGTTGGAACTGCTTCTTTTTATGCTATATATCAATGATTTAGATGATGGAATAGATGGCTTTGTTACCAAGCTTGCAGATGATATGAAGATTGGTGGAGGGGCAAATAGTGTTGAGGGAACAAGAAGGCTGCAGAAGAACTTAGACAGATTATAAGAATGGGAAAGAAAGTGGCAAATGAAATACATTGTTGGAAAATGCATGTCATGCACTTAGGAGAAATAAATGTGCAGACTATTTTCTAGAAGGAGAGAAAATCCAAAAATCTGAGATGCAAAGGGACTTGGGAGTCCTCATGCAAAACACCCTGAAGATTAACTTGCAGGTTGAGTCAGTGGTGAGGAAGGCAAATTAAATGTTAGCATTCATTTCAAGAGGTTTGGAATACAAGGGCAGGGATGTGATGCTGAGTCTTTACAAGGCACTGATAAGGCCTCCACCTTGAGTATTGTGACCAGCTTTGGGCTCCTTATATAAAAGATGTGTGGCACTGGAGAGGGTTTAGAGGAGGTTCACAAGGATGATTCCAGGAACGAATGGGTTATCATGTGAGGAACTTTTGATGGCACTGGACCTGTACTTGCTGGAATTTAGAAGGGTGGGGGGGGATTTCATTGAAACGTTTTGAATGTTGAAAGAATGTTGCTCATGGTTGGGGAGTCTAGGACGAGAGGGCCTAGCCCCAAAATAAAGGGGCACCCATTTTAAACAGAGATGCAGAGAAATTTCTTTAGCCAGAGGGTGGTGAATTTGTGGAATCTGTTATCACAGGCAGGTTGTTGGGTGTATTTGAGGCAGAGATTGACAGGTTCTTGATTGGCCATGGCATCAAAGGTTATGGGGAGAAGGCTGGGGAGTGGGGCTAAGAGGGAAAAAATGATCAGCCATGATTGGATGGCAGAACAGACTCAATGGGCCAAATGGCCTAATTCTGCTCATGTCTTATGATCTTAAACTCCACTGTGCAGCATTAACAAACCTTTCCAATTGGATATTTGTCCCCCTCCAGTTCACATGCAAACCATCCCTTCTGTGCAGGTCCCACCTTCCCTAGAAGAGAGCTCAATGATCCAAAAATCTTATGCCCTCCCTCCTTCACCAACTCCTTAGTGACATATTAAACTGTATAATCTTCCTAATGCTGACATCACTAGCACGTGGTACGGGTAGCAATCCTGAGATCATAATCCTGAAAGTCCTGCCCCTTAACTTAGCACTTCAATCCCTGAACTCCCTATGCAGAACTTTGTCACTCATCCCACCCATGTCATTGGTATCTCCATGGACCACCATTCAAGGCAGAGGCTGACAAATTGTTGATTAGTCAGGGCTCGAAAGGTTACAGGAAGAAAGCCGGAGATTGGGTCTGAGAGGAAAATTGGATCAGCCATGATGAAATGACAAAGCAGATGCAATGAGCCAAATGGTCTATTTCTGCTCCTATATCTCATGGTCTAAACCTGATTGCTCTCTACATTTATACCGTCTTTCTGCCACTTGGATGATTTCACACATGATATATTTTCAGATACCTTTTTATACAAATGATCTAAAAGCTTCTGGAGATAAAGTTCCCAGATACCCACAATTAACGCTGTGAAATTGATTCTCTGAGCACACAAATCTTTCAACTTTTAACAGGTGAGCTATTTAATGTAGTAAGCGATAGTATCAATCTTATCTAAAAACTTCCTTGAACTAAATAACTTAGCCAATGTTGTCTGGTTTGAAAAAAGTCAATCAACATAACCCATCTTGTCTTACACTGCATCTTGAGCAGTCAGCCCAGGTGCTGTTGGCCAGCATGATTTGTTCTATAGACAAGTACTGTTGGTTTACAAAGCCATTCTTTGACCTCAGACTGATTATTCCCTGCTATTTACATGAAAAAACTGAAGACTGATTCCCATTTACAAGAAGAAGCTGACCAAAGAATATTGCTTGGAAGTTTAACTTGCTCAAAAACAACTGATCTCTACAAGGGTCAGCTAATACGTTAGAAAGCTGAGCTTGGCAAAAAGACTCCATCACTCTGGAAGTGAATACGCATAACAGATACATTTAGTTTTAAAGGAATTATGTCTTATGCTTATCTATACCAAAAACAGCAGCCTCTGCAGGTAGCTATTATAAAATTGATGAGAAACTAGCCAAAAAAGGAAGGAGAAAATAAAAAGACACAGCCCTGAGCTTGCTTCAGTCTCAGTCATCCAAATTGTGGGAAGACGTGGCCTAGGCTTGATTTGGTAATTAAATAGTAAAATTCATTGCAAACATAAATGTTATCTTAACTGAAACTCCCATGGGTCACCTTTACCTTTCAATGTATACTTTAAAAATCTTCCAATTCTCTTAACGAACTTCTAAAGTCAAATAAAATTGTCAACCTTTGAGGCCAAGTTAATGGCACAATTTACAGTGATTATTAATGACCAATAGAGGATCTCTTGTTACACTAATAACACGATTTTTCTGTAAATCTAACTGCAGCTGATTAAAGCCTAGGGAGCAGGCCCCTAGGCTGATATATGGTACAATGCTGCTATTCACACTGTTCCAACAAACCAGGTCTGATTCTGATTTTGGATGCCTTCTTTACAGAATTGCTTAGACTCCGAGATCAGTTTCCTTGTGGACAATCTGATTTTTGTCCACATTCCATAAAACTATGTAGGTTAATTAACTATAGTAAAATTGCTCCTAGTGTAGATGGGAGAATCTACAGGCGTGTGGAAGTGAGTTGATGTACACGTGAGAGAATGGTTACAAGGGAATAAGTGGGGTAATGGGATAGGTGAGAGAGTTCTGACAGCCAATATAAATTTTATGGCTCAAATGGCCTCCTAAATTGAGAATCTAAATCTACAGACCATTTTGAGGGGAAAAGCAAAATCTCAGTGAGCTAGAAAGAGCTTGCACTATTTATGTGTGCCCAAGATAATGAGACTGTGTGACAGTGGATCCATTGTGATTAACTAGCAACTTGTTATTTCTTATCTTAAACCACAGGAACAGGTTTAAACATCTGAACAGTATTGAGACCATAATGTACCTTCCAATTTGAAACTATCACTGTTATCGCTTTGGCGGCCGGGATGGGGGTGGGGGGGGGGGTGGGGGTGCAGACTCAAATCCTGATTGCAATGAAGATGATGTAAACATACTTGCACCACTTGCATCAACTTGATTTATTCACTTATTCTGCAAAGGGTGAGCCTATTTATAAGCCATCATTTAGGTCACAGATTCCCATAGAATCACAATTAATGACCCCATTACAGAAAGGAAGGAAACGGAAAGGCTAAATGATCAACCAAATTAAAATCCCAGTCATTTCCCCAAGAACTGTGCCATTCACAAAGTGCTTTCAATTATCCTGGCAAAGAACTAGAGCAACATCACTAAGTCAGGTGGCTTTACATTATGGTGAAAGGCTGAAACCTCTCTGCATGAAGAATTCTTCAATGCATCTCATTTACTTTTTTCTAGGTTTATGCTGCAAAATAATTTGTTGATCATCTACATAAATAATAAAGCTTGCATAGAGAGTCACACCTAGTTTAATTGCTGCTGATGAATACAAGTTTGCTGATACTGTTAGGATGGTGCAATCTTACCTTACACATTCCATAGTCCGTGAGTTTTATGTGTCCTTCAGAATCCAGCAGGACATTGTCAAGTTTCAAATCTCTGTAAATTATCCCATGTTCATGAAGGTAGTTTAACGCCAGACTGATCTCTGAAGAGTAAAATCTGCCATAAATGAGAAAAAAGGCTCATCTTTTCCAGACAGGAAAAACATGGAAGAAATGACAACATACAGCTACAGGTCAGTTTCATTTATCCATCTCAAATTTTCTAAACCAGTCAAAAAAAACACTCTGCGGTAGATTCAATCTTTTCCCTGGAGCCTCATGTTGAAATTAATAAATGACTATACTTTGTCTTTCATATTCTTTCCTTATCCTTAAAACACTGAGGGGCTCAGGTGACTGGGAAGCGAAGGGCCAGTGAGATGTGAAAGAGCACATAGGGAAAGAGGGGCAGAGGGGGGTCAAATTTTACAGTGGGAGGGATTCTCAATGCTTTTCACCCACTGCCTTCTCAACCACACTGCCCACAAAACAGCCACCTTACTATTAATATAGTAAAACCAGGGATGGGGCAGCCCTTCGTCAATGAAATAAAGATGCCCAGAATTATCAATAAACCAAATCAAAAGTCAGAAACAAGATTCAACATGATCCAATGATGCTTCAAGCAATATCATATTTAAGTCATCTAGTGACATATATTGAATAATTATTTTCAAATTCCAAGACATCTGATACCATTGAGTTTGCTGCCAGCATATTTTCACAAACAATGTAACAGAAAGAAATAATTTGGCCTAATTGATCTACTTACCTGGCATGCTCTTCTGGAAGCTTTCGTTGCCTCTGCATATGAAACATCAGATCTCCACCGTTCACATATTCTATGACAAAAAACAGCCTGGAAGCAAATCATTTAAATTAGCTATTGAACTAGTACCAATTGCTGAATTTTAAAGATAAATAACCGTCAGCCATTTATTTTTATGAAGATGTTGCTCCATTCACCCAGAGAAAGAAAGAATTCAGCAGTTGACCTCCAGTCACCTTGGGTACTTTTGGCCCTCAGGTTTATTATCACTGATATGTGTCGTATTCTGTTAAATCTGTGGAGCAGTTGGCATCTAACATCTAAACAATGCACATGCATTTTCTGATCCTCCAAATGAAGTTTGGGACCTGGAATAATTGTGCACTCTTGGACACCCTAATGGCAGAAGGACATATGCCACAAACAACTTGCCCACTGTGATGACCATCACCAACTACATCATCTGGGTTAAAGCTTGCCGATGGTTAACAGGATCGATCAGTCACCAAAAAAGCTGCAAATATGGCATGGAAGCTCAACATTCTCAAACACTTGGGCTTTCAGAGGAAGAAATCTACCTTAATATTCAAGTATTCACAATAATAGCAATTTTGAAAGTTCAATTAAAATACAAGGCATAGATATTGTTAGATATTGGAGATTCAGCACAAACAAATCATTTGCCTGTGTTGTTTGTACTCAAAGGATAATTAAAGCCGGCAAGAGCAAATCTGAGATAGGAAGATTGCATTTCTCCCCTGTACCCCCATTGTAAGTCCACATGCAATGCAGATGTCTCGGGGGAGTGCTTAACTGGAGTGGAAAGTCTGCACTGCAACCTACAGTTCATAGATCTATCCCAGGGAAATCTAGGACAAGACTACTAGCTGAAAGTTTTAAACTAGCCTTTTAGCACTAACATTAGGAAACATTTTCAAGTGGAAGCTGAGATCCCTTTGACAATTAATGCTAATCAATTGATATCTGCCACAAATCAGATTTTTAATCTCCAACTGCTGAACTGGCTGGACAGGCTAAATAGGCTGCACTTCTCGTCCTGTTTCTTCTTTCATTAAAGCATTCTGTTCAATGTGCTATTAGTTTTTTTGTGCACAGCAGTAACAGAATTAAAGGAAGAATTGTAGATATGACATGAATCCACTCTGGTCGGCAATGCTTATGCAGTGTTGCTACCAAGTTGGTGAACCCTGTAGAATTTTCCCTATTTCTGCATAAATATGACCTAAAATATGATCAGACCTTCACACATCCTAAAACTAAATAAGGAGAACCCAATTAAATAAATAACTCTAAAAACATAATACTTGTTTATTTATTTTATTCAAAAAATAATCCAATATTACATGCATTTGTTGGAAAAAGTATGTGAACCTTTGCTTTCAGTAACTGTGTGATCCCCTTGTACAACAATAACTTCAACCAAATGTTTCCAGTAACCATTGCACATTGGCTTGGAGGAATTTTAGGCCATTTCTCCTTACAAGACCGCTTCAAGTCTGGGATGTTGGTGGGCTTCCTTGCATGAACTGCTTGCTTAGGTCCTTCCACAGTTCTATAGGATTAAGGCGAGGACTTTTTGACTCTGCCATTCCAAAACACAGATTTTCTTCTTTTTAAGCCGTTTGGTCATTGATTTAGTTTTGTCTTTTGGATCATTGTCTTGTTGCATTATCCAACTTCTACTAAGCCTCAAAAGTGATGGGACTGCTTCCCTGACCTTCCCCTGTAAAATATCTTAATACAATTTTGAATTCGTTGTTCTCTTAATAATTGCAAGCTGTCCAGGCCCTGGGGCAGCAAAGCAGCCCCTAACCATGATGCTCCTTCCAACATGCTTCACAGATGCGATGAGGTTTTGGTGTTAGTGTGCAGTGCCCTTTTTCTTTCAAACATAGCAATATACTTTTCTGTCAAAAAGTTCAACTTTTGCCTCATCAGTCCACAGAACATTGTCCCAGAAACATTGTAGAACCTCCAGGTGGTCTTTTGCAAACTTGAGATGTACAGCCACGAGGAAATCTGCAGATGCTGGAAATTCAAGCAACACACAAAATACTGGTGGATCACAGCAGGCCAGGCAGCATCTATAGGAAGTACAGTCGACGTTTCAGGCTGAGACCCTTCGTCAGGACGAACTGAAAGAAGAGGTAGTAAGAGATTTGGAAGTGGGAGGGCGAGATCTGAAATGATAGGAGAAGACAGGAGGGGGAGGGATGAAGCTAAAAGCTAGAAAGTTGATGGGCAAAAGGGATACAGAGAAGGGAGAGAATCATGGGACAGGAGGCCTAGGGAAAGAAAGGGGGAGGGGAGCACCAGAGGGAGAACAGGCAAGGAGTGATTGTGAGAGGGGCAGAATGAGGGGGGAATAATAAATAAAGGGATGGGGTAAGAAGGGGAGGAGGGGCATTAACAGAAGTTAGAGAAATCAATGTTCATGCCATCAGGTTGGATGCCACCCAGACAGAATATCAGGCGTTGTTCCTCCAACCTGAGTGTGGCTTCATCTTTTCAGCAGAGGAGGCCATGGATAGACATATCAGAATGGGAATGAGATGTGGAATTAAAATGTGTGGCCACTGGGAGGTCCTGCTTTCACTGGCAGCCAGAGCGTAGGTGTTCAGCGAAACGATCTCTGAGTCTGTGATGGGTCTCACTAATATATAGAAGGCTGCACCGGACGCAGTTTATCACACCAGCCGACTCACAGGTGAAGTGTCGCCTCACCTGGAAGGACTGTCTGGGGCCCTGAATGGTGGTGAGGGAGGAAGTGTAAGGGCAGGTGTAGCACTTGTTCCGCTTACAAGGATAAGTGCCATGAGGGAGACCGGTGGGAAGGGATGGTGGGGGGGATGAGTAGACAAGGGAGTCGCGTAGGGAGCAATCCCTGCAGAAAACAGAAAGGGGGGGGGGGGGGGGGGAAGAAGTGCTTGGTAGTGGAATCCTGTTGGAGGTAGCAGAAGTTACAGAGAATTATTTTTGGACCCAGAGGCTGGTGGGGTGGTAGGTGAGGATAAGGGGAACCCTAGCAGCAGATCATGAAGATACACGTAGTGGTCAAATATATTAAGTACAGCAGGTATCTATTGAATAAGCCACTGCGTACAGTTCTGCAAACACGAGGAAATCTGGAAAACTGGAAATTCAAGCAACACACTCAAAATGCTGGTGGAACGCAACAGGCCAGGCAGCATCTATAGGAAGAAGTACAGTCGACGTTTCAGGCCGAGACCCTTCTTCAGGACAATGAAAGTTAGTAAGAAATTTTAAAGTGGGAGGGAGAGGGGGAAATCCGAAATGATAGGAGAAGACAGGAGGGGGAGGGATGAAGTTAAGAGCTAGAAAAGTGATTGGCAAAAGGGATACACTTGTCCTCACCTACCACCCCACCAGCCTCCGGGTCCAACATATAATTCTCCGTAACTTCTGCTACCTCCAACGGGATCCCACTACCAAGCACATCTTTCCCTCCTTCCCCTTTCTGCTTTCCGCAGGGATCATTCCCTACGCGACTCCCTTGTCCATTTGTACCCCCCCATCCTTTCCCACCGATCTCCCTCCTGGCATTAATCCTTCCAAGCGGAACAAGTGCTACACCTGCACTTACACTTCTTCCCTCACCACCATTCAGGGCCCCAGACAGTCCTTCCAGGTGAGGCGACACTTTACCTGTGAGTCGGCTGGTGTGGTATACAGCGTCCGGTGCTCCCAGTGCAGCCTTCTATATATTGGTGAGACCCGACGCAGACTGGGAGACTGTTTTGCTGAACACCTACGCTCTGTCCGCCAGAGAAAGCAGGACTCCCAGTGGCCACACATTTTAATTCCAACGTCCCATTCCCATTCTGATATGTCTATCCATGGCCTCCTCTTGTCAAGATGAAGCCACACTCAGGTTGGAGGAACAATACCTGATATTCCACCTGTGTAGCCTCCAACCTGATGGCATGAACATTGATTTCTCTAACTTCCGTTAATGCCCCTCCTCCCCTTCTTACCCCATCCTTTATTTATTTATCTATCTCTCTGCCCCTCTCACAATCGCTCCTTGCCTGTTCTCCATCTCCCTCTGGTGCTCCCCTCCCCTCTTCCTTCTCCCTAGGCCTCCTGACCCATGATCCTTTCCCTTCCCCAGCTGTGTATCCCTTTTGCCAATCAACTTTCCAGCTCTTAGCTTCATCCCTCCCCCTCCTGTCTTCTCCTATCATTTCGGATCTCCCCTCCCGCTCCCACTTTCAACTCTCTTACTATCTC
Source organism: Hemitrygon akajei (assembly GCF_048418815.1). Classification (NCBI taxonomy): domain Eukaryota; kingdom Metazoa; phylum Chordata; class Chondrichthyes; order Myliobatiformes; family Dasyatidae; genus Hemitrygon; species Hemitrygon akajei. The sequence goes on from NC_133126.1 coordinate 194,411,747, forward strand.
TTCTTTCAATTAGTCCTGATGAAGGGTCTCGGCCCGAAACGTCGACAGTACTTCTTCCTATAGATGCTGCCTGTCCTGCTGCATTCCACCAGCATTGTGTGTGTGTTGCTTGAGATGTGCAGCAATGTTTTTATTTGGAGAGCAGTGGTTTCCTCCGTGGTGCCCTTCCATGAGCATCATTCTTGTTCAGTGTTTTTCTAATAGTGGACACATGAACAGAGACTTTAGCAAGTTCCAGAAATTTCTGCAGGACTTTGGCTGTTATCCTTGGGTTCTTTTTCACCTCCTTCAGCATTTCACATGGCGCTCTTGGTGTGATCTTTGCAGTTCTAGGAACAGTAGCAACAGTACTGAATTTCCTCCATTTGTAGACAATTTATCTTACTGTGGACTGATAAACATTCATGTCTTTAGAAATGCTTTTGTAGCCTTTTCCAACTTAATGCAGCTCTACAATTCTTCTTCTAAGGTCCTCTGAAAGTTGTTTAGATCGAGGTATGGTGCACACGAAACAGATCTGCCTTGAGAAGAGCAGGCTGGTCAATAACCTGATATTGTCTGTCTTTTTTATAAGGCAGGGCACCTCTACAATCCACACCTTCAATCTCATCTCATTGACTGGAACACCTGACTTCAAATAGCTTTTGTAGAAGGCATTACCCCAGAGGTTCACATACTTTTTCCAACAAGTAAATGTAATATTAGATTATTTTTCTCAATAAATAAATGAAGTATAATGTTTTTTGTGCTATTTATTTAATTGGGGTCTCTATCTAGATTTAGGACATGTGAAGATCTTATCACATTTTAGGTCATATTTATACAGAAATAGAGAAAATTCTGCAACTTTCACAAACTTTCTGCTTTCGATATTCCCTTTTAAAAATTTGGTGATTGAATTGTTCAAGTAATATATTCTACACAATTTTCATGAACAAATAGTTTTGTGATTTGCAACAGAAACATTTTGAAATACAGATGAATACAAATTTAAAATAAGGTTACCATTAAACAGCCAGATAGAATACTTCATTCAAAATGCAATGAAGTCAGGGAATAGGTTATTGAGGAAGCTGGCTGTTTTAACCATATTGATATTACAGAAATAGAATGGAAAAGCTTCAATTTTGGATAGCCATTCCTCAAAATCAAAAACTGTTACTAAACTATGAAGATAAAATCACAAATAGAGAAAAAGGCTTCCTGAAACATAGTTGTAAAAGGTGGAGCAACACACACAAAATATAGAACATAAAATAGTACAGCACAGTACAGGCCCTTCAGCCCACAATGTTGTGCCGACCCTTAAACACTTCCTCGCATATAACCCCCCACCTTAAATTTCTCTTTATACCTGTCTAGTAGTCTCTTACATTTCACTCGTGTATCTGCCTCCACCACTGACTCAGGCAGTGCATTCCACACACCAACCACTCTCTGAGTAAAAAACCTTCCTCTAATATCCCCCTTGAACTTCCCACCCCTTACCTTAAAGCCACATCCTCTTGTATTGAGCAGTGGTGCCCTGGGGAAAAGGCTCTGGCTGTCCACTCTTATTTATTCCTCTTAATATCTTGTATACCTCTATCATGTCTCCTTTCATCCTCCTCCTCTCCAGAGAGTAAAGCCCTAGCTCCCTTAATCTCTGATCATAGTGCATACTCTCTAAACCAGGCAGCATCCTGGTAAATTTCCTGTGTACCCTTTCCAATGCTTCCACATCCTTCCTATAGTGAGGTGACCAGAACTGGACACAGTACTCCAAGTACCGTCTAACCAGAGTTTTATAGAGCTGCATCAATAAAATGCTGGAGGAACTCAGCAGGTCAAGCAGCATCTACAGAAATGAATAAACGGTTGACATTTTAGGCTGAGATTCTTCATTAGGACTGGAAAGGAAGGGGGGAAGATGCCAGAATAAGAAGAGGCTGGAGAAACAAAGCCAAGCTAGAAAGTGATAGGTGAAATCAGGTGGGGGGCGGGGGTGGGATGAAATATGAAGCAGGGAGATGATAGCTGGAAAAGGCTAAAGTCTAGAAGAAGAAGGATAGAAGAAGAGAGTGAGCCATGGGAGTTAGGGAAGGAGGAAGAGCAGAAGGGGAGGTAATAGCCAGAGAGGGAGAAGAGGGACAACGCCAGAATGGTGGATAGGATGGGTGGGGAGGGGTGGGAATAAAAGATATATATCTGAAGTTGGAGAGATCGATGTTTCTGCTATCAGGTTGGAGTCTATCCAGACAGAATATGATGTGCTGTCCTCCAACTTAAGAGTGGCTTCATCATGACTAAAGAGAAGGCCATGTCCCAATATGTCGGAACGGGAATGGGGATAAGAATTAGAATGGTTGGCCACCAAGAATCTTGCAATTAGTCTGTCTCCATCTCTGGAGACAAACTATCTACTGATATCTTTGAAAAACCTACCAATTCCTATGGTTATCTTGACTATACCTCTTCCCACCCTGTCTCCTTTTCCCCTTTCTCAGTTCCTTAATTTCCACTCCATATATTCCCAGGATGAGGCTTTCTTTTCCAGGACATCAGAAATGTCCTTCTTCTTTAAAGAATGGGGTTTCTCTTCCTTCACATTTGATGCTGCCTTCACCCACTTCTCCTCCATTTCTCAGACAATCACATTCACCCCATCTTCCTGCTATTCAGCAGGGATAATGTTCCTATTTGTCCTCACCTACCACCCCATGAGCCACAACATCCAACTTATGCAATCTTCACTGAGACCCTAGCACCAAACGCATCTTTACCTCCCTCCCCACTCTTTGTTTCCTGCAGGGACCAACCTCTCCATTATTTCCTTGTCCATTCATCCCTCTCGGCATGCATCCTTGCAAGTGACAGAAATTCTACACCTGCCATTCACCTACTCGAATTCAGGGCCTCAAACAGCCCTTCCAGATGAGACAATATTTCACCTGCAAATCTGTTGGAGACATCGACTGTATCCAGTACTCTGGATGCAGCCCCCTCTTCATTGATGAAACCCAGCATAAACTGGGGGATCGTTTTGTCAAGTGCCTCCACTCCATCCGCAAAAAGTGTAATTTCCCAGTGGCCAATTCCTATTCTCATTCTGAGATGTCAGTCCATGGTTACTTCTTCTACCATAATGATGCCATTCTCAGGTAGGAGGAGCAAAACCTCATATTCTAGCTGGGTAGCCTCCAACCTTGGCATAAGCAATGATTTCTCCAACTTCTGATAATTTATTTGCACTCACCTTCCCCATTTCCTCTTCTCTATTCCCCACGAGGGCCTTTTACTTCTTTCTCCTCTCCTGCCTATAAACTCCCACTTCTGCCCTTCCTCCTTTCCTTTTTCCCCACGGTCCCCTCTCCTATGAGATTCTTTCTTCTCCAGCACTTTGCATTTTCCACCTATCACCTACTTACTTCATCCCCCCCCCCCCCCACCCACCCACCTGACTTCACCTATCACTTTATAGCTTGTCTGCCTCCTCCTTCCCCACCTTCTTGTTGCGGCATCTTCCCCCTTTCGCTCTAGTCCAGATGAAGAGTCTCAGCCCGAAATGTTGACTCTTTATTCCTTTCCATAGATTATGCCTGACCTGCTGAGTTCCTCTGGTATTTTGTACGTATTTGTATTTTTATTTATTTAGAGATACTACACAGAGTAGGCTCTGCTGGCCTTTTGAGCCACACTGCCCACCAATCCCAGATAACCCAGATTTAACCCTAATCTAATCACAAGACAATTCACAATGACCAATTAACATTTCCGGTACCCCCTTTGGACTGTGTGAGGTAATCAGAGGATCCAGAGAAAACCCATGCATTCCACAGGTAGGACATACAGAGACTCCTTACAGAGGATGCCAGGATTGAATTCTGAACTCTGACGCCCGAGCTGTAATAGCATTACACTAACTGTTACTCTGTTATGGCGTGTTGCTCTGGATTTCCAGCTTCTGCTCTACCTTTGAGTTTATCTAAAAGGTAGTTGTGATTTCACTTTACATATTTAGACTACAGCAATGCCAGCACAACATTTAGAAACATATCTCACCTGCTCTCAGTCTGAAAGCAAGAATGCAGTCCTACCAGAAAAGGGTGATTTGATGCCTGCTCAAACACATGCTTTTCTGTCTGCACCCAATCTATATCCTGCAAAGATAAACCAAACAATTTGTATTTCATTTGCAACCAAGAATAAATTGTCAGAAAAATATTTTTTCAAATATCTCAGCCCAAAACAATATTAATGGGGCTCAATGATACAAATTAAATTTTAGACTGATAATAAAGTGCATGAACCTATTAAAAGGTAGACCACATCAAATTACAAATCAAGCATAAAAACAAAACAAATAAAAAGGTGTAAATCAAAAGCTACTGAATACAAATTTTTAAAATGCCTTAATTATCATCAACAAAAATATTCATGTACTTTAACATTTCTGCATAGGAATTAAAACATTGGATAGAATTTGACGGTAATGTGATAACAAGAAACAAAGATCACAATGAATGCAAGAATTAAGATACACAGCAGTCGTAAAAAGGTGGAACGTGTAAACCCATGGCTGACATTTCCTTCATGTTCTTGTATGTAAAATCACAAAATCTACTCCAAGTGCCTGGAACTCCAACACTCACCAAAGTAAAGCTGTTTGCTTGACTGGTTCCTATTCCTCACCAGCACTAGTGTGGCTGAGTGTATACTAGCTAGAAAATGCAGTGCAAATTTATGCCCTCTTTATTCTGACTGCCATTCCCAAAAACACCAGGAACAGGAAGGGCAATAACTACATGGGAACATAACCATCTACAGGTTATGCCCCAAGCGCACATCATCCTGACTTGCAAATATATCACTCTTTGTTCATTTCTTGCTGGACCCCCTTCTCCTCCTCTTCCTCCTATGCTCCACTCTCCTCTATCAGATCCCTTCTTCTTCATCCCCTTACTTGTTCTAACTCTTACCTCCCAGCTCCCCCACCCACCTTCCCCCTTATCTGGTCTCAGCAATCACTTGTCTGCTTGTACCCCTTCCCCTCCTCCATCTTCTTATTCTGGTTTCTCCCCTCTTCCTTTCCAGTCCTGATGAAGGGTCTCAGCCCAAAATGTCGACTGTTTATTCCCCTCTGTAGATGCTGCCTAACCTGTTGAGTTCCTCCAGCATTTTGTGTGTGTGTATGTTGCCATGGCAATCTAGGATCTACAGATCTCTTGTGTTTACTATTTGTTCATAGCTGCTGGGTGCAAAATATGCAACTATCTTTCAACACTGGGGTAGAAGGAATGCAGCAGTTCAAAGCATGACCCACTACAGGGGAGGTGGATTTTAAAAAAAAATATTCATTATAGGATGTGAGAGTTGCAGAACACGGCCCACTACAGATGAGCGTTGGCCTGCAACTCACACATCTCCCAAAATGAATAAAGTTCAAAAATTCACCTCCACTGTAAACACCAGACAGAAGATGATTATGTGCTCCAGATTATGGATGGGAGTAAGAGGGTCATACCCATGGATGCTATTTACATAATAGGAAAAAAGTATGAAATTTCTATCAAGTGTAGCAAAATAAACATTTTATTGCATTTACTTGAAACCTGTTACATCCCTTGAATGAGACCTATTAAGTTTGCAATCATTTGTTTAAAAAAAATCAGCTCTGCATGCTTTCCCTTACTTCACCACAATGCATCAAACCAGAGATGATTCAGCACCCAGAAGCGCTTCACAGAATCTGGTGATCAGCAGATGAAGCTTTAACTTGAATTTTCCATTTCATTTGCTCCTACCATATTGAAAAGCATTTGCACATTGCAAAACTGATTGGGAATTTGGGAAGGAAATTAAATAAAGACATTAAATTAATCACGCAGTTGCTCTTTCTCTATCAAATTGGTATCCAAAAGAGGTGGTCCATATAACCATGAACACCTTATTCTCAGCTAAAATATAAATTTTAGCCATACATCTCCCTGAAACTGGCCATACAGGTTGACAGGGTGGTTAAGAAGGCATATGGTATGCTCACCTTCATTAGTCGAAGCACTGTGTTCTAAAGTCAGGAAGTTATTGTATGTTATAGCTTTATATAACTCCAGTTAGGCCACATCTGAAGCATACAGTTCTGGTCACCCCATTATATGAAACATGTCAAGCTTTGGAGAGGGTGCAGAAGAGATTTACCAGGTTGTTGCCTGGATGAGAGGGCAAACAATATTAACGAGAGGTCAGACAAATTTGGGTTGTTTTCTCCTGGAGCAGAAGAGGTTGAGAGGAAATCTGAAAGAGGTTTATAAGAATATGAGAGGCATAGGTAGAGTAGACGGACAACATCCTTTTCCATTGGTTGGAATGTCTAATATCCAAGGCAATGCACTGAAGGCAAGTTCAAATGAGATGTGAGGCGCAAGTTTTTTTTTAAACATAGCCTTGCGGGTGCTTAGAATGCACAGTCTGTGGTGGTGGTGGTGGAGGCAGATGTGTTATGGACCTTTAAGAGACTTTTAGATAGACACTTGAATATGAGGAAAGAGGTGGGATATGAACATTGTGTAGGCAGAAAGGATTAGTTTAGTTGGCCATTTAATTACTAATTTAATTGGTTCGGCACAACAATGTGGACCAAAGGACCGGTTCTATATTCTATGTATGGGAAAGGAACTTCTTTCTTTTGCAAATGCAAAAATTTGAAGCGCCTCTTGAACATCATTCCAATACCCAGTGGAGTTGGCCTACTTAGTATTCACTTTCACACTATGCCATGGAAGCTGAACTATTGTGCTCTGTGTCAGTATTTTAACAGCTTGGAGGCTGGTAGGAAAACTGAATAATAAGTGAAAAGAACAGAACTCATGCAGATAGTAACACTTTTCAGTACAAGTTATTTGAATGGGAGTTTTCTCATGACCAAAATGCTGACTAGAAACCCAGCATGTTTCTCAGCTTTAAAGAGATACACTGGGCATATCGCCACTATGTCCTTGGTAATTTTGATCCTTGGCATTCTTGCAAGCCGAATCCAAGACATGCACAAAACCTCCTTTCTTTTCATAAGTGACATTGGCAAGCTAGTGAGCATCAAGATTTATTCCACAAGAAACTTATAAAAATTTACTGCAGTGTGGGAAAAGCTCAGTATTTCCAAGTCTTAACATCCAAGTTATGAAATGTTATCAATTCTCAACTTGACTGCAGTGTGACTCAGTATTTCTTACCTCATCATCGTTAACCAGCTCCTTTTTCACAACTTTCATTGCATAAATGCGCTCCGTCTTTTTCAATCGGACAAGAAGAACTTTAGCATAGCTGCCTCTCCCAATCACACGGATTAAATCGAAGTCAGCAACACCCAAACTGGAGGGAGCTTTCCCACTTTCCCTGCTGCTCATGGCCTGTTTGGGGTGGGGGGGGGGGGGGGAATCAACAGATATAAGGTCAACACGCTCTTAAAAGCAGCAAGAATATTCATTTGAACAAGGCTCCACATGCAAGGAAAAAGTGGCAGGGGAGGGGGTCAGATGGTCAATTCAGTGGTCTCATAGCAAAACTCATCTAAATTTCCAACATGTATTCTGAGTACTGGCAGCCTCGGCCAGTGTAATTCTCAGTAAATCCCAATCTTCGTCCTAACCAACAAAAACACACAGCTTTTTAATCTTAATCTCACTATTCCTTGGCTACTTAGTTGACCCAGCCCAACTATGGTGGCAAATCTACAAGTGATACATGTATCCGGGAATACTGAAATTCTAGTTGTTAATCATGAATATTTCCAGTGGAGAGGAATCTGGAGAAATCAATATGTTGTAACATGATCCAAACTTTAGCTCATACTTTTCTAGTAAACAGAAACAATCCATTGCAAATTTTAAAAAACAGCTAAACTTATGCAGTGTCATTAACAACCCTGTCAAACCTTTTGAAGCACAATATAATCTTTACATGAAAACTTAACAAAACTCTTTTGATTTCATTTAATTATCAAAATGAAATTCCTTGTCCATTATATGCCCTGAGACATTGAGGTACTGACGGACTCCCCTTTGAAAACACTTAATTGATGTACCTTGCTACAATTTACAGTAAAAAGGACCATTATATATTAAAGTTGTTGCTACATGATGTCTTTTATTTACTTATCACCAGAACAGAGAAACCAACCAAACATTTTTTTTTTAATGATTATTGTCTGATTTATTTCTGTATTAATGACATTGCCAGATACCAGCAAGCTCAAGGTAAGGATACTGACTTTTTCCAGAATCAGAATCAGGTTTATAATCACTGGCCATATGTCACAAAATTTGTTGTTTTTTGGCAGCAGTACAGGATTTTCTCATATAGGGCTGGCAGAGTTTACAACTCCCTTTACAATTAACAAGTTCATCTCAGATGCACAGCACACAAAGTTCACTGGCTTAATTGTCTTATAAATATTCACTTTCTCTATTCCTTTCAATGTAAAAGAACTATAAAGCTCAACTGGCCCCAAACCCAAGTCCAACCCTAAGATAAGGGAGTAAGCCAACTATGTGTCCACCATTCAATGTAATAATGGGGTCATCCTACACCAGAGAAATTCAGAAGCTAACATAACCCAAAGAGAAATTTCTGCTGAGAATTCAAAACAGCTAACCCCTTTAACTCTGAGTATTCCACTAATTACAGTTTCGAAGTTATTATTGGATGCACTTTCGTTATCTTATGGGGCAACCATTGCAGATCAAACCAGCCCATAAGATCTAACGGAGATGGGAGTAGACTCTCACATGGTGGATTGGATAGTGGACTACTTGACAGATAGACCTCAGTATGTGTGGTTGGGAGACTGTAGGTCTGACACGGTGGTCAGCAGCACCGGGGCGCCGCAGGGAACCGTACTCTCTCCGGTCCTGTTCACCCTGTACACATCAGACTTCCAATATAACTCAGAGTCCTGCCATGTGCAGAAGTTCGCTGATGACACGGCCATAGTGGGGTGTGTCAGGAATGGACAGGAGGAGGAGTATAGGAAACTGATACAGGACTTTGTGATATGGTGCAACTCAAACTACCTGCGTCTCAATATCACCAAGACCAAGGAGATGGTGGTGGACTTTAGGAGATCTAGGCCTCATATGGAGCCAGTGATCATTAATGGAGAATGTGTGGAGCAGGTTAAGACCTACAAGTATCTGGGAGTACAGTTAGACGAGAAGCTAGACTGGACTGCCAACACAGATGCCTTGTGCAGGAAGGCACAGAGTCGACTGTACTTCCTAAGAAGGTTGGCGTCATTCAATGTCTGTAGTGAGATGCTGAAGATGTTCTATAGGTCAGTTGTGGAGAGCGCCCTCTTCTTTGTGGTGGCGTGTTGGGGAGGAAGCATTAAGAAGAGGGACGCCTCACATCTTAATAAGCTGGTAAGGAAGGCGGGCTCTGTCGTGGGCAAAGTACTGGAGAGTTTAACATCGGTAGCTGAGCGAAGGGCGCTGAGTAGGCTACGGTCAATTATGGATAACTCTGAACATCCTCTACATAGCACCATCCAGAGACAGAGAAGCAGTTTCAGCGACAGGTTACTATCGATGCAATGCTCCTCAGACAGGATGAAGAGGTCAATACTCCCCAATGCCATTAGGCTTTACAATTCTACCGCCAGGACTTAAGAACTTTTTAAAAGCTATTATTAATGCTTTTTGAGATAGTGATTTAGATGCATATCATATTTTTTACTGAGTTAAGTATTGTATGTAATTAGTTTTGCTACAACAAGTGTATGGGACATTGGAAAAAAAGTTGAATTTCCCCATGGGGATGAATAAAGTATCTATCTATCTATCTATTATTTCCACCACTCCCACAGCTCTGAGGTTCTTTAGCCCATCTTAAATAGGCATTCTCTGGTTACATTTAAAAGGGAAACCTGGCATTTCTTCTTACGGGGTTCAGACATAATATGATGGAGGTTTTACTGGAATAGATAAGAACCTATTCTCAGAAGCAGGAAGGTAAGAAGCCTGAGGTGAACGGCAAAACAAGAGACGCAATGTAAACAACTAAGTTATTTTACACATGATGGGGCTAATGTGCTCCAGAATGTGTCTATCTAGTGACAGATAAAGATTCAGTATTTGTTTTCCAAAAGGGAACTGTTAAATACATGATTTTAAAAAATTGTAGAGGTTTGAGCAATGGAAGATGGGAGTAGCCAGACAACTCTAATTTACCAACACAAGCCAACTGGCATCTCTCTGGTCAATCTCTTTCTAATTTCTATCAAAAACTTCACTTTCAAAACTCTGCCAGAATTACATCTCCAATGCTGACATTTAGCCACTAGAAAGTGAAAATTATGACTCGATATAAGAGCAGCATTCAACATGATTACTCGTTTTTAAAAACACAAGATGCTAACAAGCAATTAAAGCACTGGTCGATACCTCTTTCTCCTCGCCAACATGATCCAGGTTTTCTTGGCTGGAGGATTTGTATGGAATAACTGTACATAATGTGAAATGAGAAATATTATTAGTGAAGATAAAATAAATTACATGCTGGAAAAATATTTTTATCCATTATCTGCAACTATAAGATAGCTAAATAATTTGAGATTTGCTCATGGATGAATTTCACTGGGAAGTAATTCAATGCATTACTCCACTGAAACCACCACTAATTAGTCTGGGACCAGAGCACATCATAGAATCACTTTTGTTTTTTCATCTTGCTCAAGCTCTCAGGTCTTCTTCCATCAGTTTCTTAACATTTAAACAACCTCCCTCAAAAAAATTATTATTTGAACTACACTCCTAAACTGAGGAAGTCAATACTTAAAACTATAAGGGACTCAGCTGACACTTTTAAATGCCCCAGCTCAATACCTATTTACTAACTTTGCTTTTAACTAACAACTTCTGGTCTCTTATTTTCATGTTTGCATTTTATCATTGTAAAGCGCTTTGAACTGCAGCATTTGTACGAAAACTGGTCTATAAATAAGGAATTATTATTAACAGCAATAGCTTACACGACTACCCTCCACTTGCTAAACAAGCACCCTATTGGAATGCAACACAGCATGGTATGTGATAACTCTGATCTTAACAAGAAACTGCAGAGAGTTGTGACACAGCTCAGCACATCATGGTAGCCAGACTACCCTCCATGGATTTTGCCCATACTTCGCGGTGCCTCAGTACAGCAGCCAACATAAACAAAGACCTACTCACCCTTGTCTCTCCCTGGTTGGGCAAAATATACAAAAGTTGCAAAGGACATGCTACAAGGCTCAAGGACAGCTTCTGCCCAATGTTTTACAGTACAATAAGATGGACTTTAAAATCCATCTTATGGTTTTGCACATTGTGCACCTACACTACTTTCACTACAACCAACACTTCATTCTGCACTCTTATTGCTTTATCTTATATTACCTCAACATACTGTCATAATGAATTGATCTGTATGAACAGTATGGAAGTTTTTCACTGTATCTCATTACTGGTGACAATAACAAACCATTTATTTTAATTTAGAATTGGTGATGAGGTTCAACAGATTGATCCAGTCTGACATGAAATCTCATCTTAAGACATTATTAAATTCGTACTGAACAGTTACACCATGCAAAAATTAAATTTGTAAAAATGCCCAGGTAGAACACAGCAGCACCTATGCGAGAATAGGTGGACTTGTGCTTCAGGAATCTACACTTCTGGATTTTAGAGATTATATGAAAAACTGTAATGATTCAATGTGATTTAATCAATTTAAACTCAGTTTATGAGCCATTCGCAGTAAAACTGTGCCTTTGAATTTATTTAGCAATTACAACACTCAGTGAACATCAAGATGTGAGAAGGCCTTGGTGCATAGCATTAAGGAAAACCCCAAACAATTATACACATAGGTGAAGAATAGGAGCATGACTACAGCGAGAGTAGAACTGCTCAGGAATAAAGTGGGAAACATTTGCCTGGAGGTGGGAGGAGGTAGGGGAGATCCTTAATAAATACTTTGCTCAGTACTCATCAAGGAGAGGGATTTTGATGAATGTGATGTAGGTGTAGAATGGGCTACTATGTTGAGTTTAAGAAAGAGGCAGTAATAAAGCTTCTGAAAAACATTATAATAGATAAGTCTCCAGGACCTGACAGGATATACCCCAGGTTACTAAGTGACAGCAAAGATTGCTGTGGCATTGACAATCTTCTTTGTGTCCTTTCTGGTCACAGGAATAGTATCAGAGGATTGGAGGATGGTAAATGTACTGCTGTTCAAGAAAGGTGATAGGGATAATCCTGGGCAAACTAATGAAGAGGTTTCTTAGAGCCAGGATTTATAAGCATTTGGAGAAGCATAATTTTGTTAGGGATAGTCAGCATGGCTTTGTGAGGGGAAGATCATGCCTCAAGAGATTGATTGAGAATTTGTTTTGGCACCTCAAATAAATAGAGCAGTTTTTGGGGTGAATATCAATTTTAGTAAGACATCTGACAAGATTCCCCATGGTAGACTCATCTGGAAATTCATGAGGTCCACAGGGAAACTCTGCTGCATGGATTCAAAATTGGTTTGCCCACAGAAGGCACGGGGTGGTAGCAGATAGAATGTATTCTGCCTGGTGGTTAGTGACTCATGGTGTGCCACAAGGATCTGTTCTGTGGTCCTTTGTGACTTTTTATAAATGACTTGGATGAGAAAGTGTAACAAAGGTTGGTGGTGTTATGGATAGTGTAGGTTATAATGGGATACAAATGCAAGCTGGGTAGAGAAGTGACAAGTGGAGCTCAGTCCAGAAAAGCATGAAGTGATAAACTTTAGAAGATTGAACTTGAAGGAAAAGTATAATGTTCATGGCAAGATTTTTAGCCAAGTGGAGGAAGAGGGAGTTTGGGGTCCAAGCACATAGATCCTTCCAAATTACTGCTCCAGTTGACAGGGTGGTTAAGAAGGCATCAGTCTTCATTAGTCAGGGGATTCAGTTCAAGAGCTTCAAGGTAATGCTGCAGCTCTATTAAATACTGATTATACAACACAAAGTATTGTGTTCAGTTCTGGTCACCTCGTTATAGGAACAATGTTGAAGCTTTACAAGAAGCAGAGGAGATTTACCAGGATGCTGCCTGGATTAGAAAATATGTCTTATGAGGAAAGGTTGAGTGATCCAAGGCTTTTCTCTTTGGAGCGAAGGAGTATAAGATGCAACTTTATAGATTAAGATTAAGAGGAGTATTGATAGAGTGGATAGCCAGCAACCCCCCCCAGGGTGACACTGGCCAATACTAGAGGGTATTTGTTTAAGGTGAATGGACAAAAGCATATGGGAGATGGGAGATTTTTTTTTAAAAGAGTGGCAGGTACCTAGAATGCACTGCCAGTAGTGGTAGTAGAAGTTGATACACTAGGGTCATTTAAGAGATTGTTAGATGGACACATGGGATGCAAGAAAAATGGAGAGCTGTGGGGTATGTAGGACAAAAGGATTAGATTGATCATGGAGTAGGCCGAAGAATACATACCGTGTTGCACTATTCTGTGCCCTATTTCATTTTTGAGGCATCTGCAAAATTTTTGATTTTTAATGATCCACCACCCTTTAAGTCAAAAAATCTTTTCAAATCAGCCCTAAATTTCTGATCCTGTAATTGGAGGCTGAAATTCGCAAATGATGGCAGCCTAAGGGAAACCGCCTACCTTAGGAGAAAGTAGGGCATTGAACTGAATGACCAGTTATTATCACAATGAATGGTAAAGCAGGTCCAAACAACCAAATGGCCTACTGCTCGTACTTCCTATGTTTTTAATGATTTGGCAGAGCAAAATCTTTAACTGTATTAATGATACAAAGCTGGGTTCTGATGTAGGTTCGTGAGATTTCAGAGGCTTTTCAAAGGGATACAGATAAGTTCAGTAAATGGGCAAGAATGTGGCATACGGAACAAAATATGGAAAAGTGTGAGAACATATATTTTGAAGGAAACTTAAAAGGCCGAGCATCTTTAAAATGGTAAGAGTCTGGATGGACTTGGTGTGAAGTAAGATTTTGCATACAATCTAGAGGTATGACAAGCAATCAGGAGTAGAAGGTGGAGCTTAGTTATGATGGCATTAAATGGCAACTTCTTTGCTTGCATCTTTGAAAATTTCCATCTTCCATTTCTATTTCCATCTTCAATATCTCTATTTATCCCTTTCAGGGTTCTTTTGAAGATGCTGACATGGAGTTAAATGCTGACTTCAGTTCTTTGCGGGAATGGGACCCATTCTTGGGGTTTCCTGACTGGCCTTTATTCAACATGCCAATGATGCGGCCTAAGAGCTTAGCTCACCTTCAGAGGCCCAGGACCTAGTGACTCTGGAGATGGGTGGATTGCAGGTTGGTGTCCCTGCAGGACATTGGTGTGTCATGGGAGTCGGAAGATCTCTGGCTATGTGTCCAGAGACCCAAGATCTTTGGGCACAGAGCTCAGAAAAGGCGACGAACAAACTTTTAACATCGTAAACCAGCAAGTTATTTGTTAGGGAGAGAGTGAGAGCCTGTGGTATGTTGAATACTGGGTGAATGAGTAGTCTTTGGGGTACTGCAAGGCTGTGTCTTTGCTGCACACTGGAGTGCTCAGTGGTGGGTGCCAATGCTTTATTTTTGCTGGTGGGGGAGGGGGACTGTTGCTTTGCTGCTGTTGCTTACACGTGGGAGGGAGGGGAGCTGGGGGGGGGCTTTGGAGTTCTAACACTTAACTGTCATTCATTTTTTTGAGGGCACTCCTCTGTTTTCGTGGATGGTTGCAAAGAAAAAGCATTTCAGGATGTATATTGTATACATTATTTCTCTGACATTAAATGTACCTTTGAAACAAATGGTATGGTGACCTTTACTGCAAGAACATTTGAGTAAAAGAGTAAAGAATTTTAGACACCTGGAAGAACATCTCCCAAAAATAGAAAAAAAAACATGAAATTGAACTTCATCAGACTGACCCTCCATATTTTGGAGAGAAGACAACTACCACCATCCAGGCCAATTTGCTCTTCTCACTACTACCATCCGGCTGGAGGTGGGTCCCACACCACTATTTCAGGAAATGTTAATACCCTTCGCATCAGACTCCTGAACTGGATAACTCCAATCGTCACTAATATGAATGGATTCTACAACCTATCAACACACTTTCAAGGACTCTTAACAATTCATGTCTCAGTATTATTTTATATTTTCACCGTTTATCTTCTTTTGCACATTCATTGTTTGTTAGCCCTTGTCTGTTTATAAGGTGAAAGATAAAGAGCCATGATTTTATTATAAGGCAGATTAGGCACAAGAGGATAAATGGTCATCTTTGGCTTCTTAGAAAACAGAACAGTACAGGAACAGGCCCTGCAGCCCACAACATTGTGCCAAATTAATTAAACCAGTTATACCTAATCTAATCCCTCTTGCCCACACATTGACCATATCCATCCCTTCTCTGCTTATTCATGGGCATATGCAAGAGTCTCAATTATTCCTATGCTTTCTACCTCTAGGCCTGTACCTCATTGAAACTTATTGAACATTGAAAGTCCTAGACAGAGTGAGTGTGGATTTCCTATAGTGGGGGAGTCTAGGACCAGAGAGGGTACAGATTCAGAATAGAAGGACATCCCTTTGGAACAGAGACAAGCAGAAATTTCTTCAGCCAGAGAGGGTGGTGAATTTGTGGAATTCATTGCTAAAGATGGCTGTGAAGGCCATGTCACTCTACTACTACTACATTGACTCAGGCCTAGGGGGCCGGCATCGGGCACGATGATGGACTCTCCACTCCTCCCTCTCCCTCATCAGTGTGTTCAGTTCATCTACATTAGCTGCGCCACTATCTTCTAGGAGCATAGTCTTGGAGGGTGCCCAGGGATCATCTTCCCATGCTTGGGCTCCCATGTGATGACTAGACTGGCAGTTAGCTCAGGGTGGTGTAGACAGTGCCCCGCTAGTTGCAGTCTTCTCGCCTCGATTTTAGTAGTGAGCATCAGTAGGTCGTCATAGAGCTCGACATTGTGTGCTGCTGCCAACTCATGTCAAGAGCCATCCGGAGCATTTGTGTATAGCAACCATTTAGTGTCTTTCTCATGGTCTTGGTGTGTGTCCACGTCTTGCATCCGTACGTGAGAATGGACTCTATGACTGTTGTTTAAAGCAGAGATTGATAGGTTCTACAATAATAAGGATATCAAAGGTTACAGACAGAAGACAAGAGAAAGGGGTTGAGTGGGATAAAAATCATCCATAATGGAATGGTGGAGCAGACACAATGGGACAAAAGGCCTAATTCTGCTTCTATGTCTTATGGTCTTATAATGGATTATCAAAACTGTACCCATATAAAATAAATTAAAATTAAATCTGCAAACTACATTTCCTAATCAAATACCTGCTCTACTACTTTTACCACTCCATTGTCTCACAGGAACAAAGGAAGAGTTCACTTCAATTCCACTACTCATATAACCCTTCCCTGTCAAGGTTGAATATACACTTAAAAGCTTATTATCTTCTATTACATGCACTATTTGGCTCAGTCCAAGAAATCTAATACGCAGCTTGTAAGCAATTTCAAATATAAAGGCCTTGTTTCTCATTCAACCAGTTTCATAAGTGGTCAGTTAGTGAATTGAGAATACCAGCATATTGATCTACCAAGCTACTATAATCAGGAATATTACTGTAACATTGAATAAACTATTTTGTTAAAATTCAGAGCAGCAGTTAAGCAGCTCAAAGCTGGGCTCATCTAAAGGCAATTTATCTACATGTTGCCCAAATCATATTACATTTGGTAATATATCCTGCCTAACAAAATCATAGAGTCATAGTGAGAGAGTGCTAAGCACTGAAGTATGCCCTTTGGTCCATCTGGTCTGTGCCAAACGGTTATTCTAATCTCACTGACCTGCAACCTGGACCATAGCTCTCCATACCCCTCCCATCCGCATACTCCTTTCAGATTCCCCTTAAAATGTCACCTTTCATATGACCTGATTTTAGCTTCATCTAACTTCAATATATGCATTTACCCTATCTATACCTCTTAATTTCTACACCTCTATAAGATCTCCCCTCATTCTCCTACCATCCAGGGAATAAATTCCTAACCTATGGCAGGAATTTTGAAGGATCATCCTGGAAAGTGGTGGCTGATGAAATGGAAACTGAGAAAAAAAAGGAACAATCCTTGTTCTGGCTCTGAGATGAGATTAGAAATGCAGGAAATTAAGGATCTCTTCAATATTGAGTCATGCTATTCCTGGTCAATCCTCCTTTCCCTTGCAAATGAGGGAGAATCAACTCTTATCCTTTCACCTTTCCCATCATCTTCTAGGGACCTAAATGCTCTTAGAAGCTCACAACATAGTTCCATCTCTACTGGAGGAAAAAAAACAGATTGGATAACAGCTTTGAAGAATACCTCTCTGCAAGTGATCTGTATCTTCAGTTCTCCATCTTTGGTCTCCCTACACTGCTTCAACAAGCACAAAGAAGGGCACCTCATCATCTATCTCAGTGTGGTGCAATCTTCAGCACTCAACACTGAATTCAACAATTTCAGGTAAATGGCCTTTTTCTGTTTCAGAACTGATCAGCCATCATGGCCACAGCCTCTGAGATCTTCATAATTTCTCACCTCTCTGCAACTTAAAACAGATTTTTTTTAGACTTTATTTTTATTGTTTTGCCAATAACAGAACAAACAGGATAAAAGCAGACAGACAGGGTCATCATAGGTGAAGTAGAATCTGTATCTTATAATCGAAAAAATGAATAGCGAAATGGGTTACATTGCTGTATCAAGGTTAAGCAAACTCTTATGTCCATAATTGTCCTTCAAAGTCTCAGGGGACCTTAAGATCCATAACTCTAAAGTCCATTCTGCAGACTCCCTCATAAGAAGAAATAAAACAAAGTTCTTCAAACCAGATAAATGTACAGTAAAGAAGTCATCTCAGGCTCAAATAAAATGTCCAATTTTCCTAGTATTTTTCAAATTTTTTAGTGGCATGTCTCAGAGTGAAAGTCAATCATTCCATAACATAAATTTCTTGAATTATTTCTATCCATTCCAGGACTGTAGCAGAGACTCCTTGCTTAGCCATTTCCTGGTAATCACTTTCTTACTGGCTGCTAGTAGTATTTGTAACAAATACCTTCCATGTTTTTTGAGCCCATTTGGTACATTACCCAAATAAATAATGTTAAAGTCAAAATTAATCTCTGGGCTGATTACTGACCTTATCTCTGTTACCACAAATAACCAATAAGACAAAATCTTTGGACATTCCCAGAAAATATGAAAATGATCAGCCAACATATTATCACACATTCACCAACATTGACCTTGTTCAGGTTTGTTACTTTGTAACTTCTTTATTTTTGGCGTTATGAAAAATCTTAAGGTATTTTTCCAGGTGAATTCCCTCCACAGACTTGAGCTTGAAGTAGTTGAATGTGTTCTGCATATGTTTAACCAATCATCTGTCAATTTTATGTTGGCTTCTTTCTCCCATTTTGATTTAACATACATTGTGGAGAGACCCCTATTTCTTCTTCTGTTGTCTCCTGAGTTATTTGTTTATTTTGCTCCGTTCCTACCGATGGTAAATCTAAGGACATTAAGAAATTAGATATGTCTGCTAACTCTGCAGCTTTGAGCTGAGCGTATAACATTGTGTAGTACATTTCAAAAGATTTTTGAATGTCTTCCAATTTATGAAGCATCTTATTACTCTGGGGGTCTTTCATCCTATGTATCTATCTCTCAGCCTGTTGTTTACATATTCTTCATATAAGTAATTTCTTAGATTTAGGACCATTCTCATAGAAATTTTGTTTAACAAACTTAGCTCTCTTCTCAACTTCATTTTCATAAATATTATTTAGAATTCGTTTTGTATCCAAAATTTGATTCAAGACATTACTCTCATTATACTCCATATGCTTACTCTCCAAAAATTGTAATTTTTCAGTAAGATCCTTGATTTGTTTCTCTTTTTCCTTTTTCTTCTGAGCTGACCACTTTATGAGTTTACCCTTAATAACAGCTTTTGCAGCATCCCACAGAGTGCTGGGGGACACCATTCCATTATCATTAAATATCATATAATCTTCAAACTCTTTCTTTAGGCATTTTAAACATAGGGGATCATTCAAAGACTGGTATTAAGTCTCCACAAGGTATCTTTGGGTTTGTTGTCTAAATGTAATGTTAAGTAAACCCTTGCATGGTCAGAGATGCCTCTTACCCCTATATCGCATTTTATAATCCTGTGTCTCTCTGAATTAAACATAAAAAAGTAATCTATTCTCGAGTACACAGAATGAGGGTGAGAAAAAAAGGTGAACCATTTATCAAGTGGATGTACCTCTCTCCACATATCTATCATGCCTATTTCTTTGAGCAGTTTCTTGACATGTGATGTTTCTGGGTTTATCTTATTTGTTCCATTGGAGGAGTCCAGGGAAGGGTGTAATATTCCAGTCCCCCTCACATATTACCACACCAGATGTTTCCATAACTATCATATTAAACATCTTCTTAATCAGCTGTTTATCATTTCCTAGTGGTCTGTAAACATTCAGTAGAGTAACTTCTTTATGATCAATAAAACCCTTCACCAGCAAATAACAATAGACAATAGACAGTAGGTGCAGGAGTAGGCCATTCGGCCCTTCTAGCCAGCACCGCCATTCACTGTGATCATGGCTGATCATACACAATCAGTACCCCGTTCCTGCCCTCTCCCCATATCCCTTGACCCCGCTATCTATAAGAGCTCTATCTAACTCTCTCTTGAATGCATCCAGAGACTTGACCTCCACTGCCTTCTGGGGCAGAGCATTCCACATATCCACCACTCTCTGGGTGAAAAAGTTTTTCCGCATCTCTGTTCTAAATGGCCTACCCCTTGTTCTTAAACTGTGGCCTCTAGTTCTGGACTCACCCATCAGCGGGAACATGCTTCCTGCCTCCAGCGTGTCCAATCCCTTAATAATCCTATATGTTTCAATCAGATCTCCTCTCATCCTTCTAAATTCCAGTGTATACAAGCCCTTCTTTGTCTGTAAACTGTGAGGAGAACTGGAAATTTACTTTATTTGAGATTAATATTGCAACTACCCTGGTGTTTCCCCTCTCAAAAGAAGAGTAATAACAATTTTTAAATCTCAATTTGTGCAACTTCTCATGTTCAATCTTTGAAAGGCGAGTTTCTTGCCAAAAATATATATCTTGCTTTTCTCTCTTCATTTTAGTAGCCTTACTCCTTTTGATTGGATTCTGTAACCCATTCAAATTAAGGGTGATTACTCTGTATTCTTGATACAGCATTCCACACCAATAAAAAAGATCCCTAGATGACCTAAACAAATGAACTTCTGTCTGTACAACAAGCTAACATTTAACATGCAAACAACACAGACTGTGACTTCCATCTTTGAAGATTAAACTAAACTAACGGGGGGAAGCCCTTAAACCTGAAGGGGCCCCTCCTAGTGCAGGTTGATGCCTCTGAATAATTAAAATCAGGACAGTGCACAAAAAAGAACAAAATTAAAGATCAGCTCCCAGGTTTGTGGTCAGTTATAGTAATAAGAGCTTACAGAGGAAAAATTGTTTATGCTCTACTTTTAAGTTCTTAATCCAAAGTCAATTATAGTTTGGTGTTGGGGTTCATGTGATTTTACCAACCTAGCTGAAGGATATTTTATCACTATACTTTTGAGAGCTCTCATGCAGTAATCTTTGTTGTGTCAAAATTCCTTTAGCTTGTTCTGGATGCGTTTCAGATGTGTTTCTCGATCCCGACGGAATTTTGCACCCACAGTCTCCCAGGAAAGCCGCCTCAAATTCACCGTGGCTGTGCCTTCCACAGGAGCCACAATTCCGGAACAGTCTGGAAGAACTCCCCCGTTCTTCAGGTCTTCCATCACCTCCAATGCATTACTGTAGATGACTTGCCCAGTGCCAAAAAACACTCGAAGTTTGGCTGGATAAAGAGTCTGGAACCAGAGCTCCTTTTCTTTAAGCATTTTTCTGATAGTGAAGTAAGCCTTTCTTTTCATAAGTTTTCAGTCAGGTAGTCTTGATCAAAAAATACTCTTTTCCTGTCGTAATAAATCTCTCATTTTATCAAAGCTGAGTGAAGCACCATCTCTTTAATTTTATACTCCTGAAAGTAGATGACCATGGACCTTGGGTTGGAACCTTGAGGTGGTTTGGATCCAAGAGATCGATGGCAGCGTTGTATGCCGAGGGCAACATCAGGAAGGGACAACTGAATGAACTGTTTTAATGAATTTTTCCAGAAATTCCTGTATATTGTCTCCTTCCACTCCCTCGGAAATTCCATGGATACATATGTTATTCCTGCATGAATGCGCTTCCAGGTTCGTTAGTAGAGTTTCAATAATCTCCTGAAGTTCCAGTGCACGGGAAAGAACCTCACCGGCCTCGGCCTTCCATTCCTCCACTTCTGTCACCCTTTGCTCCATCTCTTCAACTCTGCCCATTATTTCTTTTAAATCACCAACAGTAGTATTCAACTTCTGGTTAATTTCTTCTCTGAAAGCCACCAGTTCCTTCTTTAGAAAACCCATGGAGTCACTCAGTTCTTTTTTCATATCAGAACAAAGCGCCTGTATTTCGGCCATGATGTTTGCATGAACAGCCTCCATATCCTTGTGTTCAGCTTGGTTGCCAGCACTGACGTTAGTGTCCTCACCGTCAGCCAGTATTTTATTGCTTGTCTTTGGGTATTATTGGTGTTTCTTTTGTTTCCCCCTTTCATGCTACAAGTCCCACTTTTCTATTTAAATAACCGTTTCTTATTTAGGGGGAAATAAGACCATCTGGGAGCCCTTACTGATTATGCTGCTGCCTTCATCTGTGCCATACTGGAAGTCCACAGCGTAAAACAGATTCACTTGTGCTTCCTACTCGTTTCATTGACTTATCCTCCAGTGACAATGTTTAGAGCCATGCATCACTGAAACAGGCCTTTCAGCTCAAAATTCCCATCGAAGTTAGCCATGTCTGCCTGCACATCTCTCTAAACCTCTCCTATCCCTGTACCTGTCCAAGTGCCCTTTAAGTTTTCAGATGTATAAACTGACTCTGAAGTACTTGCATATGTCACAGATGGATAAAAAGATGCTTTGCAAATGTGCGCATTTTCTCTTTATTTGACGCTGTTAGCCTCAACTGCATTGTGTTCTATGTGGAAGAGGGGTGAGACAGCAGGGAGACCCAGCTAAACTTTCTCCTTCCTTCTATCAACAGCTCAAAGTAAATTTATTATTAAAGTATGTACATGTCACCATATACTACTCTGAGATTGATTTTCTTGTGGGCATTCACAGAACAAGAAAATACAACAGAATCAATGAAAAACTACACAAAGACCAACAACCAATGTGCAAAAGGCAGAATCCAAATACAAATAGTAAACAAACAATATTCAGAACATGAGTTGTAGAGCCCTAGAAAATGAATTTATATGTTACAGAATCAGTTCAATGTTGGAAGTTAGTGAGGTTATGCACGCTGATAAAGGAGACTGGTGGTTGAAGGGCAACAACTGTTCTTGAACCTGGTGTTGTGGGAGTTAACCTCCTGCCTAATGGCAGCACCGATAAGAGAGCATGGCCAAGGTGGCAAAGTCAGAAAGTCATTCAAGAGCTGAACTGAGTTTACTTGCAACAACCCTCTGCACCATGCAGCCTTCTGTCACTCACTTTTCCAGTTTTCCTAATAACAGATCAATTAAAGGAGAGCTTTCAAAGAAAAAGGGAGGAAGTTAGTGGAAACAAGCAACTCAAATTAATTCCACTCATTTAAAAAAAATCTATCTACTCACCAAATTCAAGAAAATTCAAATTTGTGATATCAAAGGCAAAATGAAGTTAAAGCATTCATTTACAACCACAAATCTTCCTTGCGTACAACACGCTGGAGGAACTCAGCAGGTCCTCCAGCGTGCTGTACATGTTGATTTGACCAGAGCTTCCGCAGTGTACTTTGTGTTCACAAATCTTCCTTACCTGGTACGATGTTTTCAGCATTCTCTGTACTTGGAATCATGTGATCCTAAAGCACAGACATTAAGACCATCCATGAAGCATCATACAAATTCATATCACCAGCAATCAAAGTTTGCAGCAGTAATTTAACATCCTGAAAGATTCATTCTTACCTGATCACCACTGCCCCAAGGATAATGAGGAGGATGTGAGCTTATCTGTAAAACAAAGCATAGGTATACAATTTCTTTTAAACAAATCTGTAAATCAAGTTCAACTTTATTGCCATTCAACATACCGCCAAACAAAACAACGTTCCTCCGGATGAAGGTGCACAACACAGTACATAGAAACTCACACACAACACAAATTAATGTTAACACAAATAAATTAATGGCACCAATTTCGACCATAAACTTTGAAGATTTGGAATGGCCAGAGAGAACTGTATCAATCAATAATTCTTCTCAGTGCAGTCATTTTAGAGAGATTACTTTATTCGTTTAGAATTAATTCTCACCAGGGGTTTCTACCATCTTCAATGTTATAGAAGTGGAAGAAGTTTTAAGTCAATATCACAATTTTAAATATGTGAAGGTGACACCACTAAAGGCTGCTTGCTTTAAAAATTTTAGCCATAATTTTCTGCTTCATAATTCCGGAACAGTTCATTGGAAAACTCAGTGTTAACACACACAAAAATGCTGGGGGATTTCAGGTCAAACATCTATGAAGAGGAATAAAAAGAAGATGTTTCAGGCTAAGACCCTTCATCAGGACCTGTGAAACACAGCTCTTTAATCGTCTCCATATATGCTGCCTGACCTACTGAACTCCTCCAGCATTTTGTATGTTTTGGAAAATTCAGTACCTACTGATGCAATCTTCCACTTAAAATCTCTGCCAGTACAACTATATTACGTTTTAGGAAACCACAAGGATATGACATTTCCTTGAAACTAAAGCAGTGTACATCACCCAAAAGGCCAAAAGTATTCTAGCAAGTTTTCTACACTTGTTTTTCTTCCAGTATTTTCTTTTCCTGTAAGTAATGAGAAATGGCACAAGACCACAAGACAGGAGCAGAATTAGGCCATTTGGCCCATAGAATCTCCTTCACCATTATCCTTCTCAACCTTGTTCTCCTGCCAGAATGGCAGCAACTTTGCAAAAATTCACTTTTTGCATTAAGCGTCACCCTCTGTGGGGTGACAGGCAACAATACATCAAAGCAAATGTAATCCTGTCATATCCCACCATCTGCACAGTGGTCTGTATAATTAGGGACACTCCTTTACAGCTAAATAAAGATTATTTGTTAATTTATCTGCTGCTTTAAAAAGAGATTAGGCTGATTGAGGCGTTGCGGGAGAACATGGAACATCAGGAGCAGTGGGTTAGCTGCAGTGGGCTGTGTCCAGAGACCCAAGCCTTCTGGTTATGTAATGGGGACACCTGTTTTTCCCTTATGGGGGGGCGAGAGAGAGAGCGCGCACGCGCGCCTGTAGTATGTTGAATTACTAGATGAACAAGTAGTCTTTGGCGTACTACAAGTTTGTGTTTTTACTGATGCTTGGCTGCACGCTTGAGTGCTCGGTGGGGGGGCGGGGCACCAACACTATTTTGCTGGTGGGGGGCTTTGGGGTTCTAATGTTTAACTGTCATTCATTCTTTGGGGCACTGTTTTTGTGGATGTTTGTGAAGAGAAAGTATTTTCAGATGTATATTGTATACATTTCCCTGACAAGGTCCTGCGTGGGAGGCTGTTCAAGAAGGTTCAGTGGCTCAGCGTTCAGGTGGATTAGACATTGGCTTTGTGGGAGAAGCCAGAGAGTGGTAGTAGAGGGTTGCCTCTCTGATTGGAGGCCTGCAACTGCAGGGATGGGTGTTGGATCTGTTGTTGTTTGTCTGGATGACAATGTGATCAACTGGATCAGCAAATTCATGGATGACACCAAGATTGGGGGTGTAGTGAACAGTGAGGAAAGCTAATATGGGTTGCAGAGGGATCTGCATCAGCTGGATAAATGGGCTGAATGGAATTTAATGCAGAAAAGTTCGAGGTTTTGGACTTCAGTAGGACCAACCAAAATGGTAGGAAGGTAACAGAACAATGGAATCTGAGATTACAGATCAGCAAATTCATTGAAAGTGGTGTCAAAGGTAGATAGGATCATTGAAAGCTGTTGACACATTGGCCTTCGTAATTCAATGTATTGAGTACAGAAAATGGGGTGTTATGTTGAAATCGTACAAGACACTGATGAGGCCTAATTTGGAGTATTGTGTGCAGTTTTGGTCACCTAACTACAGTAAAGATGTATACAAAGTTGAAAGAGTGCAGAGAAAATTTACAAGGATATTGCTGGATCTGCAGGAAAGATTGAAAAGGTTAAGACTTTAATCACTGAGAACGTATAAGTTCAAAAGGAGATTTGATAGAGTTATACAAAATTGAGGGGGATAGATAGGGTAAATGCAAGAGGCTTTTTCCACGGAGGTAGGGTAGGATGACAACCAGAGATCATGGGTTAAGTGTGAAAGGTGAGAAGTTTAAGGGGAACATGAGGGAAAACTTCACCCAGAGGGTCATAAGAGTGTGGAACGAGCTGCCAGCACGTGGTGCACATGAGCTTGATTTCATCGTTTAAGAGAAGTTTGCATACTGTAGCTACATGGATAGTAGGAATGTGGAAGGTTATGGTCCTGGTGCAGGTCAATGGCAGTAGCCAGTTTAAATGGTTTCAGCATGGATTAGATGGGCTGAAGGGCCTATTTCTGTGCTCTACTTCTCTATAACTCGATACAAGTCTGCAATGAGGACTAACCAACAGAAACAGTAACCTACAATTTGACCACTTAAAGATTTTAAAAAAATTACAGAGAGATGTGTCATTTGTGGCAAATCAAATTGGCGAGGGTTGTGCAAAGCAGCCTGCACTTGTCACCACACTTCCGGCACCAACATAGCATGCCCACAACTTACTACTCCTAACCATACATCTTTGGAATGTGAGGGGAAACCGAGGCATGAGGAAGAAACCCATATAGTGTCAGGGAGAACATACAAACAGGCAGTGGCAAGAATTGAACCCTTGTCTTAAAGCTTGGGTTTGAAAGGGATAATAAAGTTTTGGGCCCCATATCTCAGAAAGGATGTGTTGTCATTGGACAGAGTCCGGGGAAGTTCACGAGGATTATTCCGGGAGTGAAAAGGTTAACATATGAGGAGTGTTGGGCCGCTTTGGGCCTGTACTTACTGGAATTTAGAAGAATGTGGAGGGGGGGGGGGGGGGGAGAGAGGGAGGAATCTCATTGAAACCTACCGAATATTGAAAGGACTAGATAGGGTGGATATGGAGAGGATGTTTCCTATAGTGGGGGTATCCAAAGGGCACAGCCTCAAAACTGAGGGGCGACCTTTTAGAACAGAGGTGAGGAGGATTTTTGTTAAGCCAGAGAGTGGTGAACCGTGGAATGCTCTGCCACAGTCTGCGGGGGAGGCCAAGTCCGTGGGTGTAGTTAAGGCAGAAGTTAATCGTTTCCTGATCGGTCAAGGGATCAAAGGATATGGCAAGAAGGCTGGTGAATGGAGTTGAGTGGGATCTGGGATCAGCCATGATGGGATGGCGGGAGCAGACTTAATGGGCTGAATGGCCCAACCCTGCTCCTATGTCTTATTGTCTAAATCAGCCATGATGGAGTCTGCTCCATCACTGCCAATTTATTATCCATCTGAACACCATCCTCCTAACTTCCACTTAAAATATACCCAACGACTTGACCTCTACAGCCCTCTGTGGTAATGAATTTCACAGATTTCACCATCTGGCTAAAGAAATTCCGAAAGAAATGCTTCTATCAGTAACAAATATTTTAATACATAATTAAACAAAGAGACTTGTCACAATCACTGGCACCAGTCATTGAACTATCCATACAGGAAAATATGTCTGCAACAATTTATTTCTGGTTGAAGCCACTTCATCATCATATAATCTGATAGTGAGAGGAGCCATGAAAATAAATGAAAACAAAGGATAAACCGGAGAATAAAAATACTGACATTCATCTGAAAAATCGCTTCACATTTTGGGCATAACACCTGTATAAAGGTTGTTCTTTGTGAAATGCCTTCATCATTTTATATGTGTTACTCTGAATTTCCAGCATCTACACAGTCTCTTGTGTTTATAATTTACTGCTATCATGAGCTGGAATATAGTTTGCACCAAAACATGGCTTTTATCCCCAGAAAACAATTCTCATCAAATCAATGGGAATGTTTTAGTTTTTAAAATTCCAATTTGATTTAAATATTTTTCATTTGGTGTCATATTTAAGAACAATGGTAACAAGCAAATAAAATCAACTGCTGTTGGGCACAAACACAAAATTCTACAGATGCTGAAAATCCAGAGTAACATGCAAAATGCTGGAAGAACTCAGCAGGTCAGTCAGCGTCTTTGGAAAAAAATAAAGGAATATTTCAGACCACAAGTCTTCATCAGGACCTGTAGACTGTTTAATCCTTTCTATTGATGCTGCCTGATCTTCTAAGTTACTCCAGCATTTTGTACGGTATGTTACTCTGACGTTGGACAGCTCATTCAGCATCTTCCATTAATTGCTGATTCAAAGCTTTTGTTTCAAACAGATCCTGCAGCCTGTGAAGCAATGCGTTTCTTGCCAAATCAAGATTACCTGAATGAGTGGCCATTTTAATTTGAGCCACTTTTCTCTCCGTGAGCAAACAGGAATTGAGTTAAAATTTGAAAATATATTTAAAAGGATAAACAGACTTACAGTGTGACGTCCACATTCAATTGTGACCAGCTTGTGACATTTCTTATGGACCAGAAGCTTACAGTTGATGCATTTATAGCCCTGACGACCTAGGCCCCAGATCCGATCAGTACAAAATGCACAATGTGCACGCTAAAGGGAGGGAAATGAAAAGGCACATTGGTTACTATATTATTAATAATATTTTAAAGATTATAGCTGAAAACCCAAATTAATTTCAAAACTTATCTTAACTGGTGGAAAACACAATTTTTGCTTGAGCGTTGAATGAGGTAAATTTTTACTTTAAAAATCAAATATTTCGATCAAATAAATACTTAACTTAGTCTTCTCCTGAACCCATTCCACTCTCTTATTATGGATGGGTAACTGTCCCCCTAATTTGCACCCTTCTCCTCTATTTAATGGAATAGGTTTTCTACTTCTCTCTACAGGTGTTGCCTTACCTACTAAGTGTTTCCAGCAATTTCTTGCTTTTCAGATTTTTAACAACTGCATTTTTAAATTTTCATTTGATTTTAATGCTTTACTTTGTATCAGTGCACATCAGTGGCAAGATATAAAACAATGAAGCATGCATTAATATTTTCAGTTCTCTTGAAACCCTATATACTCGCGCCTGAATCAATACACTTAACTGACCCCTCCAGAGAAAGTAAGGCAAGCATTTATCTCAAAGTGTCTGGTCAAAATCTAAGAAAATATTTATTGAAAATCATTGAAATACAATCCTATATCAACTCAGGATCTGGCCAAGTGTTATAATGATTTAAGACTTTAAGACCTTAAGACACAGGAGCAGAATTAGGCCATTCAGCTATTGAGAATGCTCCACCATTCCATCCTGGCTGATTTATTATCCCTCTCAAACCATTCTCTTGCCTTCTCCCTGCACCATTAAGACACTTACAAATAGTGGAGCAGACACGATGGGCTGAATGGCCTAATTCTGCTCCTATGTCTTAGGTTCTTGATTAGACCAGAACAACCTCTGCTTTAAATATACCCAATGACTTGTCTGCATGACCATCTGTGGCCATGAATTCCACAGGTTCACCATCCTCTGGCTAAAAAAAATTCCTATCTATTCTGAAGGGATGCCCCTTGATTCTGAGGCTGTGCCCTCTGATCCAAGAGACCCCAATACAGGAAACATTCTCTCAAGTCCACTCTATCTCAGCATTCAAGATTCAATAGGTTTCAAGGAGATCCCCCTCATCTTCCTCAACTCCAACAATTAAAGGCTCAGAGTCATCAAATACTCCTCGTAGGTTAACCTATCCAACATCTTCAACAGGATCCCAACCGTCAAACACATCTTTACCTCCCCGCCCACTCTCTGCTTTCCACAGGGATCGCTCCCTCTATGATCCGCTTGTCCATTCGTCCCTACCCCCTTCTAATCTCCCACCTGGCACATGTCCCTTCAAGTGATAGTAATGCTACACCTGCCCATTCACCTCCTCCCTCACATCCGCTCAGAGCCTGAAACAGTCCTTTCAGATGAGGCAATACTTCACCTGCAACTCTATTCTCTTTAGTGCTCCTGATGGGGTCTGCATTACATCGGTGAGACCCAACGTAAGTTGTGGTATGTTTTGTCAAGCTCTTCCACTTCATCTGCCAAAAACAGAATTTCCCAGTAGCCAAGCATGCCCATTCCCGTTTCAATATGTTGATTCATAGTCTCTTCTTTTGCCAAGAGGAGGTCCACTCTCAGGGTGGAGAAGCATCACCACACTTTCCGTTTAGGGAGCCTCCAACCTGATGGCGTGAGCATCAATTTCTACTTCCGTTAATTTCTTCCCCCCCACTCCTTCCATTCCCCACTCTGGCCTTTTACCTCTTCTCATCAGCTGCCTATCAAAACCCTGTAGTGCCCCTCCTTCTTCCCTTTCTCACATGGTCTACTCTCCTTTCCTATCAGATTCCTTCTTCCCCCTTTACCTTTCCCACTCACTGGGCTTCAACTATCACCTTCCAGCTTGTACACCTTTCCCTCTCTCCACCTTTTTATTCTGGCAGCTTCCCCCTTCCTTTCCAGTACTAAAGAAGGGTATCAGTCCAAAACTTTGATTGTTCATTCATTTCCATAGATGCTGCTTTACCAGTTCCACAAATAAACAAGTTAAAATGCTTACTCCATTAGCTCTAGCAGGCTTAGCTTTAATTTATGCTCTGTTTTAATACTGATTCAAAGAGTGAGACTGGCCACTGAATTTACCACTTGTAAATAGGATTCTGTTAAACCTTTCACCAACCCAGACCTGTTGTAATCCAGATTATATCTTGATCATGAAGATGAAATAAGTATTAAAGTGGGGGGAAATTGTTACATTCTCCATCTCTGAGCTTGATGGGGACACTTTAAAATGAAATATCAGTAATTCTCACTCTGTTGAATCTTTTGGCTTGGAAAGTATGTCCATTTACACAGTACAGCTTTCTCCAGCGACGAGCACCTCGTCTGTATATCGATTCTGAAAATGATGCAAAAAAATTAAAGTTTTTGTTGGCCCAAGTATAATTTACACTGGACAATGGTCTTAACCCACCACTTTAGTCAAGAAAGCTCAGTAACATCTCCATTTCTGAGTAGATAGAGGCAATTAGGTTTCCCATCCCCATTCCAACCACATAGTACCGGAGCATCTTCAAGAGAACTGACCAGTTGTATCAGTGTCTGGTATGGGAATTGCAAGGCATCTGACCACAAGACCCTGCAATCATTGTGCTGGCAGAGCCCTTAGCTTTGCCAAAGGCTCCTCCCATCTTTCCCATAATTTCTGACCTCCTAGCATCAAGTAGAAGGTACTGAGTACAAGCTGGGCAACAGCTTCTTCACCCCAGGCTGAGACTCCTGAATACCCTGTTACCATAAATACACATTATTTATGACAGCACCAGTGGCTGTATATGTCATATATGCTCTTTACGTCAATTTGTATATCTACAAAATATTTTTATTATCTGTGTTAATATTATTTTGTGTGTGTAACACATGCAGTGTGTTTTGCAATGTGGTCTCAGAGGAAAGCTGTTCTGTTTAGCTTTATAGATGGGTATAGTTGAATGATAATGAATTTGGACTTGAATCCAAAATGTTGACTGTCAATTTCCCTCCATGGACAACTGAGTTCCTGCAGCATCTTGCTGTTGCAGCAAATTAAACTTCCTGCTGGGAAACTGAAGTACTCATTTTGAAACGTAATAGCATGCTACAGCAAGAACAGACTTTTCTGTGTTGAGGGTCTTAGACGGTACTTCCACTTTTCCTTCAACCCCACTTCCCTCATTTTTCAAATTCAAGTTCATTGTCATTCAACCATAGAAATGTATAACAAACAAAATAATGTTCCTCCAGACCAAGGTGCACAACATAATACATATAACTCATACACAAAGTAATATTACCACAAATAAATTAACAAATGATAAAATATATTGCAGAAAATTGCCATATAGCATTAGGTGGATTTACAATACAAGTTAAAAAGTAGACAGCATGATGCTGCTGGTGCTTCACAAGTGATGAGACCAGGGTTGTGGCAGTTGTCCTAATGCTATGGTAGCTCTTGCCAGATGTTACGGGGTCAAAGTAATTATGGGACGGATGGGTGGCATCCTTTTCCACCCTCTCAAGAATAATCTAGAATTTGTGGAAAACCTGATATCACCTCAATGTTTCAGCATTAAAGGTGAAAAGGTAAACCCTGCAGGGCACGTGACAAGTACAGCTTCAAATTAGCTAAAGGTAAATTGAATCCTGTATTAAGGGAAAACTTTATAATAAAATGATAGACTCTGCATGGCATTATGGGCAATGCAGTTTTGCCATCATTTAAGATGCAGTCAAATATTTAAAAAATGAAATTCATGCCAGATGGATTGAATGACTGTGGCAACAATTCCAAGTTTCATAGCCACAGAAACAAAATGTTATCAGATTTCATAAGCAGAACTCAGATCCTCAGCACTAAAGTGTAGTCAGACCCTCAAACCAATAAGTATTAAGAATGAAGTTACAGCAGGTTATGGGGATACAATTTAATAGAAAAATGTTACAGGTTCAGTTCACAAATACATACAGTGGTCATTTTATTAGGAACCTCCTATGCCTAATTAAGTGGTTCAAGGGTATTTTTGTGATCTTTCAGTTCTGTAGCCCACACACTTCAAGCTTTGACACATTGTATGTTCAGAGATGCTCTTCTGCACATCAGTGCTGTAATGTGTGGTTATTTGAAATACTGTCATCCTCCTGTCAACCTGAATCAGTCTGGCTATTCTTCTCTGAACTCTCTCATTAACAAGGCGTTTTTCACCCACAGAATTGCCATGCTTTGTTTTTTCACCATTCCACCTCATCTGGCACCAACAATTATTCCAAGATCAAAGTCACTTAGATCACATTTCTTCCCTATTTTGATGTCTAGTCTGAACCTCTTGACCATGTCTGCATGCTTTTAGACATTGAGTTGCTACCACGTGGATTGGCTGTTTAGATGTTTGCCTTAACTAGTTGTACGATGTACCTAATAAAGTGGCCACTAAGGGTACATCGAGTAGAAAGCCATCATGTATCTACACTTTATATGAACACACCAGAAACAAGTCTGTACCATTTAGGCTAATACACTTGTCTGATAAATGTTTGTCTGCTTTATTAACTACGACAGATCTCTTCCCCCAGTGTTGCCTGGTGTTGCCAAGGATCTACTCCTCAGTGTCACATTATGCACACTCTGCTTTAGCAACATCATCCAAAAACACAACATTACCTTCCAGGTATTCAAAAATGTTCAGCTCTGCAGAGCCACCGACAGCCTTGGTATTATAAGCAACCACAAGCTAACACTGTCAACAGCAACCAGCCTCATCTGGTTTTTAGAGTGAGATGCTTGTGTTAAACACCTAAAACTTAATATTTTTCCAGGACATTCTCCAAATAAAGACTGATCACTTTTTAAAAATTACTATTTACAAACAGAAAGACAAACTGCAAGTTTCTTAATAATTATAACTGAATGTGATGCAAGGCCAAGAGCTTAGGTGTGATCTTTACTCTAGCCTTAGGTCTCACATCATCAGGTTCAGGAACAGTTATTAACTTCAACCATTATGCTCCTGAATCAGAGTGGATAACTTCACTCACTCCAACACTGAACACTTTTGAGGACTCCAACTCATTTTCTCAATATTATTTCTTTTTTTTATTATTACTTTGGTTTCTTTCTCCTTTTTGTATTTGCATATTTTGTTGTCTTGCACATTGGCTGTTGGCTCATCTTTGTACAATTCTTCATTGATCCTCATGTGCTTCTTTGTATCTACTGTGAATGCCCGCAAGAAAATTAATCTCTTGGTAGTATATGATGAGATATATTTTTATATATATATATACACACACACACACACACACTTTGATAATAAATTTACTTTGAACTTTTGAACAGTATAGTTAGCATTATTGTAGGACAAAACTGGTTTCTTTACAGCAACTTTTAATTCAGTAACTTGCCCAAGGGGCATCTGGGATGAAGCCAATAGAACCATAACATTGACTCCAAGGGGGAATACAATGATGGATGAGTATCATTTAAAAATCTCAGCATTGAGTAAGAGGAAAATCAGAAATAAGCTGCAGATGTTGACAATTAAGATAAAAACAGAAAATGTTGGAAATACTCAGTAGGCCAGCCGACATCTGTGGGTAGAAAATAATTCACCAAAATGTTAGTTATTGCTTTTTTTGCAGATGTAGCCTGACCTTCTGAGCATTGAGGAGTTTCAATTATCTCAGCATATGAGATTGAACACTGATTTGAGACTTAACCAAACAAGGAAAATTAAACACTTACTATCTTCACCTGGACAAGGCATGCCTGGCCGTTCTGGGATGCAGGGAAACA
Source organism: Hemitrygon akajei (assembly GCF_048418815.1). Lineage (NCBI taxonomy): Eukaryota > Metazoa > Chordata > Chondrichthyes > Myliobatiformes > Dasyatidae > Hemitrygon > Hemitrygon akajei. The sequence continues at coordinate 194,445,491 of NC_133126.1, forward strand.
CTATGGAGAGGAACATCCAGTTAGGATCAAGTAGACATACCCTATTTGACTTTCAACAACACAACTGAGTACTGCACATGATTCACAGGTAACAGGAGTAATACATTATATAATAGAAAGTGTAATTAACTTTGTAATCAACTCCAAGCCTGATAAAATTTCAGAAGCTGAACCTACTCCCCACCATCGAACACATCGAGGTCCCACACCATTCAGGTCATGGTCTCTTCTTGCTGTTGCCATCAGGAGGTGGTACAGGAGCCTCAGGACCTACAGGAACAGTTACTAACCTTCAACCATCAGACTCTTGAACCAGAGGGGATAACTTCAAATACCCCAACACTAAACTGATTTCAAAAACAATGGACTCACTTGCAAACATTGTACAACATGTGTTCTTGATATTTATTATTTTTGATGTTCTTTTTGTATTTGAACAGTTTGTTGTCTATTGCACAATGGTTGTCTGTCCTTCTCTGTTGTGTATGGTTTTTCATTGATTCTTTTGTGTTTCTTTGTATTTATTGTGAATGCCCACAAGAAAATTAACCTCAGGGTGACATATATGTATTTTGGAAACAAATTTACTTTGAACTACTACACCTTCAACTCGTTAACATAATTCACCGGAGCTTATTCAGTGATGTTGGAGGAATCTGTATGATAGCACCAAATTCTGATACAATTTAAGTACGAAACAGGCGCAGCGAGAAACACAACAAAGCAACCCAATCAGCACAATCTTCCCTTCCTTATTTCCCTGTAGCTCTGCAATATTCCCATAAGCCCTACTCCCAGTTCTTTTGCCACGTACCTACCAGCACGCGGGGTGTGGGAGGAAACACACACATTCACAGGAAGTGCAAAAGCTGCCCTTCTCAGGCTGTTCCTACAGTGCCCAGAAAAAGTATTCATCGCCCTTGGAAGTTTCCATGTTTTATTGTTTGACAACATTTAATCAGTGTCAAAAAAAAGCCAAATTAAATCCACTGTGAATCAATGTTGCAAAACAATAAAATATGAAAGCTTCCAAGGGGACGAATCCTTTTTAGAGGCCCATTTGCTCACAAAATTGAATTGAATTGACTTTATTTCTTACATCCTTCACACATAAGGAAAAATCTTTATGTTACGTCTCCGTCTAAACGTGCAACATGTAATCACAGTAATTTATAATAAATAGAAAAGTCAATGTAAGATAGAAATGCACTCAAATCAGCGCGAGATAATTATTCTGATGGCCTGGTGGAAGTAGCTGTCCCAGAGCCTGTTGGTCCTTTTGCTTTTATGCTGCGGTACCTTTTTACAGATGGTAGCAGCTGGAATAGATTGGGGTTGGGGTGATTCGGGTCCTGAATGATCCTTTCTTCACACCTGTCTTTGTAAATGTCCTGAATCATGGGACATTACCTCCGCTGGGGAACACAGTAATATGGAGAACGCTAAGCTTCTATTAGGCTGCGTCCAAATAATTTCAAGGAATAAATTTACAGCACCCAATTTTGCCTCTCATGTTTACATAACACTAATGTAGAAAGAAACATAGAAAACCTACAGCACAATACAGGCCTTTCGGCCCACAAGGTTGTGCTGAACATGTCCCTACCTTAGAAATTACTAGGCTTACCCATATCCCTCTATTTTTCTAAGCTCCATGTACCTATTCAAAAGTCTCTTAAAAGACCCTATCGTATCTGCCTCCACCACTGTTGCCAGCAGCCCATTCCACACACACACCACTCTCTGCATAAAAAACTTACCCCTGACATCTCCTCTGTACCTACTCCCAAGCACCTTAAACCTGTGCACTCTTGTGACAGCCATTTCAGCCCTGGGAAAAAGCCTCTGACCATCCACATGATCAATGCCTCTCATCATCTTATACACCTTTATCAGGTCACCTCTCATCCTCCATCGCTCCAAGGAGAAAAGGCTGAGTTCACTCAACCTGATTTCATAAGGCATGCTCCCCAATCCAGGGAACATCTTTGTAAATCTCCTCTGCACCCTTTCTATGGTTTCCACATCCTTCCTGTAGTGAGGTGACCAGAACTGAGCACAGTACTCCAAGTGGGGTCTGACAAGTCCTATATAGCTGCAACATGACCTCTCGGCTCCTAAATTCAATTCCACGATTGATGAAGTCCAATACACCATATGCCTTCTTAATTACAGAGTCAACTTGTTTGTGCAGCTGCTTTGAGCGTCCTCTGGACTCGGACCCCAAGATCACTCTGATCCTCCACACTGCCAACAGTCTTACCATTAATACTATATTCTGCCATCATATTTGACCTACCAAAATGAACAACTTCAGACTTATCTGGGTTGAACTCCATCTGCCACTTCTCAGCCCAGTTTTGCATCTTATCAATGTCCCGCTGCAACCTCTGACAGCTCTCCATGCTATCCACAACACCCCCAACCTTTGTGTCATCAGCAAACTTACTAACCCATCCCTCCACTTCCTCATCCAGGTCATTTATAAAAATTTCAAAGAGTAACGGTCCCAGAAAAGATCCCTGAGGCACACTACTGGTCATCGACCTCCATGCAGAATATGACCCGTCTACAACCACTCTTTGCCTTCTGTGGACAAGCCCGTTCTGGATCCATAAAGCAATGTCCCCTTGGATCCCATGCCTCCTTACTTTCTCAATAAACCTTGCATGGGGTACCTTATCAAATGCCTTGCTGAAATCCATATACACTACATCTACTGCTCTGCCTTCATCAATGTGTTTAGTCACATCCTCAAAAAATTCAATCAGGCTCATAAGGCATGACCTGCCCTTGACAAAGCCATGCTGACTATTCCTAATCATATTATACCTCTCAACATGTTCATAAATCCTGCCTCTCAGGATCTTCTCCATCAACTTACCAACTACTGAAGTAAGACTCACTGGTCTATAATTTCCTGGAAGAACTTTTATATTTCATTGGAATAATTGCACTTCCTATTACACAATGTGCTTGTGACTATAATACTTTGGTCACAGTGGATTACTGAAATAATCAAGATTATCCTGTACAGATGGTAATGTGCTTTTTTTTTACTAAATAGTGCTACCCCCTAACAGGTGGGAAGACAGAGGTCCTCAAAAAGAAACCGCGAAACTGTGGCAGTAAAACTTCTGTAAATAAAATTGGATCAGACAGTAAGCTATAAAATAGAGGAATAAGAAACTCATCAAGTAATAACAGAATACCTTTTTAAAAAAGTTACAACAGAAATACTGCATTGTCATTACTTCTTTCCTTGTTCAATCTACTCAGAAGGGAAGCAGACTAATAAAATTCAATTAATTTATTACATTTTCTTCCATGCCTTTTATAAATGCTTCAATCCCTAAAAATTCAAAACTTCCTGAAAGAGAATAAATGTAACATTTTTATCTAATTAGCCCAGTTGCAGTTGCCCACATTGCTTGTTCCAGCAGGATCACAGTATGAATCAAACAAAAACTATGGAATTCACTCCCTAAGTGATAGTTGTAAAAATAATTTAACAATTGAAAGAAACAGGCTAGGTAATCAATGGAATGCATTATTCTTGACCATGCACTACCTTTCCTGAATGAGATTTGATAGTGGTATATAGAATTATGAGGGGTATAGATAGGGTAAATCCAGGCAGGGTTTTTCCCACTGAGGTTGGGTGGGACTACAATTAAAGATCATCAGTTAAGGATGAAAGGTAAAAAGATTAAGGGGAACATGACGTGAAGCTTCTTCACTAAGAGGGTCCTGAATGTGGAAAATGCCAGCGGAAGTTGTGTATGCAAGTTGTACTTAAACATTTCAGGGAGGTTTGGATAGGTACATAGATGGTAGGGGTATGGAAGGCTACGATCCAGGTGCAAGTAGATGAGAGTAGTCAGTTTAAATGGTTCACCATGGATTAGATGGGCTGAAGAGCCTGCTTCTATGCTGTACCTTTCTATAACTAAATCATAACTTCAACTGCAGATCTAGTTTCTCCCTTGAATAAATCTGAAGGCTCATGCAAGCTTGAACCTTCAAATATGAACAAAATTTCAAGTCTTACAATAATAACAAGATCAAATATAGGGATAGATAATAAGAGAGCACTTACGGGATAATATTAGTTTAAAATTCTAAAAGAATTTCAGCTCACCGTGAATGATCAATTCCGAGTCCTTATTCAGCTCATAGAGGCGAAAAGCTTCTTCCAGCTCCAGCTGAGATGAGACAGTACAAGGATCGCCTGTTCAAATGAAAGCAACAAGGTGATTTATGCATTTGAAATATTATAAATACCATTACACTGAATATGCAACATAATGATAAAGAACTATGAATTGCTCCTTAAAGTACAAAATTAAATCACACAGGGCATCACAGTAGCGTAGGGTAACCTACAACAGCTCAGGGTGCTTTAGTCCAGAGCTCAATTCCACCACTGTCTGGAGGGGTTTATACATTCTAGTATCCTCCCACAGTCCAAAGACATACCAGTTAGTAGGTTAATTGGTCATTGTAAATTATCCTGTGATTAGGCTACGGTTAAATAATGGGTTGCTGTGCGGTATGCTTTGTTGGTCTGAAAGGGTCTGTTTAGTGTTGTATTCTAAATAAATAAAAAGTAAATGAAAAATGGGGTGGAGGGTGCAAAGTACACAACTTAGAAAATAGGGATCCAAATTAAATCATTTTAAAGACTCACAATACTGTTATGTACCCCTAGGGTTCATTTTTTCAGTGGACTGCCACTTTAATAAAACGCCGGGAGAATGAGACTGACTTTTGGACACTGTTTGAGGAGAGGGTGAGGGTGAGGAGTTATTTGATGGACAATCGAATGTTATGGTTTCTCTGCAGCTTGTTTACTTTTTACAAGGACGGTCACAGACACACACAGCTCAGTCAAGATGGGTTCGGTCAATGAAAGACACCAGTGAGTCGGTCGCTGGTTTAAACTTTCAATAGCCCAGAAGGGGTGAATTGAGATCAATCCAGAGTATTGATAAATGACTCTCACAAGCTCTGCAACTAGAACAAATTTGCAGGAAGAGAGGAGAGGAGAGGAAGGTTCAAAACAGAAGAAACCTAGTGACAAAGAGATCACCATTTGGACTCTCTCTCCAAGTAGCCCATAAGGGTGAGTTTCTTTCAATTCGGCTACAAAAGTGTGATTGTCACTTCAAGTCAAGTCACTTTTATTGTCATTTCGACCATAACTGCTGGTACAGTACATAGTAAAAATGAGACAACTTTTTCAGGACCATGGTGTTACATGACACAGTACAAAAACTAGACTGAACTGCGTAAAAAAACACAAAGAAAAAAAAACACACAACAACTACACTACACTACAGACCTACCCAGGACTGCATAAAATGCACAGAACAGTGCAGGCATTACAATAAATAATAAACAGGACAATAGGGCAGTAAAGTGTCAGTCCAGGATCTGGGTATTGAGGAGTCTGATAGCTTGGTGGAAGAAACTGTTACATAGTCTGGTCGTGACAGCCCGAATGCCTCGGTGCCTTTTCCCAGAAGGCAGGAAGGAGAAGAGATTGTATGAGGGGTGCGTGGGGTTCTTCATAATGCTGTTTACTTTGCGGATGCAGCGTGTAGTGTAAATGTCCGAGATGGCAGGAAGAGAGACCCCGATGATCTTCTCTGCTGACTTCACTATCCGCTGCAGGGTCTTGCGATCCGGGATGGTGCAATTTCCGAACCAGGCAGTGATGCAGCTGCTCAGGATGCTCTCAATACAATTCCTGTAGAATGTGATGAGGATGGGGGGTGGGAGATGGACTTTCCTCAGCCTTCGCAGAAAGTAGAGATGCTGCTGGGCTTTCTTTGCTATGGAGCTGGTGTTGAGGGACCAGGTGAGATTCTCCGCCAGGTGAACACCAAGAAATTTGGTGCTCTTAACGATCTCTACCAAAGAGCCGTCGATGTTCAGCGGAGAGTGGTCGCTCCGAACTCTCCTGAAGTCAACAACCATCTCTTTTGTTTTGTTCACATTCAGAGACAGGTTGTTGGCTCTGCACCAGTCCGTTAGCCGCTGTAACTCCTCTCTGTAAGCTGACTCGTCGTTCTTGCTGATGAGACCCACCACGATCGTGTCATCGGCGAACTTGATGATGTAGTTCGAGCTGTGTGTTGCAGCACAGTCGTGGGTCAGCAGAGTGAACAGCTGTGGACTGAGCACACAGCCCTGGGGGGGGGCCCCCGTGCTCAGTGCGATCGTGTTGGAGATGCTGCTCCCGATCCGGACTGAGGTCTCCCACAGCACTGGTTTCTCTGGTGAAGGGAAAACCTTTGTGAAATACCACATGTATGTTTACCCTTTGTCTGGGTGTGGTAATTCACTGAAGAAAGGCACCCCTGTGGCAAATCACTGTTGGAGTTATTTCATGTGGAACTGCACAAGTGGCTATCACGTTGTGTGTGATTGGGGTAACCTTGTGGAATCTACCGGTGTGTCGACCCTTGCCTGTGTGGTGGTTCCCTTGAAGATGGTCCCCTTTGTGCTAAACTGCTGTTGGTGATAATCCATACGTGGACTCTGTTTGAGTATCCTGTGGCCACCACTTTGAGATGTCCCGTAGCTGAATTCGGGTGTGGTACCACTTTTGTTGAAAGGATATCCGTTAAAGATCACTGTTGGTGATATTTCTTGTGTGAATGGAACAACTTCGGAGATAAAACCGTCTGCTATTGTTATTTTGTATTGCTGTCGTTGAATCTGTCACAACATTCACCTTTGGATTACAAACATCTTGCATTAATTAACCTGTGTATTTGCACTGAACTTTTCTTACACACCATCGTAAGACTGTATCACTTACCATCTAAACTTGACAAAGTTTTGGGGATTTATATATTTACACCTATATATGCATAACACCGTTAACTCTTGATTTACCTGGTTTAAGTTACTATATGACACAGTTACTAATGTTTTAACAGCAAAACCAGACTCCAGGTGTGTTCTATTGCTGCTGATACTTTTACAGGGTTGCATGTACGTGACAACACAAACAGCAAGAAATTTCCAAACCACTGTACTAACTTTCAAAAGTTGGCATTAATATTGTTCTCCGTTGGAAAATTATTGCAAGTTTAAAAAAAATAAGGTAAGCTTACAACAACTGGATGCTTCCAAGACAAGGCAAGATTGGATATCATGGGGACTATTTTCTCTGCAGAGGCGACGGCTGACGAAAGACCTTATGAGGTGCATGAAAATCATGAGAGCCATAGGCAAAGAATTTTCCCTAGGGTAGGAAAGTTTAAAACTAGTGGACATCCATTTAAGGTTGAGGGGAATGATTTAAAGCAGACCTGAAGAGCAGGTTTTTCTACACAAAGGGTGGAAGATAGGCATAATAAACTGCTAGAGAAAGTGGTAGAGGTGGGTACAATTGCAATGTTTGAAATATATTTGGACAGGTACATGAATAGGGGAAGTTGATTGGTGAAAGAGATAAAGGATTGGAGAAGGGGGAATTTGATAGGGGACGACAGAAGACCATGGAAGCAAGAGAATGGGGAATCAACTTCCCAGCTCTTCACTTCACCACTTTCCCCCCTCCCAGTTTCAACTATTACCTGCCAACTAGTACTTCTTCCTTCCCTCCCCCACCTTCTTATTCTAACTTTGTCCATTCCTTTCCAATCTTGAAGAAAGGTCTCAGCACAAAAGGTCGACTGCTTACACTTTTCAATAGACGCTGCCTGGCCTGCTGAGTTCTTCCAGTATTTTGTACGTATTCCTGTAGCATGATGCTACCTCCACCATAGTTTACAGTTGGGATGGTGTTACTTGACTGAGACACAGTTTTAGATTTATACCACATGTACCACTTAGTGTTGAGGCCAAAAAGTTCCACTTCAGTCTCATCTGACCACAAGATCTTCCACATCTTCACGGTATCTTCTAAACAATGCTTTGCAAAATCTTTACAGACAAATAAATTATTTTTTTTTTTAGTCAGGGCTTTTTCCTTGCCACTCTTCCAAAAATACCAATTTTGTGCAACCTCAGAGATTATGGAGCTGTAAGCTTCATCTCCAGTTGCAGCGACTGACTACTACAGTTCACTTGAAGTGACTGCTGGTGTCAGAGTAGCCTCTCTTAAAGTGCCATGCTTCTTTGGCAACTAAGTTTAGAGGGGTGGCTGACCTAGGCAGGGTGGCTGTAGTTTCACATTTTTTCCACTCTTTCACGATGGACTGCACTGTGCTCCGAGATAGTCTTGTACCCTTCCCTAAGTTTGTGTTTGTTCATTATCACTTCCCTGATCCGCTTTGAATGCTCTTTTGTCTTAATTTTGGTTTGGTGGTCTATTGAAAATCAACTATACCTTACAGAGAGTGTGTATTTATTCTTAATAATTCAGTGAAAACTGGTTATCCACCAACTTTCTACATCAACAAATAAATTGTTGACATGTTTTGGAATTTTTCTTTTGATTTAAGATGCACAATGTTTTGCTCAATAAAACCTATTTCAATGTATTTTAAATTTAGAAAAAGGGACATGTGAAAATAGTTGAGGGAGCTCAGTACTTTTTCAAGGCACTACACTCTCACAATGTATAAGTATCTGTAACCTATTATCTTTGCTTTATATTTCTCTTTTTTTCTCACTATTCATCCAATAATTATTTTTCTTTCTATGTCTAATTCAACTAATTCTAACTACAGAACATCAAGTTCACTAGTTAAGCAACAACATTGTTCAGAACTCGCACCATTCATTTCACCATCTTCTAATCTGGTTAAGGTGATGCAGAGACATTTTCCAAGAATGTTACACCCCAAAACTTCAGTTGATGGAGCTACACTAATTTCCATCTTGTATTGACAATAATTTCTGATGCAAGATATTGCAGAGATGTATAGCACTGGAAAAGTTTACTTGCTACAGAAAGTTCTGCCCAATGTTTCCTAAGCTGTATGCACTTGCAGAAGCTAACCCAATTACCAAATTATTTTATAGGAACTGAAATTGAAGAGCCAGTCCTACCTGGCTGCAACAGTATATTGTTTAATTTGCCAACAATTACACTTTCTTCCTGCTGATGCTGGTTGAAAACTGTCACCTACTTTGGAGTCACCAGAAATTAATATTATCAATAGGTCCTCAGTACTCCCCTGATCAGTGCTCAAACAATGATTCACTTGCAACCAAGAGTGAATAGGACCATAAGACCATAAAACATAGGAGTAGAATTAGACCATTTGGCCTCAGCAAGGACCTGGACCCATCGCAATTTGCCTATCACAATAGGTCAATGGCAGGCGTAATCTCAATGGCTATCCATGCAGCTTTAGACAACCTAGACAACACAAACACCTATGTCAGGATGCTGTTCATCGACTATAGCTCACAGCATTTAATACCATCATTCCCACAATCCTGACAGAGAAGTTGCAGAATCTGGGCCTCTGTACCTCCCTCTGCAATTGGATTGACTTCCTAACTGGAAGACCACAATCTGTACGGATTGATGATAACATATCCTTCTTGCTGACAATCAACACTGGCACACCTCAGGGGTGTGTGCTTAGCCCACTGCCCTACACTCTATATACACATGACTGTGTAGCTATGCATTGCTCAAATAGCATCTATAAATTTGCTGACAATACAACCATTGTTGGTAGAATCTCAGGTGGTGATGAGAGGGCGCACAGGAGAAAGATAAGCCAATTCGTGGAGTGGTGCTGCAGCAACGTCAGTAGGACGAAAAAGCTGATTGTGGACTTCAAGAAGGGTAAGACAAAGGAACACACCAATTCTCATAGAGGGATCAGAAGTGGAGAGAGTGAGCAGTTTCAAGTTCCTGGGTGTCAAGATCTCTGAGGATCTCACCTGATCCCAACATATTGATTTAGTTATACAGAAGGTAAGACAGCGGCTATACTTCATTAGGAGTTTGAAGAGATTTGGTATGTCAACAAATACACTCAAAACACTGACAGGCTGCATCACTGTCTGGTAAGGAGGAGCTAATGCACAGGACCGAAAGAAGCTGCAGAAGTTTGCAAACCTGGTCAGCTCCAGTAGTAACAGTGAGAAAAGGGCATGCCCTGGGTGCTGGAGGTTGGACGCCACCTTTCTGAGACACCACTCTCTGAAGATGTCCTAGGTACTTTCCAACTATAGGAAACATTGTCTCCACATCCACACTATGTAGGCCTTTCAATATTTTATGTTTCAATGAGAATTCCCCCCTCTCATTTTTGAAACTCCAGGCCAGAAGTCATCAAGTGCTCCTCATACATTAATCTTTCATTTCTGGCTCAGTAAGCTGTTTTATAATATATGATTTACTGAGGTTTTAAAATTTGCGACAGTTAAACAATGATGTACAAAGCTCCAATGAAATAAAGCCATCTCTTCAATGCATAAACAAGAGAAAATCTGCAGATGCTGGATGTACAAGCAACATACACAAAATGCTGGAGGAACTCAGCAGGCCAGGCAGCATCTAGGAAAAGAGTATAGTCAACATTTTGGGCCAAAACCCTTCAGTAGGACTGGGGTAAAAAGTTGGAGTAGATTTAAAAGGTTGGGGAGAGAGAAAAACACAGGGGGAAGGATGAAGCAAAGAGCTGAGAAGTTGATTGCTGAAAGAGACAGAAAGCCATTGAAGAAAGAAAAGGGGGGAGGAGCACCAGGGGGAGGCAATGTGCAGGCAAGGAGATAAGGTGAAAGGGGGAAAAGGGGATGGAAAGGGTGAAGGGGGTTGGGGGGCATTACCCGAAGTTTGAGAAATCGCTGTTCATGTCATCAGGTTGGAAGCTACCCTAACGGAATACAAAGTTGTTGTTCCTTCAACCTAAGTGTGGCCTCATCATGACAGTGGAGGAGGCCATGGATGGACATATCAGAATGGGAAGTGGAATTAAAATGGGTGAACTCTAGGAGACCCTGCTTTTTCTGGTGGATGGAGTGTAGGTGTCTGGCGAAGCCATCAATACTGCCCTTAACTGCATAAACACCATCAACGCTGCCCTCAACCGCATAAACACCATCAACGTTGTCCTCAAGCGCATCTCTTCCATTTCGCACATCTGCGCTTCCCCATCCTCCCACCACACTTCCAGGGATAGGGTTCCTCTTCTCCTCACCTACCACCCCGAGTCCTGCACACAATTCTCTGAAACTTTCATCACCTCCAATGGATCCCACCACCAAGCATCTCTTTCTCTCTCTCCCACTCCCTATGGGCAACTTCCTTGTCCATTCATCCCTCTCCACTGATCTCCCTCCTGGGACTTGCAAGCAGAACAAGTGCTACACTTACTCCTAAACCACCCCCCTCACTACCATTTAGGGCCCCAAACAGTCTTTCCAGGTGACATGACACATCACCCGTGAGTGATATACTGTGCTTGGTGCTCCTGGTACGGTCTCCTGTATATCAGCAAGACCTGACGTAGATTGGGAGACCGCTTTGCCAAGCATCTATGCTCCATCCACCAGAAAAAGCGAATTCTCCTGGTGTTCACTATTTTAATTCCACTTCCCAGGCCCATTCCACTGATAATGCCCCCCACTCCCCTCTCTCCATTTCCCATCACCTTTTCCCTCTTTCACCTTATCTCCTTGCCTGCCTATTGCCTCCCTCTGGTGCTCCCCCTCCCCCTTTTCTTTCTTCCATGGCCTTCTGTCTTTTTCCACCAATCAACTTCCCAGCTCTTTGCTTCATCCTTCCCAGTCCAGGTTTCACCTATCACCTTGTGTTTTTCTCTGTCCCTTCCTCCCACCTTTTAAATCTACTCATCAGCTTTTATCTCCAGTCCTGCTAAGGGTTTCAGCCAAAACGTCAACTGTACTCTTTTTCTAGATGCTGCCTGGCCTGCTGAGTTCCTCCAGCATTTTGTGTGTGTCCCTCAATGTATAGCTGACTAACTCAACAAAAAGCAGCTTGTTACATTTTCATGACATTCCATAATGCTTCACAAGCAACTATTTTTATTTTTGTCAATGAAGTAAATGACCATTTTTTTGGTGCTATAGCTAAAGGAAGAACGGTGAACATCAGAAAACAAAACAGAACACAGTGAGGGATAGGTACCAAACATTTGCATATATAATTAGTAAATGGTTCAAAGTAAATTTATTATCAAAGTACATATATGTCAACCGTATACAACCCTGAGATTCACTTTCTTGTGGACATACTTAATAAATCCAAAAACCATAATAGAATCAATGAAAGGTGCTCTGAAGTACCACAAGTTAAGATGACAAAAGAGTGCACAATAATGTGTTACAGTTATGGAGTGTAGTGCAGGTAGGCAATAAAGTGCAAGATCATAATAAGATAGAGGTCAAGAATCCATTTCATCACACTAAGGGACAGTTCAATAGTCTTATAGCAGCAGGAAAGAAGCTGTCAGGCTCTGCCCAATGGGAGAAGAAGAATGGAATGGAAAGAAGGATGGGATGGATGGAAGAGAGAATGTCCAAGGAGGGTGACATCTATGAATATGCTGACTACTTTACAGAGGCAGCAAGAAATGCAGAGTCCATAAGAAGACACTGGCTTCTGTGATACAAACAGCTGTGTCCACAACTCTTTGCAGTTTTGTGGAGTCACGGGCAAAGTAGTTGCCAGACCAAGCTGGGATGCACTCTGATAGAATGGTTTCTTATAAAAATTGGCCAGGGTTAAATAGCCTCCTGAGGTAGAGGCAACAGCGAGCTTTCTTGGTGTTCACTCCGAGAAACATAAAGTTCTCAATCTCTCAACTTCAGCACAATTGATATGTGCGCTGTCCCTCTACTGAAGCTCTTTTGTTTTGCTGACATTGAGGAAATAGTTATTGTTATAATACCACGTCACCAGGCTCTTGATCTCCTCCCTGTAATCTGACTCAAGTTATTTGTGATACAGCTCACTATGGTGGAAACATCGCAAATTTCCAATTCATTTATAGCAGAACCCGGCCAAGAAACCACGAGCAGATTAATGGCTGAGACACAGCCTTGTTGAAAACCAGTTTTAAGCATAACCGTGGCAGAGATGTTGCGATCTATTCTTAATGAATGTTGTCTATTTGTCAACAAGTCAATTGTCCATTTGCATGGAACATGTTGAGTCCCAGGTCTCAGAGTTTAGGGATGAGTTTGCTTGAAATTATAGTATCGAAGAGAGTGCAGTAGTCAACAAACAATAGCCTAAAATATACAGGTGTCTTTACTTGATTATTGTACTTCAAATCCATTTTTCTGCATGTTCACCATATCCTTAAATTCCTTTTATATTTTATAAATCCATTGACCTATTTTAAGTTAGCTCATACAATTCTTCATTCATTGCTATATAAATCTGTAATTTCAACCATTTCATTAAAAATGAGTCCAAGGAATTACAGCAAAGACAGACAAAAACTTCCCTACATAGGAATACTGATAGCCTCAAGATGCCAACAAAGTAGAAGTGCAGCAGAGAGGGTGATTCCAACACAATGAAATAAACGTAACCACTTCAGTGCCATGTGGCAGAAATGTTCATGAAACCACATCACTACATTTAGGGCCATCAGGAATGGGCAATATATGCATTGTCAATTTTGTAATAATGAAAATAAAGACAGAACTGAGACATGAATATACGACCAGACTCCACTGAAATCCCACATCTTCCATGCTTTGTGGGAAACATTGAATAAATTATTTTAAGCTCAGAGCAAGGCAGCAATACCAATTGATGAGTGGTGGATCAATATATCCTTATTTAGGGAAGTTTATTTAATATTCAACACGATAAACATTTGTCTTGGCATATTAACTTGTAAGCAGTTAGCCATCAGGAGAAGCCAGGAGGAATAAAAGTACACCAGATGATTAGCGAATCTTCAACTTATTTTTTAATAAACAAGTTACATTTATCCAAGAAAAACAGTGGAAGATCAAACACGAGGAAATCTGCAGATGCTGGAAATTCAAGCAACACACACAAAATGCTGGTGGAACACAGCAGGCCAGGCAGCATCTATAGGGAGAAGCACTGTTGACGTTTCGAGCCGAGACCCTTCTTCAGGACTAACTGAAAGGAAAGATAGTAAGAGATTTGAAAGCAGGAGGGGGAGGGGGAAATGCGAAATGATAGAAGACCGGAGGGGGTGGGGTGAAGTTGAGAGCTGGAAAGGGGATTGGCAAAAGGGATACAGAGCTGGAGAAGGGAAAGGATCATGGGATGGGAGGCCTAGGGAGAAAGAAAGGGGGAGGGGAACACCAAAGGGAGATGGAGAACAGGCAGAGTGATGGGCAGAAAGAGAGGGTGGGTAGATGCGATAGATGGGATAGATAAAAGAGGGGGGAACAAAATATATCAGGGATGGGGTAAGAAGGGGAGGAGGGGCATTAACGGAAGTTAGAGAAGTCAATGTTCATGCCATCAGGTTGGAGGCTACCCAGCCGGTATAAAAGGTGTTGTTCCTCCAACCTGAGTGTGGCTTCATCTTGACAGTAGAGGAGGACATGGATAGACATATCAGAATGGGAATGGGACCGTGGAATTAAAATGTGTGGCCACTGGGAGATCCTGCTTTCTCTGGCGGACAGAGCGTAGGTGTTCAGCGAAACGGTCTCCCAGTCTGCGTCGGGTCTCACCAATATATAAAAGGCCACACCGGGAGCACCGGATGCAGTATACCACACCAGCCAACTTACAAATCTCCTACTATCTTTCCTTTCAGTTAGTCCTGAAGAAGGGTCTCGGCCCGAAACGTCGACAGTGCTTCTCCTTATAAATGCTGCCTGGCCTGCTGTGTTCCATCAGCATTTTGTGAACAGTGGAAATGCTGATTTTCTTGGCAAGTGCAGGCATAGCAAGAACAAAGCCAAACAGATTCAAGATTAAATATGCATTCTCCCATAACTTGGTTCATTTAATTCAGACATCACCGACCCTGATCGACAGTTCACAGCTTGCATTGCCTGAAGCAAGGCTGGGTTATCATCAGAAATATGCAATTTAGCAAATTGCTTCACTGTAAAATCAACTTTACAGAACCAGGAGAATCATGTATGATCTAGAAAGCTGATCCTACTTTGAAGAAATATATTTACCAGACACTTCACCTCTGACTTGAATTTGATGGCAGAACTGAAATCTACCAAATCCTTTGATAGTGTATTCTATACTTGTCAACAAGAGTACTGTGCAGTTTCATGCCACACCACCGCTTCTTCCCCATAAACTTCAGAATTGGTTACCCAAGAATGGATATACCTACCATCTTAAGGGTCTTGGCCTGAAACATCAGCTCTCTATTACTTTCCATTGTTGCTGCCTGACCTGCTAAGTTCCTCCAGTCGTTTGTGTGTGTTGCTCTGGACTTTCAGCATTTGCAGAATCTCGTGTTAATGCATACACAATTGTAATGGGGGGGGGGGGGGTTTCTTCTTTTTCTTTGTTACTGCGTATGTTAATCAAAATGGCTTCTTTGTTTTGTTAAAAGTAGAAATGCTTCTTTGTTGCGAGAGAGTGCGGAAGCTTGTTTGGGTTAAAACTTACTGATAACGAGAATTGTATTCCTTTGTAAACTAATTAGGATTAATGTTGTTCTTTCTTCTGAGTCTGTAAACTATTGTTGGCGGGTTTTTGGGGAGATCGGCGTGAGGGGGTGAGAGAGAGAGGACGCGATGCTGTAAACTGGGCGAGGACCGGACCCCAAGGGGGGGGGGGGGGGGGTCCGAGGCCAGGAGGTACCCCGAGGAGAGGAGATGAAGCTAGATGTACTTGGTTGACCACTTCAGATGGTCCTGAGCTGCGAGTCGAGGAGTTCGGAGGGGATCGAATGGTGGCCAGAAGACTTCAGTAATTGAGCTCCAATGGTTGTGCACGAAGTGGTTTAGACTTTGATAAGTTTGGCGCCTTTTCTTTATTTTCGTTTCCTTCATCTATACTGTATGGTTATTAATCAGTTATAGTAATCTTTATAAACTGTAATCATTTAATCGCATATGGTGTCCTGTTTGTTCTTTGGCGAGGCGGGGACATCACAGCGCATCCACACAAGCTGATTACCCAGTTTGTTGGGGCCGAAGGCTGCTCCCCCTAGACGAGAACGAGCTGAGCGAGCCTGAGGCGACCCAGGGGGTTACACAATGATCAAACCTGATTCAACCATTGTTACATTACATTTCAGAACTTAACCTGTGAATTAATTTCTCAACTGTTCACTTAACACATTACTTTAAGTTCTGAAGCCTTCTCTTCTATTTATTTTATCTGAATTATATCTGCTAGTTGAACGTTCATTTACCAGTATGTCTTACTACAATCTGTTTTTACTTAGGGTAAGTTCTGTACCATCTGCAAACTTCAAAACTACTCCCTATGCCTAAAGCATATTGTCTTTTAGGAAGCCCACTGTACACTTTACTGCTGTCAAATAAAAATACATTCATTTCAACACTACTTCCAATTCTTCAGCACATTATGTACCAAATTAATATTCCTCTTAAGCTTATCACCACTACTGGGGAATAGGAAGCTGACAGCAGCTCACCAGAGTCCTCTATCCTGGGCCCCAGACTTTCAAGTTGTCCCCAGGTGTAGCACACCTTCTAGATCCCTCCTCCCTTCCTCTCCCAGGGTCCTTGGAGCTTCTGTTGGTGTTACTGTAGCACTGGGTTTTAACAGGATAGGGTTGGTTGCCCCATACCCAACCGCCCTCCTTTTGCAGCGGGGCTTGGTACTGTCCATGACAAACTTGTACCAAATTAATAGTTCAATAATAGCTGCTTGCTTTTTGAATAAGTTTTTTACATGGTTCTTTAAGGTGTTTAATAAATGTAAGCAATACAAAAAACAACTTGAAATATTTTTTCATTAGTTCAGCACTGAAATTTTGAAATGACACAGGTGATAACAGTTCAGATTATTGTGAACTCAGATCGGTGGAAAAATTTGCATTACAAACAAGAACATTTGATTACTTAAAATATTGGGTTTTGAAGGCTTCAAATGCCTAAACGGAAGACAAGGTGCTATCCTATTTTATTTTGGGCTTCCGTGGAACAGGGTAAGAGGTTCAAACAGATTGGAATGGAAGCAACAGTCAATTTGAGGCTCAGGATTACCTTTGCAGACTGAACAGAAATGATTCATAATGTTTTCAGTTTTCTCTCATATAGTTTTATCTGCTAAGCATCTCCAAAATTCTCCCTTTGGTTTCAGCCGCAGCTCTCATCTGCATTTCATAGTTTAGTTTGTCCCATTGTTCTCGCTCTCCCTTTCTATTCATCAGATCTGTGAACACTGAGATCACCTGGAAAACATGGCTTCACGCCAGAGATATTCCCATCTCCCACTTCTCAGCAACTCAATATCTCTGCCTTTTCACTTTCAAAGTTGAGATAAGGATTTTATCAGAAATATTAACCTTACTTTTCAGCAATGCTGCCTGAACTGGTGTGTGTTTTTATTTCAAGTTTCTAGTATCTGCAGTTCGTTGATTTTCAATTACCCAGGGTAGACAGTCTACCATGATTTTCGAGTGAAATGCTAATTTCAGTAAGAAAGCAGATACAACACTCTTCCTGGCTTGCCCACAAGGTGAAACAAAAGCTCTCTTGCAACTTGCTAGACTGCAGCCACAGCTTGGAACTGTGACCACACAGATCAGGGGATAAGCCTGGATCAGGCTGGGTTGTCACATATTTGAAGTTACTGGCATCCCAAAGTTCAAGTAAATTTATTATCAATGTACATATATGTCACCATATTCAACTCCGAGATTTATTTTCTTGTGGGCATACTTAAAGCCAATAACTATAACAGAATCAATGAAAGATCATGCCAACAAGGTGGACAGCCAGTGTGTAAAACACAACAAGCTGTGCAAATACAAAAAGAAAATAGTTATAATAATAAATAGGCCTAAGTAGAGAACATGAGATGAAGTATCCTTGACAGTGAATCCATAGGTTGTGGGAACAGTTTACTGATGGAGGCAAGTGAAATTGGGTGAAGTTATCCCCTCTTATTCATGAGCCTGATGGTTGAGGAGTAACAACTTCTCTTGAACCAGGTGGTGAATCGCAAGGCTCCTGTATGTTCTTCCTGATGGCAGCAAGAAAAGAGCATGATGGAGGTTCCTTACGATGAATGCTATTTTCCTGCAACAAAGCTCCATGCAGATGTGCTCAATGGTGGGGAGAGCTTTCCCTGTAATATACTGGGCTGTATCCACTACATTTTATAGGATGTTCCATTCAAGGATATTGTTGTTTTCATACCAGGCTGTGATGCAACCAGTCAGCATACTCTCCACCATGCACCTATAGAAGTTTGTCAAAATTTTAAACCCTTGACTCAAATGCAGAAATTAATTCTCTACATGGCAAAATCTGTAGTGGTGGTGTCCATTGTATCTGACGATGACAGGAAACCTGAGCAGGGGAGTTTTTAAAAGAGTGGAAAAGCACTGGAGCAGTGCGACTCTCTCGACCTCAGCAATCCAGGTCCAGTGGTACAAGTAGGCATCATAACTGGGTCTTCCATGGTTGCAGTGGATGATTATGACTTCTGCGCCTCATCATGCCCTTTGATCTTCACGGAACATAACAAAACCACTTTCCTGACCATTGGATTTCATCTGCCCAGTCTGCTGGAGTCTACCTCACTGGCGTAAGAGGCCCACAAGCTACCCTCACCTGGTTTAGCCCGCCAGTTGAAGCAGCATACAAGGTGTGGCTGCAACAGGCTATTTGTAAGTGGCAGCAGCCACACCCCAGTAATATATAGTACAAACAAGAAATCAGCTAGAACTGATTAACTAACCAAAACACAGACCCTAAGTGAGTCAGGATTACCTAATTTACTAACTTTCCATTCTCCCAACCACTAGGACATACAGGAACCTGAAAACACAATCCACGATTCAGCAATAGATTTTTCCCCTCTGCCAGATTACATTTCTGAACAGACCATGAACACTACCTCACATTTTGCACTATTACTTTGCTTACATTTCTTATTGTAATTTATAGTATTTTTTATGTATTGCACTGTACTGCTGCCACACAAAACAAATTTCACAACAACTCTGCTCCCCAGTAAACCACAGTGGTTGCCTTCAACTTCAGCAGGTGGTGCTGTTTACCCAAAGGCCTTTACCACTTCCTGAAAGAAAATCACGTTTGTGCACAGAGGCCAATCTTGCAGAAATACTCAATTTTGTTCCACGTTCACCTGTGGATCTCATCAATATTTTGGTTTTCTGTTGTTATTGGCAAAACTAGAATGGTTCACAATGTTGTCAATAATAGGATTTATATCGGATCGCAAAGCTGGTGAATACTATTAACTTCATAATTTATGATTCCAGGATTGAATGTCTTGTCATATGAAGAGCATTTGATGACTCTGGGCCTGTATTCACTGGAATTCAGACGAATGAGGGATGACCTAATTGAAAAATGTCTAATGTTGAAAGGTCTCGATAGAATGGATGTGGAGAGGATGGATGGTGGGAGTATCTGGGACCAGAGGATACAGCTCAGAATAGAAGAGTGTCTTTTTAAGAACAGAGATGAGGAGACATTTTTTTAGCCAAAGAGTGGTGAATCTGTGTAGTTCATTACCACAGGCGACTGTGGAGGCCAAGTTATTGGGTATATTTAAGGCAGAGGTTGATAGATTCTTAATTGGTCAGAGCGTAAAGGGATACAGAGAGATGGGCAGGGGATTGGGGCTGAAAAGGCTGGGTCAGACATAATAAAATGGTGGAGCTCACGCGAGAGACTAAATGGCCTAATTCTGCTCCTGTATCTTATGGTTATGATTTTTTTTCAGTTAATTCCACCCATCCATAAAATGCAATAGAATTGAACATATTAGTTTAAAGCAACTGAAGTCTAGTTTTCTCCTTGCAGTAATGGAGGATGATAGGTGACCTGATAGAGGTGTACAAGATAATGAGAAGCACTGATCTTGTGGATAGCCAGGGGCTATTTCCCAGGGCTGAAATGGCTAACACAAGGGGCATAGTTTTAATGTGCTTGGAAGTAGGTGCAGAGAGATGTCAGAGGTAAGTTTTCCCACAAAGAGGGTGGTGGGTGCATGGAATGCATTGCCAGGGAAGGTGGCAGAGACGGATAAAGCAGGGTCTTTTAAGATAGGTATTTGGAGCTTAAAAAATAGTGGGCTATGCAGTAGGGAAATTGTAGGCTGCGTCTAGAGTAGGTTATATGGTTGGCACAACATTGTGGGCCAATGGGCCTGTAATATGCTGCAGATTTTCTATTTCTATTTGTAGATAGGGCGAAGGCATTACTAATTAGGCCATTATGTATTGTTAATCTCTAATTACTTTACACAAGCAGTAAGGCTGATCTCACTAACCCACCACTCCACACCGCCAACCACCACTACTTTATCATTTCCTGTCAGTCACTTTATGTACAGCATCACCCTTGCCCAGCATCACCTTATGGACATACAATCAATGCATATAAACTATTTTATGTATTTTTGAGTTTCTTTTATTATTGTGTTCTTTATCTTATTGTGTTTATTTTTTTGTGCTGCATTTGCTGAAGATGTTCTATAGGTCAGTTGTGGAGAGCGCCCTCTTCTTTGTGGTGGCGTGTTGGGGAGGCAGCATTAAGAAGAGGGACGCATCACGTCTTAATAAGCTGGTAAGGAAGGCGGGCTCTGTTGTGGGCACAGAACTGGAGTGTATGACATCGGTAGCAGAGCGAAGGGTGCTGAGTAGGCTACGGTCAATCATGGAAAACCCTGAACATCCTCTGCATAGCACCATCCAGAGACAGAGAAGCAGCTTCAGCGGCAGGTTGCTATCGATGCAATGCTCCTCAGACAGGATGAAGAGATCATTACTCCCCAATGCCATTCGGCTTTACAATTCAACCGCCAGGGGTAAGATATGTTAAAGTGCTGGGGTTAGGACTGAGCTTAAGTTACCATTCAATGTATTTTAGTAAACTATTTAAGAACTTTTTAAAAGCTATTTATTAATGCTTTTTGAAAGGGTGATTTTAGATGCATATCATATTATACTGAGTTAAGTATTGTATGTAATTAGTTTTGCTACAATAAGTGTATGGGACATTGGAAAAAATGTTAAATTTCCCCATGGGGATGAATAAAGTATCTATCTATCTATCTATTTGGATCTGGAATGACAATTACTGAACTATCCTCCACATTTGTGGACTGGAAACAACATTAAATAATTTTTAATCATTCCATGATTTTAACCTTACATAAGTGATAAGTTAACAAGCCCACTGAAAAACTACATCACCCACATTAGGCTTCAGAGAAATCAGCTCCCCCACATCCCTTTCATGTTCTCAGACTTAATTCTACCTCCATTAGTTTTACTTCAACTTTTTTTGTACTTCTTCAGATTGCACTAAAACTTTGCATCATACTGTTTTGTGCTCACTATACTTAGTTATATTTATTATTACCACATACACTGTTTACTCTGTGAGCTTCTCATGAGCAAGGAATTCCATTACATCCTGTTGTATATGATAATAAACTAAATCAGAATCTGGGGAAACTACAAAAGGGAGCTCTAGTGTTATCTCGCAAACACAAGGAAATCTGCAGATGCTAGAAATTCAAACAACAACACACACAAAATGCTGGTGGAACACAGCAGACCAGGCAGCATCTATAGGGAGAAGCGCTGTTGACGTTTCGGGCCGAGACCCTTCGTCAGGATGAAGGGTCTCGGCCCGAAACGTCAACAGCGCTTCTCCCTATAGATGCTGCCTGGCCTGCTGTGTTCCACTAGCATTTTGTGTGTGTTCTTGTCTAGTGTTATCTCAGTGGTTTTCAACAGAAATTTTGAACACACGTAACACAGGATGCTGCAGTTAACTAATGAGAACATACAACAGTACAGGCATGGGCTCAGGCCCTTTGGTCCACAAATGGTAATCAAATGGCTAGCTCAACTAATCTCTTCTGCCTACACAATGTCCATATTCCTCCATTTTCCTCATATTTATGTGTCTATCTAAACGTTTCTTAAAAGTCAGTAATGTATCTGCCTCTACTACCACCTCAGGCTGTGCATTCCAGGTACTCTCCACTCTGTAAAACCTTGCCCCCCCCCCAATATCTCCTTTGAAATTTACCCCTCTCAAGTGCATGCCCTCTGGTATTAGACATTTGAGCCCTGGGAAAAATATACTGTTTGTCCATTCTATCTATACCTCTCATAACTTTATAAACCTCTATCAGATCTTCCTTCAGCCTCCACCACTTCCAATTTCTTGTTATAGCACATGCCCTCTAATGCAGGCAGCATCCTGGTAAACCATGCTCAAAGGTTTAACATCCTTCCTATAACGATGAGATCAAAACTGTATGCAATACTCCACATGCAGCCTAACTAGAATTTTATAAAGCTGCGACATAACTTGCTGACTTTTGAACTCAATGCCTCGACTAATCAAGACAAATATGCAATATGCCTTCTTAATCACCCTATCAACATTTACAGGGAGCCCAAGATCCTTCTGTTCATCAACACTGGAAAAGGTCTTACCCTTAACATCTAACTGTCTTTTTACTTTTGACTACCAAGATTCAAAGAAAATGCAAGGAACATTTACCAGGCAACATCCATGGAGCAAGAAATTAAGTTTACAATTCTTACCTCACAAGTGCTGTCATGTTTGTACTTCCAGCATATGCAATATTTCAAGTATTCTTTCAATTCACCTTAACTTTACCTACAAATCTTTTTAGCCATCATTTCTAAATTTCAACATCAAATGTCAACTGTGCCTTCTTAACTCCTGCCACATCCCACACAAGTTTCATAAGCCACTTCAAAATCCACAAAGCAAAAATGGAAATAGCATCCCTAAGAAGGGCATTTCTCACAATTTCAACAGCATTCTAAAAATGTGTTGAATAATGCTTTAGAGCAGGGGTGTCAAACTCAAATACACAATGGGTCAAAATTAAAAAATCGGTACAAGTCGAGGGCCGGACTGGTTCAGCGTTTATTGCAAAACTTATTGAAATGAATTTATTACACATATTAACCTGGAACTGACAAAGCTTAGGTTATTGCCTACAAAAACAACATTGAACATTAAATAAATAAAAAATCAGTTGCATTTATTTCTTATGGCTTTATCTGCAGCTTTTCCGGAGTAATTTCTAATGAAAACATTTTTCCACAGGCCAACACTCTGTGATTCACACTAGTCTAAGCCAGATACTTGGCATCTCATCTTGGATGCAAGTTCATCAATATTTGGAGTCAGGCTCTGAGCTGAGGAAATCCTCAGAATTGAGTGAAGGTGTTCATCAGAAAGACGACTCCTGTGTGATGTTTTGTTTATCTTCATCAAAGAGAACAGTTGTTCACACAGATATGTGCTGCCAAACATAGAGAGCATTTGAGCAGCTTGGGTACGCAGCTGGGGCATTGTGTCGGGAATGAAACGTAGAAACTGTGCAGCACCCACCGAGTCATACTTTGCCTTGAGTGTGTCACTACATTGGAGTTCAATCAGCTCCATTTGTATGTTGGTTGGTGCTCTTTCCACGTCAGCTGCAAATGGATTACTGAGCAGTTCAAACCTGCTTTTTTGGGCTTCAAAGTCGGCAAATCGCCGTGTGAAGTCGGCACCAAGTATGCTAAGTTTTTCAGCAAACTTTGCACGTGGGAACACTGCGGTAGAAACCTGCTCTTTCATAGTTTGGCAACACGGAAAATGGCTCAAGTTTTCTTGCTGCATCTGCGTCTCCCACAGGCGCAGCTTGGTTTTAAAAGCCCTCACTGCAGCGTACATGTCTGTGATCACACGACCCCGCCCCTGAAGCTGCAGGTTGAGCGCATTGAGATGGCTCGAGATGTCACACAGAAACGCCATTTCACAAAGCAACTTTTTATCCCGGAGCTCTGTTGTGTCTTTCCCTTTGCTTTCCATGAACTGACAGATCTCCTCACGCAACTCGAAACATCTTTTCAGCACTTTTCCTTGGCTTAACCATCGCACCTCTGTGTGATAGGGCAAATCATTATATTCTGAACCCAACTCCTCCAGAAACGACTTGAACTCGCGGTGATTCAAACCTTTGGCTCTTATGAAGTTAACTGCTCGTGTTATGGTGCTCATTATATGTTCCATTTTCAAGGCTTTGCCACACAACGATTCCTGGTGTATGATGCAGTGATAAGCTGTCAGCTCACCTGCGCCGTTTTCCTCCCGCATCTTCTCCCGGATCCTGCCCACCAATCCACTCTTACTGGGGCCAGCTTTAATAGTAATTAGATATTATCTCGCGGGCCAAAGATAATTCCACCGCGGGCCGGATTTGGCCCGCGGGCCTTGAGTTTGACATATATGCTTTAGAGTAAATGCAAGTTTTTTCTCTCTTTTACACACAAGAGAAAGACTGAGTTTAAAAGAAAATTTAGTGGCAACTAGTTCTCGTAGTAATCAGGGATAGAGTTGCTCTTGTCCTCACCTACTACCCAGGAAGTCTCTGCATCATTCTCCGCAACTTCCACCATCTTCAGCAATACCTTACCACGACACATTTTTACCTTCCACACTCCACAGGGCTTGCTCCGTCTAGGATTCTCATTCCACTTGTCCCACTTATCTCCCTCCTGACATTCATATCTGCAAGCAGAAGTGCTACAACTGCCCTCACCTCCATTCAGGGCTGCAAACAGTCCTTCTAGCTGAGCCAAAACTTCATCTGTGAATCTGTGGGGCCATCTACAGTATCCGATATTCCCAGTGCAGCCTCTTCTACATTGGTGAGACCTGCTTTGTCAAGCATGTACACTCCATCCACAAAAAGCAAGACTTTCCTGTGGCCAACCATTTTAATTTAATTTCCCATTCCAATCATTTCTCACAGTAACCAATCTAACCAAACTTCTGAATGCTCAGAATAGTTAAAAAAAATTTTGAAATTTCCATTCATGAAAATGTTCTCTATAATTTCAAGACAATAGAATCTCCTTATTACATTCTAAGTTTTCAAAGCAACTAACAATGCATAACAATTTCCTGTTCAGTGCTATCGTGTAGTAAATTTCATTTAATTTATCATACCACAGCAAAGATTGAACCATTTCACATAAACTTGAGTAACACACACAAGATGATGGAGGAACTCAGCAGGTCAAGCAGCATCTATGGGAAGGAATAAAAAGTCAATGTTTAGGACTGAAACCCTTCATCAGGACCAAAGTCCAGCATTTGCAGAAACTCATGTTTATCTCATAAAGCCGAGGTATTTTTGCTCTTGGTCTATGGTCTCGTACAAATCTATAAATTGCTTCACCATTTTGTGGAAACATTAGTTGCAGAGACCTCCATGGTAATATACGTTATTAATGTTCCACACTTATCATCTCTCTTCATTCAATGCCTTTTTAAAATATCCTTTTTGCTTTATTCCAATCTCTCTGCCCTTCACGATGATGATGATGATGTCGACTCAGGCCCGAGAGGTCAGCGTCAGGTATTTTCATGCCTTACAAGGCGCAGAATGAAAGACTGTGTGGCGCACCACTCCACACACAGACATTTCGCAGTATTTTTCTTTATTTTATGAGGTCAAGTTGCGAGCTCAACACTCAATCCGGCACAGATGGAAAGCGTACTCAGGAATGGCCCAACTGGATTCGAACCTGGGTACCTCCATTCTGGAGTCCAGCGCAGATGTCACTGCGCCACCAGACAACCAAGATCTCTCCTTCAAGATCCTCAGAAACAAGAGAAGAACTGACAGAATGAATGTACATGACAGAAAAGCAAAGTGCTAGTGGTTTTCATCTTGCCACTGCAACAGCACAATTAAAATTAGTCACTTTAAAGCATATTTGCCTGAGCAAGGCACCCAATAAAGCATTACACAGAGTCACATAAGACTTTGCATTAAAAAAATATTCTTAGAAGAGGTACATCAGTCTTAATTCTACTTTCCATATTCTCTCTGGCTAGAAAAGCAAAATATTGCCAGAAATGTTGCCACAAAATTCAATCTACCTTCTTCGTCAATCCACTTCATTGTGAAGAGCTGTTCATTGTCAAAGCAGCACATGTCGCGAACTTCAGTGCAAAGATTTTCATATGTGATGGCAGGATCAAAGTGGGTGATCATGATGTCCCTAAGTGAAGATGTAAATAAGACAGTTAAGAAATAGCCAATAACACATGTTACTTTACACAAATGGTGAGAAGTCACTGTATAACTCTCCACTCAGCATCTGATTATTAGCTCTTTAGTGTTGATTTCGAAAGCTGATAAGCAGACGTGGTCATATTTCATTTTCAGTGTCAAGTAAAATCCCAGTGAGCTGCTTATTCACAATCAGCACTAAAACCAAACCTAAAAATATCAGAGCACCAGGCTATGTTCCCTCTCCTTGCATGCAAACAGAAGGATCCAGTGCAGAAAGTTGTACTATATGCTGGTCTTGTTAGTCTTCCCTCCCTCTATGTGACCATCTGTCTGTCCCTTTATTAGGGAGAGAGCCAGTGGTATGTTGAATCATCAGGTGAACAATTAGTGTATGTTGTTCTGCAGATCATGGTTTACTGGAGGCTTTGCTATTGCTTGCCTGATGCGCGGAGTGCGCTGATGCTTTTTTGCTGGAATAAGTTGGGCGAAAGGGTAGGGTCATTGATCTGCTGTTACTTGTGCATGGGGAGGGAGTAGGGGGCTTTGCAGTTTTAATGTTTTTACTGTCACTCATTCTTTGCGGCACTTCAGTTTTCATGGATGTCTGCAAAGAACAAAAATTTCAGGTTGTATATTGTATACATTATCTGATATTAAATGGAACTATTGAACTCTACGACCAATTTCACTTGGTAGACTGCTGCATATTTAAAGATTCAGCAGCCAGCCTACAGCATGTTACTGCCTTCATGGATTTCGTCAAGTTTGTTGAGTACTGTGTACCAAAGAGGACAATCCAGCCATTCCCAAACTGAAAACCATTGATAAACCAGGAGATCCACTCCTGACTGAAGTCAAGGGCTGCAACATTCAAATCAAGTGACCCTGACCTTTCGATGAAATCCAAACCTCCATAAAGCTATCAGAGATGACGAGACAAAATTAATCCAAAATTGAGTCCCAGACCAGCAAGGCTTACACACTTTCACAAGCTACAAAGTTAGGGAGCATCACTCACAACACATCTCTTGCAGATATGCTTCATGCATTCTATGCTCGTTTTGAATAGAAGAGGATTGGAATGTCACAACCACCCCAATATCCTCCAATGCACATGAACCACATTCAGTCTGTCAGAGAGTGAACCTGTGGAAAGCATCTGGCCCAGATGGTGTTATATCCTTAGATCCTATGCAGATCAGCTGGTGGGTGTATCTTTAACCTCTCCCAATCACAGTCTGAAATTCCTTTTTGCTTTAAGGCCACTGTCATGCCCGTACTTAAGAAAAAAAGGTAATATGCCTTAATGGCTACCTCCCAACAGCTCTGACATTATCCATCGTGAAATCCTTCGCAAGGTTAGACAAAGTACAAACTAACTTCAGCCTCCAAGACAAACTTGACCCATTGCAATTCACCAACCACCAAAATTGATCTACTGGATGCCATCTCCCTGGCCCAACACTCACCTCTGGGCATCCAGACAGTAAATGTATCTATGTTAGACTATTCTACTTAATTGACTATAGATCTACCATCAATACTCAAATTCCAAGCAAACTCACCCCAAAACTCAAAGTTCAAAATTGAAAGTAAATTTATTATCAATGTATATAACCCTGCAATTCATTTTCTTGTGGGCATACTCAATAAATCCATAATAGAATCAGTGAAAGACTACACCAACTGGGTGTTCAACCTGTGTGCAAAAGATAACCTGCAAATCAAATATAAAAAGAAGTAATAATAAATAAATAAGCAATGAAGAGAACACGAGATGAAGAGTCCTTGGAAGTGGGTCCATTTTGGTGACGGAGCAAGTGAAGTTATTCCATTTGGTTCAAGAGTCTGATGTAATAACTGTTCTTGAACCTGATAGTGAGAGTCCAGAGGCTCCTGTACCTTCTTCCTGATGACAGCCTCAGAGACCTAAGACTCAACACATCCCCTCACAACTGAATTTTTGATTTTCAGACCAACAGACTACAATCAGAAAGGATAGATAAAACATCTGCCACAATTATTATCAATAGTGCCACTCTACAAAGTTGGGTCCTCAGGCCTCTACTCCATGCACTACATACTCATGATTGCATGGCCACATTCTACTTGAACTTTATCAACAAGCTCAAAGATGATACCACCAAAGTCGGCTGTACCTCAAATAATGAGTCACAGTACTGAAAGGAGATAGTAACACAGTATCATGACAACAAACTTTCCCTCAATATCAGCAAAACAGAAGAACTAGTCATTAAATTGGGGGGTGGGTAGAAGGTTGAAGCAAATACTCCTGTCAATATCAATAGTGCTGAAGTCCAGAGGACTTTAGAACTTCAAGTTTGAGGTGTGAACATCACCATTACCATGTCTTGGGCCAACCACGCTGATGCCAGAACCAAGAAAGCTCTCCAACACCTCTACTTGAGGCTAAAAATATTTTGCATAACCCCATCAACCCTTACCAAAATTTATCAATGCACCATAGAAAACATTGTATCCAAATGCATCATGGCATGGTATGGAAACTGTTCTGCCTGTGACCACAAGAAATTGTAGAGTTGTGGACACAGCTCAGCACATGACAAACACCAACCTCCCTTCAATGGAATCTATTTATACCACTCACTGCCTCAGTAAGGCAGCCAGCATAATCACAGACCCTATCCGCACTGGACATTTTCTCTTCTCTTCATTAGGGCAGAAAATAGAAAAGCCAGATAGCAACAATCTCAAGGACAGCTTCTGTTCCGTTGTTATTAGACTACTGAATGGCTCCTTAGTACAATAAAACAAACTCTTAGCCTCACAATCTACCTCATTATGAACTTCAATGCATTACCTGTAAATGTACTTCATTCTGCATTTGTTATTGTTTTACCTTGCACTACCTCAATGCACTGTGTAAGGAATTGATCCATATGAACAGTATGCAAGACAAGCTTTTTACTGCATCTTGGCAGATGTGACAAAAATAAACCAAATCAATTTGTCACTCAAAAACAAAATACGTATGTAGATATTACTCAAAATGAGAACAGCAACACTAACTCTCCTTCCCCACAAGCTCCCAGAGTTACACCACCTTTCCATTACTGTAACTCACACATTGTTATTCACTTACTGGATGTGGAAGCTGGTGACATGATTTCTTGATCATACAAGATTGTGCTTTTCTGTTTCAGAGATACAGCACAGTAACAGGCCCTCGCGGCCCAACCAGTCCACACTGCCCAATTACATCCATGTGGGCAATTAACCTACGAACACATATATATTTGAAATATATAGCCAAGGTTTAAAAGGGAGAAAAAAAACTTTCAACGGTCTTTTCAATCAAAGCAAGAGGCTGAGAGTGAAAGACTGAAGCATCGCGAATGGAAGGTCGTTTTTCTTTTCTTTAACTGATTGGAGAAAAGAGACTCTACTGCGCAGGCGCGTGACGTAGCATGCCAAGGTTTAAAAGGGAGACCGCCATATACAGCGGCCATCTTCAGAGTGGACTGAGCCCGAGAGGGACAGCTTTGGCTCAATCAGGCTTCGGCGAGAAACAGGCAGAGGCGAGGGTAGGTTCCGGTAGGTTTCTGTTTTGCTTCTTTTTTTTTGTTCAGACTAGAGAATATGCCAGGCAGGATGTTGGAATGCTCCTCTTGCAGGATGTGGGAAGTCAGGGAGACCTCCGGTGTCCCTGACAACGATACCTGCAAGAAGTGCATCCAGCTGCAGCTCCTAATAAACCGCGTTAGGGAACTGGAGCTGGAGCTGGATGACCTCCGGATCATTCGGGAGACTGAACAGTTTATAGATAGTAGCTTTCAGGAGGTAGTTACACCTAAGGTACAGGGCACAGGTAATTGGGTTACCGTCAGGCAAGGGAAGGGGAAAGGGCAGGTAGTGTAGGGTTACCCTGTGGCCATTCCCCTCCAGAAAAGGTATACCGATTTGGATACTGTTGGGGGGGGGCGGGGGGTGGCTTACTTGGGACAAGCTGCGGCAGCCGGATCTCTGGCACTGAGTCTGGTTCTGCAGTGCAGAAGGGAGGGAGGAAGAGGAGGAGAGCGGTAGTGATAGGGGACTCCATAGTCAGGGGTACAGACAGGAGATTCTGTGGTCGTGAATTACCACAGATTCATAACCCAAGGGATAAAATTGGTCCTCTTGAAGATTAGAGTGGTGGGCTATGTATGGAACCAAAAGAAATGGGAGAGATATTAAATTGGTTTTTTGCATCTGTATTTACTAAGGAAACTGGAATGGAGTCTATTGAAACAAGGCAAACAAGTAGGGAGGTCATGGAACTTATACAGATTAAAAAGGAGGAGGTGCTTGCTGTCTTGAGGCAAATCAGAGAAGATAAATCCGCAGGACCTGACAGGGTATTCCCTCGGACCTTGAGGGAGACTAGCGTTGAAATTGCAGGGGCCCTGGCTGAAATATTTAAAATGTCAATATCCACGGGTCAGGTGCTGGATGATTGGAGGATAGCTCATGTAGCTCCGTTGTCTAAAAAAGGCTCAAAAAGTAAACCGGGAAATTATAGGCCGGTAAGTTTATCCGTAGTAGGTAAATTATTGGAAGGAATACTAAGAGATAGGATCTACAAGTATTTGGATAGACAGGGACTTATTAGAAACAGTCAGCATGGCTTTGTACGTGGTAGGTCATGTTTAACCAATCTATTAGAGTTTTTCAAGGAAGTTACCAGGAAAGTGGATGAAGGGAAGGCAGTGGATGTTGTATACATGGACTTCAGTAAGGCCTTTGACAAGGTCCCACATGGGAGGTTAGTTAGGAAGATTCTGTCGCTAGGTATATATGGAGAGGTAGTAAATTGGATTAGACATTGGCTCAATGGAAGAAGCCAGAGAGTGGTAGTGGAGGATTGCTACTCTGAGTGGAGACCTGTGACTAGTGGTGTACCACAGGGATCAGTGCTGGGTCCATTGTTATTTGTCATCTATATCAATGATCTGGATGATAATGTGGCAAATTGGATCAGTAAATTTGCTGATGATACAAAGATTGGAGGTGTAGTGGACAGTGAGGAAGGTTTTCAAAGCTTGTAGAGGGATTTGGACCAGTTGGAGGAATGGGCTGAAAAATAGCAGAGATGGAGTTTATTGCGGACAAGTGTGAGGTATTGTACTTCGGAAGGTCAAACCAAGGTAGAACATACAAGGTAAATGGTAGGACACTGAGGAGTGCAGTAGAACAGAGGGATCTGGTAGTACAGATACATAATTCCCTAAAAGTGGCATCACAAGTAGATAGGGTTGTAAAGACACCTTTTGGTACATTGGCCTTTATAAATCAAAGTATTGAGTATAAGAGTTGAAATGTAATGGTGAGCTTGTATAAGACATTGGTGAGACCGAATTTGGAGTATTGTGTGCAGTTTTGGTCACCTAATTATAGGAATGATATTAATAAGGTTGAAAGAGTGCAGAGAAGGTTTACAAGGATGTTGCCAGGACTTGAGAAACTGAGTTAAATAGGTTAGGACTTCATTCCCTGGAGCGTAGGAGAATGAGGGGTGATTTGATAGAGGCGTATAAAATTATGATGGGTATACATAGAGTGAATGCAAGCAGGCTTTTTCCACTGAGGCAAGGGGAGAAATAAACCAGAGGTCATGGGTTAAAGGTGAAGGGGAAAAGTTTAAAGGGAACATTGTGGGGGCTTCTTCACACAGAGTGGTGGGAGTGTGGAATGAGCTGCCAGATGAAGTGGTGAATGCAGGCTCACTTTTGACATTTAAGAAAAACTTGGATGAGAGGGGTTTGGAGGGATATGGCCCAGGTGCAGTTCAGTGGGACTAGGCAGAAAAATGGTCTATTTCTGTGCTGTAATGTTCTATGGTTCTATGAAATGTGTGAGAATACCACAGCATCTAGAGGAAACCCAGGCAGTAACAGGGAGGAATTAGTACTTTCGTATAAAAAAGGTTAGGAACTCCTGCTTTCATCACCATTGCTGATAAACTTAATTCCAGAATATACTAAACTAAAAGTCCTCGAAATCTCAGATAAAGCTTCTTAATTAATAATCTAGGGATTTGACAAATACCCTGCCATATCCCTGTATTCTGGCACCACGACCCTTCTAATCTACACTCAATAGCCACTTTATTAGGTACCTCCTGAATTTAATAAAGTTGCTACTGAGTGTATGTATGTTCATGGACTTCTGCTGCTGTAGCCCATCGACTTCAAGGTTCGATGTGTTGCACATTCAGAGATGTTCTTCTGAACACCACTGCTGTAACATGTGGCTATTTGAGTTACTGGTGCCTTCCTGTCAGCTTCAACCAGTCATTCTCCATTTGACCCTTCTCATTAACAATGCATTCCCACCAGCTCCCAACCAGCAGGACGCCCAACAAAACTGTTGTTCACTTGATGTTTTTTCCCCTCACCACTCTCTGTAAACTCTAGAGACAACTGTGT
This sequence comes from Hemitrygon akajei, assembly GCF_048418815.1. Taxonomy (NCBI): domain Eukaryota; kingdom Metazoa; phylum Chordata; class Chondrichthyes; order Myliobatiformes; family Dasyatidae; genus Hemitrygon; species Hemitrygon akajei. Next base: position 194,478,095 of record NC_133126.1, read on the forward strand.
GAAAATCCCAGATCATCAGTTTCATTCCATGGTCAATCACTTCGATCACATTTTCTTCCCCATTCTATTGTTTATTCGAAACAACTGAACCTCATGACCATGTCTGCGTACTTTTATATACTGAGTTGCTGCCACATGATTAGCAGATTGGATATTTCCATTAAAGAGGTGTACAAAATAAAGTATCCACGGAGTGCACATCGCTTGTACTACTCTGGATGAAAACCGATCAACTTGACTATCACAGAACTTTAAATTTAATATTAACAGTATGTACAGTATGGTAACAATTTTTTTTCACAGACCAAATTTTGGTGCAAGCAATTTTCCCTCAAGTTTCATAAAAAGGAATAAAACATTGTTCCATGAAATTTTCATTGACAAATGAAGAACCAAATATTGGACAAGCAGTAATATTCAAAAGCATGGTCAGTCTTGTGACATCAGACGTAATTGGTTTTAAACAGTGTAAAAGCATGAAGATACAAATCCAAATATAAACACCATGGTACAAAGTACATAAATCAAGTGAACAGGAAACAATCAATTCCACAGCAGAAAGACATCAGCACTGGTCACATGAAGCATCAGTTCAAAAGATACTCTGAATCTCTGTACCAAAGATGCGTATATTTTGATAATATACAGACATGAAAATCAGAATGAGATTTAATATCACTGTCATATGTCATGGAATTTGTTTTGCAGCAGAATACACTGCAAGACGCAACTTTAAAAATATAAATTACAGTAAGAAATACATATATATTAATTAAATAGTGCAAAAAGAGCAAAAAATGGTGAGGTAGTTTTCATGGGTTTATTGTGCATTCAGAAATCTGATAGTGATGGGGAAAAAAGACTTCCTGAAACATTGATTGTGTGCCTTCAGGTTCCTGTATGTCCTCCTTGGTGGTACCAATAAGGGCATGTCCTGGGTGATGGAGGTCTTTAATGATAGATGCCACCTTCTTGAGACATCCCCTTTTGAAGGTGCCCTCGATGCTGGGGAAGCTAGTGCCCATTACAGAGCTGGCTGAGTTTACAATTTTCTGCAGCTTTTTCTGATCCTACGCAGTGGTTACTCTATACCAGATGGTCATGCAACCAGTTGTAGTGCAGTCCACGGTACATCTGTAGAAATGTAACTCAATGCATTAAAGAATGCAGTGAAAAGCTTCAGTTGTTGTTTAGGTCAACCATCCGAATGAGGAAGAAATGCAATCAAACTGATATTGAGTGTAATGTTGTTGCTGCAACACCACTCAATCAGCTGAAAGATGTCCTGATGTCAGCCTCCGAGATAGATCAGAAGATTGCCAGATGCTGCAAGGCTTTGCACTGGTGTAGTTATATTCTCCCTTTCAAAGTGTGTATAAAAGACGAGTTAATGCGGGAGTGAAGCATCACAGCCATTGGTGATGTTGAATTTTAGAACACAGAACATAGAATAGTACAGCACATTACAGGCCCTTCGGCCCACAATGTTGTGCTGACCTTCAAACCCTGCCTCCTATATAACCCCCCACCTTAAATTCCTCCATATACCTGTCTAGTAGTCTCTTAAACTTCACTAGTGTATCTGCCTCCACCACTGACTCAGGCAGTGCATTCCATGCACCAACCACTCTCTGAGTGAAAAACCTTCCTCTAATATCCCCCTTGAACTTCCCTCCCCTTACCATGTCCTCTTGTACTGAGCAGTGGTGCCCTGGGGAAGAGGCGCTGGCTGTCCACTCTGTCTATTCCTTTTAATATCTTGTACACCTCTGTCACATCTCCTCTCATCCTCCTTCTCTCCAAAGAGTAAAGCCCTCGCTCCCTTAATCTCTGATCATAATCCATACTCTCTAAACCAGGCAGCATCTTGGTAAATCTCCTCTGTACCCTTTCCAATGCTTCCACATCCTTCCTATAGTGAGGCGACCAGAACTGGACACAGTACTCCAAGTTTGGCCTAACTAGAGTCTTATACAGCTGTATCATTACATCGCAACTCTTAAACTCTATCCCTTGACTTATGAAAGCTAACACCCCATAAGCTTTCTTAACTACCCTATCTACCTGTGAGGCAACTTTCAGGGATCTGTGGACACGTACCCCCAGATCCCTCTGCTCCTCCACACTACCAAGTATCCTGCCATTTACTTTGTACTCTGCCTTGGAGTTTGACCTTCCAGAGTGTACCACCTCACACTTCTCTGGGTTGAACTCCATCTGCCACTTCTCAGCCCACTTCTGCATCCTATCAATGTCTCTCTGCAATCTTCGACAATCCTCTACACTATCTACACCACCAACCTTTGTGTCGTCTGCAAACTTGCCAACCCACCCTTCTACCCCCACATGCAGGTCGTTAATAAAAATCACAAAATGTAGAGGTCCCAGAACAGATCCTTGTGGGACACCACTAGTCACAACCTTCCAATCTGAATGTACTCCCTCCACCACGACCCTCTGCTTTCTGCAGGCAAGCCAATTCTGAATCTACCTGGCCAAACTTCCCTGGATCCCATGCCTTCTGACTTTCTGAATAAGCGTATCATGTGGAACCTTGTCAAATGCCTTACTAAAATCCATGTAGATCACATCCACTGCACTACCCTCATCTATATGCCTGGTCACCTCCTCAAAGAACTTTATCAGGCCTGTTAGACACAATCTGCCCTTCACAAAGCCATGCTAACTGTCCCTGATCAGACCATGATTCTCTAAATGCCCATAGATCCTATCTCTAAGAATCTTTTCCAACCGCTTTCCCACCACAGATGTAAGGCTCACTGGTCTATAATTATCTAGACTATCCCTACTACCTTTTTTTTTACCTAGTACAAAGCAATGGCTGAAAACACTGCCAATTCTGCATCCAATTCTGTCTCTAACTTCAATAAGAATTGTTTTCTCACCCTTAAAATAGCCTTATTTAGGCTATATCTAGACTTGTATAGCTCTGGATCACTGGTCTTGAATGCTTGTTACATATTATTGTGCAAAGGACTAGCTTTTTACATAACTATTTTAAATTTGTTTTGTCTAGTGCATTAGTGTGTCAGTAAAAATATTTTAGATTTCCAAGCATTAATTTTCCAAAAAATCAAATGTTAGAGAAGTCTTTGTATTTCGTTGAACATATTAAGTAATAGACCACTTTTCAAACAAAAATAATTACTTTGTAGTACATAGTTCAGTGCATTATTAAACAAAGATAACAAACAGGTGCTTATGATCAATGAAAAATGAGTTGAATAGATAGATAGATAGATAGATAGATAGATAGATAGATAGATAGATACTTTATTCATCCCCATGGGGAAATTCAACTTTTTTCCAATGTCCCATACACTTGTTGTAGCAAAACTAATTACATACAATACTTAACTCAGTAAAAAAAAAATATGATATGCATCTAAATCACTATCTCAAAAAGCATTAATAATAGCTTTTAAAAAGTTCTTAAGTCCTGGCGGTTGAATTGTAAAGCCTAATGGCATTGGGGAGTATTGACCTCTTCATCCTGTCTGAGGAGCATTGCATCGATAGTAACCTGTCGCTGAAACTGCTTCTCTGTCTCTGGATGGTGCTATGTAGAGGATGTTCAGAGTTTTCCATAATTGACCGTAGCCTACTCAGCGCCCTTCGCTCAGCTACCGATGTTAAACTCTCCAGTACTTTGCCCACGACAGAGCCCGCCTTCCTTACCAGCTTATTAAGACGTGAGGCGTCCCTCTTCTTAATGCTTCCTCCCCAACACGCCACCACAAAGAAGAGGGCGCTCTCCACAACTGACCTATAGAACATCTTCAGCATCTCACTACAGACATTGAATGACGCCAACCTTCTAAGGAAGTACAGTCGACTCTGTGCCTTCCTGCACAAGGCATCTGTGTTGGCAGTCCAGTCTAGCTTCTCGTCTAACTGTACTCCCAGATACTTGTAGGTCTTAACCTGCTCCACACATTCTCCATTAATGATCACTGGCTCCATATGAGGCCTAGATCTCCTAAAGTCCACCACCATCTCCTTGGTCTTGGTGATATTGAGACGCAGGTAGTTTGAGTTGCACCATATCACAAAGTCCTGTATCAGTTTCCTATACTCTTCCTCCTGTCCATTCCTGACACACCCCACTATGGCCGTGTCATCAGCGAACTTCTGCACATGGCAGGACTCTGAGTTATATTGGAAGTCTGATGTGTACAGGGTGAACAGGACCGGAGAGAGTACAGTTCCCTGCGGCGCCCCTGTGCTGCTGACCACCGTGTCAGACCTACAGTCTCCCAACCGCACATACTGAGGTCTATCTGTCAAGTAGTCCACTATCCAATCCACCATGTGAGAGTCTACTCCCATCTCCGTTAGTTTGTGCCTTAAGATCTTGGGCTGGATGGTGTTAAAGGCACTAGAGAAGTCAAGGAATGTAATCCTCACAGCACAACTGACCCCATCTAGGTGAGAGAGTGATTTGTGCAGCAAATACGTGATAGCATCCTCCACTCCCACCTTCTCCTTATACGCAAACTGAAGAGGATCCTGGGCGTGCCTGGTTTGTGGCCTCAGATTCTGTATTATCAGCCGCTCCATGGTCTTCATCACGTGCGACGTCAAGGCAACAGGTCTGAAGTCATTCAACTCCTTTGGTTGTGGTTTCTTCGGTACCGGGACAATACAGGATGTTTTCCACTGTCTGGGTACTCTTCTCTGCTCCAAGCTCATGTTGAAGATGCGCTGTAGTGGTTCTCCCAGCTCAGTCGCACAGGCCCTCAGTAATCGTGGGGAAACTCCATCCGGTCCAGCCGCCTTGCTGCTAACCTAACCTAATAAACTAACCTAATTAACTGAAACAGAAATGAATGTAGAAGGTATCAAACTGGGCGAAGGACAACCAAACTAAAAGGTGAGGGTGTGGCAGTTGGGTCTGCTTAACGTTCAATTCATCAATTCTTACACTATGGCAACAGTGAGCATAGCAACAAGACAAGGTGATCATCCTGAAAGGTCTCTCCCAAGCAGAAATTTCCTGCCAGACAGAAGATCCAAGATGTGCTGTCCAAGCTCTTCTGAAGAAGCACAAAGAAATGGGGAAGGTTGAGGACCATAAACACAGTGGTCGGCCACGGAAACTGAGTGCAGCAGAGATACAACAAACTGATGTCCCTTCTAAATGGAAGCAGTCCAGCACTGCTATCAGCTCTGAACTCACAGAAACCACTGGAACCCAAGTACATCCCTCAATAGTCTGGAAAAGTCTTGTCAGAAGTGGGCTTTATGAAAGAATTCCTGCCAAAGAGTCATTTCTCCAAAATGGAAACAAAGCCAAGAGATTCACCTATGCACAAAGACTGGGGTGCTGAACAATGGCAGCAAGTACTCTGGGCTGACAAGTTAAAATCTGAAATCCAGAAGGCAGTTTGTCCTAGGAAGAGCTGGAGTGCACTACATGTACGAGAGTCTGCAGCCAACTGTAAAGTATGGTTGAGGTTCCCTGCAAGTTTGGGGCTGCAAATGAGTTTGTGATCTAGTCAGAATGAATGGAATCTTCAATACTGAGAAATACAATCAGATTCTCATCCATCACACAATACCATCAGGGAGGTGGCTGCTGGGTCCCAACTTCATTCTGTAGCAGGACGATGGTCCCAAACACACAGCAAAGATCATGAAGAACTACCTTCAACGAAAAGGACAAGGAGTTCTGCAACAGATGGTTATGCCTCCACCAAACCACAATCTCAACATTAGAGCCTATCTGAGATTACCTGTGGACTGAAACAAGTGAGACAGCCAAAGTCTACAAAAATGTTGTGGCAAGTTCTCCAAAAAAGACACAAGGAAGTCTGCAGATGCTAGAAATCCAAAGTAAAACACACAAAATGCTGGAGGAACCCAGCAGATCACACAGCATCTGTGGAAATGAATACACAGCTGACATTTTGGGTCAAGACCCTTCTTCAGGACTGAAAAGAAGGGGGATGACACCAGAATAAGAGATGGAGGAAGGTGAAGGAAGCTAACTGGAAGGTGATAGGTGAAACCAGGTGGGTGGGAAAGGTAAAGGGCGGAGAAGGAATCTGTTAGGAAAGGAGTGTAGACCATGGGAGAAAGGGGAGTAGGAGGGAAAGGGTAGTCAGGTGAGAAGAGGTAAGAGGCTAGCATGGGAAATAAGAGAGAGGAGGGGAAGGGAACTACTTTTTTTTTTACCAGAAAGAGAGATCTGTATTCATGCCATCAGGTTTGAGGCTACCCAAATGGAATAAAGAGTGTTGCTCCTCTACCCCCTCATCTTGGCACAGGAGGCGGCCATGGACCAACATGTTAGAATGAGAAGCAAAATTAAAATGTTTGGCCACCGGTAAGTTTCAGTTCTGGTGAAGGGAGTGGAAGTGCTTGAAGCAGCCCCCCAATTTACGACGGGTTTCACAAAAGTAGAGGAGGCAACACGGGAGCATTGGAAACAACAGACGACCCCAGCAGATTTGCAGAGGAAATGTTGTCTTACCTGGAAGGACTATATGGTGCCCTGAATGGAGGTGAAAGAGGCGGCGAATGGGCAGGAGTATTTTTATGATTTTGGCCACTTACAAGGATATAAGTACTGGAAGGGAGATTCGCAAGGAAGGTTGAATGGACAAGGAGGGAGCAATCCCTGTGGAAAGAGGGGCAGTGGTGTAAGTAAAGGTGTTTATTAGTGTGATCCCTTTGGAGATGATGGAAGTTGCTGAGGATGATGTGTTGGAAACGGAGGCTCATATGGTGGGTAGGTAGGTAGGTAAGGACAAGAGGAACTCTATCGCTGTAAATGTGGTGGGAAGATGGGGTGAGAATGGATGTATGAGTCTCTAAGATGCTTGGAACAATCTACTTGCTGATTTTCTTATAAAACTGCACAACAGTGTACCTAGAGAATTAATGAGTTTTAAAGACAAAAGGGTAGTCACACCAAAGATTGATTTGATTTAGGTTTTTTTTTAACTGTTTACTGTTCTTTGTAGTAAATTTTTTGATATTTAAGAACTTTTCATTTCATTGCAGAATTTTTTTTTATTATTATGTGCCCAAGACTTTTGCAGTACTATATGCTGCTTTTCAACAGTGGCCTAAGGATATTTTTTTAAACAATTGATATAAAAAATATTTTCCCTTTATAAATAATTAGTTTGCAATTCTTAAAAAATTGGAAAACTACCAGAACAGTGTTATAGAAAATGAATTTGGCCACAAACTAGCAGCTCAGCTCAAAGTACCGTAGATTCCGGACTACAGAGCGCACCTGATTAAAAGCCGCTGGCTCTAATTTTAGAAATAAAATCAATTTTTTACTTGTACAGGCCGCACCGGATTTTCGGCCGCAGGTGTCGCACGTTGTAATATGAGATATTTACACAGAAAGATATTACACGTGAGGATTTTTTAACTTTTAATTAAATCCATATGGTAACATAAACAAATACATATTGCAAATGCTTTTTTTCGAACCGTGCCTGTAACGCCGCTACTTTTAAATATACGTTGCGTATACTTCTTTACTGAACAACATTCCAATATCTCCTAACGACTGGTAAAAAATATATATACTGCAGCCTACCAGGAAAAGTTATTGATCGCCTTTAACTTAAAAGCAGCGTTTTCGCTCCGCCGCTCGCCCCCCTCCTTTCCGTTTATCGCAAACCGGTATCCCACAAGACGCGGCAAAACCGGGTGTGACGTCATAGCATCCCGCGATGTAGTACAGAAAACAAATATAGTTAAAACACTTCTAACTTTAACTAACAAATGAATTACTAAGCGAAAATATTATAAACTACCGTAGATGTCGGATTATAAGCCGCTACTTTTTTCCCATGCTTTGAACAGCATTGAACATAGCGGCTTATAATAAGGTGCGGCTAATAGAAAGTTTTTTCCCATGCCGCCAAAACATTTTGCCTCGTAACAGTAGACCAATAAAATTGATGAGTAGTTCACAGAGGTCCAATGAAATTGTACGATAAATCAAGCGCACTTCACAAATTATTGTAAATCAGCCATTTGTACTCACCCTCATCAACATGGAAAACACTCGAAGAAAAGCGTATGATGCAGCTTTTAAGTTAAAGGCAATCAATCTGGCGGTTGAACAAGGAAATCGAGCTGCTGCGCGTAATCTTGGCATACATGAATCGATGGTGAGACGGTGGAGATTTAATTTGGGACTGCCGCTTCAGGTCAGGAATGGCTCACGTGATATTAGACAGCAGTACAAGGGAGGGAGGGAGCGAAACTGAGGATTCCGCTGCACCGAAACTGCTAGCGATTCAGTAAACAAAAAAACAGTAAAACTCGTGTGTGAATGGTATCGGGCCAATAAGGACACAAGTGTCCGATGTTACCAAATACCGGTAGGTATAACAAAGTTTAGCCTTACCAAATATGTGTAGCGAGGGTTTGGTTTGGGGGAAAAAGGAGTATAAATAAGAGCAGAATGTAAGGGGAAGGCAAAACGCGTTCTGCAATAAAGCCACGCTGCACTGTAATCCGGTGTTGGTTGTCTCTCTTCCAAAACGAACACAGGGCAGAATTTGAAGCCCAACACGTGTAATATCTTTCTGTGTAAATATCTCATATTACAAGCGGCCGAAAATCCGGTGCGCCGAAAATCCGGTCCGCCGGAAATCCAGTGCGCCGAAAATCCGGTCCGCCGGAAATCCAGTGCGCCGAAAATCCGTTCCGCCGGAGATTCGGTGCGGCCTAAAATCCGATGCGGCCTGTATAATTAAAAAAATGATTTTATTTCTAAAATTAGAGCCAGCGGCTATTAATCAGGTGCGCTCTGTAGTCCGGAATCTACGGTAAATAACTGCCATAAAGGCAGCACAATGCTTTTCTTCGAGTGTTTTCCATGTTGATGAGGGTGAGTACAAATGACTGATTTACAATAATTTAATTGTGAAAGTGCGCTTGATTTATCGTACAATTTCATTGGACCTCTGTGAACTACTCATCAATTTTATTGGTCTACTGTTACGAGGCAAAATGTTTTTGGCGGCATAAAAAAAAACCATGTATTAGCCGCTCCGTATTAAAGGCCGCAGAGTTCAAAGCTGTTCAAAATGTGGGAAAAAAGTAGTGGCTTAAAATCCGGAATCTACGGTAACTTGTAAAATCACAAGTTAAAGATTCCCCCCCCCCCCCCCAACAAAGATTAGCTTTATTTGTCACATGCATATCAAAACATACAGTGAAATGTGTCAATGACCAACATGGTCCACATGTGCTGGGGACAGCATACCCACAGCTTACTAACCCTAACCTATACATCTTTGGGACCTGAGAGGCAACTGAGGCACTCACAGAGAGAATGCAAAACTCCTTCATGACATTTGTGGGAATTGAACCCCAATCAGAGGCACTGTAATCACATTACACTAACCAGCTACACTATATACTACCCCAATTAATCTGACACACAACTCCATTCTCTGTAGAATATACAACTACACTTGAAAGTAAAAATAGTGCATATGGAATTATACAGAGCCGGATCTGAGGCAGTGCCATTTTCAAAGTTGGTATCTAAATACACAACGTCTGAGATAAACTGATAATATTCATGTAATATTAATGAGCCAAATAGCCTAATTCTGCTTCTATGTCCAATTGGTCTAATATTAAATAAGTTAACAACTATACAACTCACACCAAGTTTTTGCCACTGACCTAAAACATGAACAAGCTGACTCTGGTTTCAGTATATGTAAACCCAAGGGGATTTTTTTTACTCCAAATCACCTTGCAATCATCCACCAACAGGAAACAAACTGCACTTCTTGGCCACTGGGAACCTGAGTAATCATTGCCCTAGCACTCATTTTTATGCCCCATGTAGTAACAATAGTTATTTTCCACTACTCTTCCATGCCACATTCCAAGTCATTAAAAACTCAAGGACAGAATATTAAAGTACCAAAGGCAACATTTTAACAACTTCACACAGGTTGTTATTTCTCCATTGTTATGTTACTGTGAAAATCAGTCCAAATGTAATAATTTCAGAATACTTGCAGGCTGGATTAATGAAATGACTTGAGATAGTAAATTTACAACTGAAACACCAACAAGTATTCATTATATGCTGAAAACAGTTCTATACTGCTTTTCTATGGGGGTCTAAAAGATTAATTTAGATTGACATCAAGATCACGGGAATGGATTCCACTTGTGACAGAGACTATAACCAGGGTATAATTTAAAATGGATCCTAATAAATCTGAGAAGCAATCTTGCAAACCAACTATAGAATTCACTGCCACCTGCAGCAGTCAAGAATGGCGCTGGTTTATTGAAGAGGAAACCTGAAGGACAGACATGCTTTCAGGATATAAAGAGGTGGATGCAGGCTTACATTGAGAACACGGAAAACAAAACAAAGGAATATAGTTTCAAAAATCAGCAGTATGAAGGGTCGAGAGGGTCAGAGAGTGAGTGTTGGGTAAAACAGGAGGAATGCATCACCTGCCAACCGGTGATCTTTCTCCCAAGTGCCTTAACATTACAAGTCAATATTTTAAAAAGCATTCCTTTAAAATGTTTTAGCTATTCTTGAAGCAACCTATGTAGAGATGGGAAGTTTTCTTGTTTGTCAGTATACGGCCCTCAAAGATTGGAACACTTCCTAGTCAGAGAACATCGACTGCAATCTAAGACAGTGGATACTCCACCCTCTACCTCTGCTTGTGACTCATATGATCTCAGCCAGAGCCACAAATGATGCACTGGTTTCTCCCTCACAAATTGTTAAAGGAAAACAAATACTTGCATGCAAGAATCTCTTACTATCTTTCCTTTCAGTTAGTCCTGACGAAGGGTCTCGGCCTGAAACGTCGACAGCGGTTCTCCCTATAGATGCTGCCTGGCCTGCTGCGTTCCACCAGCATTTTGTGTGTGTTGCTTGAATTTCCAGCATCTGCAGATTTCCTCGTGCTTGCATGCAGCATACAGTAGTTGAGAATTCACACACTTGATTATGGTAGGAACACCTGGTGGCTTCGTCAAAAGCATTCTGTAATTCTGCAGACATAGGTGACTCATAACACAACACATGGACTACATTCCTGGCTGAAAAGCAGTAGCTTGCAAGCTCAATCTTCCCTTTGGAACATATTAAACTGAAAATTTAACTGGATCTGCTTGCCTGAAGTTGACTTCAAAACTAGTGCAACCATAGCAATTTTAATGGGCTGCCAGAAACAAGTTTGGGTTTGCAGAATGTATGGAGAGTTCCCAGGTATGAAACAAAAACTTATAAGGAAGACTGTGAACGCAAAAGATTTTGCAGATGCTAGAATTCTTGAACATTTAAAATGATGGAGGAACTCAACAAATCAGACACCACCTATGTAGCCATTCTGGTCTAAAATCCTTTATCAGGACTGGAAAGGACAGGGCAGGAGCTGAAATAAGTTTCGGTGGGGGGGGGGGGGGAGAGAGGGAAGTGGTACAAGCTTGCAGGTGATAAGTTCAACCAGGCAACAATGGAGATGGATGGGTGGGGGAGGGGAGAAGAAAGAACCTCCCAATACCCCACCTTCTTATTCTGGCTTCTGCCCACCTCATTTCTAGTTCTGATGAAGCACCTTGGCCTGAAACATTAACTGTTTATTCTCCCTCCATAAATGTAACCTGACTTGAGTTCCTCCAGCATTTTGCATCTGTTGCTGGAGGAAGCATGAGGTATAACCCTGACATTCTGAATTTAGATTGACAGCAATAGAGAGATTTAAGCTTTAACTTCATCACATGGTGAATACCCACTAAAGGGAAGATTTCTGCAAGTGCCTTCTGTAGCAGATAATCTTTTGAAATCTTAAAAATCACAGCCTTCAGTGCAAAAATTAGTTAACACTTGCCAACAGCTCTCTTACATTCAACCCTAACTACTGAGAATTGAGCCCCCATCATTACTTAAATTTATTGCAAACACAAGCTATCTAAACCACAACTTCCTATTTTAATCCATAACCCTTTTAGGATCAGAGATGGAAAGTCAGTAACTTTAATTTTCCTTGCATTATCATGTCAGAGGATCCATCCCGGGACCAGTACTTAAGTACTATTATAAAGAATGGCATGGCAGTACAGTCGGCCCTCCTTATCCGCGGGGGATTGGTTCCGGGGCCCCTCGTGGATACCAAAATTCGCGGATGCTAAAGTCCCTAATGCAACCTGTCTCCATCCTGTGGACCTTAGGACCCAGCGGAACCCCAGACCTTATTTAACCTGTCTCAGTGTACCGGACATTAGGACCTGGTGCCAGAGCTCTGAATGTGCAGTGTTTCTGTTCACAAAAATAATCACGATCGCAATTGAAAATAAAGTGGAAATAATAAAGCGATCGGAAAGAGGTGAAACGCCATCGGTCACTGTAAAAACGTTAGGCTACAGTCGGTCAACGATCGGAACAATTTTAAAGGATAAAGTAAGAAAGCCCCGATGAAAGCTACAATTACTACTAAGCAATGCAGTGGTTTAATTATTGGGTTTTGGGTTTTTGATCCTCACATCAACCCGGTACGGTGGAGAGCGCACTCCATAGCGATCTGTCATTAGATCGAACTCGGTAACTTCCGTTCCCAAGCCCGGCGCTGAAACATACGTTCTTAAGTGTTTTATATGCATAGAAAGGTAAAATATATACTATATACTAAGACAAACGTTTGACTGACACTAAATAATACCGAATGTACCTGTTCCGACTTACTTAGTAAGAGAACTTCCGATTTTTTCGATCCCGATCCACAATAACCCACGCACATCCTCCCGTATACTTTAAATCATCTCTAGATTACTTATAATACCTAACACAATGTAAATGCCATGTAAAGTATTTGTTATACTGCATTGTTTAGGGAATAATGACAAGAAAAAAACCTGTACATGCTCGAACAAGAAGTGCTGGAAGAGCACTTCTGGGTTTTCGCGATCCGCAGTTGGTTGAATTCGCGCATGCGGAGTCTGCAGATAAGGAGGGCCGACTGTATCTCTACTTCCTTGGACATTTGCGCAGATTCAGCATGTCATCTAAAACTAACTACATCATGGCCTGGTATGGAAATACCAATTTCTTGAATGGAAAAGCCTACAGCTGAGTTCATCAAAGGAAAAACACTCCCAACATTGAACAAATCCACAAGGAGCACTAACCCAAGAATGCAGCATCCATCAAGGACCCCCACCATCCAGACCATACTCTCTTCACGCTGCTCAGGCAGGAGGTACAGAAGCCTTTGGTTGTACACTACCAGGTTCAGGAACAGTTATTACCCTTCAACTATCAAGCTCCTGAACCAGCATGCATAACTTCACTCACCTCAACACTGAACTGATCCCACACCTTTGGACACTTTCAAGGACTCTGCAAATTATGTTCTCAATTATTATTGTTTTCTTTTTTCTTGTATTTTCACATTGATCGCTGGTCAGTCTGTGTGTGCATTTTTTTCATTGATTCCATTACACTTTCCAGCTACTGTGAATGCCCACAAGAAAACTAATCTCGGGTTAATATAGAATAACATACAGTAGTGTTAGAAAGTTTGTAAACCCTGTAGAATTTCCTCTATTTCTGCATACATACAACCTAAGATGTGATTAGATCTTCACGCAAGTCCTAAAACTAGACAAATGAACTGAATTAAATAAACAAAAAACATGCTTGTTCATTATTTATTGAGAAAAATGATCCAATATTACATGTATCTGTTGGAAAAAGGTAAACCGTTTATCAGTAACTGGTGTGACCCCCCCCCTCCCCTTTTGTACAGGAATAACTTCAACGAAATGTTTCCAATAACTTTTGATCAGTCTTGCATATTGGCTTAAAAGATTTTTAGGCATTCCTCCTTACAAAACTTCTTCAACTCTGGGATATTGTTTGGCTTCCTTGCATGAACTGCTTGCTTCAGGTCCTTCTACATTTCTGTAGGATTAAGGTCAGGACTTTGACTTGGAGATTTCAAAATACAAATTTTCTTCTTTTTAAACCATTCTGCTGATTTACTCTTGTCTTTCAAATCATTGTCTTGTTGCATTATTCAACTTCTGTTAAGCTTCAGGTGATGGACTGCTACCCTGATATTCTCCTACAAAATATCTTGATACAATTTTGAAATCATTGCTCCCTCAACGATTGCAAGGTGTTCAGGTCCTGAGGCAGCAAAGCCACTCCAACCCATGATGCTCCTTCCACCATGCTTCACAGGTGGGATGAAGTTTTAGTGTTGGTGTACAATGCCTTTTTTCCTCCAAACACAGCAATGTGCACACCTGCCAAAAAGTTAAACTTTTGTCTCATCTGTCCACAGAACATTGCCCCAGAAGCATTGTAGAGCATCCAGGTAGTCTTTTGCAAACTTGAGACATGCAGCAACGTGGTTTCTTTTGGAGATCAATTGCTTCCTCTGTGGTGTCCTTCCATAAACACCATTCTTGTTTGATGTTTTTCTTACAGTGGACACATGAACAGAGAATTTCTCAAGTTCTGGAGATTTCTGCAGTTCTTTTGCTGTTACCCGTGGGTTCTTTTATACGTTCTTCAGCATTGCACATTGTGTTCTTGGTGTGATCATTGCAGGATGCCCATTCCTAGGCAGAGAAGCAACAGTACTGAATTTCCTCCATTTTAGACAACTTCTCTTATTGTGAATTGATGAACACTCTGGTCTTTAGAAATGATTTTGCAGTCTTTTCCAGCTTCTACAATTCTAAGGTCTTCTGAAAGTTGTTTTGATCAAGGCATGCTGCACATAAACAGATCTTAATAACTTGACTTTGTGCGGCTTTTTTTTTTAATCATGCACGACACCTCTACAACCCATATCTTCAATCTCATCTCATGGATTGGAACACCCCGACTCCAAATCACTTTTGTAGAAGGCATTATCCCAGAGATTCAAATACTTTTTTCCCCAACAAATACATGTAATATTGGATCATTTTTCTCAAAAAATAATTGAACTGTTATAATGTTATTGTGTTATTTATTTAATTGGGTCTCTTTATCTACAAACCCCATTTCCAGAAAAGTTGGGATATTTTCCAAAATGAAATAAAAACAAAAATCTGTGATATGTTAATTCACGTGAACCTTTATTTAACTGACAAAAGTACAAAGAAAAGATTTTCAATAGTTTTACTGACCAACTTAATTGTATTCTGTAAATATACACAAATTTAGAATTTGATGGCTGCAACACACTCAACAAAAGTTAGGACAGAGTTAAAATAAGATTGAAAAGTGCACAGAATATTCAAGTAACACCGGTTTGGAAGACTCCACATTAAGCAGGCTAATTGGTAGCAGGTGAGGTATCATGACTGGGTATAAAAGTAGCATCCATCAAAGGCTCAGTCTTTGCAAGCAAGGATGGGTCGTGGCTCACCCCTTTGTGCCAAAATTCGTGAGAGAATTGTTAGTCAGTTCAAAAGGAACATTTCCCAACGCAAGATTGCAGAGAATTTAGGTCTTTCAACATCTACAGTACATAATATTGTGAAAAGATTCAGAGAATTCACAGACATCTCAGTGCGTAAAGGGCAAGGTCAGAAACCACTGCTGAATGCGCGTGATCTTCGAGCCCTCAAGCGGCACTGCCTAGGAAACCGTCGTGCTACTGTGACAATTATAGCCACCTGGGCTCGGAAGTACTTCAGAAAACCATTGTCACTTAACACAGTCCGTCACTGCATCCAGAAATGCAACTTGAAACTGTATTATGCGAGGAAGCCATACATCAACTCTATGCAGAAACGCTGGCGAGTTCTCTGGGACCGAGCTCATCTCAGATGGACCAAAAGACTGTGGAACCGTGTGCTGTGGTCAGATGAGTCCACATTTCAGCTAGTTTTCAGAAAAAACGGGCGTCGAGTTCTCCATGCCAAAGATGAAAACGACCAACCTGATTGTTTTCAGCGAAAGGTGCAAAATCCAGCATCTGTGATGGTATGGGGGTGCATCAGTGCCCACGGAATGGGTGAGTTGCATGTATGTGAAGGTACCATTGACTCTGAGGCGTATATTAGGATTTTACAGAGACATATGTTGCCATCAAGGCGACGTCTCTTCCCGGGACGTCCATGCTGATTTCAGCAGGACAATGCCAGACCACATTCTGCACGGGCTACAACAGCGTGGCTTTGTGGACACAGAGTGCGTGTGCTTGACTGGCCTGCTGTCAGTCCAGATCTATCTCCTACTGAAAATGTATGGCGCATCATGAAGAGGAGAATCAGACAACGGAGACCACGGACTGTTGAGCAGCTGAAGTCTTATATCAAGCAAGAATGGAAAAAATTTCCAATTGAAAATCTACTACAATTAGTATCCTCAGTTCCAAAACGATTAAAAAGTGTTATTAAAAAGAAAGGTGATGTAACACTATGGTAACCATGCCTCTGTCCCAACTTTTGTTGAGTGTGTTGCAGCCATTAAATTCTAAATTTGTGTATATTTACAAAATACAATTAAGTTGGTCAGTAAAACTATTGAAAATCTTTTCTTTGCACTTTTGTCAGTTAAATAAAGGTTCATGTGAACTAACATATCACAGATTTTTGTTTTTATTTCATTTTGGAAAATATCCCAACTTTTCTGGAAATGGGGTTTGTAGTTTTAGGACTTGTGTGAAGATCTGATTGCATTTTGGGTCATATTTATGCAGAGATGGAGAAAGTTCTACAGGTCTCAAATTTTCTAGCACCACTGTATAGGTATGCTAAAAATTACTTTGAATTGTTTTTAAAAAAAGTCAAGACTGACAGCACCAAATCAATTTCTCCTTCTCTGAAATTTCTGATCAGTACCAAAAGATTCAGCCCACTGTGAACTTGAAAGCTTCTTTAAAAAAAGGAACAATGAAGGAGCACACTGGAAGGGCAATTGTAGTGACTAATAACTGTCTAGAACATGGATGAAAGAAAAATGGAGAGCTAGTGGGAGGGAAGAGTTAAATTGATCTTGGAGTAGGTTAAAAGTCAGTACAACATCATGGACCAAAGAGCCTGTATTTTACAATACTGTCCTGTGTCCTAACTGATCCACTTTTATTGCTGCAGCAACATATTTGATGGAGATCACTTCAAACAGGGAACTTTATCTCATAGGTTTTTAAATTGCTCTCTACAATTCTAAAAGACAGCATAAAGACCAGGGCATGGATCAAGTTGATGCAAGACAATGGACTGCAAGACCCAATGGAGAACAGTAAAAACCGCCGAGAGGATGATCGGAATTTCCCTTCCTACTATTTGTGACATTTACTGGAAACGTTGCAGACTAAGGGCCCAAATCATTGCTGAGGATTCCTACCACCCATCCCACAATCTCTACGACCCACTACCATCAGGAAGGTGGTACAGAAGCATCAGGACCAAGACTGCCAGACTGGGCAACAGCTTCTTCCCTCAGGCTGAGACACTAATGGATATACTGCTACTACTGAGGCCGTGTCACTAGGACACCAAACTACTTTCTGTTTACCTGTACTGCACTTTACTACATGCATTTTGAATTATAATTTATTAAAACTATTTATTAATATCATATTTTGGTTTATGTGCTGTCTGTGATATATATGTGGGTGCACTGTGGAATGTTGTTTCATTTGGTTGTACATGGTACAGTCAGACAATAACCTTGAACTTGAAGATGGACAAAGAGGGATAATTGATTTAGAGGCCGAGGCAGAATCAGAATCAGGTTTATTATCACCAGCATGTGACGTGAAATTTGTTAACCTAGCAGCAACAGTTCAATGCAATACAAAATCTAGCAGAGAGAAAAAAATACTAATAATAAACAAGTAAATCATTTACAGTATACGTATATTGAATAGATTTTAAAAAGTGCAAAAACAGAAATACTGTATATTAAAAAGGTGAGGTAGTGTCCAAAGAGTCAATGTCCATTTAGGAATTGGATGGTAGAGGGGAAGCAGCTGTTCCTGAATCGCTGAGTGTGCGCCTTCAGGCTTCTGTACTGCCTACCTGATGGCAACAGTGAGAAAAGGGCATGCCCTGGGTGCTAGAGGTCCTTAATAATGGACGCTGCCTTTCTGAGACACTGCTCCTTCTTGGCTGTGCTGGATCATTTTTCTGCCTAGTCCCACTGACCTGCACCTGGACCATATCCCTCCATACACCTCTCATCCATGTACCTGTCCAAGTTTTTCTTAAATATTAAAGTGAGCCCGCATTTACCACTTCATCTGGCAGCACATTCCACACTCCCACCTCTGTGTGAAGAGGCCCCCCCCCATGTTCCCTTTAATCTTTTCCCCCTTCACCCTTAACCCATGTCCTCTGGTTTTTTTCTCCCCTAGCCTCAGTGGAAAAAGCCTGCTTGCATTCACTCTATCTATACCCATCATAATTTTATATACCTCTATCAAATCTCCCCTCATTCTTCTACGCTCCTGGGAATAAAGTCCTAACCTATTCAACCTTTCTCTGTAACTCAGTTTCTCAAGACCCAGCAACATCTTGTAAACCTTCTCTACACTCTTTCAACCTTATTAATATCCTTCCTGTAATTAGGTGACCAAAACTGCTCACAATACTCTAAATTTGGCCTCACCAATGTCTTATACAACCTCACCATAATGTTCCAACTCTTATACTCAATACTTTGATTTATCAAGGCCAATGTATCAAAAGCTCTCTTTACAACCCTATGAATATGTCCTGGGTACTTTGTAGGCTAGTACCCAAGATGGAGCTGACTAGATTTACAACCTTCTGCAGCTTCTTCCAGTCCTGTGTAGAAGTCTCTCCATACCAGACAGTAATACAAGCCTGTCAGAATGCTCTCCATGGTACAACTATAGAAGTTTTTAAGTGTATTTGTTGACATACCAAATCTCTTCAAAGTCCTAATAAAGTATAGCCGCTGCCTTGCCTTCTTTATAACTGCATCAATATGTTGGGACCAGGTTAGATCCTCAAAGATCTTGACACCAAGGAACTTGAAACTGCTCACTCTCTGATCCCTCTGAGAATTGGCATGTGTTCCTTCGTCTTACCCTTCCTGAAGTCCACAACCAGCTCTTTCATCTTACTGACATTGAGTACAAGGTTGTTGCCGCAGCACCACTCCACTATTGGCATAGCTCACTCCTGTACGTCCTCTCATCACCATCTGAGATTCTACCAACAATGGTTACATCAGCAAATTTATAGATGGCATTTGAGCAATGCCTAGCCACAGAGTCACGGGTGTATAGAGAGTACAGCAGTGGGCTAAGCACACACCCAGATAATAAACTTCATACCAAATTTACAGACTGCTGAATTAAATACTCTACCACAAGCTTAACTTTGCCAATTGTAATTGCAAGGTTATTTCTTAAGAGTTCATTGATTTTTAACACATTTAAATTTTCTATGAAAACCTGATTAGGAGAATCCAAAATGAAGTTTAACATGTTGATGGTGCTCAACTTCAATGGGTGCACTCATTAGAACTAGATAAATAAGCCAGGTGCCTTTTTAGGCAAGCCCATGTTGTGGTTTTCAACTGCTGCATCAAAGCAGAACAGCAAAAGAAACAGTTCACTTCCACCTTTTTGACGGCATACAACTTTTAACATTTTCTCCTTCAGTGAATACTTTGTACCCTTGGGGAAAAAATGTGCAAGTTATATGTAATGAACTATGCATGTACAGACTTGCACTTGTGTGAATGTGCATGTTTCTGTGGTATCATCCAATCAATGGTAAAAACTGCAAATTCCACTACATGACCAGGCAAATGTTACAGATCACTGAACAGAAACAGTACAGCACAGTATATTGCAAAAATGTTGTTCAATGTGTTTCTCACACAATTACTTTTGAAGTCCAACGGCTACTATAATGATGGGAATGCAGCAATGACTTGAGGAAAGTCAAAAGTAAGATTCTATAAGTGCTAAAAATATGAAATAAGAATAGAAAGCACTACAAATACCCAGGACATCAGGCAGTATCCATGGAGAAAGAAAGTTAATATTTCAGGTGAATGACCTTCCAAATCGCCGGCCGATGGCTTAGTGGCATCTGCAGCGTACTTCGAGATGATAATCCAGGTTCAAATCCAGCTGCTTCCTTGCACGTTTTCCATCTATGCAGGTTTGAGTGTTGAGCTAGCAACTCAGCCATAAACAGACAAAAATGCTAAAAAAAAAAAATAGCAAGATTGCTGTCTGCTGCACCACAAGGAATGGGAAGGAACAGCAAACTTCTAACAATTGTTGAAGTCTGGACAGAAGTATTCCACTGAGTTATCAGAGATAACTTGCACAAGGTACACTGGTGAAATACTGCAAGTCAGGTGGCATCTGGAGGGAAATGTGAGTACAGGTAGTCCCCGAGTTACGAATAACTCGTACTTACGAACTGAGGAAGGAGAATGCCATCCGCCATTTAAGTCGGATCGCGACACCGTCCGCCATTTAAAGTCATTGCTGTTGACCCTGTGTTGAGTGTGTAACTTTATATTTGGCTTAAATTTTTCTTAGTAAGATTCATCCTGACCATGCCCCCCCCCCCCATTCTGGTTGGCTGGTGGCGCAGTGAGATCAGCGCCAGGCTGGAGAACGGAGGTTCCTGAGTTCGATCCAGTGACTCCCGTACCATCCGTGCTGGGTTGATGTCGAGCTCACAACTCGACCTCAAAAAAAACACTGCCACCTCCAGTTTAAATTCCCACGCAGAATATTGTGGATGATCAAATATCCAAACCCAGCACAGTGCCCACTTGTTCCATTTAACCTGGCTCAACAGAGTGGTCCTTAGGACCTAGTGGATCTCGGGAGCTGGCGCAGCTCTGGACCTGACACCCGCAGTGTTTCTGTTCCATTGACAGGAAGCGATTGCAATTGAAAATAAAGTGGAAATAATAAAGCGTTTGGAAAGAGGTGGAACACCTTCGGTGATTGGAAAAGCATTAGGCTACAGTCGGTCAACGATCAGAACAATTTTAAAGGATAACGGATAAAGTGAGAATAATGGAGCTTGTGGAAGTCCCTGCCCCGATGAAAGCTACAATTATTACTGAGCAACGCAGTGGTTTAATTATTGGAATACATAAATTTCTTAAGTGTTTTTTATGCATAGAAAGGCAAAATACATACTATATACTAAGACAAACATTTGATTAACTGACGCCAAATAATACCAGATGTACTTGTTCCGACTTACGTACAAATCCAATTTAAAGACGGACTCAAGAACGGAACTCATACATAACCCGGGGACTGCCTGTATATAAAAAAAAAGTGAAGGGAAGATATGGTTCAAGCTAGAAAGCAATAGGTGGATCCAGGTGAGGAGGGATTACAGGCCAATTTGTTGGAAGGCCAAAGTGGAACTGGTGCCTGAAGCTGGATGGCGATAGGAGGAGTGACAAAGTGCAAAAGATGACAAAGTGAAGGTGGAGTCTGGAATCAAAAGGTGGAGCTGGGCAGAAGCAGCAGATGGAAAGGGTGAAGGAGTAAGAAACAGCAGAGGCAAGTATAGGAAAAACTCAGGAGGATAGATAAAAGGTATAGATGGGGAGCACTTCACCAGACACTGGATACTTTAATGTTTGTAGACTACCCAGGCGAAACATGAGGAGTTGTTCCTCAAGTTTGTTTTAAGTTCTCTGCTGCCAGGGTGAGGTTAAATGTGTGATAATATACTATTGTTTCCACTTGTCTTAAATTTTATTCCTGTACTTTACGAATAAAGAAAGGGAAAATGAAGTACAAGCCTTTTGTTGAAAGGGACAATAAGATTTAAGATTAACGCTGCCTACAAATTAAAAGGAGCCAGCAGTATTAGTCACCAGAAACCTAACCTCTACCAGTTAGCACCAATTCACAGTGAAGATCAAGTGGCTCCCAGTCCTTAATTTGGAAAATTGTGAACAGGCAACTCAAAAGCAAAAAGATCTTGGGCCCAAATTCATTGCTCTCTGGAAGTGACTACATTGATTGATAGAGTGGTTAAGAAGGCATATAGCATAACTAAGACACTGGGTTCAAAAGTCAGCAAGTTACATTACAGATTTATAAAATTCTAGATAGGCCACATCTAGAATATTGCGCACAGTTCTAATCACCCCATGATAGAAAGGGTACTGCCTAGATTAGAGGGTATGTGCTACAAGTTGGATAAACTTGGTTTGTTTTATCTGGTGTAGCAGACTAGGGGAGATATGATAGGGGTTATAAAATTATGAGAGGCATAGATAGAGTAGACACACCATCTTTCTTTTTCTCAGGATTCAAATCTCTAATACCAGAGGGCATGCATTTAAGATGAGGGGGGTTAACTTCAAAGATGTGGGAGGCTAGGATTTTCTCTCACACACACAGACAGAGTGGTGCCGAGAATGTACTGCCTGGGGTGGTGGTAGATAGATACATTCAGGACATTTAGATAAACACATGAATGTGAGAAAAATGGAAGAATATGGACATTGTGCAGGCAGAAGGGATTAGTTTGGATGGCCATTTAAGTACTAATTTATTTGGTTTGGCACAACATTGTGGACCATAGGGCCTGTTTCTAAACTGCACTATTCTGTTCCACAGTAAAAGTCATAAATCCTTGGGGGTGCAGAAAATGGCCCAAAATTCAAAGAACGCTGCATCTCAACACCAAGATACTAGAACTCCAAAATCAGTCCAGGAAAGTTAGCGTTGTTTTCTACTACCTTGGACCAAAAGAAAAATACAGGCAGTCCCCGGGTTACGTACCAGTTCCGTTCCTGAGTCTGTCTTTAAGTCGGATTTGTACGGAAGTCGGAACAAGTACATCCGTTATTATTTAGTGTCAGTTAGTCAAACGTTTGTCTTAGTATATAGTATGTATTTTACCTTTCTATGCATATAAAACACTTAAGAAACGTATGTATTCCAATAATTAAACCACTGCGTTGCTTAGTAATAATTGTAGCTTTCATCGGGGCAGCGCATTTCAAATGCTCCATTATTGTCACTTTATCCGTTATCCTTTAAAATCGTTCCGATCGTTGACTGACTGTACCCTATGCTTTTCCAATGACCAATGGCATTTCACCTCTTTCCAAACGCTTTACTATTTCCACTTTATTTTCAATCGCGATCGCTTCCCGTCAATGGAACAGAAACACTGCGGGCTGCGGCTCCTGAGCTTTGCCGGCTCCCGAGGTCCACTGGGTCCTAAGGACCACCGCATTGAGACAGGCTAAATGTGACGAGTGGGGGCTGTGCTGGGTTTGGGTATTTGATCATCCACAATATTCCGCGTGGGAATTTAAACGGGAAGTGGCAGTCCTTTTTTTTTATATAAACGAAGTCGAGTTGTGAGCTCGACCTCAACCCAGCACGGATGGTACGGAGTCACTGGATCGACATCAACCCGGCACTGATCTCACTGCACCACCAGCCAACCGGAACGGGGGGAGGGTCATGGTGAATCTTACTAAGAAAAATTTAAGCCAAATACAAAGTTAAACACTCAACACAGTGTCAACAGCAATGACTTAAAATGGCAGACAGTGTCGCGATCCGACTTAAAATAGCGGATGGCGTTTTCCTTCCTCGGTTCGTAAGTACGAGTTGTCCGTAAGTCGAACGTTTGTAACTCGGGGACTACCTGTAATTACAATAACCATGAAAATGTCCAGTACTGAAGATATTGTATTTCTACAATAGCAAATAGAAAGTGTTATTCAAAATAATATAAAAACTTGAAGAAACCTGAGGAAAAACACCTTGGAGTTTACACTGGTACCTAACATATTACACCACAAAACAATTAACTTTGGAAACACTTTGTCCTCCAGTCTGACCTTAAAGATAGTATACCACTTGAGCATTTTTTAAAAGGCTACTGATCAGGAAATGTGGTGTTTAAGGAATCTGGCACTCCTACTGCAATCAGGTCATGTGGTTTATTATAGAGACAACAATTGAAACAATACACACAAAATGCCTTGGAGAGAAGAGGTGAGCAGTTTATTGCTGAGCTACAGAGCCTAATTGCAGCTTGGCCAGCCCAGTGAATTATGGGCTTTTGCTGGTCCCTGGCAGCAGCTGTCCCATGTGTGGAAAGACTACCCAGATTCTACAATCCTTCTCATCATCTCTCATTGGAAGTTCCTGCTTCCCTCTGTCTTTGCTTTCATAGCTCTTTCCATCCTATAGAATTCTCAAAGGCACAAGCAATTCTGAAGATGCCAGAAATGTTGAACAATATACACAAAATAGTGTTGGAACTCTGAGTCAAGTTGTAGCTGAAGAGGTCACTGATGAAGACTCTCGGACTGAAACCTCAACTGCTTATTGCCATCCACAGATGCTGCTCGACTTGGAAAAATCGGTTATTTGGTGTTAGTCAGTGGAGATGACTGGTGTGGCCACCCAGCTTGAAACTGCACCTGGGCCATGATTGGCAGACCGAGGATCTTGTGGTTGTACTCCTTGTGTTTCAGGATCCTATGATTGCTACACTGCCTCCCCAGAATGGATGTTTCTCTGTGCTATTGAATGTGATCAAAGATAATTCCTCAGCAGCACACACTCAGTAAATCGAGCAGAATCTGTAGATGGCAATAAGCAGTAGAGGGTTCAGTCCAACACCCTTCATCACTGCTCTCTTCAGATACAGCTTGACTCAAGAGTTCCAACACTATTTTGTGTATTGTTCAAGATTTCTGGCATCTGCAGAATCTCTTCCTATGTGCCCCCTTCATAAGCTATTGTTACTTTTTTTTGAAGCTTTAAAGTTCACAGTGGGCTGAATCTTCTGGTACTGATCAGAAGTTTCAGAGGAGCAATTAATTTTGTGCTGTCAGCTTTGACTTTTAAAAAGTTCAAAGTAAATTTCAACATATGTATACAGTAGTGCTAGAAAGTTTGTGAAACCTGTAGAATTTTCTCCCTTTCTGCATAAATGACTTAAAATTGGATCACTTCTTCACGCAAGGTCTAAAACTAGATAAAGAGAACAATTAAAAAAATAACACAATTGTTCATTCATTTATTGAGAAAAATGATCCAATATTACATATATTTGTCAGAAAAAGTACGAACTTCTGAGGTAATACTTTCTACAAAAGCTATTTGGAGTCAGGTGTTCCAATCAATGAGATCAGATTGGAGGTGTGGGATTTAGAGGTGCCCTGCCCTATTAAAAAGACAGTCAAGTTATTGACAGATTCTGCTGTTAAGATCTGTTTATGTGCACCATGCCTTGATCAAAACAACTTTCAGAGGAGCTTAGAAGAATTATAGAGATACATGAAGCTGAAAAAGGCTACAAAAGCTTATAACTAAACAAACAGATGTTCAGCTGTAACAAAATTGTAGAATTACGATTTGGTTAAGAGGAGGGAGCTGGAATGATCATGGATTCAAACAACTGATTTTGGTAATAACACTAGGCTGCTCTTTGGAAGTACAGGTGTCCCCCGCTTTACGAATGTTCACTTTACGCCGCTTCGCTTTTACAAAAGACCTGCATTAGTAACCTGGTTTCGCATTACAAAGAAGATTTTTGCCTTTACAAAATTTTTTCCCATACAAATTAATGGTTCTTCTGAGAATGTGAAAAGGGTAAGGGGTACGTATAGAGGGGGTGGGCAAGGGGTAAGTGTAGCAAAATATGTAGACAGGACAAGAGAGAGGTACGTCATTGGGGAAGTAAGGAGAGGTAGCTAAAATAAGGTGCCAGGCCAGACGTGGAGGCCACAAGGAAAAGGGAACCTGCGACCACAAGACAATGTGCTTGGCAAAGTATTTTGAGGATACCTATTTCAAGTGTTTTGAAGTGCATCAGTATTAATTCCAAGTATTACGCTTTAACCTTTGCTAATTCTGAGTATTTTGCATGCTTAGCTATGCAATAGCCAATCAATTGATGAATTCGAATCACTAACCATATTTGCGAATGTAGTACCCTGCTTTTGGGTATAAGTATGACCTTTGTAAACCAACAAATTGGGAGTTGGCTACCTTACGCCCAAAGTGAATGAATAAAAACCATTTCAGAGGTAATTTTGTGTTTCTGGTGTTTTTCCTCAACTGAGCAGGTAACAGTTACAGGTTGACACTTCGCTTTACACCATTTCAGCTTAAGAAAGGTTTCACAGGAACACTCTACCTTTGTAAAGCAGGGAGGAACACATGTAGCACAACATACTTGTGCAAAATCCTAACTTGCCATTACACAGTCCTTGTTTAATAACAGAGTGTTGCTTATAAAATCCTTAATCCTGGATTCAGGGCCCTGCAACACTAGCCTATTTTTGAAACTTCAGGAAATGGTTGTTCCTCCCCCCCACCCCATTTATTCTGCACACTTGATTAGCTAAAGGTGCTGAGTGATTGGTGAATATTTTTCAGACCAGGCAAGTGGGCTACTGTTGAAGAATAGCAATGTATGTATTTAACTGGTTATTTGCTGTTTGGCAGAAGAATGCTGTGGCCACAGATCCAGGAACTGCACCTGGACCTACACTGATGGACCTTGAGGATCTCGTAGTTGTACTCCTCTTGTTTCTGGATACTACAATTGCTAAACTGCCTCCCCAATCTCCTGAAGTTGCAAAAATAATAGAGTGCAGCAGGCAAGCACGAGGAAATCTGCAGATGCTGGAAATTCAAGCAACACACACAAAATGCTAGTGGAACGCAGCAGGTCAGGCAGCATCTATAGGGAGAAGCGCTGTCGACATTTCAGGCCAAGACCCTTCGTCAGCACTAACTGAAAGGAAAGATAGTAAGAGATTTGAAAGTAGGAGGGAGAGGGAAAAATGCAAAATGATAGAAGACTGGAGGGGGTGGGGTGAAGCTGAGAGCCGGAAAGGTGATTGGCAAAAGGGATACAGAGCTAGAGAAGGGAAAGGATCATGGGATGGGAGGCCTAGGGAGAAAGAAAGGGGAGGGGAGCACCAAAGGGAGATGGAGAACAGGCAGAGTGATGGGCAGAACGAGAGAAAAAAAGGAGGGGGAAAAGCTAAATATATCAGGGATGGGGTAAGAAGGGGAGGAGGGGCATTAACGGAAGTTAGAGAAGTCAATGTTCATGCCATCAGGTTGGAGGCTACCCAGCCGGTATACTAGTTGTTGTTCCTCCAACCTGAGTGTGGCTTCATCTTGACAGATGAAGTGCACACACACACACACACGCACACACATAAATTAGTTGATGTATACTTTGATGCAGTTTGGCTTTGAATTAAATTGCTTACAATATATAGAAGTCATGCATCTCAGTTGTGATGATATTTAACAAGTCAATTTTCTATTCAAACTATGAATGCTTTGTAATACTGCCTGTTCTGTAGAGGACAACCAATTCTTTGTAAGTTTTCTCTGACAAAACAATTGACCTCTATTCCTCAAACTACCGGTATGTCTTCACTTAAAAACTTTAAAGGAGCATTTCTAACTAATGACAAATAAATCAATTGCCAAGATTATACATAGTTTTATATATATACACATACACATATATAGTCCTGAAATGCTAATGAATAAAATGCTTTTCATTCAGACACTGCAAGTGTTATCAAAGCTGGTATTTACTATGTATTCCATAGTCTGAGGTCACATGAAGTAGTACCAGTGAGAACACCTGATTTCCACCCCACCCCTTCCTACCACAAGCCCTTTAACTAAGATACAGGTAGGTCATTCAACAAAGCTTATTCTACTGTCCGGTAGATTTTAATTATCTGAATCGCAACCCATTTACTGGTCTGTACCCCTTAATTGTATTACTTACAAAAATCAATCTCTTGGAACTATTTGTGCATGAAGTTCTAGATGTTGCCAATTTTGACAGAAAAAATGTGCTCCAGCTTTCATCTTAGTTACGATTTTAAGATTGACTTGTTACAGAATCAATTACCAGAAGTTCAGTTTATTTTTACTGCATCTCAATTTAATAAATTCTTGACTGGAACACATAGGAATACAAGTCAATACAATGTGTCCTCATAAAACAATACTTTTATTCCAAACAAGCAATGGTCTTAAGTAATGACACTATAATCACACAAATCAGGTAATGGTCAATTATCGAGTATCCATGCTCATGTCTGTGACTCTATTCGTTCAACTTTTTCCATATCTTGCCTAAAATTTGGTAACCAAACTGAACAGAGTATTCCAGAAGGCATCTGACATTTCAACTCTTCATGGTTGAATAACGCATTCTTTGAGATAGCTTTTGATTAACCTTTTAATAAATACACTTTGTACCTGCACACTAGCTTTTACCAAGTATTCTTAATACCGGCAATATCAGGCAAATACAAACTAAGATAACAGTTTAACAGAATACCATAATTACTAGCATTGCTCAGAACAAGATGATATGGTTCCTTAAAAATGATTGTAACTCTTGAAATTTATACTCGAGATTTCTGCTGCCTTGCTGAAGTGGCTCTTAACCAAAGAATTCAGAGCCAAGTAAGGGTTGTGGGTGTTGATACACTTTAAAAATGAACTCCATTTTCCCTTCTCCAGTCTCTGGAAATTTGACAAATCAATCCTGTAAATTGAGCAAGTCAGCAGGACAAAACAAAGAAAAATCTCAACCAAGTATGATCCTGAAATCCAACACACACATTGCTGCTACTTACTGGATAGATACTCCATGAAAGAACTTTACCTGATTTTCCTTCGCTAACAAAGATGTTAATCACATCTACCATAACCTCAACTCTGACCATATAAATCAGCAAAGACTGAAAATCAAACCGAGGATTTTAGCTTTGAATGAAATTTGCAATAACTGCTGGATAATAATTTACTAATGGAGTAGACAAAATGTTTGTTAATTTCAAGGTCTGTCAATGGATCCAATAGTGCACAAAATCAGTACCAGAATGTTCAGCAGTGACCATTATTTAAACCCATATACCGGTATATTAATGTCTTGTAATACATTGTATGCTGTTGTAAATTTGTTACTTAAATTGCTCCCTTGACTACTCTAGCTATTTCAGTACTGCATCACAAATTGCTTTTTTCACCAAAAAAAAATGGAAGGACTAAACTAGAAATTATAATTCTAGCCTCCATCCCCAAACTCATCCCATAGTCAAGGTGGTCAGAGCAAGTATTTAAAATAACAAACAAAATGCTGGAGGAGCTCAGTAGGTCAGGCAGCATCTACGGAAATAAACAGATAGCCATTTATTCATTTCCGTAGATGCTGCCTGACCTGCTGCATTCCTGCAGCATTTTGTGTGTGTTGCTTTGGATTTCTAGCATCTACAGAACTTCTTGTGTTTAAAATGCCTGTGGTCACAATTTTGCTAGTTTAAGATATCTACCAGAGGTCACGGAGTTAGGCATTCGCCTGAACAAAAATAATAATTAGGTTGATCTTTGTTTTAAACACAAGAAATAAATAATTGCAGCGGGTGTCTTAGCTTATCACAGAAGATTAAGATTTTCACTTTTCCTAATAACCTACACCAAGAATAAAAGCATATTGCTACAAAATGGAGTAAAATGAAGCAGGTACAACTACAGCACATCAAATGATTATCGATTTCCAAAGTTCAAAGTAAATTAATGTACATATGTCACCATTTACCACCCTGACATTCATTTTCTTGTGGCATTCATAGTAAATACAAGAAACACAATAGAATAAAAGATCACACCCAACGACTAACTAATGTGCAAATACAGAATCACAGAATAAATAAATAGGTATCAAGAACATGAAATGAAGAGTCCTTGAAAGTGAGTCCATTGACCATGGGAACAGTTCAGTGTTGGGGTGAGTGAAGTTAACCCCTCAGGTTCAAGAGCCTGATGGTTGAGGGGTAATAACTGTCTGAACCTCGTGGCATGGGTCCTGAGTTTCCTGTACCTTCTTCCTGATGGCAGCAGCGGGAGAAGAGTATGGATAGTGGGAGTCCTTGATGATAGATGCTGGCTTACTGCGACAACCTCCACATAGATACACTCAGTACTGGGGATAGCTTTACCGATGATGGCCTGGGCTGTATCCACTACTTTTTGAAGGCTTTTCCATTCAAGGACATTGGTGTTTCCATACCAAGCCGTGATGCAACTGTTCAATATACTCTCCACCACACATCTATAGAAGATTGTCAAAGCTTTAGACAACATGCCAAATCTTTGTAAACAACTAAGTGGCACTGGAGTTTTTTCTTTGTAATGACACTTGTATGCTGGACCCAGGACAGATCCTCTTAAATATCAAAGCAGTTATAAAAAATGGCAAGACAGCAGCTATACCCATTAGGAGTTTGAAGAGATTTGGTATGTCAACAAATACACTCAAAAACTTCCACAAATGTACCATGGAGAGCATTCTGACAGGTTGCATCACCGTCTGGTATGGGGGGGGGGCTACTGTACAGGACCGAAGGAAGCTGCAGAGGGTTGTAAATTTAGTCAACTCCATCTTGGGTACTAGCGTAAAAACCATCCAGAACATCTTCAAGAAGCGGTGTCTCAGAAAGGCAGCGTCCATTATTAAGGACCTCCAGCACCCAGGGCATTCCCTTTTCTCGCTATTACCATCAGGTAGGATGTACAGAAACCTGAAGGCACATACTCAGTGATTTAGAAACAGCTTCTTCCCCTCCGCTGTCTGATTTCTAAATGGATATTGAACCCTTGTACACACATCTCACTTTTTAAAAATATACAGTATTTGTCTTTTTCATGATTTTTAATCTATTCAATATACACATATTGTAATTGATTTATTTATTTTATTCTGGGTTTTTCTTCTATATTATGTATTGCAATGAATTGTTGCTGCTAAGTTAACATACTTCACGTCACATACCGGTGATAATAAACCTGATTCTGATATAATAATAGAGGATTGTGAAGTTGCTAACTCTCTCCACCTCTCAGCCCCTGATGAACCTGACTCATGAACCTTTGGTTTCCTCCTTCTGAAGACAATAATCAACTGACATTGAGTGAAATGTTATTGTGGCATCACAGCCAGATTTTCAAATTCCCTCCTAAATGCTGATTTATCACCACCTTTCAGCCAATGACAGTGGTGTCATCAGCAACTTGAATATGACATTGGAGCTGTGCTTAGCCACACTATCATAAGTGTAAAGCAAGCAGGGGACTACACACACAGCCTTGTGGAGCACCTGTATTGATGGCCATTGTGGAGACGTTGTTGCCAACCCAAACTGACTGGGGTCTGCAAATGAATCAAGGATCCAGTTACCCAAGGCGGTACTGAGGCCTAGGTCTTGAAGCATATTGATTAGATATTGAGAGGAAAATATAGGGGGAACATCAAAGGTTGTATTTTTTTTTTAATCACAAAGTGGTGGGTGTGTAGCATACCCTGCAGGGGTGATGGTAGTAGAGGCAGATAAATTAGGGATGTTTAAGACATTCTTAAATAGGCACATGGAGGTATTGATCCTAGAGCAGGTTAAAAGTTTGGGCAAAATATCATGGGCTGAAGGGTCTGTGCTGTGCTGTTCTATGTTCTATATTCTAAAAATAGTTTAAGGCCATGGCTGTGACGTCACAATTAGCACTCAGCTAAGCATATGAACTAGGAAGTGTAAGCCATTCAGCAACAGGAATCACACCATTTGATAAAGTGACTAATTTGATTTCATTTTGCCCTCAGGAGCCTTTTACCAACCCCCCCCCCCCCCCACCACAACATGTTATCAAGTACACAGCAAGATCTCAAATTATAATCAGCCATATCATTAGCTTTATAAATGTTGGTTGAAGAATATCATTCACTGTGCTGGGAAACAGTCTTAAGGTATTCAATTATAACCGAAGCTTGGCACCATCTGATGATATCTTTTACTGCCCTCAGCATTACTTTATGTTGATGACAAATGGGTTTACATTCTAACAAAACCATTTACCAATATTTAGCCCATGCCTGTCCAATTATCTCCGTTTCAGCTGCAACTACTGCCCACGGATAAAGATTGCAGATTCCTGCCCTGCACCAAAAATGAAGACAACAACCTCGGCTGACACCCTCAATGAAACACTGATGGACAATTGCACATTTCGATTTTATGATAAACTGAGCTATTTAAGTTGCCCTCTTAAGTGACCCCTGAAAGGTTATGCAGTCCTACAATAATGTAACAAACTCCATGCCAACAATCAAGTACCCATTTGCATGAAACCTGAGCTGATCCGATTCAATTCCTCTATTCCTATCAAATTCCCCGGACTTTAGCACGCACCCACACACTTTGGGAAATTTACAGTGACCACCTGTGGGATGTGGAAGGAAATCCATGCAGTGAAACTTGCAAACTCTGCACAGACAGAACCAAATATCGTGATGAAACCGAGCAGAAAGGCAACAGCTCTACTGTCTGTGCCACTCTAAATTACTTCATTCTACTGAAAAAGCATAAAGAATTCTTAATAGTATTAGGTGACAGCCACTTGGCTCTTCAAACTTAAAATCATAGCTATTACAATCTCAGTGGCACTAGCAGATACTTTGTTAGCCTTAAAAATCAAGAAATCTTTCACTCTGTTATGCATAACTTAAACCAGAGTCTCCATGGCCCTCTGGAGTAAAGAATTCAAAAGATTCGCGTCCGTTGCCTGAAGAAATTCCTTCCATTCTCAGTTCTAAATGGCATACTCCAGATTCTGAGACAATGACTACCCCAGCAAGGGGAAACATCCTCCCTGACAGCAATAAATTGGAATTTCAATGAGATTCTTTCTCATCCTCTCAAACTCTGGTCTACTATGCTCAATTACTTTTTGCAGCATTCCAGAAATGAAACAAGTGAATTTTTACTGCATCAGCTCTAAAGCTGTCTTTTTTAAAAAAAAATCAAGACCAAAAACTACACACTATACCAGATGCCATCGCACCTACATCTTACGTAATTGCTGTAACACACCTTCATTTCTGTACTCTAAACCTCTTGCAACAAAACCCAACATTTACCTTCCTGTTTGCTTGCTGCACCTACATACAGCAGATTCTGGTTAATTGGGCCATTAGTTAACCAGGGTGGACACTTATTTAGGACAAGTCAAAGAACAAAAACTAATCAAGAAAATAGCTGGGATTCCCTTTGTTTGTTTGGGACACTATGCCATTTAACTGGGCCAATAGACTGTTGCCAAACACTTTCCAGCTAGCGTCACTAGTCATCCATTTAGGCCGATGGACACCAATTTTAAAATGATTTTTGATAATTTTATTTTTATTTTGACTTTTTGGAAAAAATCAGATCTTTTAAAGATTAATTACATAAATACAGTGCTGTGCACCCTAGTTGCATATATGTGTCTAAGACTTTTGCACAGTACTGTAGTAATTTTATGTATTGCACTATACTGTTGCCACAAAAAACAAATTTCATGACACACAAGTGATGATAAACCTGATTCCGATATGGGTTCTATTATGGACTTAAGAGTGGGAGGGGGCAGGGAGAGGGGAATCATGGTTGGGAAAAGGGGAATGGAGAGGTTAAGGCACCAGAAAGATATTCTGCAATGATCAATAAAACTAATTTGCATACCCATCACCCTCGCCACCTGTCCCATACCCCTCCTGTGGCTATACCCAACATGCTATTCTCCTGCTAGGTTTACAAACTTGTTCTCCACTCCAATATTGACAAACACAGTACTATGCAGAAGTTTTCAGCACACTAGTGATATACATATGCTTAAGACTTTTGCACAGTATTATATATTTAAATACATAATTTGTTAGCCAGCTTATACCTTTTTAATTATTGCCATTAAACATCAGCTAATTTGGGCAATCTTTTAATTGGGCCAAAATGTACTGGGCCCGATGAGTCCCAATTAACTAGAATATATTGTCTTGGCTTTCAGTGACTTGTGTTCTTTAATGTTTCATGCACGAACCTTCACAAGTGTCCATTTTATTATTGCACCCGCCATACTCTTGTCTATTCATTCAGTTCCTCTCTTTACATCTCCTACCTTTACTACCTGTTTTATAGCATCGACAAACCTGGAAATATGGCATTTAGTCTATTCAGCCAAATCATCAATATACATTGTGAATAGCCAAGGCCTAAGCAGCAACCCTTGCATTATCTAATTAGTCACAGCTTGCCAACCAGAGAAACCACTGCCTTACTCACTCCTCCCCCAACATTTAACCCCCTCAATGATCGATACTACCAATCGTAGGTCAAAAAATTCGACAGGCCCTCTTCCATTACTCTCATCACAAAGGAGGTACAGGAGCTTTAAGACATACACTCAATGTTTCAGGAACAGCTTCTTCTCCGCCAATGGACAAATGGACTTCTAAATGGACAATGAACCAACCCACAAACACTACTTCACTATTTTTGGCTCGCTTTTGTACTACTTAATTATGTATTATACTTTTTTTAAAAAAAATGTATTGCACTCTACCACTTCTGCAAAACAGGGTATTTTCCCATTTGCCAGTGATATTAAACCAAATTCTGAATTTAGTAGAATCAATCTTGACACCCACTCAACCCAACTCGGCACCTTGATTACTACCTGGGTCTCAGTGATCGCCATGAAAGTTACAGTATACTCATGGCCAATCGTGTCAATTTTTAATCACTTTTCTACTTGACAATCTTGACAAGACTAGCCACAACAAACCCCATGCTCCAGCCTCCTCTACCCCACACCCTCCTGAAACTAAACTCCCCACTCCCTCCTGTGCCCCAGCCGCAACACCCCCCAACTCCCTCCTGAGCCCCAGCAGTAACACCCCCCACTCCCTCCTGTGCCCCAGCAGTAACACCCCCCACTCCCTCCTGTGCCCCAGCCGCAACACCCCAATTCCCACCTGTCCCCTAAATAACAAACTTTCTATACCCCACCCACCCCATCCCCTCCTGAACACCGCTCATCCATTGCCGCCTCCAATACCCAGCCGCACCCCCAGTGCTCCTGAACACACTCCGAAGCCAAACAGAGCAACAACCTGAACCCCCCTCCAGTGCTCGCTACGCGTTACCACAGCCACTCTTCATCCCGACCGGCCGTGCCGAGGCTCCGGACGAACCTCAGCCCCCTCCAAGCAGTTACGGGGACTTCATATCCCAAGGCAAATCCTTCTTCTCGCTCTTACCCTTTGTAATAGGCTTTCATGCGGACCTGGTGGTGAGCGTCGGCCGGGCACGACATAACGCTCTCCCTGCTAGTGGGCATCTCCGCGGCCGGCGCCCGCCCGCCCGGTCAACGGACAAAACGCTGCGTGCGCACCCACCTCCGCCCCGCCCCATACCCCCACCCGCTGGGCATCTGGGAATTGGAGGGAGAGAACTTCACAACACTTCCTATCAACCAAAACACACTCTGCAGAGTACTACCAGAACTTGTCCCAGTTGAAATGAGTTCGCAGAGATATACCACTTTACCGTAGGTTTTTCGGTCAATGCTAACTGCAATTATCTAATAGACCGAAACCAGCATGTCTCTCCACCTACTTTTAGACAGGATGGACGGGTCGCATTCCCGATCCGACGTTAAATACATACCGCGTATGAGCGCGTGCGCAAAGCGCGGGGAAATCTGGGATTTGTAGTCTGACCTTGTTAAGCATTCAGGTGTACTGTATTGGAATGAGTGGCTCTGATGATTCATATACGGTACCTCCATTAGGTTTTTCTTCTTTTAACAGGGAAGGATTCTACGAGATTTTATTTTACAAGCGTACTTCCAACCCATTTTTAGTTTATTTTCTACGCGAAAAGCTCTGGGAATTTTCTTAAAACAGTAAATAAAAATGTATTACAAATGCAAATAGTGTTGTTGCGAAATTACGTGTTCCAGCTGTCCGTACTTCCTTGTAGAGCTTTAAAACAAATACGAAACTACACAAGGAAGTTTTATTGCAAAACTGGAGGGAATGATTCGAAGGTTAATTTTATCCCTTGCATTTAAATCACCAGTTTAATTTTGTATTATGTGCATACGAGGAAGTGATTTCTAAGATTCCATCAACATCACATTACTTTGTCGAGTGTATGGTATCTTCTACACAGTTCTTTCCACCCTTCCCCACTCTAGTTCCAATTACCGACACCTACCCACCTGAATTTCTTCTCCCTTTGCCAGTCTTTCCCCACCAAGCTCCACTTATCACCTCCCAGCCTCTATCTTTTCCTTCGCTTGGCACCAATCACCCATATAAAGACTAAAGTCCCACCCATCCCCACCTGCCCATCACCTCCTCTTTAATTCACCATCCTCTCTTGTCAGATTCCTTCTCCTTCACCCCTTTATGTTTCCACCTAACCTCTCTCAGCTTCTTACTTCATCTCCCCCCCCCCCCCAACTCCACCACTAACCTGCCTTCCCCCACCATCTGGTCTCACTCAACACCTGCCATCTTATAATCCTTTTCCCTCAGTGAGACCAACATAGATTGGGGGACCTGAGCTCCTTCCGCAACAGGCAATATTTCCCAGTGGGCAGCCATTTTAATTCCACCCACCATTCTCATTCTGACAAGTTAAAACCACTGATTATAACAAACTTCTATTTCTTCTAACAACCTGCTGCTCTCTTTACAAATTTGTTCCTCTGAATCCCTAGGACTGCTGGGTGGTCTGTAGTGTAGCCCCATTAACATGATCATATATTTCTCAGTTCCACCTATAACGCCCCACAGTCAAATTCTCCTGTCTATCCTGATGGAGCACTGCCATAACTTTGTTCCTGTCTAATGATGCCACCCTTCCACCTCTAATCCCTCAAACTCTGCCACATCTAAAACAATGGAACCCTGGAATATTGAACTGCCAGAGGATGTGCTGGAGCTTTAGAAAAGCATCAAGTTGGATAAGTCACCAAAACCAGATGGGATGTACTCCAGACTCCTAGGAAGTGAGGGAGGGGATTGCTGAGCCTCTGGCGATGATCTTTGCATCATCAATGAGGACAGGAGAGGTTCTGGAGGATTGGAGGGTTGCAGATGTTGTTCCCTTATTCAAGAAAGGGAGTAGGGATAGCCCGGGAAATTATAGACCAGTGAGTCTTACTTCAGTGGTTGGTAAATTGATGGAGAAGATCATGAGAGGTGGGATTTATAAACATTTGGAGAGGCATAATATGATTAGGAATAGTCAGCATGACTTTGTCTAAAGCAGGCTGTGCCTTATGAGCCAGATTGAATTTTTTGAGAATGTGACTAAACATATTGATGAAGGTAGAGCTGTAGGTGTAGTGTATATGGATTTTAGCAAGGCATTTGATAAAGTTCCCCATGCAAGGCTTACTTAGAAAGTAAGGAGGCATGGGATCCAAGGGGATATTGCTTTGTGGATCCAGAACTGGCTTGCCTACAGAAGGCAAAGAGTGGTTGTAAACAGGTCATATTCTGTATGAAGGCCAGTGACCACTGGTGTGTCTCAGGGATCTGTTCTGGGACCATTATTCTTTGTGATTTTTATAAATGACCTGGAAGAGGAAGCGGAGGGATGTATTAGTAAGTTTGCTGGTGACACAAAGGTTGGGGGTGTTGTGGATAGTGTAGAGAGCTGTCAGAGGTTGCAGCGGGACATTGATAGGATGCAAAACTGGGCTGAGAAGTGGTAGATGGAGTTCAACCCTGATGAGTGTGAGGTGGTTCATTTTGGTAGGTCAAATATGATGGCAGAACATAGTATTAATGGTAAGACTCTTGGCAGTGTGGACGATCGGAGGAACCTTGGGGTCCGAGTCCATAAGACACTCAAAGCAGCTCCGCAGGTTGACTCTGTGGTTAAGAAGGTATACGGTGCACTGGCCTTCATCAATTGTGGGACTAAGTTCAAGAGCCGAGAGGTAATGTTGCAGTTATATAGGACCTTGGTCAGACCCCACTTGGAGAACTGTGCTTAATTCTGGTTGCCTCATTACAGGAAGGACGTGGAAAGCATAGAAAAGATGCAGAGGAGATTTACAAGGATATTGCCTGGACTGGGGAGCATGCCTTATGAGAATAGGTTGAGTGAACTCGGCTTTTCTCCTTGGAGCGATGGAGGATGAGAAGTGACCTGATAGAGGTGTAAAAGATAATGAGGCATTTATTGTGTAGATAGTCAGGAGCTTCTTCCTAGGGCTGAAATGGCTAGCATGAGACGGCAACACACACAAAATGCTGGTGGAACGCAGCAGGCCAGGCAGCATCTATAAGGAGAAGCGCTGTTGACGTTTCGGGCCGAGACCCTTCATCAGGACTAACTGAAAGGAAAGGTAGTAAGAGATTTGAAAGTAGGAGGAGGAGGGGAAAATGCGAAATGATAGGAGAAGACCGGAGGGGGTGGGGTGAAGCTGAGAGCCGGACAGGTGATTGGCAAAAGGGATACAGAGCTAGAGAAGGGAAAGGATCATGGGACGGGAGGCCTAGGGAGAAAGAAAGGGGGAGGGGAGCACCAGAGGGAGATGGAGAACAGGCAGAGTGATGAGCAGAGAGAGAGAAAAAAACTAAATATATCAGGGATGGGGTAAGAAGGGGAGGAAGGGCATTAACGGAAGTTAGAGAAGTCAATGTTCATACCATCAGGTTGGAGGCTACCCAACCGGTATATAAGGTGTTGTTCCTCCAACCTGAGTGTGGCTTCTTCTTGACAGTAGAGGAGGCCATGGATAGACATATCAGAATGGGAATGGGACGTGGAATTAAAATGTGTGGCCACTGGGAGAGGGCATATTTTTAAGGTGCTTGGAAGCAGGTACAGAGGAGATGTCAGGGGTAAATTTATTACGCAGAGAGTGATGAGTGCGTGGAATGGGCTGCTAGCGGCAGTGGTGGAGGCGGATACAATAGGGTCTTTTAAGAGACTCCTGGATAGGTATGTGGAGCTTAGAAAAATAGAGAGCTATGGGTAACCTTACGTAGTTCTAAGGTAAGGACATGTTCGGCACAGCTTTGTGGGCTGAAGGGCTGTATTGTGCTGTAGGTTTTCCATGTTTCTTTGTTCTATGTTTCATTTGATCACTGACTCTGTCTGAGGCTTACCAACATCTATCTCCACAATCTCTCCACTAACTGTTCTGGCACTCTGGTTCCCACACACCCCTGCAACTCTAATTTAAACCCCACTGTGCAGTATTTACAGACCTTCCTATTAGGATATTAGTCCCCCTCCAGTTCAGATGCAAACTGTCCCTTCTGTACAGATCCCATCTTCCCTGAAAGAAAACCAAAAATCTTAAGTCCTACCTCCTACATCAGCTCCTTAGCCATGTATTAAACTGTA
Source organism: Hemitrygon akajei (assembly GCF_048418815.1). NCBI lineage: Eukaryota > Metazoa > Chordata > Chondrichthyes > Myliobatiformes > Dasyatidae > Hemitrygon > Hemitrygon akajei. The sequence goes on from NC_133126.1 coordinate 194,517,327, forward strand.
TAATATTCCTACTTCTTGCCTCACTAGCATGTGGCATGGGCAACAATCCTGGGATCACAATCCTGGATGTCCTGCCCTTTAACTTAGAGCCTAACTCCCTGAACTCTATGCAGAACCTCGTCACTTGTCCTACCCATATCATTGGTACCTACATGGACCATGACCTCTGACTGTTCATCCTCCCACTTAAGAATGCTGAGGACTCAATGTGAGATGTCCCAGCCTTGGCAGCCGGGTGGCAACATACCATACGGGAATCTCATTCTTGACCACAGAACCTCCTATCCAGTCCCCTTCATAACAAATCCCCCATCTCCACAACGGGCCTCTTCTCCCCACTTTCTTTCTGAGTCACAGACCCAGATTCAGTGCCAAAGACCCGACCACCGTCTCTTTCCTCTGTCAGGTCAACCCTCCCCCCACCCCCAACAGTATCCAAAGTGATACCTGTTGTTGAGGGGTATGCCATAGGGGTACTCTGCACTGGCTCCTTCACCCCTTTCTCCTTCCTGACTGTCACCCTATTTTCTGTGTCCTGAACCTTGGGTGTAATTACCTCTCTATACGTCCTATCTATCGCCCCTTCAACCTCCTGAATGATCCAGAGTTCATCCAGTTATGGCTTCAACTCCTTAACAGTTTGTTAGAAGCTGCAGCTGGGTGCACTTCCAGCAGTTGTAGTCATCAGGGAGGTCTCCCTGCCTTTCCAAATCCCACAAGAGGAGCATTCCAATATCATGCCTGGTATCTCTACTGTCCTAGCTGAGCAGTAATAAAGAGGTGAGGGGAAAACAAACTTAACCTAGAGCTTTTTTTTTTGCTTTCTCTGACTGAAGCCTTGAAGAGCTAAAGCCTCTCTGACCCTGTCTACTCAGACAACAGCCACTGCACATGCCCCTGCTTTCCTTTAATTTCAATCAATTTCAAACGTGGATTGTTCTCTGGTCAAAGCTCTATCACTCTGCCGCGACCCATTGCTACCTTTTTTTTACTTGGGCAGTGGACCTGAGTGAAATTCCCTCATCTCAAACTTTCAATGTCTGGATTAGTCACTGGTCTTGTATGATAAGGTGGACTCCTGACCTCACAATTTAGCTCATTATGATCTTCCACTTCATCGTTTACCGACACTGCACATTTTTGGTAGCTTATTTCACTGTGTTATGATTTGAGCTGTGTAAACAGAAAACAAGAGAAGTTTTTCACAACACATACAAAATGCTGGTGGAACACAGCAGGCCAGGCAGCATCTATAAGGAGAAGCACTGTCGACGTTTCGGGCTGAGACCCTTCGTCAGGACTAATTGAAAGGAGAGATACTAAGAGATTTGAAAGTAGTGGGGGGAGGGGGAAATGCAAAATGATAGGAGAAGAATGGAAGGGGTGGGATGAAGCTAAGAGCTGGAAAGGTGATTGGCAAAAGTGATACAGAGGTGGAGAAGGGACAGGATCATGAGACGGAAGGCCTCAGGAGAAAGAAAGGAGGAATGGGGGGAGCACCAGAGTTTTTCACTGTATCTTGGTACATGTGGCAATAATAATCCAATACCAATACCATTAATCAAGGAGAACAATTGAAAGATGTTCTCGAACCCCACCCACCCCTTCCTCTTGGAAAAAGTTGCAACACTTCCACTGATTCCTGGGAGTCCCACACTCAACGTGCAGAAGGTGCAGCAGTCATCTTGGGACTGGGAGGCCTAAATCCATACGTCAGGAGGGCATAGCAGCCCAACAGAAAGAGTTTGCAAACTTTCAAAATACTCATCCACACGATCCACTGAGCATCTGCTGCCCCACCTGTGTGAAACCCTTCAGGCCCACTATGGCCTCATTACCAACTGAACTGGGTCCTCGTCGATCTGAAGGGACTACACAAGCATTTGGTTGTGGACTTCAGGAAGGGGAATTTGGGAGAACTCACACTGGTCCTCTTTGACGGATCTGCAATAAGAAGGGTGAGCAGTTTCAAGTTCCTGGAGGTCAACATCTCAGAGTTGCTGCCACATGAATGGCTGTTTAAATTTGATATTTGCATTAACGAACTGGTGTACAGATGTACCTAATAAAGGGGCCACTGAGTGTACGTCAGGGATAATAAATCTGTTTCTGAAGAAGATGATGTGTATAAAATATAAAATTACTATTAAAGCCAAATTTTTCAACGTCATTTTTCACCACTGCCATAACCAAGAATCCTAATAGTGAGAAGAAATACAAGTGTTTCTGAGAGCTCTTCTTTGCTTGTAACATCATGTTTTTCTCAGTGAGCATCACATACCATTGTGTCTGGTAATCTTGATATTTATACCTTTAACAGCCCTGTTGTTTCTGCAGGGTGTGGCACAGGAGGTGTTTCCTGGATTACAGGGACGAGTATTTTGAGAGGTTGCAAGCTCCTGCCGTTCGGCTGCTATGCCCTCCTGTTGTATGTATTTGGGCCTCCAAGTCCCAAGCTGACCGTACCTTCTAATGTTTGAGTGTGGGATTCCCTGGAATCAGTGAAGGTGTTGCAATTTTTCCAAGAGGGTGGGGGTTCAAGAACGTCCTTCAATTGTTCTCTGTGATCTATGGTATTGGTATTTGTTTATTATTGTCACATATATCAAGATAAAGATTTGTCTTGTTTACCTTCTGTACCCTAATAAAATGGCTACTGGTCTTCTACTGCTGTAGCCCATCTACTTCAAAGGTTGACCTGTTTTTTAATTCAGAGATAATCTCCCGCACACCACTGTTGTAATGTGTGGTTATTTGAGTTATCATCGGCTTCCTATCAGCTTGAACCAATTAGGACATTCTCCTCTGATCTTTCTCATTAACCAGCAAACACGAGGAAATCTGCAGATGCTGGAAATTCAAACAACAACACACACAAAATGCTGGTGGAACACAGCAGACCAGGCAGCATCTATAAGGAGAAGCACTGACGACGTTTCGGGCCGAGACCCTACATCAGGATGAAGGGTCTCGGCCCAAAACGTCAACAGTGCTTCTCCTTATAGATGCTGCCTGGCCTGCTGTGTTCTACCAGCATTTTGTGTGTGTTGTTGTTTCTCATTAACCGGGTGTTTTAGTCTACAGAAACGATACTCACTGGATGTTTTTTGTTTATCACACCATTCTCTGTAAACTCTAGAGACTGTTGTGTTTGAAAGTCCAAGGAGATCAGCAGCTTCTGAGATACTCAAATGACCCCATCTGGCACCAACAATAATTCCATCGTCCAAGTCACTTAAATCCCATTTCTTCATCATTTTGATGTTTGGTCTGATTATTTTCATTAATGATAGGTGTACAGATGTACTCAATAAAGTTGTCAACAAATATATACATAAGAGAAGATTGCAAGAGAAAGACTCTGCAAAACAAGACATTGGTGGAAAAGAAACTCATAGACAAGCCCCTCCCCCCCAAATATCCAAGCATTTTCAACCATTAGGCAAGATGTACAGGAGCCTTAGATCCTACACCACCAGGCTGAGGAACAGCTATACCCTTAAACTATCAGGCTCCTGAGCCAGTGTAGATAATTCTGCTCACCTCAACATTGAACTGATTCCACAACCTCTGGACTGACTTTTAAGGACTCTGCAACTCATGTTCTCAGTATCTTTAGTTACGTATTTATTATTTGCACAGTTGTCTCCTTTTGCACTTTAGTTACTGTATTTATCAGTCTTTGTACGTAGTTTTTTATTGATTCTGTAATATTTATTTGTTCTACTGCGAAGAAAAAGTGTATAGTGACAATTCAGAGAAAAACATCCATGCCATCTGTACAGATCAATTCATTGCAACGGTGTATTGAGGTAGTACAATCATAAATGATAGATAGATAGATACTTTATTCATCCCCATGGGGAAATTCAACTTTTTTTTTCCAATGTCCCATACACTTGTTGTAGCAAAACTAATTACATACAATACTTAACTCAGTAAAAAAATATGATATGCATCTAAATCACTATCTCAAAAAGCATTAATAATAGCTTTAAAAAGTTCTTAAGTCCTGGCGGTTGAATTGTAAAGCCTAATGGCATTGGGGAGTATTGACCTCTTCATCCTGTCTGAGGAGCATTGCATCGATAGTAACCTGTCACTGAAACTGCTTCTCTGTCTCTGGATGGTGCTATGTAGAGGATGTTCAGAGTTTTCCATAATTGACCGTAGCCTACTCAGCGCCCTTCGCTCAGCTACCGATGTTAAACTCTCCAGTACTTTGCCCACGACAGAGCCCGCCTTCCTTACCAGCTTATTAAGACGTGAGGTGTCCCTCTTCTTAATGCTTCCTCCCCAACACGCCACCACAAAGAAGAGGGCGCTCTCCACAACTGACCTATAGAACATCTTCAGCATCTCACTACAGACATTGAATGACGTCAACCTTCTAAGGAAGTACAGTCGACTCTGTGCCTTCCTGCACAAGGCATCTGTGTTGGCAGTCCAGTCTAGCTTCTCGTCTAACTGTACTCCCAGATACTTGTAGGTCTTAACCTGCTCCACACATTCTCCATTAATGATCACTGGCTCCATATGAGGCCTAGATCTCCTAAAGTCCACCACCATCTCCTTGGTCTTGGTGATATTGAGACGCAGGTAGTTTGAGTTGCACCATATCACAAAGTCCTGTATCAGTTTCCTATACTCCTCCTCCTGTCCATTCCTGACACACCCCACTATGGCCGTGTCATCAGCGAACTTCTGCACATGGCAGGACTCCGAGTTATATTGGAAGTCTGATGTGTACAGGGTGAACAGGACCGGAGAGAGTACGGTTGTTACAGTCGTAGAGAAAAAACATAAGACCATAAGACATAAGAACAGAATTAGGCCATCTGGCCCATCGAGTCTGCTCCGGCATTCAATCATGGCTGATCCTTATTCTCTGTCTCCTCCTCAACCCCATTTCCCAGACTTCTCCCAGTAACCTTTGATGCCATGTCCAATCAAGAAACTATCAATTTCTGCCTTTAATACACCCAATGACCTGGCCTCCACATCTGCATGTGGCAACAAATTCCACAAATTCACCACCCTTTGACTAAAGAAATTTCTCCGTATCTCTGTTTTGAAAGAGCGTCCCTCTATCCTGAGGCTATGCCCTCTTGTACTAGACTCTCCCACCATGGGAAACATCCTTTCCACATCTACTCTGTCTAGGCCTTTCAACATTTGAAAACTTTCAATGAGATACACCCTCATACTTCTGAATTCCAGCGAGTACAGACCCAGAGCCATCAAATGTTCCTCATATGATAACCATTTCATTCCTGGAATCATCCATGTGAACCTCCTCTGGACCCTCTCCAGAGGTGCAACGTAGGTAGACAGTAAGGTGCAAGGTGACATTGAGGTACATTCTGAGGACAAGATTTTTGTGAAAAGAACATACTTGGGCAATTTTATGCATTGTCCCTTCTGTAAGTGTATCTCGTGCAGAAACATGGCTATTTCAGGATCACAAGTCTTCAGTAATGGTCAGAATGTTGCCTGGTCTTTGATCTTTGCTAAATATAGTGCTTTCAATCATTTCTAGATATCAAATGAAAAGAATCAAACTGGTTGAAAATTGGCTTTTGTGATATGAGACCTCAAGAAGATTCCAAGAGAGATCATCGACTCAACCCTCCCCACAGAACATCTACCTCTAGAGGTACTTATTATAGAATCACTGTTATAGAGTACTACAGCACAGAAACAGGCCACTTGGCCCATTTAGTCCATGCCCTACTGCTATTGTGCCTAGTGCCAATGACCCGCACCTGGATCATAGCCTTTCATACCTCTTCCACCAGTATACTTATCCATACTGCTCTTAAGTATGGCAATTGAATATGCAACTACCACTTCCACAGGCAGTTCATTCCACACTCGCTCTATCCACTGAGTGAAGAAGTTTCCCATTAAATATTTCACCTTTCACCTCTAGTTCTAGTTTCATGCAATCCCAATGGAAGAAATCCCCTTGCATTTACCCTATCTTTACCCCTCATAATTTGTACAGCTCTGTCAAAGCTCCCTTAGTCTCCTATGTTCCATGGAATAAAATCCTAACCTATTCAGCCTTTCCCAAAAATGCTTTGTGTGCAGGTTCTCAAGTCTTAGCATCATCTTTGCAATTTTTCTCTGTACTCTTTCAATCTTATTGATATTGTTCCTGTAGGCAGGTGGTCAGAACTGCACACAATACTCCAAACTTGGTCTCACGAATGACTCAGCAAGGCCTTTGACAAAGTTCTGCATGAGATCTGATCTCGAAGGTTCAGTCGCTAGGCATTCAGGATTGTTTAGTCGATCTTGCCTAAACCTCAAAAGAACTTCATACTCGTATTTAAACAGTGAAGCTAAATCAGAAGAGTTTTGTTTCTCCTGAGAAGAGATTTTTAAAGAAGGGCCTGAAAGAAATCTTTAAAATTACAAAAGTTTCAAGAGACGAGTCAATATAATCCCCTCAAATATAACTTCTTTACTTAAAGAGTGGTAAGAATGCAGACTTCAAATCCCATGGGAATTGGTTACAACAAATTGCACTTAAGGAGGACCTGGATAAGTTTATGAGAGAGAAGGAATAGAGGGCTGCATTTGGGAGGTGAGGAAAGACCAGAGGTCTCAAGAGGAGCATATTTGCTAGCATGGACTGGTTGGGCAAAAGCTGCCACTGTTCAAGGTGCTGTCATCCAAATGTGCACAGGAATTCACCAGAGTGACCAAGGCAAAATCTCAAATTTGAAAGTTCAAAGTGAATTTATTATCAACATATGCATATGTCACCGTACACTACCCTGAGATTCACTTTCCTATGAGCAGTCACAGTAGAACAATGAAATACCTTACAATACCTTACCTTTTCAATCAATGAAAAACTACACACAAAGACTGATAAATAACCAGTGTGTGAAATAAAACAAACTGTGCAATGACAAAAAAACTAATTTAAATAATAAATAGATAGACGGATAAATCGAGCTGAGTCGAGGGCCTCCATCGATCAGAGATGACCATGGATAGATACGTGAGCCTGGGCAGTATGATATGGAGAGTTGTTGCCCATGTAGCAAGCTCCCCCTCTCCACACATCAGATGAACCCAACGGAACGGCAGAGGCTGATACAGTTTGGAACCAGCAGTGTTGCAGGAGTTTCTAGTCAGCATTGAACTCAATGTAGGATTGCCTTGGGGATTTTTCCTCCCAAAGCCTTCCCCATGAGTGGGTATAGCTACAAGGCAGCAGAGGTTTGAGAGCAGCTTTTTCCTTCTTTTATATGAGCTTCCAACCACAACTGATGAGCCCCATCTGCCCTGAATCAACTGGTTTTAAGGCACCAGTAACCCACCTTTGCCCCTTCTCCTGTCAGTAGAAACTGTTCCACTGGATTTAGAAGGTAGGCCACACGTGAATGCAAGAAGCTGGACTTGGTTGTCAGAGGCTATTTGAGGTGCACACCATTGGGAGCATTTAATAGGTAGTGGGAGCTTGACCCCATTCCCATCCCCAGGTATAACAACCTTAAGGAACCAGATAGATAAATAAAGAGAAGTGTCCTGGAAAGTGAGTTCGTAGGTTGTGGACTCAGTTCAGTGTTGAGGTGAGTGAAGTTATCCACTTTGGTTCAGGAGCCTGATGGTTGTGTGGTAATTATTGTTCCTGAACCTGGTGGTGTGGGACCTACAGTAAGGACTAGTTGCTCCTCCAGCATTTTGTATGTATTACTCTGGATTTCCAGCATGTGCAGAATGTCTTGTGTCCAGGGGTTTAGGTTTTTAGTGGCCAAAGATGGAAATGCTGCATCTCTGGGTGGGAAATGCAAAGGGACAGAATTCAAGGAAGTCAGATGCCTGGGAATGGTTTAGGACAGGAGGGAATATGATGTGAAAACATGGAGACATTTGGAAACAAAAGGTGGGAGTTTTAAAACTAAAGTCTCCTTTGACATGAAACCACTATACCTGGTATGTGTTAGAAGCTTGACATCAGAGTTTTGCCAAATTTCAGCTAGTGGGGAATAAAATATAGGGGGAAAATAGACAAAAGAATACGAAAGAAAGGATGGGCCACAAACAGGATAATGAAGATCATAATCTTGTGATTATTCATAATTAAATGAGATTGTTCAAAAGACTTTAAAGATGCATTTCTCTGCATTCCAAACTCTTGTACATAGAAGGTGCCCTTGTAAAGGTAATGCTTTGTAAACTGATAAGAGTCAATCACAAGAATGAGTCAGACATACTTTGTCAGCAGGGTAGATATGTAAATCAACTCCATAACTGAGAAGTAAAAGACAGCATGTGGGTTTGGAAGCATATTTGAAGTCCTACAAATGGAAATCCTACAAATTCTTATTATGCTTCTACTTCCTCAGGAGTCTGCAGGGATTCAGCATGTCATCAAAAATTTGGTAAACTTCTATAGATGTGTGTTGGAAAGTGTGCTGACCAGTTGCAATACCCCCTGGTATGGAAACACCAATGCCTTTGAATGGAAAATCCTACAAAAGCTTGTGGATTCGGCCCAGTACATCACAGGTAAAACCCTCCCAACCATTATGCACATCTATATGAACCTCTTTTGTAGGAAAGCAGCATCCATCATCAAGATCCTCACCACCCAGGCCATACTTTTTCCTTGCTGTCACCATCAGTTAGAAGGTTCAGTTGCCTCAGGACTCACACTACCAGATTCAGGAACAGTTACTTCTCCTCGACCATAAGATATAGGTGCAAAATTAGGCTATTTATCCTATTGAGTCTGCTCTGCTATTTCGTCATGGCTGATCCAATTTCCTCTCAGTCCCTATCTCCTGCCTTCTCCCCATATCACTTCATGCCCTGACCAATCAAGAATCTGCCTTACATACATAGAGACTTGGCTTCCACAGCTGCCTGTGGCAAAGAATTCCATAGACTCACCACTCTCAGGCTAAACAAATTCTTCCTCATCTCCAAGACAGCGGCTATACTTTTATTAGAAGTTTGAAGAGATTTGGCGTGTCAACAAATACACTCAAAAACTTCTATAGTTGTACCGTGGAGAGCATTCTGACAGGCTCCATCACTGGCTGGTATGGAGGGGCTACTGCACAGGACTGAAAGAAGCTGCAGAAGATTGTAAATCTAGTCAGCTCCATTTTGGGCACTAGCCTATGAAGTACCCAGGACATCTTTAGGGAGTGGTGTCTCAGAAAGGCAGCGTCCATTATGAAAAACCTCCAGCACCCAGGGCACCCATCAGGCAGGAGATACAGAAGCCTGAAGGCACACACTCAGCGATTCAGGGACAGCTTCTTCCCCTCTGCCATCCGATTCCTAAATGAACTTAGAAGCTTTGGACACTACGTCACTTTTTTTAATATACAGTATTTCTGTTTTTTACACATTTTTAATTACCTATTCAATATACGTAATTCATTTACTTGTTTATTTATTATTATGTTTTTTTGTTTCTCTGCTAGAATATGTATTGCATTGAACTGCTGCTGCTAAGCTAACAAATTTCACGTCACATGCTGGAGATAATAAACCTGATTCTGATTCTGATTCTGATTCTAATTCTGATCTAAATATGCCCACAGAAAAGGAATCTCAGGGTTGGATTGGTGATATGCATGTGCTTTGATAATTAAATTTTACCTTGAATTTTGAATTTTTTATTTTCCCTTGAGATTACCACTAGAAGTGGGCAGTTACTACTCACACGCGAGTTTCATTTGAAAACTGGCAGGGTCTTAGATCACAGAAATGTCATGGTAAAATCTGCAGACCAGTACTTCCTGTAGTGATCACTGGATATAGAATTGGCAACTGCAGTTAAATTTTATCTTTGCCATTCCACTGGTACCACAGAGATTAAAGCAGAATGGAGATTAAAATCTGCTGTCGTCCTGTCTAATCAGTAAGTCACTAAACTGCCAATGGGCATAAATTCCTGCCTTCAAGTGTCCTTGTTGCTATTATAAAGTCGTATTTTGTTGATAAACAATCTCTCAAAAATTCCTTGCCAAAGACATCTCAAATTTTTGTACATAACAGGTATTCTTATAGAAGTACAGGTAACCAACACACAATATGAAACAATTGCTGAAAACCTTGGGTTTTTCAGACTTCAGCAATTGTACACTTAGCGGTCACTTTATTAGGTACGCCTATACACCTACACTAATCACATGGCAGCAACTCAATACATAAAAGCATGCAGACATGGTCAAGAGGTTCAGTTGTTGTTCAGACCAAACATTAGAATGGGGAAGAAATGTGATCTAAGTAACTTTGACAGTGGAATAATTGTTAGTGCCGGATGGAGTGCTTTGAATATCTCAGAAACTGCTGATCTCCTTGGATTTTCATGCACAACAATCTCAAAATTTTATAGCAAATGGTGCCAAAAATTTAAAAAAAAATCCAGCAAGCAGTAAGAGAGTGGGTGAAAATGCCTTGAGCTTTCAACAAATGAGAGAGGTCAGAGAAGAATGGCCAGACTGGTTCACACTGACAGGAAAGTGACAGTAACTCAAAACCCATGCGTTACAACAGTGGTGTACAGAATAACATCTTGAATGCCGAACCTTGAAGTGAATGAGCTACAACCACAGAAGGCAATGAACATACAGGAGCTACCTAATAAAATTACCACTGAGTGTATTTTGTGATTGGCAAGATAGATGTGTATATGGAGCTATGGCAGGGGACAGGGGTTCAGATTTCTGGATCATTGGGATCTCTTCTGGGGTGGGGTACAACTTGCACAAAAGGGACGGATTGCACCTGAAGCCAAGGGGGACCAAAATCCTTGTGAGCCAGTTTCCTAGAGCTGTTCAGGAAGGTTTAAACTAATTTGGCAGGGGTATGGAAACTGAAGAGATAGGGCTGCAGATGGGGCAGTTGGTTTAAAAACAGAAGCAGAGTGTAGCGAATTTGCTAGTGAGGACAAGCTGCTAATAGGCCAAAATTGCAATCAATGAGATGAGTTGCAATGTAAAAGGGGGACAAAATCAAAAAAGGCGATGAATGCAGGACTGAAGGTGTTACATTTGAATTTTTGCAGTGTATGAAATAAGGTAGATGAACTTGTAGTACAGTTACAGATTGGCATTACGATGTTGTAGGAATCACTGAATCACAGCTGCAAGAAGATTATAGCAGGGAACTTAATGTCCAAGGATAAACACTGTATTGAAAGGACAGGCATGGAGGCAGAGGGGTTGGGGTGGCTGTGTTGGTAAAAAATGAAATCAAATCATTACAAAGAAGTGATGTAGGATTGGAAGGTGCAGAACCATTATGGGTCAAGCTAAGAAACTGTAAAGATAAAAAGACCCTGATGGGAGCTATATATAAACCTCCAAACAGTAGCAAAGATGTGGTTTACAAATTACAATGGGATATAGAAAATGCATGTCAAAAGGGCAATGTTACGATAGTCATGTGGGATTTCAATATGCAGGTAGAGAATCAGATTGGTGCTGGCTCCCAAGTGGGGGAACTTATGGAAGTCTACAAGATGGCTTTTTAGAGCAGCTCATGTTTGAGCCTACTAAGGGATCAGATATTCTAGATTGGGTGTTATACACTTAGAGAGCTTAAGGTAAAGGAACCCTCGGGACCAGTGATCATAATATGGTTGAATTCACACTGCGGCTTGAGAAGGAGAAACTAAAGTCAGATGTATCAATATTACATCGAGTAAAGGGAATTACAGAGACATGAGAGAGGAGCAGGCCAAAATTGATTGCAAGGGAACCTAGCAGGGATGACGGCAGAGCAGCAATGATTGGAGTTTCTAGGAGCAATTCGAAAGGTGCAAGGTAGATATATCCCAAAGAAGAAGAAGTATTCTAAGGGAAGGATGATGCAACTGTGGCTAACAAAAAAAGTCAAAGCTATTATAAAAGCCAAAGTGAAGGCATATAATAGATCAAAGATTAGCAGGGAGTTAGAGGATTGAGGAGCTTCAACAGAAGGCAACTAAAAAAGGCATAAAGAGAGAAAAGTTGAATACGGAGGTAAGCTAGACAATAATATTAAAGAGGATACCAAAAGTTGCTTCAGGTATATAAAATGTAAAAGAGAGATGAGGATAGATAATGGATTGCTCGAAAATGATACTGGAGAGGTTGTAATGGGGGACAAGGAAATGACGGACAAACTGAATAAGTACTTTGCATTAGTCTTCACGAGCAGTATGTCAGAAGTTTGAGAGTATCGGGGGCAGAAGTGAATGAAGTTGCCATTACAAGGGAGAAGGTACTTGAGAAACCGAAAAGTCTGAAGGTGGATAAGTCACCTGGACTAGATGGTGTACACCCCAGGGTTCTGAAGGAGGTGGCTGAAGTGATTGGGATGGCAAAGAATAAATGAATTCTGGCATGATTCCAAAGGAATGGAAAATTTCAAATGTCATTCCACTTATCCAGAAGGCAGAGAGGCAGATTAAAGGGAGTTGGTTTGACCTCAGTGGTTGGGAAGATGTTGGAGTTGATTGTTAGGGATGTGGTTTCAGGGTACTTGGAAGCATATGTTAAAATAGACCGAGTTCAGCATGGTTTCCTTAAGGGAAAATCTCACCTGACAAATCTGTTGGAATTCTTTGTAGAAATAATAAGCAGGATAGACAAAGGAGAATCACTGGATGTTGTGTACTTGGGATTTTCAGAAGGCATTTGGCAAGATGCCATACATAAGGCTGCTTAACAAATTAAGAGCCCATAGTATTACAGGAAAATTACCAACATGGATAGAGCACTAGCTGATTGGCCGGAGGCAAAGACTGAGAATAAAGGGAGCCTTTTCTGGTTGGCTGCAAATAACCAGTGGTGTTCCACAGGAATCTGCACTGAGACCTCTTCTTTCTATATTTTATGTCAGTTATTTGGATGAATGAATTGATGGCCAAATTGCAGACAATACAAAGATAGGTGGAGGGGCAGGTAGCTTTGAGGAAGCAGAGAGGCTACAGGAGGTCTTAGTCAGATTAGGAGAATGGGCAAAGAGTGACAGATGGAATGGAGTGTTGGGTGGGATATGGCTATGCACTTTGCAGAAGAAAGAAAAGCATGGATTATTTTCTAAATGGAGCAAAATCTGAGTTGTATTGAAAGGATAGGCAGATAGGCAGAGGGGTTGGGGTGGCTGTGTTGGCAAAAAATGAAATCACATCATTACAACGAAGTGGCATAGGATTGGAAGATGCAGAACCATTATGGGTTGAGCTAAGAAATGTGAAAAGATCCTGATAGAAACACAGAAACATAGAAAATAGGTGCAGGAGTAGGCCATTCAGCCCTTCAAGCCTGCACCACCATTCAGTATGATCATGGCTGATCATCCAACTCAGAACCCTGTACCTGCTTTCTCTCCATACCCACTGATCCCTTTAGCCACAAGGGCCATATCTAACTTCTTCTTAAATATAGCCAATGAACCGTCCTCAACTGTTTCCTGTGGCAGAGAATTCCACAGATTCACCACTCTCTGTGTGAAGAAGTTTTTCCTCAGCTTGGTCCTAAAAGGCTTCCCCTTTATCCTTAAACTGTGACCCCTCATTCTGGACTTCCCCAACATCGGAAACAATCTTCCTGCATCTAGCCTGTCCAATCCCTTTAGAATTTTATACATTTCAATAAGATCCCCCCTAGATCTTCTAAATTCTAGTGAGTATAAGCCTAGTCGATCCAGTCTTTCTTCATATGAAAGTCCTGCCATCCGAGGAATCAATCTGGTGAACCTTCTTTGTACTCCCTCTATGGCAAGAATGTCTTTCCTCAGATTAGGGGAACAAAACTGCACACAATACTCTAGGTGCGGTCTCACCAAGGCCTTGTACAACTGCAGTAGAACCTCCCTGCTCCTGTACTCAAATCCTTTTGCTATGAATGCCAACATACCATTTGCCTTTTTCACCACCTGCTGTACCTGCATGCCCACCTTCAATGACTGATGTACAATGACACCCAGGTCTCGTTGCACCTCCCCTTTTCCTAATCGGCCACCGTTCAGATAATAATCTGTTTTCCTGTTCTTGCAACCAAAGTGGATAATTTCACATTTATCCACATTAAATTGCATCTGCCATGAATTTGCCCACTCACCTAACCTATCCAAGTCACCCTGCATCCTCCTCACAGGTAACACCGCCGCCCAGCTTCATGTCATCCGCGAACTTGGAGATGTTGCATTTAATTCCCTTGTCTAAATCATTAATATATATTGTAAACAACTGGGGTCCCAGCACTGAGCCTTGCGGTACCCCACTATTCACTGCCTGCCATTCTGAAAAGGACCTATTTTCTCCCACTCTTTGCTTCCTGTCTGCCAACCAATTCTCTATCCACATCAATACCATACCCCCAATACTGTGTGCTTTAAGTTTGCACACTAATCTGTGTGGGATTATATGGGAGATTAAATGGGAGCTATATCTGAGTTGCAAAGTGATTTGGGACTCCTTGTATAGGATTCCAAAAATTTTAATTTGTAGTTTGTGTTGGTGAGGAAGACAAATGCAATGTTAGCATTCATTTTGAGAAGATTAGAATATCAAAGCGGATGTAATGATAAGTCTTTAAAAGGTGCTGATGATGTCTCATTTGAAGTATTATTAGTAACTTTGCGTCCCTTAGAAAGGATGCGTTGACTTTGGAGAGGATTCAAGGATACTCACAAAAATGATTAACACAATGGCCCTGGGCCTCTATTTACCGGAATTCAGAAGAATGAGGTGGGGATGGTGGGAATCTCATTGAAACCTATTGAATGTTGTAAGATCTCGCTAGGAGTGATTTGGAGGGGATATTTCCTATGGCAGGGGAGTCTAAAATTAGAGGACACAGCCTCAGAATAGAGAACCATCCATTTAAAATGGAGATGAGGAGGAACTTCTTTCACCAGAGTGGTGAATCTGTGGAATTCATTGCCACAGGTGGCTGTGGAGGCCAAGTCATTGTGTATATTTTAGGCAAAGGTTGATAGGTTCTTGATTAGTCAGGGCATGAAGGAATATGGGGAGAAGGCAGGAGACTGGAGCTAAGAGGGAAAATGTATCAGCCATGATGAAATGGCAGAGCAGACTTGATGGGCCAAATGGCATAATTCTGCTCCTATATCTTATGGTCTCATGGTCTTATAAATTCAATAACTGAAAAGTAAAATACATTACTTGTTTTAGAAAACAGAATCAAATATCCATGCTGGAAGATTTGAGAAGATTTAGTAGGTCACCAATGACTCATACAAATTTCTCCAGATGTATGGTGGAGAGCATTCTAATTGGTTGCATCACAGCAATGAAACTGCAAATGCAGAGGATTGCAATAGGCGCCACGTGGTGAACTACATATATCTGTCTGGACATGCCCCTGCTGCTGACTGCTCCTGTGGCTCCTTCCACGGACCGTGGCTCCTCCCACAGACCCCGGTATAAAGGCGATTGGAGGCACAGACCCTTCCTCAGTCTCCAGGATGTTGTGTGATGGTCACTTGCTGCTTGTGCTTTCTTCCAGCCAATAAAATTGATGCACCATCAATAACGCTGAGACGTAAGTTAAGGTAGGCTTTTATTGGCTGGAAGAAAGCACAAGCAGCAAGTGACCACCACACAACATCCTGGAGACTGAGGAAGGGTCTGTGGATGGGTCCCTCATTACGCAGACAAGGCCCGCCCCCTGGTCAAGTCTACCACATTTCCCCTCTCTGCCGAGGCCCGCGCGGCCTTCAGCCGCATTAAAGGGGACATTGCCAAAGCAACCAACAGCGGGGCAAAATCAAAAATGATAAAATTTTGCGGTGGAGAATAGAACTCTCCACCTACAACTATGATATCCTGTACCGGC
This sequence comes from Hemitrygon akajei, assembly GCF_048418815.1. NCBI lineage: Eukaryota > Metazoa > Chordata > Chondrichthyes > Myliobatiformes > Dasyatidae > Hemitrygon > Hemitrygon akajei. Next base: position 194,533,154 of record NC_133126.1, read on the forward strand.
CTGAAAGGCTCAATGAGCCCCCTGATGCCCTATACCGGGAGACGTGTGCCAGCGCGCAGCTCGACCAACTATATGCCCTCCATGCAGATCTTTGCCACCCGTGGGTCACCCGATTTTACCATTTCGTGAAAGCTCGGAACCTGCCTTACTCCCTTGAGGACATCAGGACGATGACCAGGGACTACCAAGTCTGCGCTGAGTGCAAACCGCACTTCTACTGTCCTGAAAAGGCGCAACTTATCAAGGCCACCCGCCCCTTTGAGCGACTGAGTGTTGACTTTGAGGGCCCCCTTCCCTCCACCAACCGCAATGCCTACTTTCTCAACATTATCGACGAGTACTCGCGGTTCCCCTTTGCCATCCCCTTCCCCGACACCACTGCCACGTCCATCATAAAAGCCCTGCACCAGCTCTTCACTCTGTTCGGATACCCCTGCTATAGAGGGTCCTCCTTTATAAGTGATGAGCTGCGCCGGTACCTGCTAGCTAGCGGCATTGCTACTAGTAGGACCATGAGCTAATATCCCCGGGGAAATGGACAGGTGGAGAGGGAGAATGCCACAGTGTGGAAGGCCACACTTTTAGCCCTTAAGTCAAAGGGGTTGCTGGTCTCTTGATGGCAGGAGGAACTCCCCGAGGCACTCCACTCCATCCGCTCTCTGTTATGTACGTCCATCAATGCCACCCCTCACGAGCGCCTCTTTTCTTTTCCCGGGAAGTCTGCCACTGGGACCACCCTACCGGCTTGGCTGATGTCCCCAGGGCCAATGCTGCTCCGGAAACATGCAAGGAGCAATAAATACTCCCCTCTGGTCGAGAGGGTTCACCTACTACATGCGAACCCCCAGTATGCCTACATGGTCTTACCTAATGGGTGGGAGGACACGGTCTCCGTCCGCGACCTGGCGCCCGCAGGAGTAGCAGACCACTACCCCGAACACTCCACGGTAACTATGAACCCTGTACCCGAGGTGACACTGCGCACACCAAGCCCTACACGGACTCCACACGACACTCCTATACCGGGCGCCTCGCACACGCATATACCAGGCGCCTCACACACGCATGAGGGATCACTGATGCCTAGTGGGTTGACACCTCCAGTTAGGCCGGAACCAGCACAACCACCGTCTCCGGTGCAATCACCACCGGCACCTGTGCAATCACAGCGACAGATTCGACCACCTGATAGACTTAATCTGTAAATATACTTGTAAGAAACTTCGCCCCATGGGGATTCTCTTTTAAAACAAAGGGGGGGGGGTGAATGTGGTGAACTACATATACCTGTCTGGACATGCCCCCCCGCTGACTGCTCCTGTGGCTCCTCCCACAGACCCCGGTATAAAGGCGATTGGAGACACAGACCCTTCCTCTGACTCCAGGATGTAGTGTGGTGGTCACTTGCTGCTTGTGCTTTCTTCCAGCCAATAAAAGCCTACCTTAACTCACGTCTCAGAGTTATTGATGGTGCATCACGCCAGGGGTTGTAGACTAGGCCAGATCCATCATGAGTACAACTGTTCCACCATCAAGATCATCTTCAAGAGGTCATCCCTGAAGAAAGTGGCATCCAACAATAGGACCCTCACCATCTAGGAAATGCCTACCACCAGGGCAGAGGCAGACCCACACTCAATGATTTAGGAACAGTTTCTTTCTCTCCACTGTCAGATTTCTGAACAGTCCATGAACATTATCTCATTATTCCTCTTTTTTAGCACTATTTATTTTACAATTTATAGTAATTTTTGACTTTGCACTGTACTGCTACAGCAAAAGAATAAATTTCACATCGTATTTGTCAGTGATAATAATCCTGGTCCTTATTCTTAAAGACAAATAGAACTTGCGGAACAAATATTTTGAAAATAATTCCATAACCATCCATTTATTTTGTTTTTTAAATTTTTACGTAACATGGAACAGGCCTTTCCGGCCTAATGAGCAACCACCTATTTACCCTTAGCCTAATCACAGGACAATTTACAACGACCAGTTAACCTATGAACCAATACATCTTTGGAATGTGGGAGGAAATTGGAATACCTGTAAGAAACACACACAGTCACATGGAGAATGCCCAAATCCTTACAGACAGCACCAGAATTGAACTCTGAACTCTGACACCTCAAACTATTAGCGTCACGTTAACTGCTATGCTACTGTTGTGCCAGCAATTTTGTTAGCTACTGGAGACGGAAGAAGGAAACCAAAAGTACAATTAATTCAAAACCTTTTTAGATTTATTTTTATGTAAATCTTTCAGCTGGGGTTTCATTAGCTGGATGTTAATTTGGTGATCAGCCAGACATTCTTCTGTCAATTGCCTGCAATTTAATTGAGGATTAGCATCTTGCTCATTGTTTGATTCAGTAACATCTATCTTAAATTAGAAAAATGTCGATACATAACTAGGCAAGAACGTGAGGTATTCACTTTGCAGCAGGGAGGTATGTAATAGTTTACAGGATAACTTATCTTAGACTCTTGCTAACTTCCATTCAAACAAGGCGTCCTGCCAGGCCCAGTTAAAAATCCTAATAGAGATGCAATAATTTTATTGCTCATGTTTTTGAATGCAGTTTTTTGATGGAAAAAGAATGGAGGAGATTGGAAACAAAAGGTTCAGACATGAAACAGGCACCAACTGTAGGGCAAGGAGCTCTTTGTGGGAGTGATGCTTTCAAAACTCACCACCTAATTTGCCATTCTCCATCCCCCAGTCCCTATCCTGACTTTGCACAGGCATTTCACAACAGGAGTTAATCTGGGAGTTGCTGCCTGTTGCAGTCTCTCTGCTAAACCAAATCTCTGAAGGCAAGAGTAATCTATTTTGTGTTGTAGCATCAAGTTACTTCAATAAGATTCAATGCTTAGCTTTGCAAAGAATAAAATGCGTCACTGATTCGAATGGATGTCTTAAAACTTGATTCAAATTAATCTCAGCATAGTATATGGTGATTTATCTGAACTTTGATAGTAACTTTACATTCAATTTTAAACTTTGAAAAGATTCTGAAAGTAGAATCTGAATCAGAATCAGGTTTATTATTACTGACATATGTTGTGAAATATGTTGTTTTATGGCAGCAGTATAGTGCAATGCCTAAAATTATTTTAACTTACAATAAGAAATACATTTAAAAAATGAAATAGTAGCAAAATAGTGCGGTAGTGCTCAGGGGTTCATGCACTGCTCAGAAGTCAGACAGTAGAGAAGAAGAAGCTGTTCCTAAAATGTCAAGTGTGGGTCTTCCTCGCTGGTGGTAGCAATGAGAAGAAGGCATGCGCTGGATGGCAAATGTCCTTAATGATGTATGCCGCCTTCTGGGGGTAATGCCTTTTATAGTGTCCACGATGGAACTAGCTGAGTTTACAACCCTCAGCAGCTTTTTCTAATGCTGTGGATTGTCACCTTCATACCAGACAGTGATGCAATCAATCAGAATGCTTTCCACAGTATATCTGTAGAAATTTGCTGGAATCTTTGGTGAATAGACTAAATCTCCTAATGTAGTATAGTCACTGGTGCCTTCCTCATGATTGCATCATTATCTTAGATCCAGGATAGGTCCAATGAGATGCTAATGTCCAGGAACTTGAAGTTGCTCTTCCTTCCCACTGCTGACCCCTCCATTAGGAATGGTGTGTGTTTTCTCAGTTTTCCCTTCCTGAGTTCCACAATCACTTCCTTGGTCTTATGGATATTCAGTGTAACGTTGTTGTTACAACACCATTCAGCCAGCTGATCTATCTCATTCCTGTACAGCCCTCGTTACCATCGGATAAAAATCGAGAAGATATTTTAGGTGGTTAAATATTAACTAATATTTTAGTTAATAGTTCATTGCCACTTGTAAATAGTTACTTTAGTTAATAGTTAATTGCCAAAAAATGCCTTCTCCAGCTGTTTGACATTCATTTAGCCCACACACAATAAAAGTTATTTGCACACAGTAAAATTATCTTACCAATCTCTATATACAGAGATTTTTGACATGTACACCAAGGTTTATGTGATGCTGTATTTAACAGCACTGGATAATTTAATACTAACTACCCAACATGATTTAAGAATACTCAATATCCAAATGTTTTTAGAATAGATAAATTTAAAAGAACAAGCTAGCTCCCTCTAAATTAGGGTGTATGAACTATAGTGCCTTACTTAATTCAAAAGTTCTTTTGCAAATATCTAATCAGCTAGTCATGTGGCAGCAGCTCAATGCAGACATGACCAAGAGATTCAGTTGTTGATCAGACCAAACATCAGAATGGGAAGAAATGTAATCTGAGTGACTTTGAGTGTGGAATAATTGTTGGTGACAGACTGGGAGGTTTTAGTATCTCAGAAGCTGCTGATCTCCTGGGATTTCTGTGCACAACAATCTCTAGAGTTTACAAAAACTTGTGCAAATAAACAAAAAAAAAATCCGGTGTTAATGAGTGAGGTCAGAGGAGAATGGCCAGACTGGTTCAAGATGACATGAAGGCCATATTTTAACACTGGTGTGCAGAACAGCATGCCTGAATGCACAACATGCTGAAACTTGAAGTGGATGGGCTACACTAGCATAAAAGCACATCAGATTCTTAATAAATTAGCCACTCTGTGTATAGTATATGTAGCATGAACCATTCATTGATTAGAGTTTAAAACACTATAGGCAAAAAAGATGTCCTGACATTGGAGGGGGTGCAGAGAAGGCTCACGAGAATTATTCTGGGAATGAAAGCTGGAGTTTAGAAGAATGAGGGGGGATCTCATTGAAACCTATTGAATATTGAAAGACCTAGATAAAGGACATCCCTTAAGAACAGAGATGAGAATGAACTTTTTTTAACCAGAGAGTAGTGAAGTTGTGGAATTCATTGTTGCAGATCTCTGTGCTGGCCAAGTCATTAGGTATAGTTAAAGTGGAGGTTGAAAGATTCTTGATTATTAAGGGTGTCAAAGATTACAGGGAGAAGGAAGGACAATTGGATTGAGAGGGGTAACAAATCAGCAAAATGGCTTAATTCTGCTGCTACGCCTTATCGCCTTATGGTCATAGGATTTATAATTATATGATATACTCAACAAGTCAAGTTCAAGTTTAATTATCATTCAACCATACATGAATACAGCCAAACAAACCAGCAATACTCCAGGGCCGAGGTGCAAAACATAGTATTAACAGTCATACACAGGACAAGGGACATAAAGCAAATATGACATAGCAGTAAAATACAGTCACACAGAAAAAAGTCTCCTGGAGGAACTCAGCAGGTCAAGCAGCATCTATGAAGGAAAAGGAATTATCACCATTTTGGGTCACTACCCTGCACCAGTTCTAATATGTGGTTTTGATCCAAACCATCAACAACTCAATTACAAGTAGTAATCTCCGGATTACTGCCTGTGCCATGTGTCAGTGAGTATAGGAATAGAGTGAGGTGGAGGATAAATGTGTGGCTGATGGATTGGAGCAGGGGGCAGGAATTCAGATTACTGGATCATTGGGACCTCTTATGGGACAGGTGTGACCTGTACAAAGAGGATGGGTTGCACTTGTATCTGAGGGGGACCAATATCCCGGCAGTGAGGTTTGCTAAGGCGATTGGGGAGAGCTTAAACTAGAATTGCTGGGGGGTGGGTGAGAACTGAACTGAAGAGACAGACGAAGGGGAAGTTGGTTCACATATAGAGAAAGCTTGGAGTCAGTGAGAGAGGGAGGACAGGCAGGTGATAGAGAAGGGAAACACTCAGAACGATGGTTTGAGATGTGTCTACTCTAATGCAAGAAGCATCATGAACAAAGCGGATGAGCTTAGAGCGTGGATCAGTACTTAGAGCTATGATGTTGTGGCCATTACAGAGACTGAGATGGCTAAGGGGCAGGAATGGTTACTTAGAGTGCCAGGCTTTAGATGTTTCAGAAAGGATATGGAGGGAAGCAAAAAAGGTGGGGGGCATGGCACTGCTGATCAGAAATAGTGTCACGGCTGCAGTAAAGGAGGAAGTCATGGAGGGATTGTCTACGGAGTCTCTGTGGGTGGAAGTTAGATATAGGAAGGGGGTCAATAACTCTACTGGGTGTTTTTTTATAGACCACCAATAGTAACAGGGAGCAGATAGGGAGACAGATTCTGGAGAGGTGTAATAATAACAGAGTTGTCGTAGAGGGAGATTTCAATTTCCCAAATATTGATAGGCATTTCCCTAGAGCAAGGGGTTTAGATGGGGTGGTTTTTGTTAGGTGTGTTCAGGAAGGTTTCCTGACACAATATGCAGATAAACCTAAAAGAGGAGAGGCTGTACCTGATCTGGTATTAGGAAATGAACCTGGTCAGGTGTTGGGTCTCTCAGTGGGTGAGCATTTTGGAGATAGTGATCATAATGCTACCTCCTTTACTGTAGAATTGGAGAGGGATAGGAACAGACAAGTTAGGAAAGCGTTTAATTGGGAGTAAAGGAAAATACAAAGCTATCAGGCAGGAACTTGGAAGCATAAATTGAGAACAGATGTTCTCAGAGGAATGTATGGCAGAAATGTGGCAAACGTACAGGGACATTTGCGTAGCGTTCTGCATAGGTATGTTCCAATGAGACAGGAAAAGGATGATAGGGTACAGGAACCGTGGTGAAAATCTAGTCAAGAAGAAAAGCTTACGAAAGGTTCAAAAACCTAGGTAATGATAGCGATCTAGAAGATTATAAAGCTAGCAGCAAGGAGCTTAAGAATGAAATTAGGAGAGCCAGAAGGGGCCATGAGAAGGCCTTGGCGAGTAGGCTTAAAGAAAACCCCAAGGCATTCTACAAGTATTTGTAGGGTAAGAGGATAAGACGTGAAAGAATAGAATCAATCAAGTGTGACAGTTGAAAAGAGTGTATGGAACCGGAGAAAATAGCTGAGGTACTTAATGAATACTTTGCTTCAATATTCACTACAGAAAAGATAATAGACAATAGGTGCAGGAGTAGGCGTCTTGGCCCTTCAAGCCAGCATCGCCATTCAATGTGATCAGGGCTGATCATCCACAATCAGTACCCCGTCCTGCCTTCTCCCCATATCCCTTCACTCCGCTATCTTTAAGAGCTCTATCTAACTCTTTCTTGAAAGCATCCAGAGAATTAGCCTCCACTGCCTTCTGAAGCAGAGCATTCCATAGATCCACAACTCTCTGGGTGAAAAGGTTTTTTCTCAACTCCGTTCTAAATGGCCTACCCCTTATTCTTAAACTATGGCCTTTGGTTCTGGACTCCCCCAATATCGGGAACATGTTTCCTGCCTCTAGCGTATCCAATCCCTTATTAATCTTATATGTTTCAATCAGATCCTCTCTCATCCTTCTAAATTCCAGTGTATACAAGCCCAGTCACTCCAATCTTTCAACATATGACAGTCCTGCCATCCCGGGAATTAACCTCGTGAACCTATGCTGCAATCCTTCAATAGCAAGAATGTCATTCCTCAAATTTGGAGACCAAAACTGCACACAATACTCCAGGTGTGGTCTCACCAGGGCCCTGTACAATTGCAGAAGGACCTCTTTGCTCCTATACTCAACTCCCCTTGTTATGAAGGCTAACATGCCATTAGCTTTCTTCACTGCCTGCTGTACCTGCATGCTTACTTTCAGTGACTGATGAACAAGGACACATTGTACTTCCCCTTTTCCTAACTTGACACCATTCAGATAGTAATCTGCCTTCCTGTTCTTGCCACCAAAGTGGATAACCTCACATTTATCCACATTAAACTGCATCTGCCATGCATCTGCCCACTCACCAAACCTGTCCAAGTCACCCTGCATTCTCATAACTTCCTCCTCAAATTTCACACTGCCACCCAGCTTTGTGTCATCTGCAAATTTGCTAATGTTCCTTTTAATCCCTTAATCTAAATCATTAACAGGCCTGTATTATGCTGTAGTTTTTCTTTGTTTCTATGTAACTCCTTTCCTCCCATAGATGCTCCTTGATCCCCTGAGTTCCCTCAGCAGATAGTTACTGTGCTCTAGATTCCAGCATCTGTGATCACTTGTGTCTTCATTTTGCTACATTTCAGAAATAGATGTAAAAGTTCATTTGTTGAACAGTTCCTGAATAATATGTTGTTGAAAGAAATTGTCTGCTTATTATCATACTCTTCATTTTTGAGAACTTTCTGAACAAAATTCCCTGACACATTCCTTGTTGTCACAATGATTACCTTGAAAACATGTTGCTTCTCCGCTTTCAGTTAATTCCTTTTGAAATGACAGGATTTACAGAGGATGCATATTGTTTTAAAGATTTTCACTTACACTGTAATTTCCACAAAGTGAACAAGTTCTATGACACTTTACAGCCACTTAATTGATTTAAAAGTTATATTACAATGGAGTGGCATGGTAGCATAGCGGTTAGTGCAACACTTTACAACAGCGGCTGGATGATTGCGGGATTACTGTCTGGAAGTAGTTTCTATGTTCTCCACGTGATTATGTGGGTTTCCTCTGGGTGCTCTGGTTTCCTCCCATATTCCAAAGATGTACTGTACTGTAGGGGTTAGTAAGTTGTGCACATGCTACACTGGCATTGGAAGTATGGCAACACTTGGGGGCTGCTCAGCACATCTTGGACTGTGTTAGTTGTTGACACAAATGACACATTTCACTGTATGTTTCGATGTTCATGTGACAATTAGAACTAATCTCTTTATCTTTGCATCTGATTCATTCACAACCAATGTTCTTCCTTCCCCATGATTTTAAACATGAGGGTAAATGAAATTCACTTCATCGTATGTTGCTTTAATGATCAAAAAATATAAAATGCTTTCATTTGATGTAGTTTAAAACAAACATTTTAAGGTACAAAGAGAGTAGATGGTTATATTTCTAAAGAATGCAATGTCAAATTTCTCTGATAATTTTGCAAGCATTCATTTCCAGCATGGAGAAGTACCACAACGCATGTCAGGTTGTAAACACCACAAGGATCAAGAATTTGTTTTCATGGAGAACTGTACATACGGGAGAGATTATAGTTATGTTACACAACAGAAGGTTCTTGGAGTCGGCTAGTTCAGGCAAAAAGGCACAAACTCAAATTAAAACTACAAATCTTTGTTTATTAGGACACTATAGTAAGCATTAAGAGACTTATCTAAGCATGCAAGAGCCCCTCTCACTGCAGCACTCAATCACCAGCACTGTTCACAGCAGTGTGTCGCTGAGGCCTCGAAGAACTACCCCCAAGCTCTCCGAATGCTGCATTTTTACCTCTACTTATTCCACTGTTATGAAATGCTGCATTAAGTGGACCAATACATAGCACCAGCTCAAACTATCAAATTCAGAACCACTCTTCATGAGTCCCATTCCATGTTCAACCAACTTTCATGTTCCTTTGGTTGTTTCCATAGTCTTGCATTCTCACAGTACACACAAGTGAGACATTCAATAAGCACAAAGACGTGGAGGATAATAGGTTCTTGATTAGTAAGGGCATCAAAGGTTACATGGAGAAGGCAGAGGAATGGGGTTGAGAGGGATAATGGGTCAGCCATGATGATATGGCAGAGCAAACTTAATAGGCCTAATGGCCTAATTCTGCTCCTTTGCCTTATGGTCTAACAATGTAAGGTATGCAGGACAGAATGAGAAATGGAATTAGATAAACCACTAACATTACTCTTGTGCCAACAGAGTATGAAATTTTAATCATTGTCTGGAACATACTGTGAGCAGATTCCTTCCTCAAAGGCTTGTGATTAGGCAGCTTGTTTAACCCTCAACCTGATGTGTTCAGTCATAATGTGCACTACACTGTCATTTCAAAAGAAGAGTTTTTACTTTTATTTGGTAAAATAATGCATTAATAATCAAAGTATTTACAGTATAATATGCGTATTAAAATTTCACTTGGTTTTACAAATGTTTAAAATTGGTTTCTGCTGCAAAACTATAGGAAGTGTCATCTTCATATTTTCTCTATAATGTTTACTGTTCACCTTAAAATGTGTTCTGTGGTGGCCCGCACACGTGGGACTCGAACCGCCATCAGGAGCTGTGGGCAGACACGTGGTAGCGTGTTTGGAACTACACGGTCAGGGCGGAATTTCCGTGGACAGTCTGACGTCACATCCGCCCTGCGGGTCGCAGGGGCCCATGGGAGGGGAGATTTAACCATACGATTTTGAATCAGTAAAGGCATTCTGAGTTCAGCTCTCTCTGCCTCAGTGTGTTTTCTTTAGTAGCGCATTGCACGTGACTACATTGGTGACCCCGACGTTCCAGACGGCATCTGGAGCCGGTGACTCAGCGACCAGCCATGAGTTCGAGCAACTCGCACAGCGCGGTCTCTCTGAAGCTCCCGACTTTCTGGGCCACTCCGCCCCATGTTTGGTTCGAGCAGGCTGAGGCCCAGTTCAATATCAGAGACATTACAGCCGACGCCACATGGTACTACTACGTGGTCAGCACACTCGACCAGGAGACAGCAGGCTGGATCATCGACTTCCTACGCCAGCCACCAACGGAGGACAGGTACACTAAGCTTAAGGCGCTTCTGATCTGTACCTTCGGACTCTTCCGCTGCGAACGGGCTGCGCGGCTCCTACACATGGACGGCCTGGGCGACTGCACGCCATCTGAGCTCATGAATGATATGCTGGCGCTCATGGACGGCCATAAGCCATGCCTTTTATTTGAACAGTTGCTCCTTGAACAAATGCCAGAGGACATTCGCTTCCTCCTTGCGAGTGAGGATTTCAGCGGCCCACGCAGGATAGCAGCTAAAGCAGACGTCCTTCAGCAGAGCAAGCAACATGGAGCGGCCTCCATTGGCCTAGCCACAATCGCATACCCCAAAGCCCAGGTCCCGCAACCGAAGCAGTCGAGACCCATGGGGGAGAAAGACAAAAGTTTGGAACAATGGTGGTTCTATCACCAAAGATGGGGTTCAGGTGCGCGCCGCTGCCGTCCACCATGTACTTTTCTGGGAAACGCTGGGGCCAGCCATCACTAATAGCTATGACGGCTGGCCACCGAGACAGCCTCCTGTACCTCTGGGACCTACACTCCGGGCGGCGTTTCCTGGTAGACACTGGGGTCAAAGTCAGCGTACTCCTCCCCTTGAACATGGACACTCATAACGCGGTCCCAGGCCCTGAACTCACCGCTGCAAATGGCACCAGTATTAGGACGTACGGCCCGTGAACTATCTCACTGAATTTCGGGTCCAGCCATTTCACTTGGACTTTCATGTTGACAGCGGTGTCACAGCTACTACTAGGGGCAGATTTCCTACGAGCCAACTGCCTCCTCGTCGACCTAAAAGGCCAGCGTTTAGTCCACACCGAGACGTCCCAGACTTTACAGCTCGGAGAGGCCAAGCTACCGGCCCGCCACCTGGATTCTATGACCTTCTCGGGTGATGAATTCGCCAGGGTGCTGGTGGAATTCCCCTCTATAGTCACCCTGCAGTTCTCCACCGCCGACCTCAAGCACAGCATGTAGCACCACATCCCCACACAAGGACCGCTGCTGCACGCCCGAGCTCGCAGGCTCCAACCCGACAAGCTCCACCTCGCCAAGGAGGAGTTCCATAAGATGGAAGAGATGGGAATCGTACGCCGCTCAGACAGCCTGCGGGCATCCCCACTGCACATGGTGCCCAAGTCTGCAGGAGGATGGAGGCCCTGTGGAGACTACAGAAGGCTCAACAATGCCACAACCACCAACAGATACATGGTACCCCACATCCAGGACTTCACGGTGAACCTGCACGGAGCGACTATCTTCTCGAAAATCAACCTGGTCAGGGGATACCATCAGATCCCAGTGCACATCGACAATGTGCCCAAGACAGCCCTCATCACCCCATTCGGCTTGTTCAAATTCCTGAGGATGCCTTTCAGTCTCAAGAATGCAGCCCAAACTTCCCAAAGGCTCATGGACTCAGTGGGACACGGTCTGGATTTCGTTTTCAATTACTTGGACGATATCCTGGTGGCCAGCAGTTCGCACCAAGAGCACGTGGCACATTTGCGCCAGCTCTGCCAACTCCTGAGCGACAACGGACTGGCAATGAATCCGGCAAAGTGCCAGTTCAGGTTGATGGAGATCGACGTCTTGGGCCACAGAGTCAACCGACATGGCACTGTTCCCCTACCGGACAAGTTGCAGGCCATCTGCCAGTTCCCCAAGCCCAGCACGGTCAAGGGCCTGCAGGAGTTCATAGGGAAGGTCAACTTTTATTATCGGTTCATGATGGTGGCGGTACGCATCATGAGACCCTTGTTCAGCCAGATGGCTGGCAAGGCCAAAGAAGTGGCATGGGACGTGGAGTCCACGGAGGCGTTCGAGCAGGCCAGGGAGGCACTGGGAAAGGCAGCCCTCCTCGTGCACCCGAGAGTCAATGTACCCACGGCACTCACAGTCAACGCTTCCAACACGGCAGTCGGCAGAGTCCTGGAGCAGCTCGTTGAGGACCAGTGGTGACCACTCGCTTTCTTCAGCCGGCACCTATGGCCACCAGGGGTGAAGAACAGTGCCTTCGACAGAGAGTTGCTAACGCTCTACTTGGCTGTCCAGCATTTCCGGTACTTCCTCAAGGGAAGGGAGTTCACGGTGTATACGGACCACAAGCCCCTCACCTTCCCATTGGCCAAGGTATTGGACCCATGGTCTGCTCGGCAGCAGAGGCACCTGCCCTTTATTTCAGAATTCACCATGGACATCCGCCACATCGCAGGGAAGAACAATGTCATCACTGACACACTGTCTCGCCTCTGCCTCCACTCAGTAGGCATATCATCCTCAGGAATAGACTACGCAGCACTGGCGGAAGCACAACGGTCGGACACCGACATCCCGGCTTACCGCACCGCCGTTTCGGGGCTCCAGCTGGAGGATGTCTCCATCGGCCCGGCATCAGATCGACTCCTGTGTGACGTGTCTACCGGCAAACCCTGACCTGTGGTACCAGCAGCATGGAGGCGCCAGGTGTTCGACACGCTGCACGACCTGGCCCACCCGTACATCCGGGCGTTCATCAAGCTGGTAGCAGACAGATTCATCTGGCACAGTTTGCGCAAACAGGTTGGAACTGGGCCAGGACCTGCGTACACTCCCAGACTGCCAAAGTCCAGCGGTACGTGAAGGCTCCTCTTCAGCAGTTCCAGCCGACGCACAGGAGGTTCCAACACATCCACGTGGGCATCGTTGGCCCCCTGCCAGTCTCCCGGGGCACCAGGTATACCGTTACCATGGTAGACAGGTTCACCAGATGGCCAGAAGCCGTATCGCTTGCAGACACGTCCACTGAGTCCTGCGCCAGGGCACTCATTACAAACTGGATCGCCAGTTTCAGCCTCCCAACGGACATCACCTCCAACAGAGGGGCGCAGTTCACGTCTGGTTTGTGGACAGCACTGGCGCAGCTCCTGGGCACCCAGCTGCATCACACCACAGCGTACCATCCCCAGTCCAACGGTTTGGTAGAGTGATTCCACTGGCATCTCAAGTCAGCCCTGATGGCACGCCTCAGGGGCCCCAACTGGACAGATGAGCTTCCCTGGGTCCTACTGGGCATCCACACAGCCCCCAAGGAGGACCTGGACATCTCCTTGGCAGCAATGGTCTACGGTGCCCCCCTGATGGTCCCAGGCGAGTTTGTACCAGAGGCCCAAGGTTCGGAAGAAACTCCAGCAGTGGTGCTAATGAGGCTGTGGGACAAGGTAGGGACCCTGGCACTGGTCCCGACCTCCAGGCATGGTCCCACGCCATCCTTCACCCCTAAAGACCTCCGAGACTGTGAGTATGTTTTTATTCGTAGGGGCACGCACAGGTCACCTCTACAGCAGCCGTACGAAGAACCCTTCAGGGTGATCTGGCATAATGGATCCACGTGTGTCATGGAGGTGGGTGGCTGGGAAGTGACGTTTCACTGGACCACCTCAAACCGGCACACTTGGACATTGAGCAACCGGTGAGGGTACCCGCACCGTGCCGGCAAGGCCGGCCACCCAGACAAGCCACACAGACTGGGGGCTCCACTCTCCCGATGGACGTTTCTGGGGGGTGGGGGGGGGGGTGTGGTGTGGCAGCCCACACACATGGGACTCGAACCGCCATCAGGAGCCGCGGGCAGACACGTGGTGGCGCGTTTGGAACTACCCACTCAGGGTGAACCTTCCGGGGACAGTCTGACGTCACGTCCGCCCCGCGGGTCGCAGGGGCCCATGGGAGGGGAGATTTAAGCATACGATTTTGAATCAGTAAAGGCATTCTGAGTTCAGCTCTCTCTGCCTCTGTGTGTTTCTTTAGTAGTGCGTTGCGCACGACTACAGTTCCTTATTATTTCTCTTCTACATTGTACTCTGCTGCTGAGATCAGGAACCCAGGTCTTGTAGGAATGCAGTAAAATTATTTTTATTTAATCTACACAGAAAAAAACGTAAGAACCCTAAAGCCCCCTATCCCTTTCCCACGTACAAGCAACAGCAAGCAGCATCAACCCTCGCCCCACTTATTCCAGTAGAAAGCATCAGCATGACCTCCACCCACCATGCAAGCAACAGCAAAGCCCCCAAAGAGAAATCATGGTCTACAGACATCAAAAACTAACTGTTCATTCCAGCATTTTCGATATCTCACAGGCATTCACTCTCACTAACAAGGGAGAGACAGATATCATCCTGACCACAGCTAGAATTATTTTTAAGATCATAAGACATATAGTCTGCTCCACTATTATCAAGACCAATCTCCTGTCTTCTTCCCATATTCCTTGACAAGATCCTCCATGTCCACGATAAGCTGGTCCAGAAGATTAAGGTTTGAGATTTATGCTGAGTTGGTAAAGTTAATCCTGAATTGGCTTGGTCATCGCAGGCAGAAAGTGGTGGTAGAGGGGTGATTTTTTGACTGGGGGTCTGTAACCAGTGCTGTTCCACAAGGGTCATGATTTGAATGTAAAATGTAGGAGGTCAGATGACACAAGAATTGGTGAAGCAAGGAAGGTTATCAAAGGAAAAGGAGAATATACACTCAGTGGCCACTTTATTAGGTACCAAATAAAGTGGCCACTGAGCGTACAGTATGTATAAATTCTTTTTGGGCTTCCAGCCGGGTACAAATATCAATTTTAACTGACATTTCAATGAAAAACTCTGCCATCTTCATCAGGAATGATGCCTGGACACATCTAGTCCAGTGGTATTTATACACCTGTTGTCAGTCCATCCTGATTGGTTAGTTCTTATCCAATCAGGTTTCCGCTGTTCCACCTTGTTTACAATCGAATTCCAGCTCTTGCTTAGAGTGAGACCTTCATCTTTGATAAAATTCTTTTCCCCTAGTTTTATTTCAATGGCTTTCTTTACCAGGCAGTCCCAAAAGCCATTGGCGTGGCATAGTAGTTTTGTGCAGTCTAAGTTAATCCTATGGCCATTACGAATGCAATGTTCTTCTATTGCTGATATTTTCGGGTTACCCAAATGGACACACCTCCTGTGCTCCATGATTTTAACAAACACTAGGGTCTCGCTCTAAATAAGAACTGAAATGTGATTTCAAACAAGGTGGGACAGCGGAAACCTGATTGTTGTGATCAGTGATCCCCCCCCATGTACCCCCAGATCCCTCTGCTCCTCCACACTACCAAGTATCCAGCCATTTACTTTGTACTCTGTCTTAGAGTTTGTCCTTCCAAAGTGTACCACCTCACACTTCTCTGGGTTGAACTCCATCTGCCACTTCTCAGCCCACTTCTGCATCCTATCAATGTCTTTCTGCAATCTTCGACAATCCTCAGCAATATCCACAACACCACCAACCTTTGTGTCATCTGCAAACTTGCCAACCCACCCTTCTACCCTACATCCAGGTCGTTAATAAAAACCACAAAAAGTAGAGGTCCCAGAACCAATCCTTGTGGGACACCACTAGTCACAACCCTCCAATCCCATGTACTCCCTCCACCACGACCCTCTGCTTTCTGCAGGCAAGCCAATTCTGAATCCACCTGGCCAAATTTCCCTGGATCCCATGCCTTCTGACTTTCTGAATAAGCCTACCATGTGGTACCTTGTCAAATGCCTTACTAAAATCCATGTAGATCACATCAACTGCACTACCCTTATCTATATGCCTGGTCACCTCCTCAAAGAACTGTATCAGGCTTGTTAGATTCAATCTGCCCTTCACAAAGCCATGCTGACTGTCCCTGATCAGACCATGATTCTCTAAATGCCCATAAATTCTATCTCTAAGAATCTTTTCTAACAGCTTTCCCACCACAGACATAAGGCTCACTGGTCTATAATTACCCAGACTATCCCTACTACTTTTTTTGAACAAGGGGACAATATTTGCCTCCCTCCTATCCTCTGGTACCATTCCCATAGACAATGAGGACATAAAGATCCTAGCCAGAGGCTCAGCAATCTCTTCCCTCGCCTCGTGGAGCAGCCTGGGGAATATTCCGTTGGGCCCCAGGGACTTAACCATCCTAATGTATCTTTAACAACTCCAACACCTCTTCTCCCTTAATATCAACCTGCTCCAGAACATCAACCTCACTCATATTGTCCACACCGTCATCAAGTGCCCTCTCATTGGTGAATACCGAAGAGAAGTATTCATTGAGGACCTCGCTCAATTCCACAGCCTCCAGGCACATCTTTCCACCTTTATCTCTAATCGGTCCTATCTTCACTCCTGTCAACTTCAGTTCTTCATATAACTGAAGAATGCCTTGGGGTTTCCTTTACTCTACTCATGTCCCCTTCTTGCTCTTCTCAACCCCTTCTTAAGCTCCTTTCTTACTACCCTATATTCCTCAATAGACTCATCTGATCCTTGCTTCCTAAACCTCACGTATGCTGCCTTCTTCCATCTGATTAGATTCTCCACCTCACTTGTCACCCATGGTTCCTTCACCCTACTATTCTTTATCTTCCTCACCGGGACAAATTTATCCCTAACATCCTGCAAGAGATCCCTAAACATCGACCACATGTCCATAGTACATTTCCCTGCAAAAACATCATTCCAATTCACACCCACAAATTCTAGCCTTATAGCCTCATAATTTACCCTTCCCCAATTAAAAATTTTCCTGTCCCCTCTGATTCTATCCTTTTCCATGATAATGTTAAAGGCCAGGGAGCAGTGATCACTATCCCCCAGATGCTCACCCATTGAGAGATCTGCGACATGACCCAGTTTGTTACCTAATACTAGATCTAGTATGGCATTCCCCCTAGTCGGCCTGTTAACATACTGTGACAGGAATCCGTCCTGGATGCACTTGACAAACTCTGCCCCAACTAAACCATTGGAACTAATCAGGTGCCAATCAATATTAGGGAAGTTAAAGTCACCCATGATAACAATCCTGTTATTTTTGCACCTTTCCAAAATCTGCCTCCCAATCTGCTTCTCGGTATCTCTGCTGCTACCAGGGGGCCTATAGAATACTCCAAATAGAGTAACTGCTCCCTTCCTGTTCCTGACTTCTACCCATACTGACTCAAAAGAGGATCCTGCTACATTACCCACCCTTTCTGTAGCTGTAATAGTATCCCTGACCAGTAATGCCACCCCTCCTCCCCTTTCCCCCCTCTATCCCTTTTAAAGCACCAAAATCCAGGAATATTGAGAATTCATTCCTGCCCTGGTGCCAGCCAAGTCTCTGTAATGGCCACTATATCATAATTCCAAGTATGTATACAAGCTCTCAGTTCATCATCTTTGTTCCTGATGCTTCTTGCATTGAAGTACACGCACTTTAGCCCTTCTACCTTACTACCTTTACACCCTTTATTCTGTTTCTCTTTCCTCAAAGCCTCTTTATATGCTAGATCTGACTTTACTCCATGCAATATACTTGCAGCTCTCGCATGACCTTTATCCTCCTCCACCTCACTATCTGCTCTAACACTCTGGTTTTCCTCCCCCTGCAAATCTAGTCCCTCGGAGCAGCACTAGCAAACCTTCCTGCAAGGACGTTAGTCCTCCTCCAGTTCAGCTGCAATCCGTCCTGTCGGAACAGGTCCCACCTTCCCTGGAACAAGGCCCAATTGTCCAGAAACATGAAGCCCTCCCTCCTGCACCAACTCCTTAGCCATGAATTTAGCTGCATTATCTTCCTATTTCTGGCCTCACTAGCACATGGCATGGGTAGCAATCCTGAGATTGCAACCCTGGAGGTCCTGTCCTTCAACTTTGCACCTAACTCCCTAAGTTCTCTTTGCAGGATCTCCTCCTTCTTCCTATCCATGTCATTGGTCCCTACATGGACCACGACATCTGGCTGCTCACCCTCCCTCTTGAGAATACTGAGAACTCAATCCGAGATATTGCGGACCAATATCTCCACAGGGGTGCTCTGCTCATTCTGTCTATTCCCCTTCCCTCTCCTGACAGTTACCCAGCTACATGTCTCCTGACTCTTAAGGTTGACTCTGTAACTCCTGTAACTCCTGTTTATTTCTGCCTCTGCCACCCGAATGATCTGAAATTCATCCAGCTCCAGCTCCATTTCCCTAACTCAGTTTGTCAGGAGCTGCAGCTGGATGCACCTTTTACAGGTGTAGTCATCAGAGACAATTGTGCTCGCCCTGACTTCCCACATACTGCAAACGGAGCACTCGACTGCCCTAACTGCTGCCTCCATTACCATCTCCAAAGCTAATTAGAGTTATTCATCATATATGCCAGGAAAACACTAGAACGTTTTCCACTTAGTATATGTTTGTGGTCTTCTGCTGCTGTAGTTCATCCAGTTCAAGGTTCAACATGTGCATTCAAAGTCAGTAGCCTAGCAAAAGTAGGATGTATGGTGGAGATCATTCTGACTGGTTGCATCACAGCCTGGTATGGAGGTTCCAATGTACAGGATTGTAAGACGTTGAACCTTGAAGTGGATGGGTTACAGCAGCAGGAGACCATAAACATGCACTCTGTTGCAACTTTATTAGGTGCAGGAGGTACCTAATAAACTGGCCACTAAGTGTATACCTACTTTGATAATAAATTTTATTTTAACTTTGTTTTAATTTTATACACGCTTTAGAAGTGATTAAACCAATAATCAAGGAGTAAGCATTGTGATTCAACTAACAAATGTTAAAATATTATTCACACACTTGTGTGTTTGACAACACAGGATCCCAGTGCAAAGAATATATTCCTTCTTTGTTTTTCAGATATTTGATGAGAAATCATTGTGCTCCATTTATAGAACGAAGGACAATGAAGTCTTGGTCTGTAATTAAATGCTGTTCGGCTCCACTGTTTCAAAATGTTACTGGATTGAGTTCTGAAAGCATTCTTCCTACCAAAGCATTGGCGTGTTTACTTGAGCTTGCCAATTGGCTCTGACTTAATAACATTACTGCTGGACTTGGACTCAATTTACATTATCTAATTGGGAAAAGTGAACAAGCAAGAAGAGTTGAGAACAAGTGTGCAGCCATCTCCAATTATACACTTGTCCTTTTGTGAAGCAGCAACTGGAATATTGTGCGGGTTCAGTCACTCTCCTTATGGAAGGAGATACACTCATTGACCACTTTATTGGGTACACCATTACACCTACTCATAAATGGCTCTAATCAGCCGACCATGTGGTAGCAACACCATGCATGGAAGCATGCTGACATGGTCAAGAGGTTCAGTTGTTGTTCAGACCAAACATCAGAATGGGGAAGAAATATGATCTAAGTAACTTTGACCATGGAATGACTATTGGTGCCAGATGGGGTGGTTTGAGTATCTCAGAAACTATACTTATTTCCTGGGATTTTTGTGCACAACAGTGTCTGGAATTTACAGAGAATGGTGTGAAAAACAAAAAAAAATCTAGTGGCGGCAATTCTGTGGGTGAAAACGCCTTGTTAATGAGAGGTCAGAAGAGAATGGTAGACTGGTTCAAGCTGACAGGAAGGCAACAGCGGACCCTGGCACCAGGGAGGCAACAGACCATCCCTTGATGCCAGTCTAACTAAAGCCATCTGACTGAACATGGTTTAGACCATAAGACATAGGAGCAGAACAATGCCATTCATCCTATTGAGTGTGCTTTGCTATTCCATCATGGCTGATTTATTATCTTTCTTAACCCCATTCTCTTACCTTCTCGGTATGGAGGTGTAGTGAAGCCTTGGGACCCACATCACCAGGTTCAAGTAGAGTTATTACCCCTCAACCATCAGGCTCCCGAACCAGAGGGGATAACTTCACTCCCCACCACTGAACTGTTACCATTACGTAATGACTCACTTTCAAGAACTCTTACATAAGAAATAAGAGCAGGAGTAGGCCATCCAGCCTAACGAGCCTGGCCCACCACTCAATAAGATCATGGCTGATTTGTCAGTAAACTCATCTCCATTTACCTACCTTTTCCCCATAACCCTTAATTCCCTTACTATGTAAAAACCTATGTAACTGTTTCTTAAATATATTTAGTGAAGAAGCCTCAACTGCTTCCCTGGGCAGAGAATTTCACAGATTCATGTTCTCAAAATTCATTGATTATTTATTTATTATTGCTTTGTTTTCTTTCATCTTTTTGTATTTGCGGTTCACTGTCTTTTGCACATTCGTCGTCTTCTGTGTTGTTTTGTGCAGCCCTTCATTGACTCTGTTGTGTTTCTTTGTACTTACCCTGAAAGCACGTGAGGAAATGAAACTCAGGGTTGTACTGTAAATGGTGACATATATGTACTTTGATATAAATTCATTTTAAAGTTTTGAACTTGGACATGCACCTACTTTCAAGTTCAGTAGAATGAGAGGTGTTTGCACTGAAATATACAATATTCCTACAGAGTATGTCATGGTGGGTTTGGAGTTAATGCTTTCTCTGGCTCTGATATGTACAATAAGGGGTCACAGTCTCAAAATGAGAGAGTGGAATGAATGAAGAAGAAATTTCTTCACCCAGTCGACTGCAAATCTCTGGAGTTGTCTACCTGGGGGGGGGGGGGTGTTGGAAACTCTGTTGTCAAATACAATAATGAACAATAAGTGACTCCAGGGATCTAAGGCTTTGTACTGAAAAATGGCATTGGGACAAAGGAATTGTACTGAATTGGAGCAAACATGAGCAGCCTATATCTTCCTCTGTTTTTATCTTTTAATGAGCCACTAATATGGGGTGGCGGGGTGGAGATGCATCTCTACAAAAGGAGGTGTAAAATGTTTCCTTCCTTCAGCTAGCCTGCAGATCACTCTTAGGCAAGAGTGGCAACTCTTTAGCCTCCTGATCAGGGTCATGTGAAGCCATGGGAGCAGGTGGTGGATGGCCGTATGAGCCGCTGATGCCTATCACGTCCTGGTTATGTGACCACTGACGCCAGGCAGTCAACCTCTGAAGAGTATTGATAACAGCTGTGGTCACTTGTCTTGTAAAGACACTGTCCAGAAGAAGGCAATGGCAAACCACTTCTGTATAAAATTTTGTCAAGAACAATCATGGTCATTAAAGGCAGATGGAAGACCATGATCACCCATGTCAGAGAACACAGCACAAAATATGATGATGAATACATTTCAATTTATCTTTTGCAAGTATTGTCTAAAAATGGAGGTTTAGAGGAAATTTTGGAGCTTAAGAATAAAGACAGCTAAGGACATGGGAATCAGTGGTGTAACATAAAGTAGGAAGCTGGAAATTGTCGAGGACCAGAGAGTCTGCAGAGATTCAGAGTCCTATGATTGTGGAGAATGTGAGGGCGGATATCATGGAGAGATTTGAATGCGATAGCAAATGAGATATTTGTGGGCTGTTCTCAAACCAAAGGGGATTTTTGTTTTAGACTGGGTGGGTGAGCGAGCATCTCTGCTCTTGAATTGTAGTTTAACTTTTTTATGCTTCCTTTGTATTTTTATGTAATTACTTACGTATATACAATTGTTCAGTGTGCTTCCTTGTGGGTTACGGATACTTTGCATCTTTTCAGAAGCTTCTTGGTATCTTTTTTAAATGTGCAGTGGAGAGTACATAGACTGGCTGAATCACAGCCTGGTATGGAAGCACCAATGTCTTTGAATGGAAAATCCTACAAAAATTACAAGGACCCACACATCAGGCTGATCAAGAAGGTTCAGTTGCTTGGCATTCAGGGTGAAGTAATACATTTGATTAGACATTGGCTTTGCGGGAGAAGCCACAGAGTGGTAGTATAGGGCTGCCTCTCTGACTGGAGGACTGTGACTAGTGGTGTGCCGCATAGGTCAGTGCTAAGTCCATTGTGGTTTGCACATCAATGATCTGGATGATAATGTGATTAACTGGATCAGCAAATTTGTAGATGACATCATGATTGGGGGTGTAGTGGACAGTGAGGGAAGCCATCATGGCTTGCAGATGAAATTTAATGCAGACAAGTGCGATGTTTTACATTTCAGTAGGATCAATCAGGGTAGATTTTACACAATGAATTGTAGGGCACTGAGGACTGTTGTAGAACAAAGGGATCTGAAATACAGGAATATAATTCATTGGAAGTGGCATCACAAGTAGATAGGGTCATAAAGAAAACTTTTGGCACATTGGCCCTCATAAATCGATGTATTGAGTACAGAAGGTGGGATGTTATGTTGAAGTTGTATGAGACATTGGTGAGGCCTAATTTTGGAGTATTGTGTGCAGTTTTGGTCAACTAACTACAAAAAAGATGTATACAAGGTTGAAAGAGTGTACAGAAAATTTGCAAGAATGTTGCTGGGTCTGGAGGACCTGAGTTATAAGGAAAGATTGAATAGGTTAGGAATGTATTCTTCAGAACATAGAAGATTGAGAAGAGGTTTAATAGTGGTGTACAAATTATGAGTGGTACAGACAGGGTAAATGCAAGCGGGCATTTTCCACTGAGGTTGGGTGGAATTACCACCAGAGATCATGACTTAAGGGTGAAAGGTGAGATGTTTAAGGGGAACATGAGGGAAAACTTCTTCACTCAGAGCGAAGTAAGGGTGTGGAATGAGCTGCCAGCACAAGTGGTCCATGTGAGTTTGATTTCAATATTTAAGAGTAGCTTGGATTGGTACATGGATAGTAGGAATATGGAGCACTATAGTTCCGGTGCAGGTCGATGGGAGTAGGCTGTTTAAATGGTTTTGACATGGAGTAGATAGGCCAAAGGGCCTATTTCTGTGCTGTACTTCTCTATGACTCTAAGTAGTGGATATGGCCCAGTCCATCAATGTTTAGGAGGGTAAAGCTCTCCTAAACATCAAGCATATTGACATATATTTACAGAGTTTATTGTCTCCTGCACACTGGTTCAACCAACGACTTGGGCAGTCTTTCATTGATTCTGTTACTGTTATTCTTCTGTTGATTTATTGAGTACGTCCACAAGAAAATGAATCTCACGGTTGTATATTGTGACATATATACACTTTGATCATAAAATTTACTTTGAACTTTTAAAATTTTGGTTGATTCAAAGAGCAGAACTTGAATGGAATTTATTGCAGCTAAGAAATTAGACCATGTTGCATCAGTCCCTTTTCCACCTTCACCTTCTCTTGCTACTAGGCTCTGCTTTTGCTAGTCTCCTTTCCTAATCCCTTTGTTCTTTAGTATTTAATAAATTATCATATGCAATAATTTTATGCCGCATTCTTAATTTCTGAAGAACCTCAAAAGCATTAGTATCCCACAGTTCTGTATGACAAATACCATGTTGCTTAAGTGTCAATCACAAGTTCCCAGAGTGGGGAAATTGCCAAGGTCGTGTATCCTTTCAGTGGTACAGCAAGTAGAACTGCATCCTCAGCACCGATGCCTATCTGATCCTGGGAGCTATCAATGTGGAGTCTGCACATTCTGCCTGTGGCTATGTGGGTTTCTGTTGGGGACTTTTCATTCAATACTCCTATCTTTGATTCAAATTTAATTGAAACATGAGGCAGAGAATCAGATTAAATGTGAAGTGAACAGACATATCTAAGGGGGGAAAATGTACATTGGCCTTACTGTTGCTAAGCTGCGGAAGTGTGGTCTGTCTCCTGCACTGAAGTTTTGAATTCTCTCAAAAGATGCTATATTTATTATACCACACGATTATTAAATCTTTGTGGATCATTCGCAGCGTTAAATAAATTGAGCACTATTACGTCCAATAAGTATGTTGTCAAGTTTACTGTCACACGCACAAGCTCACATATGATTAGGTGCAATGAGAAACTTACTTGCAGCAGCTTCTCAGCATTAGTATATGCATCAAATATAGTACATCACACCAGGAATATTATTGGTGGACAGTTAATTTTACTGTAAATATGTTTTACAGGCTGCAGCCCAGTTCTTCCGGTTTAAGATAGCACTACTGAAGATGGGCGATAGCTTACTGGCAGTGCATAAAGCAAGAAATACAACTTAAGTACTTTATTAATAACACTTTATCTGATATGGTAAACTATCAAACAAACAGAGAAGAGGCAAGTGAAGGCAAGGCTGACTTGAAGGTTGAGATGTGGGGACAATGCAAAGTCAGAGTGAGATTGAGGTATGTTCGAGATGGAATGAAGGCGAGTTTCAAAGCCTGTCCACCTAAACCAAGAGCGGGGTTTGATCGATCTAAGCACCGGGCCAATTTGAAAAGGTAGGATATGGGCCGGAATGTGGCGGTGGGGTCCAGGCCCAGAGTGTATCAACACAATAGACAGTAGGTGCAGGAGTAGGCCATTTGGCCCTTCTAGCCAGCACTGCCATTCACTGTGATCATGGCTGATCATACACAATCAGTACCCTGTTCCTGCCCTCTCCCCATATCCCTTGACCCCACTATCTATAACAGCTCTATCTAACTCTCTCTTAAAAGCATCCAGAGTCTTGGCTTCCACTGCCTTCTGGGGCAGAGCATTCCACATATCCACCACTCTGGGTGAAAAAGTTTTTCCGCATCTCTGTTCTAAATGGCCTACCCCTTATTCTTAAACTGTGGCCTCTAGTTCTGGACTCACCCATCAGCGGGAACATGCTTCCTGCCTCCAGTGTGTCCAACCCCTTAATAATCTTATATGTTTCAATCAGATCCCCTCTCATCCTTCTTAATTCCAGTGTATACAAGCCCAGTCGCTCCAATCTTTCAATATATGACAGTCCCGCCATTCTGGGAATTAACCTTGTGAACCTACGCTGCACTCCCTCAATAGCAAGAATGTCCTTCCTCAAATTTGGAGACCAAAACCGCACACAATACTCCAGGTGGGGTCTCACCAGGGCCCTGTACAGCTGCAGAAGGACCTCTTTACTCCTATACTCAATTCCTCTTGTTATAAAGGCCAGCATGCCATTAGCTTTCTTCACTGCCTGCTGTACCTGCGTGCTTGCTTTCATTGACTGATGTACAAGAACACCTAGATCTCATTGTACTTCCCCTTTTCCTAACTTGACTCCATTTAGATAGTAATTTGCCTTCCTGTTCTTGCCACCAAAGTGGATAACCTCACATTTATCCACATTAAACTGCACCTGTCATACATTTGCCCACTTACCTAGCCTGTTCAAGTCACCCTGCATTCTCATAACATCCTCCTGACATTTCATACTGCCACCCAGCTTTGTGTCATCGGCAAGTTTGCTAATGTTCCTTTTAATCCCTTCATCTAAATCATTAATGTATATTGTAAACAGCTGCGGTCCCAGCACCAAACCTTGCGGTACCCCACTGGTCACAGCCTGCCATTCCGAAAAGGGCCCATTAATCACTACTCTTTGTTTCCTATCAGCCAGCCAATTTTCAATCCATGTCAGTACTTTGCCCCCAATACCATGTGCCCTAATTTTGCCCACTAATCTCCTATGTGGGACTTTATCAAAAGCTTTCTGAAAGCCCAGGTACACTACATCCATTGGCTCTCCCTTGTCCATTTTCATAGTTACATCCTCAAAAAACTCCAGAAGATTAGTCAAGCATGATTTTTCACTTCGTAAATCCATGCTGACTTAGACTGATCCTTCTACTGCTATCCAAATGTGTCGTAATTTCCTCTTTTATAATTGACTCCAGCATCTTTCCCACTACTGACGTCAGGTTAACTGGTCTATAATTCCCTGTTTTCATGCTCCCTCCTTTCTTGAAAAGTAGGACAACATTAGCCACACTCCAATCCGCAGGAACTGATCCTGAATCTATAGCACATTGGAAAATGATTACCAATGCATCCATGATTTCTAGAGCCACCTCCTTAAGTACCCTGGGATGCAGACCATCAGGTCCCGGGGACTTATCAGCCTTAAGACTCAACAGTCTATCCAACACCGTTTCTTGCCTAATATAAATTTCCTTCAGTTCATCCAATACCCTAGTTCCTTTGGCCACTATTACATCTGGAAGATTGTTTGTGTCTTCCCTCATGAAGACAGATCCAAAGTACCTGTTCAACTCATCTGCCATTTCCTTGTTCCCCATAATAAATTCACCCATTTCTGTCCTCAATGGCCCAATTTTGGTCTTAACTATTTTTTTGCTTTTCACATACCTAAAGAAGCTTTTACTAACCTCCTTTATATTCTTGGTTAGTTTACCTTCGTACCTCATTTTTTCTCCACATATTGCCTTTTTTGTTATCTTCTGTTGCTCTTTAAAAGCTTCCCAGTCCTCCGGCTTCCCGCTCATCTTTGCTATGTTATACTTCTCTTTTATTTTCATACTTCCCTTTACTTCCCTCGTCAGCCACGGCCGCCCCTTACTCCCCTTAGGATCTTTCTTCCTCTTTGGAATGAACTGATCCTGCACCTTCTGCATTATTCCCAGAAATACCTGCCATTGTTGTTCCACTGTCTTCCCTTCTAGGGTATTGTTCCATTGAACTTTGGCCAACTCCTCCCTCATAGCTCCATAGTTCCCTTTGTTCAACTGTAATACTGACACATCTGATTTGCCCTTCTCCTTCTCAAATTGTAGGTTAAAACATATCATATTATGGTCACTACCTCCTAATGGCTCCTTTACCTCGAGGTCCCTGATCAAATCTGGTTCATTGTACAACACTAAATCTAGAATTGCCTTCTCCCTGGTAGGCTCCAGCACAAACTGTTCTAAGAATCCATCTCGGAGGCACTCCACAAACTCCCTTTCTTGGGGTCCAATACCATTCTGATTCTCCCAGTCTACCTGCATGTTGAAATCCCCCATGACAACTGTATCATTACCTTTGTGACATGCCAATTTTAACTCTTCATTCAACTTACACCCTATATTCAGAGTACTGTTTGGGGGCCTGTAGGTAACTCCCATTAGGGTCTTTCTACCCTTAGAATTTCTCAGTTCTATCCATACTGACTCTACATCCCCTGATTCTATGTCCCCCCTCACAAGGGACTGAATATCATTCCTCACCAACAGAACCACCCCACCCCCTCAGCCCGTCAGTCTGTCCTTTCGATAAGACGTATATCCTTGAATATTCATTTCCCAGGCCCTGTCCGCTTGAAGCCATGTCTCTGTTATTCCCAATTGTACTTGCCAATTTCCAACTGAGCCTCAAGCTCATCTACTTTATTCCTTATACTTCGTGCATTCATATATAATACTTTTAATTCGTTACTCCCCTCACCTTTCACATCAATTCCTATTTCACTTGGCCATACTGTATGATCTCTTATTGAGCCTTCTGCTCCATTGATTCTGTTGTCCTTTTTTAACTTCTCTTATTTTCACTTTCCCTTTAACTCCATCCTTATATTTCCAGTTCATTTCCTCCCCCCCCCCCCACTACTTAGTTTAAACACATCTGTGTTGCAGTGGCAAACCTGCCTGCCAGAATGCTGGTCCCCCACTTATTAAGGTGCACCCCGTCCCTTTTGTACAATTTATCCTTACCCCAAAACATACCCCAGTGGTCCAAGAATGTAAATTCTTGCTTCCTGCACCAGTTCCTCAGCCACGCATTCAGATCCATTATCTCCCTGTTCCTACCCTCTCCAGCATGAGGAACTGGAAGCAAACCGGAGATAACCACCCTGGAAGTCCTGCTTTTCAGCCTTCTTCCGAGTTCTCTGAAGTCCCGCTGCAGAATGTCCTTCCTCTGCTTCCCAATGTCATTACAGTAGGGCCCGGGTCCTAGTGAGGGGTACAACTCAGTGTTTGCACAATTTAAACCAGGCCCGATGGACTGAAAAGACAAGGTGTTGTGACTGGAGGCGAGGGTTGGGCGGGTTCTGCTCACTGCTCCACAACATTTATTCCACTCTCTGTGGCTGCTATGGGCTCCATGTCTGCAAGCTTCACGACGATTTTCCCCGTTGTGTGATGAACTGAAGCTGAGGCTATGGGCCTGCTCCAGCTGCTCCAGGCTTCGGCTTAATGGACTCAGATGACTTCCGGTCAAGACGCCAGAAGCGAACAACCATTCCTCGGGTGACATCTTTCAGATAGCAAATCTTTCCAATTATTTCACTCCTTCCATGCCTTTTGCTTATTCTTTTTGTCTTGTTTGTGTTATGGAAACTGTTGGAGGCTATATTTGAATCTCGGTCAAAGGATCCAGAGCTGCGCTGTGTCCAGGGAGCTATCTCATGGAGATCAGAGATGGGGGGGGGGGGGGGGGGGAAGGTCTAAGAACACAAGCTGACTTGTGGAAAAGACCAGAGATGAGGTGTGGGGGGGGGGGTCATGAATGACTCCATCTTGAAGTGGCAAGGAAGATTGAGGCATTGAGGTGAATGTGAAGGGTGTCAGCGATGGCTCAGTGCGAGACAGTCAGCAGCCAGATTGGCACGTTCAGCCCCAGATCGGTGCTCAGACCCAGGCTGATGCATTTGGCCCTAGATCGGCAGTATTTGGAGCTAGGTGGCAGTCACTCTTTAAGGAAGGACAGAGTTCATGCAGCTGCTCTCCACAAATGCAGTGAAAAGAATATTCTCATATTTTGAGATTAATAACAATGATAATAAGAATTTTATTGATCCTGAGTGGGAAATAATTATCAAACACGAGGAAATCTGCAGATGCTGGAAATTCAAACAACACACACAAAATGCTGTGTTCCACCAGCATTTTGTGTGTATTATTTGGGAAATAATTATGATGTGATTACTGGATTGTACTTTATATTGGTTCCTTCAGTTTTTCATTGTTTTCTTGTGGACGGTTGCAGGTGGGTGATTTGTTAATATTTTGTGTGTAGGTGGGGGGTGGAGGTTGGTGGGACTGTCGCTGGTCCTCTGTGCGTGAGGGGGTCAGGGATGATTATGTGTAGGTCATTGATTGGTTATTGTGGCTGTTTTTTGCTGCAAGTGAGCAAGGGATTGTGAAGTTTGCGAGTTTTGTTTCTTTTTCGTGTCAATTGGGAAGGGTGTTGATGTCTTTTCTTTCATCATGTTCTCTGTGAATTTAATGGCTATCTGGAGCAGACAAATATCGAAGTTGTACATGCATACTTTGACAATCAAATGAACCTTTGAACTTTCAAACACGAGGAGATCTGCAGATGCTGGAAATTCAAACAACACACACAAAATGCTGGTGGAACACAGCAAGCCAGGCAGCATATATAGGGAGAAGTGCTGTCGACGTTTCGGGCCGAGACCCTTCGTCAGGACTAACTGAAAAGAAAGATACTAATAATGTTCATGCCATCAGGTTGGAGGCTACCCAGCTGGTATATAAGGTGTTGTTCCTCCAACCTAAGTGTGGCTTCATCTTGACAGTAGAGGAGGCCATGGATAGACATATCAGAATGGGAATAGGACGTGGAATTAAAACATTTTAATGTTCCAACCTGATGGCATGAACATTGACTTCTCTAACTTCCATTAATGCCCCTCCTCCTCTTCTTACCCCATCCCTGATATATTTACCGTAGATTCCGGATTTTAAGCCGCTACTTTTTTCCCACATTTTGAACAGCTTTGAACTTTGCGGCCAATAATCCGAAGCGGCTAATGCATGATTTTTTTCATGCCGCCTCGTAAACATTTTGCCTCGCAACAGTAGACCAATAAAATTGATGAGTAGTTCACAGAGGTCCAATGAAATTGTACGATAAATCAAGCGCACTTTCACAATTAAATTATTGTAAATCAGTCATTTGTACTCACCCTCATCAACATGGAAAACACTCGAAGCATTGTGCTGCCTACTTAGTTTAAACTATATTTGTTTTCTGTACTACATCGCGGGATGCTATGACGTCACACCCGGTTTCGCGGTGTCTTGTGGGAAAATGCCGGTTTGCGATGAAACGGGACGGAGGGAGGGAGCGCATTACGCGAGCGGCTTTGGATCTGAGCGAACTCTGCTTTTAAGTTAAAGGTATCAATAACTTTTCCTGGTAGGCTGCAATATATATATTTTTTTACCAGTCGTTAGGAGATATTGGAATGTTGTTCAGTAAAGAAGTATACGCAACGTATATTTAAAAGTAGCCGCGTACGGGCACGGTTCGAAAAAAAGCATTTGCAATATGTATTTGTTTTTGTTACCATATGGATTTAATTAAAAGTTAAAAATCTTTCTGTGTAAATATCTCATATTACAACGTGGGACACCTGCGGCCGAAAATCCGGTGCGGCCTAAAATCCGATGCGGCCTTTACAATTAAAAAAATGATTTTATTTCTAAAATTAGAGCCAGCGGCTTTTAATCAGGTGCGCTCTGTAGTCCGGAATCTACGGTAGTTGTTTGTTTTTTTTCTCTCTCTCTCTGCCCATTACTCTGCCTGTTCTCCATCTCCCTCTGGTGCTCCCCTCCCCCTTTCTTTCTCCCTAGGCCTCCCATCCCATAATCCTTTTCCTTCTCCAGCTCTGTATCACTTTTGCCAAACACCTTTCCAGCTCTTAGCTTCATCCCACCCCCTCCGGTCTTCTCCTATCATTTCGCATTTTCCCCTCCCCTTCCTACTTTTAAATCTCTTACTATCTTTCCTTTCAGTTAGTCCTGACGAAGGGTCTCGGCCCGAAACGTCGACAGTGTTTCTCCCTATAGATGCTGCCTGGCCAGCTGTGTTCCACCAGCATTTTGTGTGTGTTCTTTGAACTTTCATTTTGATTTCTATGCTTGTTTTTATTCTTTGCACTGATCTTTCTTTTCCTCTCTATGCGCATTGGGTGTTGATGTTTTTTTAATGGGTTCTTTCGTGTTTCTTGTTTTGTGGCTGCCTGTAAGCAGATGAATCTCAAGGTGGTATAATTTATACATCACTACCAAACAATTGGCTCAACAAATTCAATGACATCCATGCATGGTAATCCAGGATAAAGTGATACAGTCAATGCATTCAAGGATGTTAATGGACAAACACACTGTTAAAATCACATGCCATGTATTTGCGATCGGAATTCAGAGAGCACGTTTGACCAAGTAAATTGTTTCACATAGAACACAGAACTGTACAGCACAGTACAAGCCCTTCAGCCCACGATGTTTTGCTGATCTTTACAAAGTTCAAAGTAAGTTTATTGTCAAAAGTATCTAAATGTCACCATATACTACTCTTGTGGGCATTCACAATAAATACAAAGAAACACAACAGAATCAACAGAACCTACTCCAAGATCAGTCAAGTCCTTTCTATCCACATAGTCCTCTGCTTTTGTTTCATCCATATGCCTTCGTCTCTTAAGTGCCCCTAATGTATCTGCCTCTACCAGTGTGTTGGCAGTGTGTTCCACTCATCCACCGCTCTCTGTGTAAAAAAACCTACCTGTGATATCTCCCTACTATATTTTCCTCCAATCACTTTAAAATTATGCCCTCTCATATTAGCCATTTCCTGGAAGATAGCAGAAGTACAGGGGAGAGTGATTCACCTTTGGTCTCAACTGCCTACAGTAAATAACAGGCTGCATATTGTATATTGTTCCACTGAGGTCAACGGGAGCAACTGTCGGCCAAGGAGTGGCGTGTATGAAGATGTATTATTCCTACACAATGTACAATCAGTTATTTTGGAATACTTCTATTATCAGCAGTACAACAGAACAAAAGGACAAAAACAAAGAATCCAAGATAGTACTTGCATTTCAAATAAAA
Source organism: Hemitrygon akajei (assembly GCF_048418815.1). NCBI lineage: Eukaryota > Metazoa > Chordata > Chondrichthyes > Myliobatiformes > Dasyatidae > Hemitrygon > Hemitrygon akajei. Next base: position 194,565,130 of record NC_133126.1, read on the forward strand.
TGTAACTCTGGTTAACTCTGGACCTCAACAATACTGAAGTGCTTTGAGCAGCGAGTTATGGATCACATTACATCCCACCTTTCTGCTGCATTGAACCCTTTGCAGTTTGCTTATCGCTCAAATTGGTCCTCTGATTATGCTATAGCCTCTGCACTCCTCTCAGTCCCGTCCCACCTGGAAAATGGAGCCTTATATGCCAGGATGCTGGTGGGTAAACTGTCCTCCTTGAGTATCAACACATTTCTCTGTAATTGGATCCTGGACTTCTTGACAGAAAGGCCACAGTCAGTATGCATTGGCAGAAACTCCATCTATAACTCTATCGTGCTGAGCGTGCTCAGCCTGCTGCCGATGATGCGTGACTGTACTGCCGGATCCAGGTCAAACCGAATCATCAGGTTCGCTGATGACACAACAGTGATGAGTCAGGGTACAGAGAGTAGGCAGAGCAGCCAGTAGGATGGTGCAAACACAACAGCTTGAGTCTCAACATGAACAAGACCGCAGAAATGATATTAGATTTTAAGAAGGTGAAGGCTGACCACTCCTCACTGCGCATACATGGCACCTCTGCTGAGAAACTCAGGAGCACCAGGTTTCTGGCAGTGCACATAACAGACAATATCACCTAGTCCCTTTCTGGGCAAAAAAGCACGGCAGTGTTAGCACTTCCTGAAGAGAATGAGGTGAGTGAGGCTCCCTTCCCCATACAAACCAATTTATACAGGAGCACCAACGAGTATGTCCTGACCAGCTCCATCAGCATCAGGTACAGGAACTGCAAGGTATCTGACTGCAAGTCCCTACAAAGGATTGCAAGGACTGCTGAGAGGATCATCATTAAAGATATTTATCAGGAACGTTACATACACAGGGCACTTAACCTTGTCGATAATCCCTCCCATTTGGTCCAACAATCTCTTTGACTCCCTATCATCAGGCAGGAGGTACCGTAGCATTAGGACAAGAACTGTTAGGATGGGAAACAGCTTCTTCCCCCAGGCTGTAAGACTACTGTAAGAACTCCCTGCCACCAACCTGGTTTCATCACCAATGAAGTGCCAGTAGTGTGATACTGTTTACTTTTTAACTTGTAGCATATATGCATTATTTGTTAATTTATTTGTGGCAATATTACTTTATGTGTTATGTGTTACGTACCGTGTTGTGCACCTTGCACCAAAGGAATATGGTCTCATTTGTTGGTATGTGTACAGTTGAATGACAATAAACTTGAAATTTAATTAGAATTTTTCACTGTTCACTTTAATTTGATCTACTGCTGGTGTGAGTCAGTACAAACCTTGGAGGTTGTGTTGCTGAAATGATTTAGCAAATTCTGTGCTCTAGGCTTGGATTATGTTTAGTCTACTTGTCTAGATAAACCACTCAAAGCAGCCATTTGTGAAGCACCAACATAAAAAAAATACATTCAATATTCTTGCAAGAGGAATTTTGGACATTAGTATTCATGATTAAAGTAATTTTCTCAAGGAGCGTTAACAGAAGTACAGAAACTATTGGTATAAGAAGATATATTGCTATATTCTATATGTCAAGGTTTGAAGCATAAACAGTATGAAGAACATAGAACAGTACAGCACAATACAGGCCCTTCTGCCCACAATGTTGTGATGACCCTCTGACCTCCTCTAATATCAATCTACCCCTTCACTCTAATGTATCCCTCCATTCTCTTTCATCCATGCACTTATCAAAGGGTCTCTTAAATGTCCGTAATATAGCTGCCTCTATCATTACCCTTCGCCACATTTTCCACACACCTACCACTCTCTGTGTAAAAGCCTACCTCTGACATACCCCATACTTTACTCCAATCACCTTAAAGTTATGCTGCCTCGTACTAGCCATTTCCGCCCTGGGAAAAAATGTTTCTAGTTGTTCACTTGATCTATGCCTATCATCTTGTACACTTCCTTTTTTTCTTTGTATTTTCTATTCTCTGAGATTCTGTGAGAGATTGTGAAGAGCAACCAGAGACGTTCAATAATGAAAAAAGGGAGCATTACCCTAAGATACAACAATGGTTGAGCCTTTATTTTTGAGTGGATGGGAGACCCTATTTGAATGCAGTAGGTAATCTTCTTGCTGTTGTAATGCAGGATACATTGGTTCAGTGCAGGGTTCATTGCCTGTATTTTGTTGTCTTCATTCAGCCTGTTGAGAACAAGATAATTTCAGACTTGAGCAATACAGTGGAATTACTAAATTGTTAAATTCAAGCTAGTAGGCAAGGTTAGTGGATGAGAAGCTCCACATTTAGCATATTCCTTTCCTGCGTTTGGACATGGTGGCAATGGACACAGTCCAGAGGAGGTTCACACGTGAACGATCCTAGGAATGAAAGGATTAACATAAAAGGAGCATTTAATGACTCTAGACCTGGACTCCCTGTAGTTTAGAAGAATGAAGGGAGATCTCATTGAAATCTATCAAATATTGAAAGTCCTAGAAAGAGTGGATGTGGAGAGGATGTTTCCAAAAGTGGGGGAGTATAGACCAGAGGGTACAGCTTCAGAATACAAGGACGCCCCTTTAGAACAGAGATTTGGAAGAATTTCTTTAGCTGGAGGGTGATAAATCTGTGGAATTCATTGCCACAGATGGCTGTGGAGGCCAGGTTAAACCAGAGGTCGATCAGATCTTGATTAATTATGGTGTCAAAGTTTACAGGGAAAAGGCAGGATAATGGGGTTGAGAGGAATAATAAATCAGCCATGATGGAAAGGCAAAGCAGACTCACTTGGTCGAAGGGCATAATTATGCTCCTCTGACTTACGGTCTTATTTCTTTGCAACCAGCTGCAACTTCGAATTTTTATTCAAGATGTTCCCCTCTAGTTTAACATTAGACATCAGCCTGAGGTCAGAATGTGCTGATCTAACAGAAAACTCATGACTGTACTCCAGCTCAATTAACTTATAACATCCAGCTGCATAGTTCCTCAATTGTGGAAAGAGTAGTCTGTCAAAATCAAAAGTCAAAGTAAATATATTATCGAAGTACATGTATGCCACCATACCCTGAGATTCATTTTCTTGCAGGTATTTAGAGGAAATTAAAGAAATACCATGGAATTTATGTAAAACTATACTAAACAAAGACCGACAAACAACCAATGTGCAAAAGAAGACAAATTGTACAAATAAATAATACAGAGAACATGAGTTATAGAAAGTGAGCTTCAGAAAAAAGGTTTCTGTCCCACCTGCCTGATGGTAGTAGTGAGAAGAGAGCATGGCTTGGATGGTGGTGGTCCTTGAAGATGGACGTCGCTTTCTTGTGTAAGGGGTTACCAAACATCAAAATACAAGTGAACAACGTGAAACAGCAGTAGATTTTGGCAATATGAATGCACTGGAATGTAAGAATCTCTTGCAGAGCGTAATACCCAATACATCAGGGCCATATCCCTTTCTAAATGAAGTGCTGCCTCAACCACTATCATCAAAGTTCCCCATTATCCAGCCATGTCAGCTTTTCAGTTACCGCTGAGCAGCAGATGCAGAAGACTAAAGTCCCACACCATCAGGTCCAATAACAGCTACTGTACTTCAGTTCAACTATTCAGTTCTTGAACCACTGGCAAAACCCTAATCACTACAGTTTAGCAACATTATGATGATGTTGACCACTCTGTACTAAAATGAACTTTTTTTTGTTTTAATTGTATTCTTTCTTGTAAAAGTTGTGTATAATTTATGCTTAATTGATTTTTTTTTCTTGTGAATGCTGTTTATTGCCTGTGATGCTTGTGCGATTAAGGATTTTCAATGCACATGTGCATACCCGTATTGGAATTGGTTTATTGTTGTCACATGTACCAAGATACAGTGAAAAGCTTGTCTTGAATATTGTTTGTATATATCAAATCATTACACAGTGCATTGAGCTACAATGCAGAATAAAGTGTGGAAGGTACTGGAAGAGTGCAATGCAGGTAACGATAAAGGTGCAAAATTGTAATGAGCAAGATTCTGATGAGGTCAAGAATCCATCCTATCATACAAGGTTTGTTCGAGAGGCCAATAACTTTGAAATAGAAGCTGTCCTTGAGCCTTATATGTGCTTTCAGGCTTTTGTATCTTCTGCTTGATGGGAGAGGAAAGAAAATAGAGTGGGTGGAGTCTTTCATTATAGACAATAGACAATAGGTGCAGGAGTAGGCCATTTGGCCCTTCTAGCCAGCACCACCATTCACTGTGATCATGGCTGATCATACACAATCAGTACCCCATTCCTGCCCTCTCCCCATATCCCTTGACCCCACTATCTATAACAGCTCTATCTAACTCTCTCTTGAATGCATCCAGAGACTTGGCCTCCACTGCCTTCTGGGGCAAAGCATTCCACATATCCACCACTCTCTGGGTGAAAAAGTTTTTCCACATCTCAGTTCTAAATGGCCTACCCCTTGTTCTTAAACTGTGGCCTTTAGTTCTGGACTCACCCATCAGCGGGAACATGCTTCCTGCTGCCAGCGTGTCCAATCCCTTAATAATCTTATATGTCTCAATCAGATCCCCTCTCATCCTTCTCAATTCCAGTGTATACAAGCCCAGTCGCTCCAATCTTTCAACATATGACAGTCCCGCCATTCCGGGAATTAACCTTGTGAACCTATGCTGCACTCCCTCAATAGCAAGAATGACCAAAACTGCACACAATACTCCAGGTGGGGTCTCACCAGGGCCCTGTACAGCTGCAGAGGGACCTCTTTACTCCTATACTCAATTCCTCTTGTTATAAAGGCCAGCATGCCATTAGCTTTCTTCACTGCCTGTTGTACCTGCGTGCTTGCTTTCATTGACTGATGTACAAGAACACCTAGATCTCATTGTACTTCCCCTTTTCCTATCTTGACTCCATTTAGATAGTAATTTGCCTTCCTGTTCTTGCCACCAAAGTGGATAAACTGCATCTGCCATACAATTGCCCACTCACCCAACCTGTCCAAGTCACCCTGCATTCTCATAACATGTTCCTGACATTTCACACTGCCACCCAGCTTTGTGTCATCAGCAAATTTGCTACTGTTACTTTTAATCCCTTCATCTAAATCATTAATATACATTGTAAACAGCTGCGGTCCCAGCACCGAACCTTGCGGTACCCCACTGGTCACAGCCTGCCATTCCAAAAGGGACCCTGGCTGTTTTACTCTGGCTACAAGAAATATGGAGTCCAATGATGTGATGTGATGTGCTGGGCTGTGTCCACAACTCTGCAGTTTCTTGCAGTCACGTGCAGAGCAGTTGCCACACCCATCTATTACGCATCCAGACAGATGAATTGACAAAAGTTGGTAAGGAACGACAGGGACACGGTTGAATTTCTTTACATTCTGAGGAAGTAGAGGTGTTGCTGAGTATTCTTGGCCATGACATCAACATGGTTGGACTAGGACAGGCTATTGATGATGTTCACACCCAAGAACTTGAATCTCTCCACCCTCTCAAGTACAGCATTATTGATGTAAACAGCAACATGTTCACCTCCTTTCTGAAGTCAATGACAAGGTATTTTATTTTGCTGACATTGATGGAAAGGTTGTTGTTATGACACAGTGTTACAAAGCTCTCTATCTCCTTCCTGTACTCCAACTTCATCAGTATTTGAGATGCAATCCACTGCAGTGATATCATCCGCAAACTTCTAGATGGCGTTATTTGGAATTTGGTCACACAGTCTATATTTTAGTTTTATTGTCACCAAACAATTGATACTAGAGCATACAATCATCACAGTGATATTTGTTTCTGTGCTTCGTGCTCCCTGAATCAAAGTAAATATAATAAAAATTTAAATTATAAATCATAATCAGAAAATAGAAAAGGGAAAGTAAGGTAGTGTAAGTCAGGTCCGGATATTTGGAAGTACGGCCCAGACCCGGGTCAGGATCCGTTCAGCAGTCTTATCACAGTTGGAAAGAAGCTGTTCCCAAATCTGGCCATACAAATCTTCAAGCTCCTGAACCCTCTCCCAGAGGGAAGAGGGCCAAAAAGTGTGTTGGCTGGGTGGGTTGTGTCCTTGATTATCCTGGTAGCACTGCTCCAACAGTGTGCAGTGTAAAGTGAGTCCAGGATGGAAGATTGGTTTGTGTGATGTGCTGGGCTATGTTCACGATCTTCTGCAGCTTCTTCCGGTCTTGGACAGGACAACTTCCATACCAGGTTGTGATGCACCCTACGGTGCATCTATAAAAATTAGTGAGGGTTTTAGGGGACAGGCCAAACTTCTTCAGCTTTCTCAGGAAGTAAAGGCGCTGGTGGGCCTTCTTGGCAGTGGACTCTGCTTGGTTAGACCAAGTCAGGTCATTTGTGATATTCACCCCGGGGAACTTAAAGCTTTTGACCTGTTCCACCTGCGCACCACTGATGTAGATGGGGTCATGCTACTCCTTCTGAAGTCAACAACCAATTCCTTCATCTTGCTGACATTGAGGGATAGGTTATTGTCTTTGCACTATGCCACCAGGTTCTTAATTTCCTCTCTGTACTCAGACTCATCATTACCCAAGATACGGCCTATAATTGTGGTGTCATCAGCAAACTACAGGGAGTAGAGTACTTGTGCATATGACAATAAACTCGACTTTGACTTATAATAATTAGATTTTTTTAAAACTACTTTAAAGTATTGAAAACAATAAAAGCATTCTGTGCCAACATTCATCTTGCTTCATCTGGGCTGCATCACTGCTGGCCTTCAAATGATTGCCGAATGGGAGAAAATCTTTCAGTAAAGCACTCAAAGGTCTTTGATGATAAGCAAGAACAAAGCACAGAGAGCAGATTAAAATAGCTTTCTAAACTTTAAATAATCACCCACTGATTGTGTTAAAAATTGACAACTAATCACACAAACACATTTTGCATTCCAAGCATGATTAAATGAGAATTCAGATGCACATTCAGTAAAATGGTTGCTCAACAAACACAGCAAAAAAGAGGTTTCTTACAAATGTACACCAGCCTGTGAAATGTATCAAATATAATATGCAAGATGAGGACTGGCAAATGGTTTTCAATCCAGATAAATGTAAGGTATTGCATTTTGAGAGATGCAGTGAATGGTAGGGCCCTGAGGTGTGTTGTGACAAAGGAGGGCAAGTACATAGTTCGCTGAAGGGGTGTCACAGGTAGACAATAGACAATAGGTGCAGAAGTAGACCATTCGGTCCTTCGAGCCTGCACCACCATTTTGAGATCATGGCTGATCATCTACTATCAATACCCGGTTCCTGCCTTGTCCCCATATCCCTTGATTCCCCTATCCATAAGATACCTATCTAGCTCCTTCTTGAAAGCATCCAGAGAGTTGGCCTCCACTGCCTTCCGAGGCAGTGCATTCCAGACCCCCACAACTCTCTGGGAGAAGAAGTCTTTCCTTAACTCTGTCCTAAATGACCTACCCCTTATTCTCAAACCATGCCCTCTGGTACTGGACTCTCCCAGCATCTGGAACATATTTCCTGCCTCTATCTTGTCCAATCCCTTAATAATCTTATATGTTTCAATCAGATCCCCTCTCAATCTCCTTAATTCCAGCATGTACAAACCCAGTCTCTCTAACCTCTCTGCGTAAGACAGTCCAGACATCCCAGGAATTAACCTCGTGAATCTACGCTGCACTTCCTCTACAGCCAGGATGTTCTTCCTTAACCCTGGAGACCAAAACTGTACACAATACTCCAGGTGTGGTCTCACCAGGGCCCTGTACAAATGCAAGAGGATTTCCTTGCTCTTGTACTCAATTCCCTTTGTAATAAAGGCCAACATTCCATTAGCCTTCTTCACTGCCTGTTGCACTTGCTCATTCACCTTCAGTGACTGATGAACAAGGACTCCTAGATCTTTTTGTATTTCTCCCTTACCTAACTTTACACCGTTCAGATAATAATCTGCCTTCCTGTTCTTACTCCCAAAGTGGATAACCTCACACTTATTCACATTAAACGTCATCTGCCAAGTATCTGCCCACTCACCCAGCCTATCCAAGTCACCCTGAATTCTCCTAACATCCTCATCACGTATCACACTGCCACCCAGCTTAGTATCATCAGCAAATTTGCTGATGTTATTCTCAATGCCTTCATCTAAATCGTTGACATAAATCGTAAACAGCTGTGGTCCCAATACCGAGCCCTGTGGCATCCCACTAGTCACCACCTGCCATTCCAAGAAACACCCATTCACCGCTACCCTTTGTTTTCCATCTGCCAACCAGTTTTCTATCCATGTCAATGTCTTCCCCCCAACGCCATGAGTTTTGATTTTACCCACCAATCTCCTATGTGGGACCTTATCAAATGCCTTCTGAAAATCGAGGTACACTACATCCACTGGATCTCCCTTGTCTAACTTCCTTGAAAAACTCGAATAGATTAGTCAAGCATGATTTACCCTTGGTAAATCCATGCTGGCTCGGCCCAATCCTATCATTGCTATCTAGATATGCCACTATTTCATCTTTAATAATGGACTCTAGCATCTTCCCCATCACCAATGTCAGGCTGACAGGTCGATAGTTCTCTGTTTTCTCCCTCCTTCCTTTCTTAAAAAGAGGGATAACATTAGCCATTCTCCAATCCTCAGGAACTGATCCTGAATCTAAGGAACATTGGAAAATGATTACCAATGCATCCGCAATTTCCAGGGCCACCTCCTTTAGTACCCTAGGATGCAGACCATCTGGACCTGGGGATTTGTCAGCCTTCAGTCCCATCAGATAGGTAGATCAGGTAGATAGGGTGGTAAATCAAACACACTTGAGATTCTGCAGATGTTGGAAATCTTGAGCAACACACATGAAGTGGTGGAGGTACTAAGGCAGCATTTGGCATGTTGGCCTTTATCAGTCAGGACATTAAGCAATGGAGTTGGAAAGTTATGTTGCAATGTTATAAGACATTGGTGAGGCCTGATTTGGAGTATTATATACTGTTTTGGTCACCATTATAGGAAAGGTGTTATTAAACTCAAAAGAGTACAGAAAAAAATTTGTCAAGATGTTGCCATTTGTTGGGGGCCTGAGTTGCAGGGGGAGGTTGCATAGCCTAGGATTTTATTCTCTGTAAAATAGGAGATTTGGGGACGGGATCTTATAGAGGTATATAAAATCATGAACTGCCTAGTCAGGGTGAAAGCACGGTTTTCTTCCCAGGGAGGTGTGTTAAAAACATGAGGACATACTGTAGGTTTAAGATCACAAACAAGAGAATTTAAAGGGATATCAGGGACAGTTGCCAGAAATTGTGGTTGAGGTGGGCAAATTAGCAACATTTAAAAGACATCTACATAGTACATGGATAGGAGAGTTTTAGAGGGCTATGGGCTAAATCCAGACTAGCTCACTGTGCAAAACAGTTGGCATGGACGAGTTGGGCTGAAGAGCCTGTTTGCATGTTGTATGACTCTCATATACAATCCACTTAGAGAGAGAGTGGCAGGGTGGACTAAAGCATTGAGGCCTGAGAGAAGAAAACAAACTGGAGTTCAGCCCCACCTCTCCATGTCAGTCCAGATCCTCACCTGAACCCGCCTAATCTGCCTGCATTTGACTCATCTCCCTCTCTTATTGATACTACTATTGGGTGGGAGGGACAGCAGGTTCAGGAACAGTTATTGGGTTCCTGGACTGGTATGGATGGCTAAACTCGCCTCAGAGCTGAACTGACTCCGTAGCCTGTGGACTCACTTTGGGGGACTGTAGCTCATGTTCTCAGTATTATTTGTTTCTATTTAACTATTTGCACAATTTGTCCTCCTTTGTACATTGGTGGTTTGTTATGGATTCTATTCTATTTCTTTATTTTCCTGTGGGTGCCTGCAAGACAATGGATCTCAGTGTTGTATTTGGCAAACATACTCTCAGTAGCCACTTTCTTAGGTATCTCCTGAACTGAATAGAGGCCACCGAGTACATGTTCAAGGTCTTCTGCTGCTGTAGCCTATGCACTTCAAAGTTCGACGTCCTGCACATTCAGAGATGCTCTTCTGCACACCACTGTTGTAACACGTGGTTATTTGGGTTATTGTCACCTTCCTGTCAGCTTGAACCAGACTGGCCATTCTCCTCTGCAGTCTCTCATTAACAAGGCATTTTCACCCACAGAACTGGTGCTTACTGGAAGATTTTTGTTTCTCGCACCATTCTCTAAAAACTCTAGAAACTGTTGTGAATGAAAATCCCAGGAAAATTGAAGTTTCTGAGATACTCAAACCATTTTGTCTGCTACCAGCAATTATTTCACGGTCAAGGTCATTTAGATCACATGTCTTCCCCATTCTGAAGTTTGGTCTGAACAACAACTGAACCTCTTGACCATGTTTGCATCCTTTTATGCATTAAGTTGCTGCCGTAGTTGGGTGATTAGATATTTGTATTGATGAGCAGGTGTACCTAATAAAGAGGCCACTCAGCTGGGGAAATACAATCCAATTAATTGAATAATCTGGGATTTAAAAGTGATCATCATTAACAGCTATCATATTCACATCTGAATTGCCTTCAGGGAGCAAAAGGCTCGTCTTTACTCAGAGCCACATTTATGAAGCAAAATGGCTCAGCAGAACACCCAATCTAAGCACAAGCAAATGAGGGAGATAATGCTGGATTTACCCGCCATGTGATGCACCATCAATAACTCTCGGAGACGGGAGGCAAACGATAGGCTTTTATTAGCTGCAAACATGACAACATCTTAGAGACTGAGGGAGGAGCAGTGCCTCCAATCGCCTTTATACAGGGGTCTGTGGGAGGAGTCACAGGAGCAGTCAGCAGAGGGGCGTGTCCAGACAGGTATACACATAGTTTACTACACCATGCCCACATCCTCTGATGGCAAAAGAAAACACCACCATGTGAGGAAATAGCTACAAGCATTATTTTTCTATTTAGAGCATATATGTCAAACTCAAGGCCCGCGGGCCAAATCCGGCCCGCGGTGGAATTATCTTTGGCCCGCGAGATACTATCTAATTACTATTAAAGCTGGCCCCAGTAATCGAAGCGCCTATGGCATATGATATGGCCAATGCTGAGTTTATTCAGGTACCAGGTTTTCAGGGTTTTTAGTGTTTATTCCGCAGTCTTCTTCATAAGAAACGGAATTTGTAAAGTGAAACACTTTGTAGTTATAGCAGAGACTGAGACACATGAGAGCAGGCTGAAAAAACGGAGGCAACGAAAGCTCCGTTCGCACGCGTCTGACTGATCCGGCCCGCATGAAGCTGCATTTTGCTCAATCCGGCCCGTGACCTAAAATGAGTTTGACACCCCTGATTTAGAGAGACAACCCAACAGTCCCGTGCCACCCATTTGCACCCATGTGACCAATTGAAAACCAGAGCACCCGGAGGAAACCCATGTGGTTACAGGGAGAAAGTACACTTCTTATAGACAATGGCAGGAAATGAACCCAAGTCGCTGGTGCTGCAATAGTGTTACTCTTAACCGTTACACTACCCTGAATTTATTTCGACTGATTGCATGGATTACTGAAGTGAGTAAACTTGTATTAGCAGCATGACGATTTTTCTTAAAATACCCAAATGAAATAACATCCAGTGTGGGAATGAATGACAGAAAATAGATAAATTTACAATGAAATGATCTTTCCAATTGGTAATATTAATTTATTTGGACTAATTATTTGGAAAACACTGCTGTTATGTTTTGTAATTCCAAACAACAAAACTAATTCAAGGGAACCATGGAGCTTGGAATAACGTGTACTCTAGTTTTGTTTTTACTTTAAGCAAGGTGTGTATGTATGATACGGTGGCATGTTGACATATGCCATTCATATATTTTGTACATATAGCCATAATTAATTACTTCAACAACTAAGACTGATTAATCAAACTAACTATTTACAATATTGCGCAAATATCTCAGATAAATTAAATACACAACACTTGCCGTTCATAAAGAAGGAAAAAGGCTTGCTGGTGACTGTAGCCTTTCAAGATTCTGTCTGGTTTGAAATCCATGTCAAACCCCTCCTCCAAAAGCCATACGAAGTAAGAGGATCACTCTATGCCAAAAAATAATTCTGATGGCAGCTGCAAATGACTAGAAACCTCATGTTCAAACTTTTTCCACAGTTCTGTCCCAATTGCTGTATCCTGCAGATGTACAGCTCTCCAGGCCTTTGCTTTTCCATCAAATTCCAGAGGAGTCTTATTATCAATTTGATCAACACAAGCTTCTATAGTGAATTCCTGTGTAATGGGGAATTGAATGCTTGCACTTAATACTCACCAACATACAGTGCGTACAAAAAGTATTCACCCCCCCCCCCCCCCCACTCCCTGGAAGTTTTCATGTTTTGTTTTACACCATTGAATCACAGAAGATTTAATTTGGCTTTTTTGACATTAATCAACAGAAAAAGACTCTTTCATGTCAAAGTGAAAACAGATCTCCACAATTATTTAAATTAATTATAAATATAAAACACAAAATAATTGATTGCATAAGTGTTCACCTCCTTTAATATGACACACCAAATCATCACTGGTACAGCCAATTGGTTTTAGAAGTCACATAATTAGGTAAATAGAGATCTGATTTTGGAGAGCTTTGTGCTGTCAAGCTGTTTCAATTGATTGTAATAAAGATACACCTGGATCCAGAAGGACTAACTTCTGGCGAGTCAGTATCCTGGCAAAAACTACACCATGAAGACAAAAGCTCTTCAAGCAACTCCGCAAAAAGGTTACTGAAAAGCACAAGTCAGGAGATGGATACAAGAAAATTTCCAAGTCACTGAATATCGCTTGGAATAAAGTCAATCATTAAGAAATGGAAGGAATATGACACAGGTCTGTCTGGAGCAGGCCGTTTTCAAAAACTGAGTGACTGTGCAAGAAGGGGACGAGTGAGGGAGGCCACCAAGAGACTATGACAACACTGGAGGAGTTACAAACTTCAGTGGCTTAGATGGAAAAGTGGCAAAGAGAAAGTCACTGTTGAAAAAAATTCACATGAAATCTCAGCTAGAGTTTGCCAGAAGGCACGTGGAGACTCTGAAATCAGTTGGAAGAATGTTCTCTGGTCTAAAGAAACCAAAATTGAGCTTTTTGTCTATCAGACTAAACACTATGTTTGGCATAACACTGCACATCATCAAAAACACACCATTCCTACCGTGAAGCAGTGGTGGCTGCATCACGCTGTGGGGATGCTTCACTGCAGCAGCCCCTGGAAGGCTTGTGAAGGTAGAGGATAAAATGGATGCAGCAAAATGCAGCGAAATCCTGGAGTCTACAGGAGAAATGTGACTTGGGAGAAGGTTTGTTTTCCAGCAAGACAATGACCCCACTTATAAAGCCAAAGCTACATAGGAATGGCTTAAAAACAACGAAGTTAATGCCCTGGACTAGCCAAGTTAGAGTTCAGACCTAATCTCATTGAGAATTTGAGGATGGACTTGAAAAGGGCTGTTCACTCACGACCCCGAACACTCTGACAGAGCGAGAGCAGTTTTGTAAAGAAGAGTGAGGTAAAATTGCAGTACCCAGATGTGCAAAGCTGACAGACTTATCTATACAGACTCAAGGCTGTAATTGCTGCCAAAGGTGCATCCACTATACATTGATTTGAAGGGGGCAAGTACTTACGCAATCAATTATTTTGTGTTTTTAGATCACTTTGTAGAGATCCATTTTCACTTTGACACGGAAGAGTCTTTCTCTGTTGATCAGTGTCAGAAAAAACTAAATTAAATCCACTGGTATTCAGTGGTGTAAAACAATAAAACTTGAAAACTTCTGGGGGCACTGTACAAGCCGGGTTGTCTTCTTTTTCCTGTACTGACATTAATGTACTGATCAATAAAAGAAGAAGATTTAGTAACTTTCAAATGGAATATACAGTGTAGGGAAGTATATGGTTACGCACTTCAATAGAAGTAATAAAGCTGTAGATTATTTCTAAACGGGGAGCCATTTCAGAATTCAGAGGGGTCAAGGATTCACATATTTTGTACATATAGCCATAATGAATTACTTCAACAACTAAGAATGATTAATCAAACTATTTACAATATTGTAATTACAATATTTATAATATTCAGGATTCCTGAAAGGTTAACTTGCAGGTTGAATCAGTGGTAAGGAAGGTGAATGCAATATTAGCATTCATTTCAAGAGGACTAGAATTGGGCACCATGGTAACGTAGTGCTTAGTGCCATACTATTACAGCTTGGTGTATTCCAAAGTTCAATTCTGGTGATGTTCTGTATGGAGTCTCTGTACATTCTCCCTGTGGAATGCACGGGTTTTCTCTGGGTGCTCCAGTTTCCTAAAAATGTCATGGTTTTTCATGTGATCATCTAAACAGCTTGTAAACAGTGTGTATAAATGATCATGTGAATAGTCAGAGGCTTTTTCCCAGGGCTGAAATGGTTTCCACAAGAGAACACAGGTTTAAAGTGCTGAGGAGTACATACAGAGGGGATGTCGAGCTAAGTTTTTTACTCAGAGAGTGTTGAGTGAGTGGAATGGGCAGCCAGCAATGGTGGTGGAGGCAGATACGATAGGGTCTTTTAAGAGGCTTTTAGATATGTACATGGAGCTTAGAAAAATAGAGGGCTATAGGTAATCCTAGTAATTTCCAAGGTAAGGACATGTTCGGCACAACCTTGTGGTCCCAAGGGCCTGTATCGTGCTGTAGGTTTTCTACGTTTCTATGTAACCTGCCTCTGCGGCTTGCTCAGGTAGTGCGTCCTAGATCTTCATGATCTCTGGGTGGAAAAAGTCTTCCTCAGATTCCTCCTTCCAACACAAGTCCTGTGGTTTTCCCTTCTGCTGAGCTTGGTATGTTTCCTCTTCAGCATTGGATGCTTACGGGAGAGTTGACAGAGGCATATTAAGATTGCGAGAGGCACAGATAGGTTGACAGCTCGTAGCTTTCTCCAAGGGTTAAGATGTCTAATACCAGAAGGCATGGATTTAAGGTGAGAGGGGGCAATATCAAAGATGATGTGCAGGGCAATTTTGAGTGATGGAAGCTTGGAATGCACTGCCAGGAGTGGTGGAGGGTAGCTGATATGAAAGGGGAGTTCCAGAGGCTCTTAGAAAGGGACATAAATGCGCTGGAAATAAAAGCATATGCACATTGTGTTGGCAGAAGTGAATAGTTTAGTTGTGCATCTGATTGGCAGCAGTGTCAGATCGGTTAGCACAATTGCTCATTTGATCGGCAGCACTGTATCGAAGTGGTTAGCACAATTGTGCTTTTGAGGTAGCACAGTATTGGAGCGCAATTGCTTTGCAGCACCAACAATCATCGATCGGGCTTTAATCACCGCAACTGTCTGTAAGGAGTCTTTGCATTCTCCCAGTGAATGTATGGGTTTCCTCCTACATTACAAAAACATAGAGTTAGGGTTAGGTTTAGCACGACAACATTTGTGAGCTACCCCCAGCATAACCCTCAGACTGTGTTGGTCGTCAATGCAAAATGACACATTTCACTGTATGTTTGATGTACCTTCACTGTTCTGGAAAAGAACTATTTTCCTTTGGGAATTCCCAATTCGAATTACATTTTCTGTGAAGGTCTAATGACATTCCTTCCATTTTATGAAGCTGCAAGTTAAGGATGAGCTTTATCTATCACGTCAAAACATACAGTGAAATGCATCATTTGCTTCAAATCAAATCAGTGAGGATCGTGCTAGACAGCCTACAATTAGCTATGCTTTTCTTGCCTCAGGTCTTTCCTAGTTTGGGACAACTCATTATAGGAAGTATGTGATTAAACTGGTAAGAGTGCAAAAATGATTTACAAGAATATTGCCCAAATTCGAAGGACTGATAGAAACATAGAAAACCTACAGCACAATACAAGCCCTTTGGTCCACAAAGCTGTGCCGAACATGTCCCTACCTTAGAACTACCTAGGCTTATTCATAACCCTCTATTTTTCTAAGCTCCATGTACACATCCAGGAGTCTCTTAAAAGACCCTATTGCTTCTGCCTCCATCACCACTGCCGGCTGCCCTTTCCATGCACTCACCACTCACTGTATAAAAAACTTACCCCAACATCTCTTCTGACCCTACTTCCAAGCACCTTAAAACTACTCCTTCTCGTGCTAGCCATTTCGGCCCTGGGAAAAAGCCTCTGACTATCCACACAATCAATGCCTCTCATTATCTTGTACATCTCTATCAAGTCACCTCTCATCCTCTGTTGCTCCAAGGAGAAAAGGTTGAGTTCACTCAACCTATTCTCATAAGGCATGCTCCCCAATCCAGACAACGTCCTTGTAAATCTGCTCTGCACCTTTGCTATGGTTTCCACGTCCTTCCTGTAGTGAGGTGACCAGAACTGAGCACAGTACTCCAAGCGAGGTATGACCAGGGTCCTATATAGACAATAGACAGTAGGTGCAGGAGTAGGCCATTCGGCCCTTCTAGCCAGCACTGCCATTCACTGTGATCATGGCTGATCATACACAATCAGTACCCCGTTCCTGCCCTCTCCCCATATCCCTTGACCCTGCTATCTATAAGAGCTCTATCTAACTCTCTCTTGAATGCATCCAGAGACTTGGCCTCCACTGCCTTCTGGGGCAGAGCTGCAACATTACCTCTCAGCTCTTAAACTCAATCCCACGATTGATAAAGGCCAATGCACCGTACACCTTCTTAACCACTGAGTCAACCTGTGCAGCTGCTTTGAGCATCCTATGGACTTAGACCCCAAGATCCCTCTGATCCTCCACACTGACAACAGTCTTACCATTAATACTATATTCTGTCACCATATTTGATCTACCAAAATGAACGGCTTCACACTTATCTGGGTTGAACTCCATCTGCCAATTCTCAGCCCAGTTATGCACCCTATCATTGTCCCGCTATAACCTCTGACAACCCTCCACGCTATCCACAACACCTCCAACCTTTGTGTCATCAGCAAACTTACTAACCCATCCCTCCACTTCCTCATCCAGGTCATTTATAAAAATCACTAAGAGTAGGGGTCCCAGAACAGATCCCTGAGGCACACTACTGGTCACCAGCCTCCATGCAGAATATGACCTGTCTACAACCACTTTTGCCTTATGTGGGTAAGCCAGTTCTGGATCCACAAAGCAATGTCCCCTTGGATCCCATGCCTCCTTACTTTCTCAATAAGCCTTGCATGGGATACCTTATCAAAAGCCTTGCTAAAATCCATATACACTACACTTACGTCTCTACTGTCATCAACGTGTTTAGTCACATTCTCAAAAAATTCAATCAGGCTCGTAAGGCATGACCTGCCTTTGATAAAGTCATGCTGACTATTCCTAATCATATTATGACTCTCCAAATGTTCATAAATCCTGCCTCTCAGGATCTTCTCCAACAACTTACCAACCACTGAGGTAAGACTCACTGGTCTATAATTTCCTGGGCTATCCCTACTCTCTTTCTTGAATAAAGGAACAACATCTGCAACCCTCCAATCCTCTGGAACCTCTCCCGTCCTCATTGATGATGCAAGATCATGTTATAAAAGGAGAGGTTTAAAAAGCTGGGTCTTTATCTCAGAGACATACATAAAATCATAAAGGGGATTGAGATAGCTGCATTTTCATCTGCTGCAGACAGCACGAGACAAGCTGGATTGCTTTCATCTGTGGCTGACTGGTGAGAGATGAAGAACTGCTGTACGCTTGGCCTTGCAGAAATGTGGCTCCAGGTCAACGCTCCATGCACAGTTAATATTCATGACCTGCCACTAAGGAAATTGTGCTAATATTATTTTGTGACCGTATGTGCTATTGTAATTATAAATGCTGTGTCCAGCTGTATATACTGTGTTTTGCACCTTGTCTCCAGAGAAACATTGATTCATTTAGTCTAAGATATAATAGCAGAATTAGGCTATTTGGCCTATTGAGTCTGCTCTGCCATTCAATCATGACTGATCCTTTTTTCCCCTCCACAACCCCATTCCCCAGCTTTCTCCCCATATCCTTTGATGCCATGTCCAACCAACAAACTATCAACCTCTGCCTTCAATACATCCAACGACCTGGCCTCCAAAGCTGCCTGTGTTAACAAATTCCACAAATTCACCACCCCCTGGCTAAAGACATTTCTTTTTTAAATGGACACCCCTCTATCCTGATGATGTGCCCTCTTGTCCTAGACTGTCCCACCATGGGAAACATCCTTTCTGACTAGGCCGTTCAACATTTGAAAAGCTTTAATGAGATCCCTCATCATCCTTCTAAGTTCCAGCGAGTACAGACACAGAGCCCTCAAATGTTCTTGTATGATAACCCTTTCATTCCAGGAATCATCCTTGTGAACCTCCTCTGGGCCCTCTCCAATGCCAGCACATCTTTTCAAAAATGAGGAGCCCAAAACTGTTCACAATACTCAAGGCGAGGCCTCACCAGAGCCTTACAAAACCTCAGCATCACATCCCTGCTCTTGCATTCAAGCCCTCTTGAAATGAATGCTAACATTGCATTTGCCTTCCTCATCACCGACTCAACCTGTAAGTTAATCTTTAAGGTATTCTGCACAAGGACTCCCAAGTTCCTTTGCATCTCAGATTTTTGGATTTTCTTCCCATTTAGAAAATAGCCTGCACATTTATTTCCACTACCAAAGTGCATGACTATGCATTTTCCAACATTGTTTTTCATTTGCCACTTTCTTGCCCATTCTCCTAATCTGTCTGAGTCCTTCTTCAGCCTGTTTCTTCAACCCTGCCTGCCACTCCACCAATCTTGGCAACAAAGCCATCTAGTCCAGCATTTAAATCATTGATATACAGTATAAAAATAAGCAGTCCTAACACCGACCCCTGTGGAACACCACTAATCACTGGCAACCAAACAGATAAGGATCCTTTTATTCCCACTCACTGCTTCCTACCAATCAGCCAAGGCTCTAACCATGTTAGTAACTTTCTTGTAACACCAGGGGTTCTTAACTTGGTAAGCAGCCTCATGTGTGGCACCTTGTCAAAGGCCTTTTGAAAGTCCAAATATACAACATCCACTGCATCCCCTTTATCTATCCTAATTGTAATCTCCTCAAAGAATTCCAACAGGTTCGTCAGGCAAGATTTTCCCTGAAGGAAACCACGCTGATTTTGTCCTATCTTGTCCTGTGTCACCAAGTATTCCATAACCTCATCCCTAACAATTGACTCCAACATCTTCCCAACCACTGAGGTCAGGCTAACTGGTCTACAATTTCCTTTCTGCTGCCTTCCTCCTTTTTTAAAGAGTGGAGTGACATTTGCAATTTTCCAGTCCTCTGGCACCATGCCAGACTCCAAAGATTTTTGAAAGATCATTCTAATGCCTCCACAATCTCTAATGCTACCTCTTTTAGAACCCTAGGGTGCATTTCATCTGGTCCAGGTGACTTACGTATGTACCCTTCAGCCTTTCAACTTTTTGAGCACCTTCTCCTTTGTAATAGTAACTGCACTCACTTCTCTTCCTTCACACTCTGCAACATCTGGCACACTGTTACTGTCTTCTACAGTGAAGACTGATGCAAAATACTCATTTACTTCATCTGCCTTGTCCTCCATTATTTTTCCTCCAGCATCATTTTCTAGTGGTCCTATATCCACTCTCATCTCACTTTTTTTACATACTTAAACAATTTTAGCTGTATATAAGTGCACAGTTGAATGACGATAAACTTGAACTTGATGTGGTATGTAAAGAATATACAAATTCTCTTTACCTGCTCTGCTTTAGCTTTATCAAAGGCCAGCTGCTGTTTCTTCCTCACTTCCTCCTGCGTCAGTGTACCCCCTAAAACAATAAATTCCACTTGTAGGTATTTGCTGTGGGTGAACTGAGAGTAGTGTCTCACATCAAAGCACTGACTAATTTCAAAATCCATTTAAATATAAAGTTGTTTTAAAAAATTATGAAAAGCATTATATACACTCAGTGGCTATGAAGTGGCTGCTGATTTGTATGCTCATAGCCTACCTTTGCTGTAACTCATCCACTTCACTGTTGATGTGTTGTGTGTTCAGATTTGTTCTTCTGCACATTTTTGTAGTAATGTGTGGTTATTTGAGTGGCTGTCACCTTTCCGTCAGCTTGAACCAGTCTGGCCATTCTCCTCTGACCTCTCTCATTAATGCATTTTCACGCACAGAACTACAGTTCAGATTTGTCTGAAAATCCCAGAGGATGAGCAGCCTGAGATACTCAAACCCATCCCATCTGGTACCAACAATCGTTTCATAATCAAAATCACTTTAACTGCATTTCTTCCCCATCCTGATATTTGGTATGAACAACAACTGAACCTCTTGACGATGTCTGTATGCTTTTATGCAATGAGTTACTGCCACATGATTGGCTGATTAGATATTTGCATTAACAAGCAGGTGTACAGACAGACAAAATAAAGTGCTCTCTGAGTGTAAATTTCCCTTTTCCTCAGCATGAGATGCCAAACACTATAAGACATGTTTTTAAGCTTAAAACATGAAGTATAAGACTGAAGAATAAAGGAGATGTGAAGGGCAAATAATTTTTTTTTTTTTTTACACAGAGAATGTGTAAAGAGGTGTCTGGAATGGGATACCAAGTGGTAGTCATGGAAGCAGGTAGTTTGGAGGAGTTTAAAAGGCTTTTAGATAAACTTATGAAGGGAATAGAGGGATATGGATGATACACAGGAAGAGGACATTTAGTGTAAATTGGTATCAAGAGTGGCACAACATTGTGCGCCAATGGCCTGTCCAGTGCTATCCTTTTTTTTTGCTGTTATCAGAAAATATAGAGTAATTTCAACAAATTTTATGACTATCTGCCTATGATATTAAACCTAATTCTGATGTCACATGTTGATTTACATAAAAACTCATCCTAAAAGGTTGATTGTTTGTTCATTCATTTCGATGTATGCCACCTGACCTGCTGAGAACCTCCAGTATTTTGTGTGTGTGTTCTTTTGTAGAATCTCTTTTCACGTTTGTTCTTTGCTAAAATACTCATGGATATTACTTCAGTTACTTGAATAACTTGCACACATCCTTATGCTTTGTTCCATCCCACTATTAAATCCAGTGCATTTCATTACAAGTATTGTGCTGACACTACTGGATTTCTGAACCAAAGGATTTTAATACTCAGGGATGTGAAGTCATAGTCCTTTTATGAAAGAGCGTGAATTTTTGAAAGCTGAAAATTATAAATCAACGTTTTGTGTTTGTGAACAGGGAAACAGTCCATGTGGTAAAATGACAAATTATTTTTTTCACTAATGTTTGTATCCTATTTGTTTGGCTCTTGATATCCCAAGCATCAAAACTGATGTTTAGTAAACACAAAGTACACTGCAGATGCTGTGGTCAAATCAACAAGTACAAACAAGCTGGATGAACTCAGCAGGTTGGGCAGCATCCGTTGAAAGGAGCAGTCAACGTTTCGGGCCGAGACCCTTGGTCAGGACTGAAGGAGGAGGGGGCAGGGGCCCTATAAAGAAGGTGGGGGGAGGGGGAAGGTGCAGGTAGAAAACCAATCAGTGGAAAGATCAAGGGGTGGGGGAGGGGAAGCAGGGAGGGGATAGACAGGAGAGGTGAAGAAGGAATCTAAGGGGAAAGCACTATGGGTAGTAGAAGAAGGCAGAATCATGAGAGAGGTGATAGGCAGCTAGAAGAGGAGGCAGAGTGAAAGTGTGATAGGGGAAGGGAGAGGGAGGGAATTAGCAGAAGTTGGAGAATTCGATGTTCATACCAACTTCCAGTAATTCCCTCCCTCTCCCTTCCCCATCACACTTTCACAAGGTGCTACACCTTGTCTAAGGGTGACCTGCAGGCTAGCAGCTGGCAGGACCAGTTTTCACCCCCTACGGTAGAGACTTATCTCCACCCTGCCACCCACTTTCCAACAATACCACACCCAAAGAATTGTCTTTACTCCCCCTCCCTTTAACTCTCCTATTCCATTCCCTATTCTGGTTTCACACTCATCCCTTCTCTTCTCCTCACCTGCTCATGACCTGGTGACCCTCCTATTTCCCTTTCTCCCATGGTTCACTCTCCTATCGGATTCCTCTTTCTTCACTCCTTTACCTTTCCACCTAACGCCTCCCAACTTCTCACTATACCCCCCCAACCACCTTCCACCTGACCTGGTCTCACCTGTGACCTTGTACTGCTTCTCCTCTCCTCCCAACCCCTCCTTATTCCAAATTCCTCCCACTTCCTTTCCAGTCCTGATGAAGGGTCTCAGCCCAAAATATCTACCCTTTGTACCACTTCATAGATACATCCTGACCTGCTGAGTTCCTCCAGTATTTTGTGTACATTACACTTCAATGCTTATTTTGTGTATGGTTCTACATTAGCCTTGAAGAAATATTATTTTACTCACCAACACTGCTTGGAATGATAGAAACTTGTCTGATATTTCGACGTTTCAGCTTTTCCAAGGCAGCCAACTCTGCAGCTGCTTCTAGGTGGAAGCCAGATTAATCACATATTAGATGACAGCATTCATTCTGAACATCTCATTCCACAGCCTGCTTGAAGCATTCCCAGTCACCTGTAGTTTAACCACTCGGCCACAACTACGCTACAGTTCAAATAATCAGGAGAAAGCAGCTCTGTTCTCTGTGCAGTGCTAGCTTGCAACCATCTGTGGAATGAAGTCATCAATGAAATGAACAGATTTTAGGTCTCCTTTTCTTTCTATTCCAAAGACAAATAGTTAGAGCTGGTAAGTTGTTGGCATGCTATAGTGCCGCTGGTAACATGGCAACTCTTGCAGTTGCCCACTACAATCATAAAACACAGAACATTACAGCACAGGAACAGGCTCATTATTCCACAATGTTGTGCCGAATGAAATAAACTAATAATCTAATGACCAACTAAACTAAACCTTATGCCTACACAATTTCCATATCTTTCATATCTTAGACCATACAACATAAGAGCAGAATTAGGCCATCTGGCCTATCAAGTCTGTTCCGGCGTTCAATCATGGCTGATCCTTTTTCTGTATCTCCTCCTCAACCCCAGTTCCCGGCCTTCTACCCGTAACCTTTGATGCCATGCCCAATCAAGAACCTATCAATTTCTGGTTTAAATACACCCAGCGACTTGGCCTCCACAGCTGCTTGCGGCAACAAATTCACCACCATTTGGCCAAAGAATTTATCTGCAGCTCTGTTTTGAAACGGCACCCCTCTATCCGAGGCTACGCCCTCTTATCCTAGACTCTCCTACCATAGGAAACTGTCTAGGCCTTTCAACATGCAAAAGGTTTCAATGAGATCCCCCTTCATCCTTCTGAATTCCAGCGAGTACAGACCCAGAGCCATCAAATATTCCTCACATGATAACCCTTTCATTCCTGGAATCATGAAGTCTCTAGTGTATCTGCCTGCACCACCAACTGCAATTTTGGTCACAGATCAGCCATCAAATAGTGAAACAAGCTGAGAGGGAAAGGTTCTCTCTGGGTTATGAACACCAATTTATGGACAGCTGTAAATACGAACGAGTGTTTGAGAAACTGTTGGGATGGATTTGCCAGCCGCTGCAGGCACCATGCTGCTTGGAAGCTTTTGAAAGTGTGTAGGATGCGCTGACATTGAAGAGGCTTCAGAGGAGATTAATGAGAATGATTCTAGGAATGAAAAGGTTTTCACATGAGGAGCAATTGAACGCTGTACACGTTGGAGCTTAGAAAAATGGTGGGGGGGGGGAGGGTACCTCATTGAAACCTATCAACTGTTGAAAGGCTTAGATAGAATGGATGTAAAGAGGATGTTTCTATAGTGGGGGATTTTACGACCAGAGGGCACAGCCTCAGAATAGAGGGACATCACTTCAGAACAGAGATGAGGAGGAATTTCTTTAGAGAGAGGGAGGTGAATCTGTGGAATTTGTTGCTACAGGTGGCCATGGAGGCCAGGTCATTGGCTGTATATAAGGACATGTTGTTAGGTTCTTCATTAGTCAGAGTGTGAAAGGTTATGGGGAGAAGGCAGGGGAGTGAAACTAAGAGGGAAATGGATCAACCATGATGAAATAGTAGAGCAGACCTAATGGCCCGAATGGACTAATTCTGCTCCTAGGTCTTATGGACTTATGGAGGAGATTTACCAGAATGCTGTCTACATTAGAGAACATGTTTTATTAAGATAGGTTGAGCAGGCTGGGGCTTTACTCTTTGGAGCATAGGACAATGAGAGGTGATTGGTAGAGGTGTCCAAGATGATTAGAGACAGAGTAGACAGCCAGAGACTTTACCTCAGGAACAGAAGCCTTTTGTCACCTGGGGACTGCCTGTAAATGATTTCCTCCTATTCTAATGCAGATTTATAGGAGGCTGGGATACAGCCAGCAGCATCACCACCAACTCATGCACTGTGAACAGCAATAGCTCACATACTAACATTTTCCTTTTGATTTATGCAGGAATCCTGAGATTTTAGTTCATTTACCTTCAGGGCATCACTTTCTGCCAAAGAACCCTGGCCAGACACACTGTATATAGACAGCAACCTAGAGATGGTGAAGCAAGCAACACCCAACTCCAGATTACCACAAAAAGCAAAAGCACTTTTAAGTCCAAAACTATTAATCAGACTTCGCAAATAATTTTGCACTGAGGCTTCTTTAAAAAGGGAAGCATTAAGTGATTAATTCTGTAAAGGCAAAACTGGTAAATCAAAGTCAAATTTATTGTCAAAGTGCAAGTACATGTTCAGGATGGTTTAATGTCATTTCCAGTACACAAGTGTAAAGACCATATGACATAGGAGCAGAATTAGGCCATTCAGCCCAACGAGTCTGCTCCATTATTCCATCATGGCTGACTTATTACCCCTGTCAACAATGTTCCCTCTGAGGTGTACGTGTGTGCACACGCACACTTCTTTTCCTGCGAGCGCACAAACGCATTTCAACTACACAGAAAAGGTTGTTACCCTCTACCTCGTTGGCATGTTAAGCATATTTTGCAATCACATTTCCTTTTCCCATTTCTGATGCAGATGGTGTTGACAACATGGAGTTTGCAATGATTTTTCTGCAGATTTTAGAACTGGATTATTTATACTGTTTTTATTGAATAAGTTATTGATTCACTCTGTGCAATTCCAAAGAAACAAAGGGCATGAAACACAAAAGAACTGCTAGTTCATTTAAAGCAGAATGGCTTACTGAAACAGTAGAAACTGCTACACCAAACAACAAACTGGACTTGGTAGTTTACTTCCACTTAAAAATTCAGTGCTCACATATTGTCACCATTGGGCAAAAAATTGGACAGCACTATTTTTGTGCACACTAGTCATTACAAATTAGAGGGAACATTGCCTCCCAACCCCATTCTTCTGCCTTCTCCCCACAACCTTTGATGCCTTTAGTAATCAAGAACCAGTCAACTTCTGCTTTAAAGATACCCAATGACTTTACCCTTTTACAGCCGCCTGGGCAACAAACCCCATAGATTCACCACCCTCCGGCTAAAGGAGAACATAACAATTGTTATTCCAGATCTGATGCAGCACAAAAAACAGATAAAGAACACAATAAATATAAATAGCTTATTAACATAGACTGATTGTATGCCCATAAAGTGACTATAAGCACAGAAGTATCTATACAAAAGGTATCGCTGATAAAATAGTGGTGGTGGGAGGTGTGATGGGGTTGGTAAGTGGGTGGATGTGTTGATCAGCCTTACTGCTTGGGAGTGTATGCATCATGTAATAAGTCATGTAATAAGACCAAATCAGTCAAAATTAAAGCACCTGTAACACTACAGTGTATTTTGTTTTGGTTTTATCAATGCTAGTGAACTATACTAGGAAATCAGCAAGAACGAACAGAATTTCCTTTAAATTTTTCTACAAGGTTATAATTACTTTCTATTGTGCCTCTCACAGTCTAGGCATGTTGAAGAATATAATGCAGCCAATGAAAATGAAGCACATTTTAAATGTCACAGCTATAATGAAAGAAATGCAGCGATTAATTTCTCCACAAACTCCCACAAGTATCAGGTTGATAATGAGTACACAATTTTCATGGTCATTTCCACAATATTTTTTATGATCTAGAAAGCCACTGAATCTATTCCAGATCTCAGAGCAAAACAATCAACTCACATTGGGTACCATGGTACTGTAGTGGTTAATGCAAGCAATTGCTTCACTTTCATTGGCTACATTATATTTTACCACATACCTAGGCTGTGAGAGGCACTATAAAAAATAATTCTAACCTTGTAGAAAGATTAAAAGGAAATTCTGTTCACTCTTGCTGATTACAGCTGGGGTCATTGGACTTTAGAGTTCAATTTCAGCACCATCTGTAAGGAGTTTCAGTGTTTTCCCCGATTTTACTGTTATCTTACTGCAATGGCTGCAACCCACCACTGTAGAAGTGTAATCTTGAATCACCATGCATAATTTTAAAAGATTGCAATAGTTAAATAGAAATTTAAGTAAATCTTATGCTTTACTTTTCTTCCAAGGTTTTAGGAACAGCTTTTCCCCCCTCTACCATCAGATTTTTGAACCGTCCATGACAGTACTTCACTATTTTGCTTGTGTTCTACATTCCTTGAGCAAGGTACTTAACCTCACATTGCTCTGCGACGACACTGGTGCCAAACTGTATCGGCCCTTGCCCTTCCCTTGGACAACATCGGTGGCGTGGAGAGGGGAGACTTGCAGCATGAGACTTGCACAACCCTGCCCAGGCCTGCGCCCTGTAAGCTTTCCAAGGCGCAAATCCTTGGTTTCTTGAGACTAACGGATGCCTAAATTTATAGTAATTTTATATATTGCACTGTGCTGCTGCCACAAAACAATAAACTGGATGACAGTGATAATAAACCTGATTCTGAGAATTCATAATAGTCCAGATGTTATTAATCAAAGAGATAAGAACTAAAGATTGATTAGATTTATTTATCACATGTATATCAAAATACACAGTGAAACGTACTGCTTTGTGTCAACAACCAACACAGTCCAAGGATATTCTGGGAACAGACTCCAAGTGTTGCCACACTTCTGTTGCTAACATAGCATGCCCACAACTGACGAGACCTAACCATATGTCTTTGCAATGTGGCATGAAACCAGAGCACCTGGAGGAAACCCATATGGTCACAGGGACTCAGCAGGCCAGGCAGCATCGATGTTTTGGGCTGAAACCCTTTGCAGGACTGGAGAGAAAAAGGTGAGGAGGAGATTTGAAAGGTGGGGGAAGGGGAAGAGAGAAACGCCAGGTGATAGGTGAATCTTGGGAGGGGTCAAAAGGGTTTCAGTCCAAAACGTCGACTGTAATTTTTTTGCAAAAAATGCTGCCTGGCCTGCTGAGTTCCTCTGGCATTTTGTGGGAGAAAACACCAGCTCCTTACAGACAGTGGCAGGAATCAAACCTTGATTTGTGATTTGTTAGCACTGTAAAAGGATTGTGCCACCCACAAAAAACTGTACAGTTCAGGAATTCCCCACAGTAATACAGGAACAGAAGGTAACCACTCACTCTTACTTGCCTTTGCATACTTCCTACTGACGGTCAATTGCTCAGCCTTCAGAAGCAAGTTGATAACTTGGCCTCAGCCAGGAATTTAACATGAAACTAACCAGGCACAGTAACAAATTCCAAAAGCATAAAAGGGAGGGAAAAAAACAGTAAAACCTTCATGGAAATAAAATGCTTACTTTTCTGTAAGTCACTCCTCTTCTTCTGATCTGGTACCGTTACAGAATATGCACCATGACTGGAAAAAAAGAAAGATTTATTAAAGGCTGTAAAAAAAAAAGTAGCAGTTTTGACCATCAGAAATCAATGTCAACTGACTCAAAGGCATCATGATAACTACTGATACCACAAGCATTGTGCTATTGGCAGCCCAAAATCTGAATTATACATTTAGATGTGTAGAGAGAAAGGAAAGGCTAGGGAGGGTGGATGTGACAAAAATGTTTCCTGTAGTGGGGCGAGTCTAGGACCAGAGGGCTCAGCCTCAGAAGAGAGGGATGTACTGTTAGAACAGAGATAAGGAGGAATTTCTTTAACCAAAGGGTGGTTAATCTGTGGAAATCGCTGCCACAGATGGCTGTGGATGGCAAGTCATTGGGTATACTTGAAGTAGAGGTTGATAGGTTCTTGATTAGTCATGGTGTCAAAGGTTATGGGGTGAAGGCAGGAGAATGGGGTTGAGAAGGATAACCAGCCATGATGGAATGGCAGAACAGACTCGACAGGCTAAATGGCCTAATTCTGCTCCTGTGTTTTGTGGTCTTATGGGAGGAAAGGAAATAGAGCTACAGTTAAAGAGTTTGGATTCAGTTAGTTAAAAGCTTAGATTAATGGTCAGTGTTAGAAACTACCATTAGCAGACTTGTAATTTATTTCCAATTCTCTGATTAAAATTCAACATCACTAAACCCGATGATTTAAGTTACTATCACACTCCTGTGAGAACTAACTGTACATAATTGGGTGCTCTATTTGCCTAGCCTGGGAAAGCAACAACATTTCAGAAAACAAGACACCTATTAAATTTGATTCTTTATGAAATACGAACTCTATACTGTATATAAAATTCCAAATTCAAGAAAAGACTTGCAATTCCATCATGCCTCTCCTGATTTGAAGGCTTCCTGAAGTCCATCATAGATCAAGTTCAAATTTATTGCCCTTCAGCCATACACATATATCCTGCCAAATGCAACAATGCTCCTCCAAACCAAGATGCATAAACACAGGGACATAACTCACGCACTACACATAAAGTAATATTACCACAAATAACAAAGTGTATTTACAATGCAAATTAAAGAGTATAACTGGCGTTTCAGATGTGATAAGACCTGGTGGTGGCAGGGTGTTCAGTAGTCTCATGGCCTGGGGGGGCGGGGTGGGATGGAAGAAGTTGTTTCCCATCCTAACTGCAACTAATCTGCTTTGGACGCAGTGAAATCTGATAAACAAGAATGTGAAAATGACCAGATTATCAATTTTAGTTATGTTAAAGTTATAGTTTAGAGGAAATCCATGATAATTTCTCCCATTTTTTTATACTGTGCCATAACACACCTACACTTATTCAAGAGAATAAATGAAATGTGAGTTTAATGCATCATCCTAAAAGGTGCCACTGCTGACAAGGAAGAAGCTCTTCATTAAAATACCGAGGAGCAGCACATCTAGAGCAATGCTGTTACAGTGCCAGTGACCTGGATTCAACTCTGTCACTGTCTGCATGTCCCCCTCGTGACTGCGAGGGTTCCCATCTGGTGCTCCGGTTTCCTCCCATATGATAGATGTAAGTTATTTGATCACATGAATGTAATTGGAACACAGACCAGTTGAGCTAGAAGGGTCAATTATGATGTTTCATCTCTAAAACCATTGGGCCGTAGCTGGCACAAGACTAATTTTGCACCAGATAACTTGTCTTATTTGCAAAACATTCAAATAGGAACATGGGCGTCTATTTATAGTTTAACCAATACACCTACACAAATTCTGTGCAAGCCATTATGTTAGTTTTCAGTTTCTTAAGTATTAGAAACTGAAACCATTGTGCTGCATTGCAGGGGCTATACCACAACAAGTTTGTTTTTCTGCTTCACGCCAGAGCAAGGGACTTATTCCACAGATCTCTTACCAGTAAGTTGTTTTTTGACCAGATTTGGGCGGAGATGCATTTTGATTAGTGGTACTACATTTTTGTAGTACCATAGAGTTATCCTTATCCCCACGCTGGCTTGTGCTTGAAATTTCACCTGAAACTTTTGTTTTACTTGAACTTTTCCTAACACCTGTATCTGTGAGTGAACTTCTACCTAGTCCTGTACCAGTTCCTAAGCCTGTACCTGTCTTTGCACCTCTACCTCTCCGAGGAGCCTTTCCCATCCCATCTCTATTTGTTGTTTCATCCCTACCCCGATTCTCCTCCCGAACTGCACCGAGCTGACCCGCCCTTGTAACCGACTTAGCTCTGCTCACGACGGAATAAGACATGTCCGGAGAGAAACTGCAAAACCCAAAGTAATGTTCGTCTCTCGAATATACCCAGACAGCGCCGCTCAGGGCGCTTTGGGAGATGTAGTATATGTGGTCACGTGCCCTTGTCCATCTGCACGCAGAACCAGAGGTAGGAACGACAATACCCAAAATTCCAGTCGTATTTTCCGGTGAGAGGCGCCGAGCAGCATGGTAACCATAGCAATAGGATTAGCGCTTTTATTAAAGGACTAATTTACTTCCTTTGAAAACGCCTGAAGGTTAGCCTGACTGTTCAAGAGTGTGTATTTTGGGCATATCTTGTCTTCGTTATTGGTCAGGCAGTAATATTTTTAATACATTGTAGAATTATATAAATATTGTGGCTCAAGTTGACCCATCAAGACCATGCCCAGCCCTTGCAGAGTGGTTTATTCAGTTCTACTTCTCTGCTCAGACGTAATTAGGCAAGAGAGAGTGAAAAAAAGGATTGATGAGGATGTTGGCGGGATGGAAGGGCTTCAGTTATAAGGAAAGGTTCGGTAGGTTTGGACTTTTTTACCCCCTTGAAGTAAAGGAGACTGAAAGGTGACCTAAAATTCAGTAAAATTATACTGGGAGTAAATTAGATGGATGGTCACAATCTTTTTCCTAGAGCAGGGGAGTCTAAATCTGGAGGGTGTAAGTTTAAGGTGGGAGGGGAAAAGACTTATGAGGACCCGAGGGATAGGTTTTTCACACAGAATGTGATGGGTATCTGGAGTGAGCTACCAGAGGAAGTGATAGATGCGAGTATAATTACAATGCTTAAAAGTCATTTGAACAAGTTTATGGTTAGACAAGGTCTGGAGGGATATGGGCCAACCACAGGCAAATGAATCTCGCTCAAGCATTCTTCTGTGCTGTATAACTCCATGACTATAAACATTTTTTTCTTTATTTGTCCCTGAACTGAAGGGCTGCCTAAGAGTCAAGCACATCAATAGATCTGGAGTCACATGTAGGAAGTCACTTGGATGGAGACTGTCTTACTTCCACTCATGTTCTGTGGGCCTATACTTTTGTGCAAATTCCTTGTCCTTGTTTGAGAATACCTAGAGTTTTGCTAGTCTCTGAGGCCTTTGTTTTCCTCCAGTGATGACTTCTGTATATCTGGGACCTAAGGGCACTTAACCATGAAAACTTACAGGTTGCAGGCATCCAAGTCAGGAATGTACAGTCCCAGAAATTGGATCCTTGGGCTCATCAACCTCTAGAAATTTCTGACTGAACCTTTCCATCTTTTTATTTCACTTTCTATTATTAAGATACTGTACTCAAAACCTACTTATTTTGCTTATCTAAATGTCTTCTCATGAGGGTTTCTCCTAAAATGTGGGGATTGTTGCCAGATCTTCTTTTGAATCTACGCCTATAGATACCTTTGTGACAGTTTTATGAGTTTAGGGCTTCGATATAAATGCAACTTTCTTCATAACAGGGTTAGGGAAGTCAGAGAATTTTCTTTTTTAAATGCTCAGGTTCACTAAAAATGATTCAGTAGAGGCTGAGGTCAACTTTCAGAGCCAAAGGGAAGACAAGAGATTAGCTTTATTTAAGACTAGCTTTAATTTGTCACATGTACATCAAAACATCACAACATAAAGTGAAACATGTCATTTGTATCAATGACCAACACATTCTGAGCAAGTGTTGCTATGCTTCCAGCACCAACATAGCATGCCACAACTTATTAACACTAATCACTATGTCTTTGCAATGCTGGAGGAAAGTGGAAAACCGAGATGAAAACCTCGCGGTTCTGGGGAGAATGTACAAACAACTAACAGACAGCAGCAGGAATTGTAACCCTGTCGTTAGCACTATAAAGTGCTAACCACTATGCTACTATGCCACCCCTTGTGCTTTTGAATTTGTTGGGAGATCAGAAACAAAGATGGGGAATGGTGGAAGTTCAGCTGGTCAGGCAGAACATTGCAATGAGAAATACAATCCGGGATACTTCAGGATTGAAAAAGCGAGAAAGCAACAGTTAAGTAGCAGAGAGAAAATGAAGAGTACATAGGGAATATTTGTGGTCTGTCATCTTGTTCCAACATCCAGTTCTTAATGTAATTGTTACCTTGACAATATTGGTCTGCTTCCTATCACAGACTATCTGGTCCCTCTGTTCTCTCCACTTACTCCCGTGTATAACTTTAAACACACTTGTCTCATCACTTATCCAGTTCCAATGAAGGGTCTGCTGAAGTAAGAAATTCTGCAGATGTCTTGAGTAATCTTGAGTAACACACACAAAATTCTGGGGGAATAAGCAGTCAACATTTTGGACCAAAACCCTTCATCAGGATTGGAAAGGAAGGGGAAAGAAGCCAGAATAAGAAGGTGGAGGGATGGGGGGGAGAATAGGGGAAGGAGTACAAGCTGGCAAGTGGTAGGTAAAGGGAAAACTGGGTGAACAGGTGGGGGAGTTGAAGTAAGAAGCTGGAAGGTGATTGGTGAAAGAGGTGAATGGCTGAAGATCAAGGAATCTGATAGGAGAGGACAGTGGACCATGGAAGAAAGGGGAGGACAAGTGGAATAAATGCAATGTGATGGGCAGTGAGGAGAAGAGAAAGGGGGGGGGTGGAAAAAAGTGAAAGGGGAGTGGCGTGTAATTACTGGAAGTTGGAGAAATCAAAGTTCATGCCATCAGATGAAATAAGGTGTTGAGTATGACAGTATCAAAGAGAATAAAGGAGAATTGACATTTCAACTGATTCATCAGGGACCCCCACCACCTAGAACATGCTCTCTTCTCACTGCTGCCATCAGGAAGAAGCTATAGGAGCCTCAGGACTCACATCCCCAGATTCTGGAACAGTTACTAGCCCTCAACCATCATGCTCTTGAACAAAAGGGGATAGCTTCACTCAACTTTACTCCATCATTGAAATGTTCCCACAACCTATAGAGTCACTTTCAAGACTCTTCATCTAAAATTATTAATATTTATTGTTTATTTATTTATTATTATTCTTTCTTTCTTTTTGTATTTGCACAGTCTGGGTTTTTTGCACATTGGTTGAACACCCAGGTTGGTGCGGTCTTTCACTGATTCGAAAATTATTATTATTCCATTATGGATTTATTATGCCCACAAGAAAATGAATCTCAGGGTTGTATATGATGATATATATGTACTTTGAAACAAACTTTGATCCTTCTAAATCACTCCTTTAATATGTGGTGCTGCCATGTTTTCAGACTCTTAACTCTGCCTCTCGACTTCCAATTATCGTCACTTCAGCATTTCATACCCCTCCCATCCATTTTTTATTTTATTTGTGAGCAATACAGCACAGAGTTGGGCCTTATGGCCCTTCGAGCCACACCCTCCCAGCAACCCCTGACAAAACGAATTAGTTCTAACTTAATCATGGGACAATTTACAATGACTAATTAACCTACTAACTGGTACATCTTTTGGACTGTGGGTGGAAACCAGAGCATCCGCAAAAAACCCACGTGTCCCAAGGGGAGGACATACAGAGACTCCTCACAAAATGGCACCAGAATTGAAGTCTGAATGCTGGAACACCCTGAGCTGTTATAAAGTTGCACTAACCACTGTACTATCATGGCTCTTAAGTATTGCAATTGAACCCATATCTATGAGCCGCTGGCAGCTCATTCCCCTCTCTCAATATCCTCTGAGTGAAGAGGTTGCAATATTGGAATTGCTATAGTTGGCCACTGGGAAACCCTGTTGTTCTGCACACATCACCCTGTTTATTGCTATATTTATTTTCACTATGTACATTGTTGCTGACATGAACAAGGTATTTCATGCACCCTGATGTATATGACAATAAATTTGAATCTGCATTTCAGATTCCCAGCAGCCACAATACTCTGCCTTCATCAAATCAAAATACTTAAAAGAGATAATGCATATACCTATATTTCACACCACAGGACCTCTGCCTTTGAAATCTGCTCAAGACCTAATATGCCATGAGATCTTGGCACTCTACCAATTCCTGCAACCCAATTTTAATCCCTATCCCACTGGGCCACCTTTCATACTCTGGGCCTCTATACTCTGAAATTCCACCTTTGTTCGTTTCCTCAATGCCAGCAAAATAAAGGAGCTGATCATTAACTTTAGGACTTCATTGTCGTCTGCTGTTCTAGACCATCCACTTCAAATTTCAATGTGTTGTGCATTCAGAGATGCCCTTCTGCACATCACTGTGGCTATTTGAATTACTGTCACCTTCCTGTCAGCTTGAACCAATCTGATCATTCTCCTCTGAGCTCTCTCATTAATTAAGCATTTTCACCCACAGAGCTGCTGCTCTCTGGATGCTTTCTTTTGTTTTTTTTGTACTGTTCTCCCTAAATTCTAGAGACTGTTGTGCATGAAAATCCCAGGAGAGCAGCAGTTTCTGGGATGCTCAAACCTCCCCATCTGTCACCAGCAATCATTCCATGGTCAAAATCACTTAGATCATATTTCTTTCCCAGTCTGATATTTGATCTGAAGAACAGCTGAACCTCTTGACCATGTCTTCATGATTTTATGCATTGATTTTCTGCTGCATGATTGTTTAATCTAATATTTGCATTAACAAGCAGATGTACAGGTATGTCTAATAAAGTAGCCTTGGAGTGTATATGTCATGGCCATAGAAAGCACACCAATCCCTGTACTTCCTCAGAAGGGAAGGAATTTTGACATGTCTCGAGTGACTCTTACTTAATGTTTATCATTGTTTTACAGAGGGCATCTTATTTGGATGAATCACAGCTTGGTACAGCAACTGCTCTGCCAAAGACAACATGAAATAGCCGGAAGATGTGAGCACAGCCCAGTCCATCACACAAAGCAACCTCCCTCTACGTTGACTCTGTCTACACTTCCTGATGCCTCAGAAAAGCAGCCAATGTAACAATGGACCCCTTCCACCTCAGTCATTCTCTCCTCTATCCCAGAAGATACAAAATCCAGAAAGTGCAGACCACCTGGCTCAAGAACAGCTTCTATCCAACTGTTATAAGACTCTTGAACAGAAGTCTCATAGGTATAAGATGTACCTTTATCTCTCAATCTACCTTGTCATGACATCTTATTTGTCTACCTACACTGCAGTTTGTAACTGCAACACTATATTCTGATAAAGTCCTGATGAAGGTTTTCAGCCCAAAATGATGACCGTTATTTAGTTCCACAGAAGCTTCCTGACCTGCTGAGTTCTTCTAGAATTTTGTGTGTGTTGCTCTGGTTTTCCAACATCTGCAGAATCTCTTGTATTTACTATATTCTACATTCTGTTTTCTTCTTACTACCTTGATGAATTTAGGTACGGCATGATCTGACTGAGTGGCATGGAAACATTTTTCATTCTGTCTCAGTACATGTGATGATAATAATTAGCCAATAATAAATCAATATCAAGGCACAAGTTGATATTGATGGGTCTGGAGACTAAACTTTTATTTACCTGATCTGATACCTTGATCAGAATCAGAATTATTACCACTGACAGATTTATTATCAACTTCAGGAGGAAGAAATCAGTTGTCCATAAATCAATGTTCATTAGGGGGTTGGAGGTGGAGTAACTTTAAATGATCAACTCAGAGGATCTGTCCTGGAGATTAGCCTGACTGGTTGCTTCGCAGCCTGGTATGGAAACTCTGCTGCCCAAGAACAGAGAAGCCTATAAAAAGTGGTGGATACAACCCAATCACAAACAAGAGAAAATCTGCAGATGCTAGAATTCCAAGCAACACACATAAGATGCTGGAGGAACTCAGCAGGCCAGACAGCATCTATGGAAAAGGGTACAGTCAGTGTTTTGAGCCGAAACCCTTCGGCAGTCCTGCTCAGATTTCCAGCATTGGCAGATTTTCTTTTGTTTATACACAATAAGACCTCCCACCATTGAGCATATTTACAAAGAGCGCTGCCACAAGAAAACAGCATCCATCATCAAAGACCCCCATCATTCAGGCCATGCTTCCTTCCCGCATCTACCATAAGGAAGGAGATACAGGAGCTCCAAGATCCACCCTATCGGATTCAGGAACATTTAGGGTCCTGAATCAGCATGGACTTCACTCACCACAACATTGAACTGTTCACTGAACACAACCAATGGACACACTTTCAAGGGCACTACAACTCATGCTCTTAATATTACTACCTACCTATTTACTTACTTACTTATTTATCTATTTATTTATAATGTTTTTGCAGTTTGTCTTCTTTTGAACATCACTTGTCAGTTTTTGTTTGAGTGTAGTTTTTCTTGTTTCTGTTGTATTCCTTTGTTCCACGCTGAATACCTGCAAGAAATTGATTCTCCGGTTGGTACATGGTGACACAAACATACTTTGATAATAGGCTTTGATATGTCATATGGCTGTTATACAGTGCAATACATAAAAATTACTATAGGTTACAATGAGAAATTTATGTAAAAAATATAGAGTGCAAAATGAGACCAAAATAATGAGGTAGTGTTCATGGACTGTTCAGAAAACTGTCAGTGGAGAGGAAGAAGCTGTTTCTAAACTTGATTCCTATGTGACTTGGTGTCAGTTGTTTTGTTGAGCCTCTCCTGTTAAGTTATTGAGGATATTACTGGTATGCGATGCACTCGGTGGTCACCTTATTAGGTACTACTGCACACCCACATGATAATGCAAATATCTAATCAGCCAGTCATGTGGCAGCAACTCAGTTCATAAAAGCACACAGACATGGTTGAGGTTCAGTTGTTGTTCAGACCTAAGATAAAAATGGGTCAGAAATGTGATCTAAGTGACTTTGACCGTGGAATGATTGTTGGTGGCAGACAGGGTGGTTTGAGTGTCTCAGAAACTACTGGTCTCCTGGGATTTTCAACCACAACAGTCTCTAGTGTACAGAGAAAGGTGTGAAAAAAAATCTAATGAGCATCAGTTTGTGGGCAAAAACACCTCGTTAATGAGAGAGGTCAGAGGAGAATGGCGAGACTGTTTCAAGCTGACAGGAAGGCGCAGTAACTGAAATAACCACAATTTCAATGTTCAAAGTAAATTTATTATCCAAGTACATTGTTGTCACAATATCCAACCCTGAGGTTTGTCTTCTGGTGGGCATACTCAGTAAATGCAAGAATCGTAATAGAATCAATGGAAGTGCACACTGAATAGGGCAGACAAACAACCAATGTGCAAAAGACAACAACTGTGCAAATACAAAGGATAAATGAAATAATAACAACAAATAAGCAATAAATATCCAGAACGTGAAATGAAGAGTGTTTGACAGTGAGCCCATAGGTTGTGGGAACAGTTCAGTGATGGGGCAAGTGAAACTGAGTGAAGTTATCCCCACTGGTTCAAGAACCTGATGGTTGAGGGGTAATAAGTGTTCCCAAACCTGTTGGTGTGAGTCCTGAGGCTACTGTATCTTCTTCCTGATGGCAACAGTGAGAAGAGAGCATGTCCTGGGTGGTGAGGATCCCTGATGTTGCTTTCCTGTGACAACGCTCCATGTAGATGTGCTGAATGGTAGGGAGGGTTTTTACCAGTGATGGACTGGGACATATCCACTACTTATTCTAGGTTTTTTATTCAAGGACATTGGCACTTCCATACCAGGCTGTGATGCAACTAGTCGATAAGCTCTCCGCCACACATCTGTAGAAGGATGACGAAGTTTTAGATGTCATGACAAATCTTTGAAAACTTTTAAGGAAGTAATAGGCATGTCCCTTTCTTCCTAATAGTGCTTACAGGACCCAGGACGGGTTCTTTGTAGCGATATCACCTAGAAATTTAAGTTGCTGACCCTCTCCAACATTACAACAGTGGTGTGCAGAAGAGTATCTCTGAATTCACAACACATCAAACCTTGAAGTGGGTGGGCTTCAGCAGAACATACACAGTGGCCACTTTATTAGGTACAGGAGGTACATTAGTGAAGTGGCCGCTGAGTGTGTGTGTGTGTTTGTAGTTACCATCGTCGGACTTGTTCTGCTTCCTCCTGTGCTCTGCGTGGTGCTGTGCGTTAACATTTCAAAACCCAACTTTCTTGTTAATGTGCAGATCACCAAACTCCGACCCCTCCCCTTCCCTGTGCTCGCTCCAGACTCTGCGCACTGCAATACGTGACTGCGCTTCGGATAATGTATTTGGAACCTTCGTCTGCTCTTATTAAATAGAGGGGGAAGAGAGAGAGAGAGAGAGAGATATGCAAGAACCGTAACACCGGTCCGATGCAGGTAAGCCCATGCACTAATCGCAATGCAATGCATGAAGTCATTTTCATCTTTGCCACGCTTCATGTATCAAGCAATATATTGCGGGTAATTATTATATTAACTAATTAAGCTGGTGCATATTCTTGCTTATAATTGCAGCCGATTGCAGAGTCTCATCCCGAAGAAATTCCAGGTAACTTCTGCCTGATAATCTATCAAGAAAAAAAATAATGGTATGAACTCAAATTGTTTTAAATAATTGGATTTTCGATTCAGTGATGCCGGAGTTTGTGTTTATGTCTCTGTCGGGGCTGTCTCCCGTCTAAAATCCTTCCCGTGGAAAATTCGGCTGTGGGATGAACATAATAAAAATATACATTAAGACGTCTGGAATATTGATGAGGGTTTCACTAATGGGATTATTCCGAATTGGAGACACCCCCGCGAGTAGCGGAAGCTGTAGGCTTGAGTTGTGATTCACGAATGCGAATCGCACAATGCAGTCAGAAAAATGCATTTTAATTGCACATTTTTAATAATCCTTTTAGCACACAGCCTGTCAGAGCTGTGGTGCAAGAGCCCACCTCTTATTGGTCAGCTTTGTTTAGCGGACTTAACGCTGATCCTTTGGTGGTCTTAGCACCTTGGTGAAACGGGGAAGGGGGTGGATGGATTAGGGGAGAGGGCTGTAGCAATGTATGAGGAGCGATATTGATTCCACGCATCTCATTTATTCCGCAAATGCACGACTACGTTTAAGGTTTTAATGATGCATTTTATGTCACAGGAGAAAAAATACCATTATTGAATAAATGCAAGATGTGACGTATCTTAATATAGACGGGACCCACTGAGATTGCGCGCCGCGTGCAGTGTTTGCCGGGATTTGTAGTTCTTTTTTAATACATTCTTAAAGTCGTTTTAGTGCTGCAGTTTTCGTTATAATAGTGCGCGCTACTCTCGGAATTATTTAATTCAATCTTTTCTTTTTTATTCTTAAATGAATAAAGACGTTTAAGAAAAAGGTGTTGGAAATACTTAACAGGTTAGTCAGGAAAGGAAAGGAAATAAAGTTTATGAATCACATCGATGATTCCCAAAACTGGGAATAGTGAGAGATGAAAAACAGGATTAAAGGAGCAGAGAGAGGGGGAGGAGAAGAGCTAACAAAAGGTCTGTCCCAGGATGTATTGGAAGAGGCATTAAATGAACGTGGATGGCTACAGATGGAGCTGACTGAGTATAGTCAAGTCAAACACGAGGAAATCTGCAGATGCTGGAAATTCAAGCAACACACACAAAATGCTGGTGGAACACAGCAGGCCAGGTAGCATCGATAGGGAGAAGCACTGTCAATGTTCATGCCATCAGGTTGGAGGCCTCCACCAGCATTTTGTGTGTGTTGATAGTCAAGTCAAGTCACTTTTATTGTTGTTTCAACCATAACTGCTATGTACAGTACACAGTAAAAATGAGACAACTTTTTTCAGGACCATGGTGTCACATGACACAGTACAAAAACTAGACTGAGCTACATAAAGAACAACACAGAGAGGGAAAAAAAAAACAACACTAGACTACAGATACTTGCTACTCTGTGGGCCTCACTTCAAACAAGGATTTTTATTGCACTAAAAAGGTGTTGAATCTGTAGAATTCATTGCTACAGATTGCTGTAGATGCCAAATCATTGGGCAATCCAGGCCATGCTCTCTTCTTGCCCGGATACATAGTGAGCTCATCAAGCTACAGGAAGTGATGGATACAGCCCAGTCCATCATTAGCAAAGCCCTCCCCACCATTGAGCACATTTACAAGGAGTGCAGGAAAGAAGCATCCATCATTAAAGACCCCACTATCTTGGAGGCCATGCTTTCTTCTTGCAGCTACCATTGGGAAGGAGGTACAGGAGCCTTAGGTTCCACACTACTAGCTTTAGGAACAGTTATTACCCTATAACCATCAACCACCTGAACTGGTGTGGATAACTTCTCTCACTAAGAACTGATTGTATGACTGATAGACTCATATTCAACAACTCTTTACAACTCATGTTCTCAGTGTAACGGTCGGTGGCATTAGTCTAGGGGAAGACACTCTCCGGCCCGCCAAACTTGTGTGGATGCTGCGTGATGTTTTCCCCTGTTACAAATCAGTACCACAAAATAACAAACAGTACACCATATGCAATTAAACGATTGAGCTTTATAATTCTTAATTTGACTAGAGGGTTAGTAAAGAAAACAAAAAGAAAAGGGCCCATTTTAATGAAACAGTCTAATATGCACATTGGAGCTCATGATTTCCCAGTCCATTCGTTCTCCATCGATTTCTCCTGGGCGTCATCGACTCCCGACTCCCATTCCAAGTCTACGCAGTCCTGCACTCTACAACCTCTCTGTTCTGGCATCTTCTCTCTCCATCTTCTGCTGAACAAAAGCCCATTGAGTACCTCGCTCTCTGATACAGAAGAAAGAAAAACAGTCCCCTTATTGGACAGCGCATATTCCAAAGCTCCCGTTATTTCCAGTCATAACCCAAACACTGCTGGTACAGAAAAACCATTACATTAGCAGTGAAACCTTTCCCAGGGCATTATACTCTTCCCTCCACAAAATTTAATCATGTCCACGTGACTGAGATCATTTGCCAACCCTTCCTGCAAAACAGAAAGTCCAACCCACGTGTAAAAGGCAGTGACATAGCTCCCCAAAGCGGTAGGGGCCACACTCTGTTTCCCCGGTGTTACATAGGCTTGCCTATCTGGTGGTCTCATGATTCTGTGAGACCTCCGTACCCCCTCATCTACCTCCTCATGTTCGGACACTACTGGGGATTCTTCTGGTCTACCTGGCAAGGCCTCTGCCAGCCTATCACTTGTGCCCACCTACAACTTGGACCCCTTTGTCCCTTGGCTTGAGGCCCACTTCATCCCATGCAGGGTCCCACAGATAGCTCCCCCCTGGCCCCAATATCACGTGACTCAGTGTGAGAAGGGTTGGGAGTCTCTTCCTCAATCAGTGGGGAGTTAGCAAATGACAGCATGTCGTCATCCTCTGAATCAATATCCCACTCAGGCGGCGGCTGGTCTAATCTCTCCGCTATTGGTCCTGCAGTCACCCCGCGTCGCTGCAGAGTCCTCTTACGAGGTGTAGGCTCCAGGTTGGTCTCTGGGTCAACCTGTACCTCTTGTCCCAGAGGCAGAAGGTGGTTCCGATGGAGAATCATGACAGGCCCATTCCCATCCACTGGTTTCACCCAGTAAACTGGTATGTTTGGCATCTGACTCGCATCTACATAAGGCATAGCCACCCAGCAATCAGCAAACTTATATTCCCAGGTGGCCTCAAGTTCATTATGATGACTCGGTCTCCTGGCATGAGTTGGACAAACCTAACCTTTTGAACATACCTTGTCTTATTTCCTTGATTCTGCTTGGCAGCTGCGATCTATGCTAACTCATAAGCCTTTTTCAGCTCCCTTCTCATATCTGATGAGTCTTCCGTGGTAGGTCATCTTCGTCAGTCCCAAAACAATGGTCATTGGGCAACCTCAGATAATATAAGATATCAGATAATATGGTGAGTACACAGTAGCTTTATTTTGGGTGCAGTTGTAGCAGTGGACCAGATGTCCAATATGTAGACTTCATCTGCTCTTTTTGCTGATCTCCAAGGTTCCGAACATGTCTAGCAAGGTCCGATTATACCTTTCGGGCTGGGGATCACCCTGGGGGTGATAAGGATTAGTCCTTGGCTTCTTGACTCCGAGCATGCTCAGTAACTCACGGATGAGTCTGCTCTCACAATCCCATCCCTGATCACTTTGTATCTGCCTGGAGAGGCCATAATAAATGAAATACTTTCCCATAACACTTTGGCCACCGTGAATGCCCTCTGGTCCTTGGTAGGGAAAGCCTGCACATATCTGGTGTAGTGATCCATGATGACTAAGACATTCGCCATGTTGCTGGCATCCTTTTTGACCGCCGACCAAATGGTACTGATCCCCGGGTTATCTCGCCAAGCAGCTGTCACTTCCCCAGGACTTAATTCCGGTAACTGGTTTGTCTTCAGAGCAGTCAGGTTACAGTAAACTTGTGGAATGGCATCATCAGAAGTTCCCAATTGATTTACTGCTTGTCCTTGCCTTCCGCCTTCACCGTGATGGCAAACTGACACATGGC
The DNA here is from genome assembly GCF_048418815.1 of Hemitrygon akajei. Taxonomy (NCBI): domain Eukaryota; kingdom Metazoa; phylum Chordata; class Chondrichthyes; order Myliobatiformes; family Dasyatidae; genus Hemitrygon; species Hemitrygon akajei. The sequence goes on from NC_133126.1 coordinate 194,607,566, forward strand.
TTTCACCCCCGAGGTAGGAACACTCTCCCACTCTTCGTCCCTGTGCAGCCCTTCAAGCGCACATCAGGACAAAGCATCAGCATCAATGTTCCTACTTCCTGGCCAGTACTTCAGGCTGAAATCATAGGCAGACAAATGCTGCCAACCACCGATGGCCTGTGACATCTAATTTCGCCAAGGTCAGGATATAAGTTAGGGGATTGCTGTCCGTCCTCACCTCAAACTTGGCACCACAGAGGTAGTCACTCAACTTATCCACACAGCCCATTTCAATGCCAGTAACTCCAACTTGTGCGAGGGACAGTTTTTCTCAGGGTGACAGTCTCTGACTGACAAACGCAACAGTTCTCAACTCAGTGCCCTGATCCTGATGCAGGGCACCCGCTAAGCCCTCTCTGCTGGCATCCATATGCAGTATATATGGTAACCGGTGGGGGGGGGGGGGGCGTCCGCAAAAGCCAGCACAGGTGCCTGGGTCAGCATCTCCTTCAGCAACTGAAAGGCCTCCTCACATTTTGATCCCACCTTGGTCCAAAAGGCTCCGAAGGGCAAAGATACTCTTTACCCTCCTCTCCGTTTGTTCTCCCTTTCTTCCCCAAGGGAGGGTTTAAAGGGTGACTCACTTTCACGTAGCCCTTCACAAACCTCCGATAGTAACCACAGAACCCAAGGAACGAGTGCAAAGCACTCACAGTCTGGGGCCTTGGCCAGGTGGTCACCGTCTCTAAGCTGGATCCATAGTTACTCCATCCCGTGAGACTGTGCTCAACATAGCTGACAGACGTCTTGCAGAACTGGCACTTGTCCAGTGAAAGTTTTAACCCTTCGGCTTTCAGTCACCCATCACCTTCAGTAGCCTCTCTTCATACTCTTCCAAGCTGGACCCAAACACCATGAGGTCATCCAGATACACCAATACCTCAAGCAAGTTCACCCCTCACCATTTTCTCCATGACATGCTGGAAGGTTGCAAGGGCGCCCGATATGCTGTGGGGCATCCTTTCGAACTGGAAGAATCCCAGTGGATGTATAAATGCCGTCCTCTCTTTGTCAGCTTCACTCATGGGGATCTGGTAATATCCACTCCTCAGACAGGCTAGCGTGCCTTTGATCCTTGGGACAGTATACTGGTTGGGGACGGTACACCTTTTCAGAGTCCTATAGTCCACACACATCCGCACCTTCCCATTCTTCTTTCTGGCCACTACTATTGAGCATGCATAGGGGCTTCGAGTCTCAGTGATGATCCCAGCTTGATTCAACTTAAACAAATGCTACTGAATGTCTTCCACCTCTGCAGAGGTAGTTGCTGCGACCTCTCTCTGAATGGGGTGTCCCCGGTCACCCGGATAGTGTGATGGGTGCTCTTGGAACAACTGGAAAAGACACCTTCCAGCTTCAACTGCTTCTCTATCAACCTCCTCTTCCAAACCGTAGTAACCGGGGAGTCCCCAAAGTTGAATGACTCAGCAGTCAACCTTCTCCCTTTTTCCAATATCTTCTCTCCAGTAGACATTACTGGATTCCAGGGACAGTAGACATTACTGGATTCCAGCTTGTGGTCTTCCGGAGCATCTACTAAGATGGCTTCGCCCTTGGGCCATCTTTGGAAATTTGGGGTTTCCCAAACTCTCGCTACTTCCCCGGCCTAACACGATTGGCCTGGACTGGGTGAACCACACAGTCCCTCCTCTAAACTTGTTATCCGGCCCAATGCAGCCATGCAGTTCCTCAAAAGCAGATCAATACTCAGGGCAATCACACAGCATCCAACAAAATCAATCAATCCCAGATGAGCCCCCACATTTGTAATCCTCAGGTTCGGTCAGCGGCATTAGTCTAGGGTAAGACACTCTCCGGCCCGCCAGACTTGTGAAATCTTGTTTGTGTGGATGTTGTGTATGTTTTCCTCGGTTACAAATCAGTACCACAAAATAACAAACAGTACACCATATGCAATTAAACGATTGAGCTTTATAATTCTTAATTTGACTAGAGGGTTAGTAAAGAAAACAAAAAGAAAAGGGCCCATTTTAATGAAACAGTCTAATATGCACATTGGAGCTGACGATTTTCCCATCCATTCATTCTCCATCGATTTCTCCCGGGTGTCGTCGACTCCCAACCCCATTCCATGTCCACTCAGTCCTACAGTCTACGACCTCTCTGTTCTGGCATCTTCTCTCTCCATCTTCCACCAAACAAAAGCCCACAAGTACCTCGCTGTCAGGTACACAAGAAAGAAAAACACTTCCCTCATTGGATGTCTCACATTCCAAAGCCTTCGTTATTTCTAGTCATAACCCAAACACTGCTGATACGGAGAAGCTATTACATTAGCAATGAAACCTTTCCCAGGGCGTTACATCAGTATTATTTTTATTCCCACAGTATGGCTTCTTTTGCACACTAGTTGTTGTCAGTCTTTGTTTATATAATTTTGTAAAATTCTATTATATTTATCTTGTAAATGCCTGCAGGAAGATAAATGTAATATATGGTAACATATACGTATTCTGATCATAAATTTACTTTGGGCTTTGAACAAGTAAACCATGTGAACTTACACATGTGCTGAGGATAGATGGGGAGTTGATTGAACACTTTGTCAGAAAGAAGGTAACACTTCCTCAATGTACAAACTTTGTAATTTGAAGTGTCTGCCTGGATAATATACTCATGGGAGTGCAGAGCCATGGTGACTAAACCTCTGAACTGATATTGAAAGAGTTGGACCATTAACCTAGAGACGTGTTTGAACTCCACTATGACAGTCTGTGGTTAAATTCCAGTACTGAAATTAATGGAAGTTATGTACGATCTTTATATAATCAAGCTGGGCCGGATATGGAGTATTGCATTTGTTTCTGGTAGCCACCTTATAGGAAGGCTATGGAGGCTCTGGTGCAGAAGAGTTTTACCAGGATGCAACTTGGATTAAAGGGCTTGTGCTTAGATTAGATTGATTCAAAACTTTGAAACATTTAGAGAAATACGTTGTTTGCATGAAATCAAATCAGTGAGGATTGATCTGGGAAACCCACAAGTGTTGCCGTTTTTCCGGTGCCAACTTAGCAGGCCCATAACTCACTAACCAGTGGAATGTGGGAGTATACTGGAGCATCTGCAGGAAACACGCAGTCACTGGGAGAATGTACACTCTTCTTGTGAAAACAGCAGGAGTTAAATCCCCATCAGGGATCACTGGTGTTGTTATAGCGTTATGCTACCTTGCCAACTTTACACTACCACGCTAGGAGTGGTTGGACAAATGGGTTGCTTTCTCTGGAGTGGCAGAGGGGAGTGCTGATTAGAAGTTAATAACATTATGAGAGACAGAGATAGAATAGATAGTCAGAATCTTTTTTTTTCCCAGTAGAAATACCAAATGCTACTTGGCGTACATTTAAGGTGAGAGGGCATAGTTTAAAGGAGGTAACCTGAGCACATTTTGTTTACATAGTTGTCATTGCCTAAATGCTCTGCCAGGATTGGTGGTAGAGGCAGATATGATAGAAATATTTAAGAGGCTTTTAGACAGGCACTTGAATGTGCAGAGAATAGAGGGGTATGGACCACATGCCAGCAGAAGGGATGAAGCATTATTTATTAGCTTAATTAGTTTGGCACAACAAGGCCATACTGCTGAATATTCTCTATGTTCTAAGTCTGAATTTTTTTTAAAAAAAGCTGCCATCTGTAATTGTGTGCATTATGTATCTGGTTGCTAATGTCCTTCAGACAGGAAATTTGCCTTTCTTACCCAGTGCTCTTCATATGTGATTCCAGCCTACCAAGTAAAACTTATATTCAGTGGTACTGCTCATTAATGCAATTATCTAATCACCCAATCATATGACAGCAACTCAATGCATTATAGCAACAGGTTCAGTTGTTGTTCAGACCAGCTATCAGAAAGGAGAAGAAATTTGATCTAAGTGACTTTAACTGTTTATGATTGTTGGTGCCAGACAGGGTGGTTTGAGTATCTCAGAAACTGTTGATCTTCTGGGATTTTTATGCACAACAGTCTGTAGAGTTTTACAGGAAATGGTGCTAAAAACAAATAAAAATCCATTGAGAGGCAGTCCTGTGGGTGAAAAGGCCTTGTTAATGAGAGAGGTCCGAGGAGTATGGTCAGACCAGTTTGAGCTGACAGGAGGATGGCAGTAACTCAAATAACCATGCGTTACACCAGTGGTGCAGAAGAGCATCTCTGAATATACAGCATGTTGAATCTTGTGGATGGGCAAAAGCAGCAGAAGACCATGAACATATACTTAGTGGCTTATGAGGCGTAGGAGATATATAATAAAGTGGGCACTGAATGTATTTTACCTTCTGTTCAAGGGGCAATCAGAGTTGGATACTGAGTGATGTGAGCATCTAAATCCCATGAATGAATAAAAAATCTCTTTGTAGTGGGACATTGATTGCTCTAGCTTTTGATGTAGGCAAGAATTCATCTAACAAATTCTTACTTAGAGTCTGGTCACCTCATTATAAGTAGGATGTTGAAGCTTTAGAGAGGGTGTAGAGGAGATCACCAGGATACTGGTTGGATTAGAGAGCATCTCTGAATGCAAAATATGTCAAACCGTGAAGTGGATGGAAAATTTGGAAAGCTTTCTTATGAGGTAAGTTTGAGCTATCTAGGGATTTATTTCTTGGAGCAAAGTGAGTGCTGAGTGCTGGGAAGCAGCTGAGGAGCTGATGTGAGTGTGGAACGCGGAGCGGGGACTCAGGACAGTGTGATCGCGGGACTGTCGCAACAGGAGGAGGAGTGAGGTTCTCGGGAGAGCACTGAGTGCTGGGAAGCAGCTGAGGAGCTGAGGTGAGTGTGCTTTAAAAGGAGCGTGGAGGGCAACTGAACGGTTAAGCAGAGTGTTGATTAGTCCAGACTAAGACTAATAGGCACTGGAGAAGTTTTTTCCCTACTGCGGTCACTTTGCTGAACAGTTAACTGCCGGTTAACTGTCGGCTAACTATTACTTGGATTGCACTACCTGTATGTATAATCTATATTTTCATTTATATTTATCATTATTATTGTTATGAGCAGAGAGAGGACATCTGCCGGAAGTAAATTCCTTGTATGTGCATAGGTACTTGGCGATTGAAGTCTGATTCTGATTCTGATTCTGATTAGAGGGAGTGAGTAAATTGTCAGGGACAAATAAAAGAAGGGGTAACTGAAGAAGGGTGGCCAGTGTGTGAGTGGCTAAGGGTAGGAGTGGAGCTTTGAGGCTTTGGCAAGCAGAGGCTGAGGACAAGCTTGCTCCCAGTGAGGTAAGGCCGGATAAGTTCCTTTAATTAATTTAATTAACAAGAGTAAGTAATGGAGGCAGCAGTTAGGGCAGTAGAGTGCTCCATATGCAGTAGGTGGGAAATTGGGACAGTACAATTTGTAAAAGGTGCATCCAGCTAGAGCTCCTGACAAACTGAGTTAGGGAACTGGAGCTGGAGCTGGATGAACTTTGGATCATTTGTGAGGCAGAGGCAGAAATAGACAGGAGTTTCAGGGAGACAGCCACCCCTAAAAGTCAGGAGGCAGGTAGCCTCCTGACAATCTCCAATTTCAGTGAGTGGCCCCATGGAAATGGAGTTGGTTTATCATGGTCAGGTGCTGGGATACAGTGAAAAACTTGTCTGGTATACCATCCATATAGATCAATTCATTACAACAGTGCATTGAGATAATGCAAGGTAAAACAATAACAGAATGCAGAATAAAGAATACAGAGAAAATATAATGTAGGCCATATATGTCAAACTCAAGGCCCGCGGGCCAAATCCGGCCCGTGGGCCAAATTCGGCCCGCGGTGGAATTATCTTTGGCCCGCGAGATAATATCTAATTACTATTAAAGCTGGCCCCAGTAATCGAAGCGCCTATGGCGTATGATATGGCTAATGCTGAGTTTATTCAGGTACCAGGTTTTCAGGGTTTTTAGTGTTTATTCGGCAGTCTTCTTCATAAGAAATGGAATTTGTAAAGTGAAACACTTTGTAGTTATAGCAGAGACTGAGACACATGAGAGCAGGCTGAAAAAACGGAGGCAACGAAAGCTGCGTTCGCACGCATCCGACTGATCCGGCCCGCATGAAGCTGCATTTTGCTCAATCCGGCCCATGACCTAAAATGAGTTTGACACCCCTGATAAGGTTCATGGACTGTTTGTCCCACTCCCATCAGGGAGGAAGCTACATAGCATCCACAGTAGGACCAAAAACGGTTACTTTCCCTGAGCAGTAAGACTGGTCAACACCTCTACTCACTAACACACCCCACCAGCACTACTTTATCATTTCCTCTTAGAGTCACCTTACATGCGATACTCCTGAGCCTAGCATCATTTTAGGGACAAACAGTAAATCTATGTATATAGTCTATTTTATGTATTTATATTTATTGTGCTCTTTATCTTATTGTGTGTTTTTGTGCTGCATCAGATTCAGAGTAACAATTATTACAATCTCCTTTACACTTGTGTACTGGAAATTCTTAAAGACTATAATGAGGTATATTGTGTCCTGGTAGGCACCACCTACCTCATTCATTGATGTGGTTTCATGGTAGGAGAATGAGGGTGGAGGGAGAGGGAGAGGGGGAGAGAGAGAGAATAAACTGCAAAGAAATTAGTAGGGATAGACTTAATGGGTCAAATGGCTTGATTCTGCTCCTATGTTTTGTAGTCTAATGTAATGGGCATGATGAGATTGTGCTGAGAGCAAGAAGATAGAGGAGCGGAATTAGGCCCGTTGTGTCTGGTCTACCATTCAATTATTACAATGTTATAAGGAAAGATTGAATAGTTAAGACTTTATTCCATAGAACGTAAAATTTGACAGAGGTATATAAAAATATGAGGGGTATAGATAAATGCAAGTAGGCTTTTTCCACTGAGGTTTGGTGAGACCACAACTGAGGGTGCAAGGTGAAAGTTTAAGGGGAACATAAGGCTCACCCAAAGAGTTGTGAGAGTATGGAAAAAGCTGCCAGCGCAAGTGGTGCATGTGAGCTCAATTTCAAAGTTTAAGAGAAGTTTGGATAGCTACCCTGAACGGCAGGGTATGGAGAGGTATCGTCCAGGTGTAGGTCAATGGGACTGGACAATTTAAATGGTTCACACAGACTAGATGGGCTGAAGTGCCTGTTTCTGTACTGTACTTTACTAATACTCTGTATTTTCTTTCTCCCGTTCTCCCACCTTCTCCCTGTAACTCTTAAACCCATACCAGTCAAGAACCACTCACAAAATGCTGGTGGAACACAGCAGGCCAGGCAGTATCTATAGGAAGAAGTACAATCGACATTTCGGACCGAGACCCTTCGTCAGTCCTGATGAAGTGTCTCAGCCTGAAACGTCGACTGTACTTCTTCCGATAGATGCTGCCTGGCCTGCTGCGTTCCACCAGCATTTTGTGTGTGTTGCTTGAATTTCCAGCATCTGCAGATTTCCTCGTGTTTGCCAGTCAAGAGCCTATCAGTTGACGACTTAATACAGCCAATTCCAATTTTGTATATTTTATCAGGCAATCTTATCATGTCCATCAATAATTTTAAGTATTTAATTATATCCAGCACCCCATCATTTTATTGAACTCCAGGGAACATAAACCATGCAATCTGCGTTGGACTCTGCAATCTGGGAAGTAGACTTTGGAGTTTACTGATTTGCATTCTGCTTTGCAAGTGGAAAGGCATCTTTCAGTTTGGAGAGAAGGAGAAATTAGGGTTTTGTGTCCATATGAGTAAGGTTATAATCAATCACTGCTTGGCTTAGCACAATGTCCAGAATTACCTTTTTGTAGTGTGATGTCAAGATTTGACACTGGGAAATGCAGTGGCACAAGGCCAGAGATCTCTTTGTACAAGGTGCTTTGCAAGCTCTAAAGTTAAAGTAACAGATAACTTCCACGTTCCTTTTCTGAGCACTGAGGCAATGTTTATGGTGAGAAACAGGAGAACGGTTTTGAAAGGGATAATAAATAAGCAATGGTAATGAGACAGCAGCTAGATGGACTGTATTTCTTAATACTCATCCTTTATCTTATGGTTTTATGGTAATATTTCAACATGGCTTGTACAGAGAGTTGTTTTCATCACTGGATTCTCTGAGACAATTAAGAGCACAATTAGGTCATTTGGCATTCCTTTGCCTTTGCCCTTACTAATCAAGAACCTAATCAACCTCCACTTTAAATATACCCAATGACTTGGCCTGCATAGCCAGTTGTAGCATGAATTTCATAAATTCACCAACCTCTAGCTAAAGAAATTCCTCCTCATCTTTGTTTTAAAGGGGCATCTTTGTATTCTGAGGCTGTGCCCTCTGGTCCTGGACTCCCCCACTATGGGAGGCATCTTCTTGCGTCCACTCCATAAAGGCCATTCAATAGGTATCAGTAAGATCTCCCATTAAAAATGGGATTGACAATGATATCCCATTCCATCCCTCCATAAGTTTAATTCCGTGCCTCGTGCACATTAGCATCACAGTTAGCATAATGCTTTACATAATTAATTCTCGCTGCTGTCTGTAAGAAGCCTGTACGTTCTCCCCATCAGCACATGAGTTTTCTCTGGGTGCTTTGGTTTCCTGTTTGGTTAGTAAGTTGTGGACATGCTTTATTGGCACCAGAAAGATGGCAATACTTGCAGGCACCATCTGTACATCCTTGGACAGTGTTGGTCTTTGAAGCAAACAAGACATTTCACTTTTTGTTTCGATGTATATGTGACAAATAAAGCTAAACTTTAATATTTTTAAGTTCTCTCCATTGCCTAGCTCATCCACTACTTCTGACACTGAGTTGAATCTGTAGCTTGGTTCTTGATAGGAAGTAGCATTCCACAGGAGGAATTGTATAAGATTGGTACAGATCAGAAGTTTGAGTGAGGCCTTCATCAGTCAGGGTCAACCGTGGATGTTGTGTCCTAGCTGTCTAGGTACACAAGCCTGGATAGTCTAATATGGAGGGCAAGCTATTGCCCATGTAGCATGCTCCCTCTCTCCACACATCTGATGAACCCAAAGGTTTAGCAGAGACCGATACAGTTTGGCACCAGCAGCATCACAGGAGTTGCCAGTCAGTGTTGAACTCAACATAGGTCTGCCTTAGGAACTCCAGCTTCAGATTCTTCCTTGGTGTTTACTCACACAGCCATCCCCATGAGTGGGTGTAGTCGCAAGGCAGCAGAGGTTTGAGATCAGAGTTTTATTTTTCCTAGGTCAGCTGCAAACCATGGCTGATGAGCCCCATCTGCCCGAAGTGATTGGTTTTAATGCACCAGTAAACTGCCTTTGTCAGTAGAAACGGTTCTGCCAGGTTTAATAGCTAAGCCAGACGTGAATACCAGAAGTTGGACTTGGTTGTCAGAGGTTATTTCAGATGTTCGCCATTGGGAGCTTATCCTCAACACCACCCCTGGTATAGCAACCCTAAGGGACAATGGAAGATTAGAATTGCTCAGATTAGGAGGAGAGGTGTATTTTGCTGATAGAAGACCATTGAATGGTTCCCCAGTAAAATAAGATGGATTCTGTACTGAGTGATATACCTTGTAATGACTTCACAGTAAATCATCCTGAGTGAAGGATCATGGAAATGAGAGAGATAGGGAACTGGCACAGAAGAAGAGTTGAGGCATTTTAAAAAGTAGGACAGACTTGAGGGACCCAGTGACCTTATGACTGTGATCTGAGTCATTGGAAAGACATTGAAACTGGTGATACAAAGCTAATGATAAGTAGACCCTCTTGGTAGAGTCCAAAGTTAAAAATACATCACATTTTATACCCTTAAGATCAAAGGTAACAGCAGAATATTCAATACAATTTCCATTGTTATAATGTTTCAATGTTCTGAGTCTGACAATACTTCCTTTGAACAAAATACGCAAAATGCTGGAGGAACTTAGCAAGTCAGGTAGCATCTATAGAGAGGAATAAACAGTCAACATATAGGGCCTGAATCCTATTCTCCTCCGTAGATACGGTGTGACTTGCTGAGTTCCTCCAGCATTTTGTCAGAATCAGAATCAGGTTAATATCACCAGCATATGTTGTGAAATCTGTTCAGTAGGCAGCAGTAGTACAATAGAATACAGTAAGACTGCACAACATAGGAGCAGAATTAGGCCATTCAGCCTATCGAATCTGCTCTGCCATACCATCATGACTGATCCCAGAGCCCATTCAACCACCTACACCTGCCTTTTCGCCATATCCTTTGATGTCCTGACTGATCAGGAAATGATCAACTTCTGCCTTAAATACACTCATGGAGTTGGCAGAGCGTTCCGCAGATTTACTGCTCTCTGGCTAAAAGAAAAAGATTCCTCCTTACTTGTTCTAAAGGATTGCCCCTCAATTTTGAGACTGTGCCCTCTAGTTCTGGATACTCCCACCATAGGAAACATTCTGGAAAAGCATCCACCCTAGTCTTCAACATTCAATAGGTTTCAATGAGCTCGCCCCGGATTCTTCTGAATTCCAGGGAGTACAGGCCCAAAGCTGCCAAATGCTCCTCATACGTTAACCCCGTCAATCCCATATGCAACCTTATGAACCTCCTCTGGACTGTCTCCAATGACAACACATCCTCTCTGAGATATGGGGCCCAAAACTGTTGACAGTGCTGTAAGTGTAGCCTGACTGGTGTCTTATAAAGGCTCAGCATTATCCCCTTGCTTTTATATTCTGTTCCCCTTGAAATTAATGCCAACATTGCATTTGCCTTCTTTACCACAGACTCAACCTGTAAATTAACCTTCTGGACTGTCTTGCACAAAGACTGCTAAGTCCCTTTGCACCACTGATGTTTGAATTTTCTCCCCATTTCGATACTAGTCTGCACTATTGTTCCTTTCACCAAAATGGATTATCATACATTTCCTAACACTGAATTCCATCTTTTTTGCCCATTCTTCCAATCTTTCTAAGTCCTGCTACATTGCATTGCTTCCTTAGCGTAACCTATCCCTCCACCTATCTTCGTATCATCCGCAAACTTTGCCACAAAACTATCAATTCCATTATCTAAATCATTGATGAACAATGTGAAAAGCAGTGGTCCCAATACTGACCCCTAGGAACACCACTAGTCACCGGCTGCAAACCAGAAAAGGCCCCTTTTATTCCCATTCACTGTCTCCTGCCTGTCAGCCATTTTGCTACCCTTGCCAGTATCTTACCCGTTACAACATAGGATTTTATCTTGTTCAGCAGCCTCATGTGTGGCACCTTATCAAAAGTCTTCTGAAAATCCAAGTAAATGACATCCACTAGCTCTCCTTTGTCCACCCTCCTTGTTACTTCCTTGAAGAAATCTAACAGATTTGTCAGGCAAGATTACCCTTGACAGAAGCCAGGCTGACTTAATCTGCAAGTACCTTGAAACCTCATCCTTAATAATTGACTCCAGCACTTTCCCAACCACTGAAGTTAGGCTAACTGGCCTATAATTTTGTCTTATTTGCCTTCCTCCCTTCTTAAAGAGTGGAGTGATAATTTGCAATCTTCCAGTCCTCTGAGGCCATGCCAGAATCAAGCGATTATTGAAAGATCATGACCAATGCATCCATTATCTCTTCAGCAATCTCTTTCAGGACTCTGGGATGTACTTCGTCTGGCCCAGATGACTTATCCACCTTCAGACATTTGAGTTTGCTTAACACTTTTTCCTCGCTCCTGCTCCCTGACATTCACAGACCTCTGGCACACTGCTGGTGTCTTCCACAGTGAAGACAGATGTGAAGTGGCCATTAAGTTCATCTGCCCTTTCTTTGTCCCCCATTAATACCTCACTAGCATCATTTTCCAGTGGTCCAATATCAATTCTCACCTCCCTTTTACTCTTTATATGACTGGAAAAAAAAACTTTTGGTATCCTGCTTTATATTATTGGCTAGCCTGCCCTCGTATTTCATCTTCTCCCCTCTTATAGCTTTTTTAGTTGCCTTTTGTTGGCTCCAACTTCCACTCAGTTTTGCTATCTTATATGCCCTTTCTTTGGCTTTTATGTAGTCCTTAACTTCCTTTGTCAGCCATGGTTGCCTACCACTGCCATTTGAGAACTTCTTCCTCTGTGGGACGTATCTGTCCTGTGCCTTGTGAACTATTCCCAGAAACCTCAGCCATCTCTGCTCTGCCGTCATCACTGCCAGTATCCTCCTCCAATCAACCTGGGCAAGCTCCTCTCATGGCTTCTGTAATTCCTTTTATTTCATTGCGATACAGTAACATGTGAGTCGTCCTTCTCCGTCTCAAATTGCAGAATGAATTCTATCATATTATGATCACTGTCTCTTAAGGTTCCTTTACAGTAAGCTCCCTAATAAGATCTGGGTTATTACACAACACTCAATCTAATATGGCTTTTCCCCGAGTAGGCTCAAGCTCTAAAAAGACATCTCGTCGGCTTTCAACATATTCCCTCCCTTGCGATCCAACACCAACCTGATTTTCCCAATCCCCTTGCATATTGAAGTCCCTCATTACAATTGTGTCATTACCATCATTATATGCCTTTTCCAGGTCCCTTTGCAATCTCAACCCCACACCTTCGCTACTATGTGCAGGCCTATATATGATTCCCATAATGGTTTTCTCACACACTTGCAATTTTTTAACTCCACCCAGAAAGATTCAGCATTCTCTGACCCTATGTCACCTCTTTCTAAAGATGTAATTCCATCTCTTACCAATGGAGCCAATGGAGCCTTCCTGCTTGTATTTTCAATACAAAGTATATCCTTTGATGTTAAGCTCCTAGCTTTGACTGTGCTTCAGTCACGACTCAGTAATGTCTACAGCATTATACCTACCAGTCTCAAATTGCGCCACAAGTTTGTCCACCTTATTCTGAGTGCTACATGCATTTAAGTACAGCACTGCATTCTAAACTGTTTTGAATTTTGCCTCTGTGGTACAATTTAACTCTTTGCTCTGTCTGCATTTGTATCCAGTCTTTGGATTGTCCGTTCTTTCATCCGGGTTACACCCATCATCTACCTGTAAACTTGGTGGCTCATCCTCAGCTCTATCATCCTGGTTCCCATCAGCCTGCCATATTAGTTTAAGCCACTCCCAACAGCTCTGGTAAATCTGCTCACAAGAATATTGGTCCCCCTCAAATTCAAGTGCAGCCCATCCCTTTTGTACAGGTCCCACCTGCCCCATAAGAGGTCCCAATTAGCCAGAAATCTAAATCCCTGCCCCCTACTCCAACTCTTCAGCCATGCATTTATCTGCCACCTCATTCTATTCCTATCCTTGTTGTGTGGTACAATCTCGAGATTACTACCTTTGAGATCCTGCTTCTCAGCTTCCGTCCTAACTCTGTATATTAATTTTTCAGGACCTCGTCCCTTTTTCTTCCTATGTCATTGGTACCAATATGTACCATGACTTTTAACTGTTCACCCTCCCTTTCAGGATATCGTGGATGCATTCAGAAATATCTTGGACCCTGGCACCTGGGAGGAAAAATACCATCCATGGAATCAGCTGTCTGTCCCCCTGACTATAGAATCCCATATAACTGCTCCCATCCTCTTCAGTTCCCTGAGCCACAGTGCCAGACTATACATGATAATATAGAAAAAAGTAAATAATTTACAGTGAGTGTATATGTTAAATATTTATTAAATATTAAATTAAAATAGTGCAAAACAGAAATAATATAAAAAAGTGTGTGTATTGCTCAAGGTTTCCAGCATCTCCAGAATCTCACTGTGTTTGTGAATGCTTTTTTGAGTTACACATCTAAATGGGAGACACTCCCAAATGTTCAAATACCCTGTAGTGGAAGGGGTTTAGATGATGAGGGGAGCTCCAATTGAAATGTAATAGATACCAGCAATTTAAAAAGTATTCAATTGTACTGCAGCCACAAAGACAACAATATTCTGGTGATTCCTGATTCTGATTCTGATTCTAAAAGGTCTGGATAGAGTGGATGTGGAGAAGATGTTTCCATTAATGGGAGAGTCTGGAACCCGACAGCACAGTCTCAGGATTTAGGAAAATCCCGTTAAAACTGAGGAGGAGGAATTTCTTTTGCCAGAGGGTGATGAATCTGTGGAATTAGTTGTTATAGTGGGCTGTGGAGGCCAAGTCATTAGGTGTATTTAAGGAAACACATGCAAAATGGTAGTGGAACTCAGCAAACCAGGCAGCATCTGTGGAGTGGAATAAACAGTCAATGTTTCTGTCTGAGACCCTTCCCCAGTCTTGATGAAGGGTCTTGGCACAAAACATTGACTGTTTGTTCCTTTCTATAGATGCTACCTGGTCTGGTGCATTCCTCCAGCATTTTGTGTGTGAATTGCCTTGGATTTCCAGCATCTGCAGGTTCTGTATTACTTGTGGGTGTATTTAAGGCAAAGATTGATAGGTTACTGATTGTTAAGGGTTATGGGATATGACAGGTGAATGGTATCCAAGATAGGATGGTATAATGATTAAGTTACTGGACTGGCAACCAAAGCTGTGGACAATTTATCAAATGAATTCAAATCCCATCAGAGCAAGTAATTAAACAAGTTCAAATTCCCTTCTGGTTTCAAGTAACAAAATAAATCTTGCATTGAAAGATTAAGCTGTGAAACCGCAGAATTGTTATAAAAACCCCATCTGGTTCACTTTAGTGAAAGAAATCTGTCATCCCATGTCATGTATGTGGGACTCCACAGGCACTCTGAAGCTTAGAGGTATTTAGGAAGAGACAAAAAATATTAGCGTTTCCAGTGATGCCCAGTCTTGTGAACAGACTGGTATGCACATTAAACCAGAAATGAGACTTGTTTTTACAAGCTGTGACTGAATCAATTGATTAAGTGTGAAAGGTGAATACTTAAGAGGAACCTGAGGGGGAATTTCTTCACTCAGAGGATGATGAGAGTGTGGGACGAGCTGCCAGAGGAAGTGATGGATGTGGGTTCAATTTCAACAGTTAAAGGATATTGGGTAAGTAAATGGATGGTAGGGGTATGGAAGGCTAGAGTCTGGGTGTGGGTCGATGGGACCAGGCAGGTTAAGAGTTCGGCATGGACTAGATGGGCTGAAGGGCATACTTCTGTGCTGTCATGCTCTATGACTGTTAACTTCAGAGGAGCAAGGAATTTCATTGCTCCCTATGACAATAATCTAATCTGAATCTGGGTCAGGTTCAACAGGACTTGGATAAATGGGGAACGTTAGAGTATGTGGATCACAGTGATGGGATCACTCACCAACTACAGTGGTTCCAAAAACAGGCTTAATCAGGTGCCTGATCATAAACAGTGTCCAATACCAACATCACAAGATCACAATGCTAAATTGGCTGGAGCAAATGTATTTACAGAACAGAGTTTATGTGCAGTGTGAATGTGAGTTATAAATCAGATTTGCTTCATGTGTCAGTGCAACCGAATGTCAAACAGAAATCCCAACAATATTTAACCATTAAAGCATGCAGGCCTTTCATCCACAATGATGAAGTATTTTGAAAACTTGGTGATGAAACATGTCAATTCTTGCCTGAGAAGTGACTTAGATCCACTCCATTTTGCCTGCTACAACAACAGGTTCACAGTAGATGCCATTTCATTGGCTCTTTATGCAATCATGGAACATCTGGACAGTAAAGATACATACATCAGGATGCTCCTTATCACTACAGCTCAGCATTCAATACTTTTATCCCCTCAAAATTAATAAGCTCCAAGCCCTTGGCCTCAATACCACCTTGTGTAGTTAGATCTAGATTTCCTTACTACAAGTGACTACCAGTCAGTTCGGAATGGCAGTAACATCTCCTCCACGATCTCCATTGGTACAGGTGCACCACAAGGCCGCGTGCTTATCCACCGCTCTGCTAGCTTTATACTTAAGACTGTGAGGCTAAGCACAGCTCCAATACTATATTTAAGTTTGCTGATGACACCACTGTTTGGTGAAGAATCAGCATAGAGGAGGGAGACTGAAAATCTGGCCGTGTGGTACTATAACAGCAATGTCAGCAGGACCAAGGAGAAAGAAACCAGAGGTCCGTGAGCCAATCCTCTTCAGAGGATCAGAGCTGGAGAGGGTCAGCAACTTAAATTCCTTTATGTTATTATCTTGGAGGACCTGTCCTAGCCCAACTTGTAAGTGTAGTTACAAAGAAAGCGTAATACTGGCTCTACTTCCTTAGGAGTTTGCGGAGTTTTGGCATGACATCTAATACTTTGACAAACTTCTATAGGTGAGTGGTGGAGAGTGTATTGACTGGTTGCATCATGGCCTAGTATGGAAACACCAGTGCTCTTGAATGGAAAATCGTACCAGAAGTCATGGTTATGGCCCAGTCCATCATGGATAAAGCCCTCCCCACCAATGAGCCCACCACCATGAAACACTGATACAGGAAAGCAGCTTCCATCATCAAGGATCCCCCATCGTCCACGCCATGTTCTCTTCTTACTGCTGCCATCAGGAAGAAGGTACAGGAGCTTCAGGACACATGCCACTACGATCGGGAACAGTTACTACCCCTCATCCATTGGGGATAACTTCACTTGCCCCATCACTGAAATGTTCCCACAACTTATGAATTCACTTTCAAGGACTGTTCATCTCATGTTCTCAATAGTTATTGCTTACTTATTTATTATTACTATTTCTTTCTTTTTGTATTTGCAGAGTTTGTTTTCTTCTGCACTCTGCTGAAAACCCAAATTGGTGGGTCTTTCATTGGTTCTGTTATGGTTATTCTATAGATGTATTGGGTATGCCCACAAGAAAATGCATCTCAGGCTTGCATATGGTGACATATATGTATCTTGATAATGAATTTACTTTGAACTTTGAAGTTTGAAGCCCCTGTTCAATGTTAAATCACAAGTTCATAAGACATTAAAGCAGGACTAGGCCATTCAATTGAGTCTGGTCTGACATTCTACCATGGCTAATTAATTACCCCCCTCAACCTTATTCTCCTTCCGTCTGATTAATCAAGAGCCATCAACCTCTGCTTTAAGTATGCCTAATGACTTGGCCTCTACAGCCGTCTGTGGCAACGAATTCTACAGATTCACCACCCTTTGGCTAAAGAAATTCCTCCTCATCTCTGTTCTAAATGGACACCTGTCTATTCTGAGATTGTGTCTTCTGCTCCTAGACTCCCCTGCATATCCACTCAATCTAGGCCTTCCCCATTCTGCTGTTTTATCTGAACAATAACTGAACCTCTTGCCCATGTATGCCTTCTTTTATGCATTGAGTTGCTGCCACATGATAGGCTGTTTAGATATTTACATTACCGAGCATCTACCGTGTATCTAATGAAGTGGCCACTACGTGTAAATGTCACCAGATACTACCCTGAGGTTCATTTCCATGTAGTCATTAACAGAGTTGTATTTGATGTAGGTCATAGTGAGGAAGCTGCTGGAAAGTTAGAGTTAACTCCCATATGGATAGAAGTAGAGATATACATAAATTCATAAAATGTCGAACAAGTTGCATAACCACATTAGTCCCATTTGCTTGCATTTGGCCCATGTCCCTTCCTTATCCATTCATCTGTCCGAATGCCTTTTAGTTGTACCCTTTCTACATCTGCTCTGGCAAGTCATTCTGTCTGCCCACCACCCTCTCTGTGAAAATGTTCAAAGTAAATTTATTATTAAAGTACATGGCAGCATAGTGGTTAGAACAACACTTTGTAGTCCCAGTGACCCGTATTCAATTCCTGCCATTGCCTGTAAGGGGTGTGAATGTTCTCCCCGTGACTGCATGGGTTTCCTCCAGGTTCTTTAGTTTCCTTCCGCAATCCAAAGACATACCAGGTTGGTAGGTTAATTGGTTATTGTAATTTGCCCCATGATTAGGCCAGGATTAAATTGCAGGATCGCTGGACCGGAAGGGCCATTTTTGTGCTGTATCTCACCATACCCTGAAATTCATTTCCTTGTGTGGGCACTCAGAGTAGAACAAAGAAATACAATCGAATCAATGAAAATCTACACACTGATAAGCAACCAACGTGCAAAGAAAGAGAAACTCTGCAAATACAAACAAAAACAAATAGTAATAAAAAAATAATAAAAATACGGGCAGTTCCCGGGTTACGTACGAGTTCCGTTCCTGAGTCCGTAAGTCGGAACAATTACATCTGGTATTATTTGGCGTCAGTTAGTCAAACGTTTGTCTTAGTATATAGTATATATTTTACCTTTCTATGCATATAAAACACTAAGAAACTTATGTATTCCAATAATTAAACCACTGCGTTGCTTAGTAATAATTGTAGCCTTCATCGGGGCAGGGCGTTTCATATGCTCCATTATTCTCACTTTGTCTGTTATCCTTTACAATTGTTCCGATCGTTGACCGACTGTAGCCTAACGCTTTTCCAATGACCAATGGCGTTTCACCTCTTTCCAAACGCTTTATTATTTCCACTTTATTTTCAATCATGATCGCTTCCCGTCAATGGAACAGGAACACTGCAGACGGCGGGTCCCGACCTGCGCTGGCTCCCGAGGTCTGCTGGGTCCTAAGGACCACAGAATTGGTTCCCCAGGTGCTAAACTGCACCGCACTGAGGCAGGTTAAATGGGACAAGTGGGAGCTGTGCTGGGTTTGGGTAATTGATCCTCCACAATATTTCGCGTGGGAATTTAAACTGGAGGTGGCAGTGTTTTTTTTTAACAAGGTTGAGTTGCGAGCTTGACATCAACCCAGCATGGATGGTACGGGAGTCACTGGATCAGTAATCAACCCAGCACAGGACCGGTCTGTCACTAAATCGAACTCGGGAACCTCCGTTCTGTAGCCCGATGCTGATCTGACTGCGCCACCAGCTGACTGGAATGGGGGGGAGGGGGGCAGTCAGGGTGAATCTTACTAAGAAAAATTTAAGCCAAATACAAAGTTAAACACTCAACACAGTGACAATGGCAACGACTTAAAATGGCGGATGGCATTCTCCTTCTTTGGTTCGTAAGTATGAGTTGTCCGTAAGTCGGACATTCATAACTCGGGGACTGCCTGTGCTGAAAATATAAGTTGTAGAGTCCTTGAAAGAGAGTCCATAGGTTGTGTTAAGTGATCAGTTCAGTGTTGAGGTGAATGAAGTTATCCACACTGGATCAGGAGTCTGATGGTGGAAGGGTAGTAAGTGTTTCTAAACCTGGTGGTGTGGGGCCTAAGGCCCCTTTATTCCCTTTCAAATCTTTGTCCACTCACTTTAAGCTTAGGCCTTCTAGTTTTAAAAATCCCAACCCTGGGGAAATGAGTGTGGCTACTCACCTTATCTACCCCCTTCAATATTGTATAAACCTCTGTGTCATCAAGCCTCAGCTTCCTGACCTCCAGAGAAAACAACTCCCTGCTAGCCAACTTGTCCTTATAACTTAAGCCCTCCAGTTCCGGTAACATCCTCGTAAATCATTTTTGTACCCTTTATTGCCATCCTTCCCACAGCAGGGCGACCAGAACTGTAAGTAAGTGCTTCATTTGTGGCCTTAGCAACATCTCAGAGAGGGCATCACAGCATTGTAGGTGTTAGCAGGACACTATTATAGCTCAGGGCATCAAAGTTCGGAGTTCAATTCCAGCATTGCCTGCAAGGAGTTTATACGTCCTCCATGTGATTGTGTGGGTTTCCTCCTATATTTCAAAGATGTACTGTTAGTAGGTTAATTGTTTATTGTAAATTGTTTTGGGCCTAGACAAGGGTTAAATGAGGCATTGATCATGTGGATAGTCAGAGGCTTTTTCCCAGGGCTGAAATGACTAACACAAGAGGGCACAGTTTTAAGGTGCATGGAAGTAGGTACAGAGGAGATACCAGGGATAAGTTTTTTACGTAGAGAGTGGTGAGTGCGTGGAATGGGCTGTCGCTTGCTGGGAACGGTGGTGGAGGTGGATACAATAGGGTCTTTTAAGAGGCTCTTGGGTAGGTACATGGAACTTAGAAAAATAGAGGGCTATGGGTAGCCCTAGGTAATTTCTAAAGTAAGTACATGTTCAGCACAGCTTTGTGGGCCGAAGGGCCTGTATTGTGCTGCAGGTTTTCTATGTTTCTATGTAAATCAGTGGTTTGCTGGGCGGTGATGCTTGTTGGGCTAGAAGGGCCTGTTCCGCACTGTATCTCTAATATAAAATAAAATCTTGTACAGGCATACTGTGGGGAAACTGTATGTTTTTGTATAACGTGTCACAGTTTATGTTGGTCTTTGAATGCACATGGTTTGGAGCCTCTAACAGGAAAAGATACAGGCTCTGAACCTGAGAATGTGGCTGAACCAGTCATACTTGGGAATGATACAATATAAGGCATGTTTCTGAGCAAATTTGGCAGCAGTTCCCTATTCTTCCATTGTTCATTGAAGAAGTGTTCTGCATAGACCTGGTGCAAAGAGCAACTGTAAGCTTGTGATACGTGTGAGCTACAGGTAAAACAGGAACAATTAAAGATTACATTTATTATCACATGTACAGTACATCAGAATATACAGTGAAGTATATTTCGTCACTTGAAATATGCGTGCATCAATGACCAACACAGTCCAATAAGGTACTAGGGGGAGGAGCCTGACTGTACCACCAGACACAAAAATAGTTATTTTTCCAAGCAGTCAGGCTGATCAATATCTTCACCACCGTTTTATCTTGTCCTGTCAGAGTCACCTTATGTACAGACACTCCTGTACCTCGTGTCACTTTATGACTATATGTTCAGCACAGCATTGGGCCTATATTGTGCTGTAGGTTTTCTATTACGTTTCTAAATAGAAGTGTGCTAGAAAAATCAGTACTTAAACAGGCTATGTGGCCTATATAGTCTCTGCCAAGCCACTTATACTGCGTAATATCAACCTGCACTGGGACTATAGCTCTCCATAATGGTTAGGACACCTAATTACTTCTGTCACCCATGGCAGTAAGGTCAAAGGGGAGGACCCAGACAAAGAGTGATCCAACCGAGACCTCAGCGGTGGGGCTGGCGAATGATAATGACACATCATAACGGCAGTGAAGACAGAGGAAGGCTGCAACAATGAAGGGTCCCCAGTTGTCTTGCATTCCATGCCACTGGACTCTGACCCCGATCTGTCAAGGACTCTGCGGTGACTACCCATGCATCAGCCTCCCCACATTAAACAAAGTCTTGCACAGGCATTCTCTATTAAGGAAGTAACTCCCTCTAACTATTACCCGTCACTGTACTGCACTGTAAACATTTTTTATAATGCTGTTTACATTATAACATGCTGGCCTAATCTTAATTGTAAATTGGTTTATTATTGTCATATGTAGCGATGGACATTCTTTGGAAGCCATCCATACAGATCATTTCAGTAGTCGGTACATCAAAGCAGCCGTAGGGAAAAATCAATGAAAAAATGCAGAATAGAGTGTTACAGCTGCAGAGAAAGAGCAGTGCAGGCAGCCAGTGAGGTCCAAGTGTGTAGCAAGGTAGATTACAAGGTCAAGGCTATAAGGGCAAGAGTCCAACTTATCGTACAAGAGGTTGATTCAGTAGTCTTATGGCAGTGGGTAGAAGCTCTTATTGAGCCTGGCGAAATGTGATTTCAGACTTTGGTATCTTTTGCCTGATGGGCGAGAGAGGAGTGAGAATGTCCTGGATCGAGATCATCATCTGATTACACATATAAAAGCTTTTCACTGCATCTCATACACGTGACGGTAATAAACTAACCCCAATAGAATAGTGAGGATACAATGATGATGAGGAGGCATACAGGAGTGAGATAAATCAGCTGGTTGAGTGGTATTGCAACAACAATCATACACTCAATGTCAGTAAGACCAATGGGTTGATGTGGACTTCAGGAAGGGAAAGCCAAGGGAACACACAACAGTCCTCAGTGACGTATTGGCAGTGGAAAGAGTGAACAGTTTCAAGTTCCTGGGTGTCAACATCTCTGAAGCTCTACCCTGGGTCCCACATGTTGAAGCAATCACAAAGAAGGCACACCAGCAGCTGCATTTCATTAGGAGTTTGAGGAGGTTTGGTATGTCACCAAGGACTCTAGCAAATTTCTACAGATGTAGCATGGAGAGTATTCTAACTGGTTGTATCACCACCTGGCATGGAGGGGCCACTGTATAAGATCAGAAAAAACTGCAGAAAGTTGTAACTCAGCCAGCTCCATCATGGACAGTAGTCTCCCCAGCATCAGAATCAGAATCAGGTTTATTATCACCAGCACGTGATGTGAAATTTGTTAACTTAGCAGCAGCAGTTCAATGCAATACATAATATAGCAGAGAGAGAATATAATAATAATAATAAATAAAATAAAACATAATAATAAACAAGTAAATCAATTACATATATTGAATAGATTTTAAAAATGTGCAAAAACAGATATACTGTATATTTTTTAAAAAGTGAGGTAGTGTCCAAAGCTTCAATGTCCATTTAGGAATTGGATGGCAGTGGGGAGGAAGCTGTTCCTGAATCGCTGAGTGTGTGCCTTCAGGCTTCTGTATCTCCTACCTGATGGTAACTGTAGTGTTCTCGTGCAGTGTGTAGAAACTCTGAACTAAACACCAAGTTAACCGAAGCCAATGAAGACAGAGTCGCAGTAAGATTAACTGTTTACTGTTCACTCTTCCACATTAACGTATGGTGAAAACTGTTGATAAAATAATACAAAATATATACAGTCGGCCCTCCTTATCTGTGAATTTCGCATCCGCGAATTCAACCAACCGAGAATCTCGAAAACCCAGAAGTGCTGTTCCAGCACTTGTTGTTGGAACATGTACAGACTTTTTTTTCATGTTGTTATTTCCTAAACAATGCAGTACAACAACTATTTTACATTGCATTTATATTGTATTAGGTATTATAAGTAATCTAGAGATGATTTAAAGTATACTGGAGGATGTGCATGGGTTATCGTGGATCGGGATGGAAAAAAATCGGAAATTCTCTTACTAAGTAAGTCGGAACAGGTACATCAGGTATTATTAAGCGTTAGTTACTCAAACATTTGTCTTAGTATATATTGTATACATTTTACCTTTCTATGCATATAAAACACTTAAGAAACGTATGTTTCAGCGCCGGGCTCGGGAACTGTTCCTGAGTGCAAGCCAGTGACAGACTGCTTTCGAGTGTGCTCTCCATCCATGGTGGGTTGATGTGGGGGATCAAAAACTCAAAACCCCAAAACCCAATAATTAAACCACTGCATTGCTTAGTAATAATTATAGCTTTCATCGGGGCAGGGCCTTTCCCACTTTATCCTTTAAAACTGTTACGATCGTTGACCGATGTAGCCTAAAAGAGTTCAGAAGGAACTCAGAGTACAGATAAGGGGGGCAAAGGAGCAGTATAGGAGGAAGCTAGAACAAAAGCTGCAGAAAAAAAGCATGAAGGAGGTGTGGGATGGGATGAAGATCATCACCGGATGCGGTGCAAAGCGGAGGGCGAACATAGGTGGAGATGTGGAGAAAGCGAACCAGCTGAACAACTTCTTCAACAGGTTCGACAGCTCAATCTCATCCTCACCGCAGAAATCCACACCAGGCTTACTTCCCTCACAGGAAAATAGCCACTCACAGGAGACCTTGCCCACGCCCAGGATTACGGCTGCACAGGTGGAAGGTCAACTGAGGAAGATCTGTACCAGCAAGGCAGCTGGACCGGATGGAGTTTCCCCATGATTACTGAGGGCCTGTGCGACTGAGCTGGGAGAACCACTACAGCGCATCTTCAACATGAGCCTGGAGCAGAGAAGAGTACCCAGACAGTGGAAAACATCCTGTATTGTCCCGGTACCGAAGAAACCACAACCAAAGGAGTTGAATGACTTCAGACCTGTTGCCTTGACGTCGCACGTGATGAAGACCATGGAGCGGCTGATAATACAGAATCTGAGGCCACAAACCAGGCACGCCCAGGATCCTCTTCAGTTTGCGTATAAGGAGAAGGTGGGAGTGGAGGATGCTATCACGTATTTGCTGCACAAATCACTCTCTCACCTAGAGGGGGTCAGTTGTGCTGTGAGGATTACATTCCTTGACTTCTCTAGTGCCTTTAACACCATCCAGCCCAAGATCTTAAGGCACAAACTAACGGAGATGGGAGTAGACTCTCACATGGTGGATTGGATAGTGGACTACTTGACAGATAGACCTCAGTATGTGCGGTTGGGAGACTGTAGGTCTGACACGGTGGTCAGCAGCACAGGGGCGCCGCAGGGAACTGTACTCTCTCCGGTCCTGTTCACCCTGTACACATCAGACTTCCAATATAACTCAGAGTCCTGCCATGTGCAGAAGTTCGCTGATGACACGGCCATAGTGGGGTGTGTCAGGAATGGACAGGAGGAGGAGTATAGGAAACTGATACAGGACTTTGTGATATGGTGCAACTCAAACTACCTGCGTCTCAATATCACCAAGACCAAGGAGATGGTAGTGGACTTTAGGAGATCTAGGCCTCATATGGAGCCAGTGATCATTAATGGAGAATGTGTGGAGCAGGTTAAGACCTACAAGTATCTGGGAGTACAGTTAGACGAGAAGCTAGACTGGACTGCCAACACAGATGCCTTGTGCAGGAAGGCACAGAGTCGAATGTACTTCCTAAGAAGGTTGGCGTCATTCAATGTCTGTAGTGAGATGCTGAAGATGTTCTATAGGTCAGTTGTGGAGAGCGCCCTCTTCTTTGTGGTGGCGTGTTGGGGAGGAAGCATTAAGAAGAGGGACGCCTCACGTCTTAATAAGCTGGTAAGGAAGGCGGGCTCTGTCGTGGGCAAAGTACTGGAGAGTTTAACATCGGTAGCTGAGCGAAGGGCGCTGAGTAGGCTACGGTCAATTATGGATAACTCTGAACATCCTCTACATAGCACCATCCTGAGACAGAGAAGCAGTTTAAGCGACAGGTTACTATCGATGCAATGCTCCTCAGACAGGATGAAGAGGTCAATACTCCCCAATGCCATTAGGCTTTACAATTCTACCGCCAGGACTTAAGAACTTTTTAAAGCTATTATTAATGCTTTTTGAGATGGTGATTTAGATGCATATCACATTTTTTTTATTGAGTTAAGTATTGTATGTAATTAGTTTTGCTACAACAAGTGTATGGGACATTGGAAAAAAGTTGAATTTCCCCATGGGGATGAATAAAGTATCTATCTATCTATCTATCTATCTAAAGCTTTTCCAATGACCGATGGCGTTTCAACTCTTTCCGATCGCTTTATTATTTCCACTTTATTTTCAATCGTGATCGTGGTTATTTTTGTGAACAGAAACACTGCACATTCAGAGCTCTGGCGCCGGTCCTAATGTCCACCGCACTGAGACAGGTTAAATAAGGTCTGGGGTTCTGCTGGGTCCTAAGATCCACCGCATTGAGACAGGTTGAATAAGGGACTTGAGCATCCGCAAATTTTGATATCCGCCAGGGGTCCCGGGACCAATCCCTCGCGGATAAGGAAGGCCGACTGTACAGTATCTGTTTCCTTCTTGGCATCACATTTGCGTCATTAATACTTGTAAAAGTAAAACTACAACGAACTATATTACATTAAAGTCTCATTAAAGTACAACATACGGTCAGAATCTGCCTATGCCATCAACAGCTTTAGATAGACTCCACCACAAACTTTCCAGCAATGCTTTCAATAGCACAAGAAAATAAACCTCATTAACCGTCATTTCTTTTAACAGAATCAGCGTTAACATTTTTACTTCAACATATCGACTGTCATATGAACTTACGGCGTTGCTTCTATGATATTTCTTAGTGGGTAGAAATGGAGCTTTTCCTCATGTTGATCCTGCACACGCAAGCCCCCAACTTCAGAACCCCCAAAACCGGAACTTACCCACAAGACGTGGCGAAACTGGGTGTGACGTCATCGCGTGCTGCGATACCTCACAGTAATGAATTTACCTTCAACCTTTAACTAGAAAATAGTTACAAATGAATTATTTAAAGCAGAAATGTAATAAAGCTAAACAAATGCCGTAAGAGCAACACAGTAACAGTGAGAAAAGGGCATGCCCTGGGTGCTGGAGATCCTTAATAAAGGACGCTGCCTTTCTGAGACACCACTCCTTGAAGATGTCCTGGGTACTTTGTAGGCTAGTGCCCAAGATGGAGCTGACTAGATTTACAGGTAGTACCCGAGATACAAACGTCCGACTTACGGACAACTCGTACTTATGAACCGAGGAAGGAGAACGCCGTCCGCCATTTTAGTCAGAACGCGACGCCATCTGCCACTTAAGTCGGATCGCGATGCTGTCCGCCATTTTAAGTTGTTGCTTTTGACACTATGTTGAGTGTTTAACTTTGTATTTGGCTTAAATTTTTCTTAGTAAGATTCACCCTGATCCCGCCCCCCCGTTCTGGTTGGCTGGTGGCGCAGTGAGATCAGCGCCGGGCTCGAGTTCGATCCAGTGACAGACCAGTCCTGTGCCGGGTTGATGTCGATGCAGTGACTCCCGTACCATCTGTGCTGGGTTGATGTTGAGCTCGAAAATCGACCTCGTAAAAAAAAACGCTGCCACCTCCTGTTTAAATTTCCACGCGGAATATTGTGGAGGATCAAATACCTTGACCCAGCACAGCCCCATTTAGCCTGACCCAGCACTTGTCCCATTTAGCCTGTCTTAATGTGGTGGTCCTTAGGACCCAGTGGACCTCGAAAGCCGGCGCAGCTCGGGACCTGCCGCTCGCAGTGTTTCTGTTCCATTGACGGGAAGCGATCACGATTCAAAATAAAGTGAAAATAATAAAGCGTTTGGAAAGAGGTGAAACGCCTTAGAAACGCCTTGGAAAAGCATTAGGCTACAGTCGGTCAACGATCGGATCAATTTTAAAGGATAACGGATAAGGTGAGAATAATGGAGCACGTGAAAGGCCCTGCCCTGATGAAAACTACAATTGTTATTAAGCAACGCAGTGATTTAATTATCGGAATACATACGTTTCTTAAGTGTTTTATATGCATAGAAAGGTAAAATATATACTATATACTAAGACAAACGTTTGACTGACGCTAAATAATACCGGGTGTACTTGTTCTGACTTACGTACAAATCCTACTTAAAGACGGATTCAGGAACGGAACTCGTACGTACCCGGGGACTGCCTGTACAACCTTCTGCAGCTTCTTTTGGTCCTGTGCAGTAGCCCCTCCATATCAGACAGTGATGCAGCCTGTCAGTACGATCTCCACGGTACAACTATAGAAGTTTTTGAGTGTATTTGTTGACATGCCAAATCTTTTCAAACTCCTAATGGAGTATAGCTGCTGTCTTACCTTCTTTATGATTACATCGATACGTTGGGACCAGGTTAGGTCCTCAGAGATCTTGACACCGAGGAACTTGAAGCTGCTCACACTCTCCGCTTCTGATCCTTCTATGAGGATTGGTATGTGCTCCTTTGTCTTGCCCTTCCTGAAGTCCACTATCAGCTCTTTCATCTTGCTGACGTTGAGTGCCAAGTTTTTGCTGCGACACCACTCCACTAGTTGGCATATCTCACTCCTGTACATCCTCTCGTCACCACCTGAGATTCTATCAACAATGGTTGTATCATCAGCAAATTTATAGATGGTATTTGAGCTATGCCTAGCCACACAGTTGTGTGTATACAGAGAGTAGAAGCGGTGGGGTGAGCACACACTTGGTGAGGTGCGCCAGAGTCAAGAACTTATTCGAAAGGCAATGCATCAAAAAGGCAGCATCCATGATTAAAGACCCACCATTCCTCAGGGCACACCCTCTTCTCATTGCTACCATAAAGGAGGAGGTGTAGAAGCCTGAAGACATACACTCAACATTTTAGGAACAGTTTCTTGCCCTCCGTCATCATATTTTTGAATCTAACCATTCAACCCTTGGGTTGGACAGTGAACTAATATTGCCCTCTTTATGCACTATCTATTTTAATTACAGTACTGTTCAGACATCCTAGGCACATATACTGTATTTAGCTAGGGTGCCTCAGACTTTTGCACAGTATTGAATTTGCCAATATGGAGTGGAGACTGAGTTTGTAGATCTGGCAGGTGCAAAGGATGTTGTGAATGCTGAGTGTGGAGTGCTGCAGGAAGAGTGTGGTACAGGTGGCAGAGAAGGAGTGCCGGGTTGGGGGATGGCGTGTGTGCAGACAACACCCAGCCCTGATACACCAGGCAAGGTAATTTATTGGTTTATTGATCATTACAGAATGTCTTCCTGGTGCTGCCTGCTCCCTCCCCTCTCCCTTCTGCTTTCCCAACTATGATGCCCCTCTTCTTGCCTCTTTCCCATAGCCATAGGCTGGCTAGGTATAGCTCAAGTACCATCTATAAGACTCTAAAAGTAATCCGGGAAATTATAGGCCAGTAAGTTTGACGTCGGTAGTAGGTAAAGTATTGGAAGCAGTACTAAGAGATAGGATCTACAAGTATTTAGATAGACAGGGACTTATTAGGGAGAGTCAACATGGCTTTGTGCATGGTAGGTCATGTTTAACACATCTATTAGAGTTTTTCAAGGAAGTTACAAGAAAAGTGGATGAAGGGAAGGCAGTGGATGTTGTCTACATGGACTTCAGTAAGGCCTTTGACAAGGTCCCGCATGGGACGTTACTTAGGAAGATTCAGTCGCTAGGTATACATGGTGAGGTAGTAAATGGGATTAGACATTGGCTCAATGGGAGAAGTCAGAGAGTGGCAGTGGAGGATTGCTTCTCTGAGTGGAGGCCTGTGACTAGTGGTGTGCCACAGGGATCAGTGCTGGGTTCATTGTTATTTGTCATCTATATCATTGATCTGGATGGTAATTTGGTAAATTGGATCAGCAAATTTGCTGATGATACAAAGGTTGGAGGTGTAGTGGAGAGTGAGGAAGGTTTTCAAAGCTTGCTGAGGGATTTGGACCAGCTGGAAAAATGGGCTGAAAATGGCAGATGGAGTTTAATACAGACAAATGTGAGGTATTGCACTTTGGAAGGGAAAAACCAAGGTAGAACATAGAAGGTAAATGGTAGGACACTGAGGAGTGCAGTAGAACAGAGGGATCTGGGAATACAGATACAAAATTCCCTAAAAGTGGCATCACAGGTAGATAGGGTAGTAAAGAGAGCTTTTGGTACATTGGCCTTTATAAATCAAATTAGGTTTATCATCACTCACGTGTATAATGAAATTTGGCTTTTTATGGCAGTAGTACAGTGCAATACATTAAATTACTGCAGTACTGTGCAGAAGTCATAGGTATCCTTGCTATATACAGTACGAGGGTGATTGATAAGTTTGTGGCCTAAGGTAGAAGGAGATGAGTTACACAGCTCTCGTTACATGTATGTGCAGCTCAACTCTTTGAATGGTTATGCAAAAAGTTTGAAGTTAATAACTCATCTCTTTCTACCTTAGGCCACGAACTTATCAATCACCCCTCATATATGTGCCCAAGGTTTTTGCAGAATACTATATATATTTATTATTGTATTTTATAGTTCTTTTTGTGTATAGTACTGACCTGCTGCCACAAAACAACAAATTTCATGACATACTGTCAGTGATAATAAACGTGATTCTGATTCTATCAGTAACCGGAACAGTAAGTGGAGCATCTGTGGAAACATCTCCACCCACTCATCATCAACAACTCTACAGTTAGCTCTGTTTCACCATTCAGGTTCCTGGGCATCATTATTTCATAAGACTTTGTGGGAAATTCATATCTCTTTCATTAACAAAAAGACTTTGCAGAGGATGTACTTCTTGTGACATTTGGTATAATTTCATCTTCCCTAGAACGTACTAGTGCAATTCTATTCTGCCTTTATAGAGAGCTTCCTCACATCAGCTGTTATGTCTGGTTTGGTGCAGCATCCTCTCACAATATACAAAAGCTACAGAGAACTGTCAGGTCAGCAGAAAGATCATTGGCTGCATTCTACCATCACTGCAGCACTTGTATGTGTCCAGGACAAAGGAGCGGTTAGGAAAATTCATAGTGGACACCACCCACCCTGCAAACCGTCTTTTCCAAATGTTCCCTTCTAAAAAGCAAAATAGGGCTGTTAAAGCAAAAAAAAGTTCACGCCATCTTAAACATTTCTTTCCCTAGGCATTTAATCTGATCAACCTTTCTAGTTGCTCCCAACCCATCCCCCTCTATCAATAAACCCTGTCACTGCACTGTAAACACTTCAAAACGCCTTTTATGATGTTTCCATTGTAAAGACATGTAGATATTTATGTATTTATGGGCATTTTTTCCATATCCATATTTTAACCTCTAACTTTACCTTTTTATATAATTCTTTATTCTCTATAATTGTTGAATGTTATTGTTTCTTGTTGCATATTATACCCTGACCAACACACCACAGCAAATTTCTAATAGAGTGGATACCGATTAATTGGGACATGTTGGGATCAAGCCCAATTAAGCTGCTGTCCCAATTTGCTGAAGTAATTAAAATAACTTAAAACGTTTAAAAAATAAACAAACTGAGTAACTAATTCTGTATTTAAATGAAATATAGAACAAATTAGAACACCACCAAAATACCACAGTAATATAAAACTGTGTATTAGTTCCTAATAATTATCAAGGCCTGGAACTGGGGTTGAGGAGATAGGGAAAAAAAAAGGATTAGCCATGATTGAATGGCGGAGGAGACTCGATGGACCAGATGGCCTAATTCTGCTCCTATGTCTTATAATCTTATGGTCTTATCAACCGGGGAGTTCATGTAGTGCTCACTGCTGTGTTCTTTTGATTGACTGCAAATGACCAAAATCCGTATAGACGCTTAGTGTAGATAATGGACTGCCTTTGTACAATGCTTTTGATGATTGCATACTCCAAATCTTCATTTTCATTGTAACATTCAAGGTGATTCTTGATGCTTTCAAAATCCTCATAGCTCCTAACTTGTTGAAGTAGTGAATCGTTCCATTTTCACTCCTGGCTGTTTCTGGCATCTCAATGCCTGATTGCTTGAAACTGTGGTGAGCAAAACAGTTCTGAATTGTCTTACTGCTTATTTCTCACCAGCTTTCAGTGACAAAACTCACTGCATTTTGAATACGAACACACGCAATGAACACTATTTAAAAATTAATCTTTCTAAACACGTTGTAGTGTCTTAATGCCCAGACAAGTGCATGTGACTAACACCATTTAGAAACTGTTCAGCAATAGTCTCCTACCCCAATTAAGTGGCATATTGTTCAAATAAATGAAAGGAATCCTGACAATTTTCTCAATTATGTTTTGTTCTTTAAGAGTTATCCCAAATAAGCTCTCATTAACTGATGGCTCAATAAACTGGAATCCACAGTGTACGTTCATGCTCTTTGGCTGCTGTAGTCCATCCACTTCAAGGTTCAGCACATTGTGTGTTTAAAGGTGCTCTTTTGCACACCACAGTTGTAATGTGTGTTTATTTGAGTTACTGTCACCTTCCCATCAGCTTGAACCACTCTGGCCATTCTACTCTGACCTCTCTTATTCGCAAGGCATTTTTGCCTATAAAACTGCTGCTCATTGGATGTTTTTTTTTTGTTTTTAGCATTATTCTTTATAAACTCTGGAGACTTTTGTCTGTGAAAATGCAGGGAGATCAGCAGTTTCTGAGATACTCAAACTATCCCATCTGGCACCAACAATCATTCCATGGTCAAGGTCACTTAGATCAGGTTTCTACCCTATTCTGGTATTTGGTCTGAACAACTGAATCTTTTGACCATGTCTGCATACTTTTATGCATTAAGTTGCTAAATATTAGATATTTACATTAACGAGCAGATGTACCTTATAAAGTCGTGTCTAAATATATACAGGTTGCGCACCCCTTAGCTGAAATTTTGTAATCCGAAAATCCCTGAAATCCAAAATGTTTTTGAGTGGTGTCACAAAAATTCCACAAGGCGCTGGGAAGGTTCCTGGGGAATGTTCAAAGTAAATTCATTAATAAAGTATATGTAAGTGTCACTATGTACAACCCTGAGATATTTTCTTGCAGGCATACTCAATACACCCTTAATAGAATAATAACCATAAGAGAATCAATGAAAGACTGTACCAACTTGGGAGTTCAACCAGTGTGCAAAAGACAACTGTGCAAATCGCAGAAAGAAAGAAAAATACATAAATAAATAAGCAATAAATATCAAGAACATGAAATAAAGAGTCCTTTAATGTGAGTCCATAGGTTGCATGGTAACATTTTAATGATGAAGTGTTGAATGAAGTTATTCCCTTTGGTTCAAGAGTTTGATGGTTCGGGGGGTAATATCTGTTCCTGAGGTGCCAGTACATTCTTCCTGATAGCAGCAGCAAGAAGAGAGCATGACGTGGGTGATGGGGGTTCCTAATAATTGATGCTGCCTTCCTGTGACAATGCTTCATGTAGATTGCTCAATGGTGGAGGGCGCTTTACCCGTGATGGACTAGGCTATATCTGCTCCTCTGACTGTCTGTGGTGTGCAGGTCTCTGTGCACAACAGACAGGTTTGATAAGTGGCTTCACATATGTTATTAACAAAAGTTAATGAAAAATAGAAATTCACTGCATAAAGCGTAAAAATAAAGTTCTTTGGTGACCCACTTTCCAGCGCACTCGAACCGGCTCACAAAATGGCACGCGCCGGCAGAGAGGCTGGCCCCAGGCCTTCTTCACCAGCAAGGGGAAAAGCCCGCGTGCGGGACTGTGAATTTGCGCCTGCTATAGCCTTCCGTCCTGGGGAGGGCGGAAATGGGAAGGCTTAGAAGCGAGGCTGCGAAGTTTGAATAAATCTTTTATGCAACTGCAACTCACCGTCTGCGTGTCGTTATTCCAGCGCTGTGTGTAGCACACCGCTTCAATTCTTGATTTTGTAGTGAAAGAATGGATTTGTCGGCAAGTGAACAAATGCCATTTAACAGTAAGCTGATCATGAAATAAGCAAAGATCTATCTCAATGGACTGAAAACTGAAGGTAATTGTGAATATTCAGCAGGCTGGTTGCAGAGTTTTAAGAAAAGGGATGGCATTAAATTTTTAAAGATTTGTGGTGATAAGCATCTTTAGTCACGAAGCACAAGAGAAATTCATTGAGTTTGCCAATATTGTTGCTGTTGAAAATCCAACATTCTGAATGGCTGCTTTAGTACATGTGTGTGATGAACAAGAGTGAGACAAAGACTGATTACTGGTAGCACTTAAGTTCTGAGTCAGAAATGATGACGATGCCAAATAGCCGCTGACTGTCCACCTGGGTGGCTGAGGTAGTGATACCTTACCTTTCTGATTGTTTAATATACAAATTGTTTCATGCACAAAATTACTAAAAAATTCTACATAAAACTACCTTCAGGGTATACAGTACATATAAACTGTATATGTAATGTAAGTGGATTTCATGTGCAGACTTTGGTCCCCTACCTGAGGTATCTCATTATATGACATTTATGGACTGGCTGTGTTGTCTGAGGTCAATGCATGACATGGCGCTAAACTGAACTGAACACTCCTGGACTGTTCTGAGGACTCTGTGGTTTGATGTTTAATATTCTGTGTGTTACTCGCTTGCTTTTTGTCCTTTAAATGATTTGTTCCCCACACATTGGGTGTTAGATGTTTTCTTCGAGTGGGTTCCATGGTGTTTCTTTGTTTCCTGGCTGCCTGTGAGAGGACAAATCTCAGGTTGGCGTACTGTATACATACTTTGATAATAAATATACTTTGAGCCTTTGAACCTATGTGGATGAAAATATTCCAAAATCCAAATAAAATTTGAAATCCAAAACACTTCCAGTCACAAGCATTTCAGATTAAGGGGTGCTTAACCTGTATAGTGAATAAAGTGGATCCTTGATCCTGGGAAGAGAAAAAGTTCTTACTTCAGGAAAATGAAGCCTGAAATATGAGGAGCTTTGTTTAGAATCATAAAGGGGCTCAGACCTGAAACATTAACTTTCCACTTGTTCTACTTTGTCTGCTGGATGTTCCCAGCATTTTCTGGTTTTAGTACACAATTTAATAAGGCTGTCAATTGGCACTGTGGCACAAAAACGCTGGTCTTTCTATTTATTTCAGCGAATCTTTGCAGCCCATTATTGACCAGAGCCTAAGGAGCTTATTCACACTCAGAACTGGTTATCTCCTCTGGCTGGTAAATAAACATACTTCAGCAATTGTGGTGCCTGAAATCTGAGCTTCTGTTTGTGTACAGATGACATCAGAGATCAGAGCAGCCCTGGCTAGCTTTTTGGCAGGGATTAAATTAATACAGCCAACCTAGTGCAGTTGCACACTTGGAATCTTACTCGCTGAGGTCATGACTACATTTGTATCCTGAGCAAGAACAGATTCTAACATAGAAAACTTACAGCACAATACAGGCCCTTCGGCCCACAATGCTGTGCCAAACATGTACTTACTTTAGAAATTACCTTGGATTACCCATATCCCTCCATTTTTCTAAACTCTATGTACCTATCCAGGAGTCTCTTAAAAGACCCTATTGTATCTGTCTCCACCACCGTCGCCGGCAGCCCATTCCACGCACTCACCACCCTCTGTGTGTAAAATAAATGAATGAATGAATGAATAACTAACTAACTAACTAACTAACCCCTGACATCTCCTCTGTACCTACTTCCATGCACCTTAAAACTGTGCCCTCTCATGTTAGCCATTTCAGCCCTGGGAAAAAGCCTCTGACTGTCCTCACAATCAATGCCTCTCATTGTCTTATACACCTCTTATCAGGTCACCTCTCATTCTGAAACATGGTTTAGCAGTCGGCACTTTTGTGAGGGCAGTTTTATTTTGCACATCAGTATTCCAGCAGTTGTGATCTCTACATATCTTGGATTTTCATCACCAGCAGCCACACCCTGATCTTCAGAAATTTGGATACTTCTCTAGCTTTCTCCCTTCCTTGCTTTCACTGAGATCTTACTTCTCAGTCTTAATATGCTTATATGTATCTTGATTGTCAGATTATGGTTGTGTGGGGTGTGTTGCTCTTAATATGGCAAAAATGCAATTAAATTTGGTCTCGTCCTAACAGAGATACTCCCTCTGTACTACCCATTACTCTCCCTGCCACCTCTGCTACTGAGAACAAGCTGGTTTCTTCCTGTTTCTCAGTTCTGACTTAGGATCCTTGCTGTTAATCTATAAACGTTTAACTCTTTCACTTTCCTGGGAATGTCTTGACCAACTGATCACTGTCTGATACGGGAATTGCAAGGCATCTGCCCGTACAACCCTACAAAGGATTGTGAGGACTCCTGAGAGGATCATCGGGGTCTTTCTTCAGCACATTTGTGATGTGTATCAGGAGTACTGCATACACAGGGCTCTTAGTATTAAGGATCCAACTGTCAGGCAGGAGTAATGTAGTTTTAGGATAAGAACTGTTAGGATGGAAAATGGCTTCTTCCCCCAAGCCGTGAGACTTCTGAACTCACTGCCACCACCCAGGTCTCACCATGTATGAAGTGCCACTAGCATTATACTGTTTACTTTTAAACTTGTGTTGTAAATGCACCTTGTGCAAAATGTCAATTTTCCAGAATATATTTTAATATTTGTTAATTTATTTGTTGTAGTGATACTTTATGTACTGTGTTGAGTACTTTGGTCCTGATGAATGTTGTTTTATTTGGCGGTGTAAATGCATATGGTTGGATGACAATAAACTTGAACTTCTATAGATGCTGCCTATTCCATTGAGTTTCTCCAGCAGTATTTTTATTTTGGATTTCCAGAATCGACATCATGTCAATTTTCATATAAATGCAGGATTTCATACCGGAAGCGATGTGAAGCCAGTTATCATTCTCCCAACAGCTCTTATGATTGAAGAATGACGCAGTACTTCTGTTATTAGCCACACCTCACTAACTCCTACTGAAGAGTTGATGGGAATATTAGAAGAATAAACGGGGTTTGTGTAAATGAGTAGCTCCCTGATTTGAATACATTTCTGCTACCTCGTTCGTGATTTATTCTTTTGAGATCAATCAGAATTTTTTACCTCCTTCATCAAATTTCCGTTAAGTTCAGGTTCAAGTTTAATTATCAGTCAATCACACACATGTATACAGCTAAATGAGGCCAGGGTGCAAACCACAGAACACACAGCATATACGGTAACGATAGCACATACAGTCACAAATAATATTAGCAGAAGTGATGCACTATCAATTACTCCAAAAGATTGGAAGTAGAGTAAATACTGAAAGGCTTTTACTAACCATGCTGTATCTCTCTCCTGGACAGTGGGAGCAGCAATGACACAATTGCCTTTATCCAGGGGTCTGTGGGAGGAGCCACAGGAGCAGTCAGCAGAGGGGCATGTCCAGACAGATAACCCAGTTACAACCTATATACATGGTTTACCACAAGAAGTCCTTGAGTGTCATGGCCTGAAGATTGATGGTGCATGGATGTTGTCCTGGGGCTACGTTTCTGCAGGAACAAGCACACAGCAGTTACTCATCTCACACTGAATCAGTCACAGATGAAGGAAATCCAACTTGTCTTCCAGGGAGTGAACACTGGAGAGCAGCACTGATGGGAAAGCTAGCCTGCATGGGGCAACCCAGTGCGGATTCCAGCACACATCCACACATCTGTACTCTCCCACACTGCCTCTCACACCTCCTCCCTTGGGTGCTGTAACAGGCGACACTGTGGCATGGGGTCCTGGTTAGCACAACTATCTCGGCCCAGAGGAATGCAAACCTAGGCATTCTAAAACTCTGAAGAACTTGACCACTGGACGTCCTGCAGTAAAGCACAAAAGGACTAATCGGTGGCATGGCTAGCAGAGGGATGGCCTTAGAACCAGAAACCCATGTTTGATCTTGACCTCCTCTACTTTCTGTGTGGAGTTTGCACCTTCTCCCTGTAATTCTGTGGCTTTCCTCTGTATGCTCTGGTTTCCTCCCATATCCCAAAGACATGTAGGCTGATAGGTTAACTGGCTACTGTAAATCGTGTAGGTGAATGGTAGATTAGATTTATTTGTCACATATACGTCAGAAATTTGAAAAAAGTGAAATATGTCATTTGTGTCAGGGATGTGCTGGGGGCAACCTGCAATTGTGGGCACACTTCCGGCAGCAGCACAGCATGCCCACAACTTACTGACCCTAACCTGTTCTTAACGTCCTTGGAATGTGGATGGAAACTGGAGCACCTGGTGGAAATCAATACAGTCTCATGGAGAACGTACAAACTTCTTACAGACAGCGGCAGGAATTGAACTCCGACGGGGAGAAAATCCAAAATTCTGAAATGCAATGGGTCTTGGAAGTCCTTGTGCAGAACACCCTAAAAGTTGCAGGTAGAGTCAGTGGTGAGGAAAGCAAATGCAATGTTAGCATTTGTTTCAAGAGCAGGGAATACAACAGCAGGGATGTGATGCTGAGACTTTATAAAGTACTGATGAGGCCTCACCATGAGTATTGTGAACAATTTTGGGCCCCTCATCTAAAAAAAAGATGTGCTGGCATTAGGAAGGGTTCAGAGGAGGTTCACAAGGATGATTTCAGGAATGCAGAAAGGGTTATCATACGAGGAACGTTTGATTGATCTGGGTCCGTACTTGCTGAAATTTAGATGGATTGGTGGGGGGGTCCTTTTGAATATTGAAAGGACTAGACAGATGTGGAAAGATGTTTCCTATGGTGGGAGAGTCTAGGACAAGAGGGCACAACCTCAGGATAGAGGGGCATCCATTTAAAACAGAGTTGCGGAGAAATTTCTTAAGCCAAAGGGTGGTGAATTTGTGGAATTTGTTACCACAGGCAGCTGTGGAGGCCAGGTTGTCGATTGTATTTAAGGCAGAGCCTGATAGGTTCTTGATTGGACACAACATCAAAGGTTACGGGGAGAAGGCTGGGGAGTGAGGCTGAGGAGGGGGAAAAAAGGATCAGCCATGATTGAATGGGGGAGCAGATTCGATGGCCCAAATGGCCTAATTCTGCTCGTGTGTCTTATCGCCTTGTGATCATTTGCACTGTAATGTATAACACCAACAGCTACACTATCATGCCACCCTGTTGAATTTTGCTGCCTTCCTGTCAGTTTTATTGATTCTTCTTTAGAGCATAATGTACAGAGTTCCTTATGGGTTGTTGAAGTGGGGTGGGTGGGGAGGCGGGGTAGAAGGGAAAAGTTCCCACTGCATAATAAATGCTCCAAATGGCGTGGGTCTGAAATAGCCTCTGACAAACAGGTCCAGCTCCACCTGTGGTTTAGCTACTAAACCAGTGAAACCATTCCCACTGACAGGAAAAGAGTCAAAGGTGGTTTACTGGTGCCTTAAAACCAGTCACCTCAGGCAGATGGGGCTCGTCAGCCGTGGTTGGCAACTTATCTAGGAGAAAAAAAACTCTGATCTCAAACTTCCGCTGCCTTGTGGCTATACCTGCTCATAGGGAAAACTTCAAGAGTAAACCCTGAGAAAAAATCTGGAGCTGGAGACACTAAAGCAATCCTACGTTGGGTTCAATACTGACTGGCAACTCCTACAATGTCACCGGTGCCAAACTGTATGAGTCTCTGCCATTCCTTTGGTTCTGTGCGCTGCATGGAGATGGGGAGCCTGCTGTATGGGCATCAACTTGCTCTTCATATCCTACTGCAAGGACTTGCATATCGCGTAAACAGCTAGGATGGAACTTCCACGGTCAACCCTGACCAACGGAGGGCCTCAATGTGCTGGGTAAGAATATATTACTAAATTTCTTTCCCGTCAGATAATCTGCACATGCAGGAGTTTCTCCTTCTCACAACTAAAGTGGCTCCAGCAACACATTAGCAATGATGCTGTGGTGCTGTGTGTCAGCTCATAAATATGTTCTGGTGGATTCTGATTGCTAACTGCATCACTAATCATCATTATTTTTCTCATTGAACTTAATTATCACTGTCTGGGCACATTCCAATCCGCAGAGAATAGTTTCCAATCCCTGAGTTGTTTCTGATTTTGGTCCAAGTCCTCAGTGCTTTAGCTGGTCGGCTGTATTGAGTTGTCAGCCAGTGTTGCTGCTGGTTCAATATGTTTGGAACCCATTTGTCAAAGGAAATTTCTCAAACCCTATTGACATGGTGAGGAAATTCCAGTTTGTATATGAATCATGCCAGGCAGGTCTTGAAAACCTCCAGAGTGAAATCATATTACATGTATGGAATGGCATTATGGTGAATTTTAACATTATGTGACAGTGCAAAAGGGTGTAAGTGAATTAGAACCTCATTTTTCTTCTGATATTTATTTCAGTAGGTCAGTGCAGAGCCTAAGATATCCAATGTGCTTTATATAAGCAACTCTCATCAGAACTGACTTGGCAAGTAGTCAGTAATGTGTGCCCAATATAGAGACTGCCACAGTAACCCTCGATGACAACGTTAAGGATGTGAATGCTAAGTTTATTCCTGCTTGTTGATCCTGCAGCTTTGAAGCCTCACGTCACCAATCGTTGCCTCTGACGTGTTGATTGTCAAGAAGTGCGCAGCCATGGAGAACGATCAAAGCATAACAACTTCGACCACAACCACTACTGTCAATACATCTCCCAGGTCACAGGCGCCACAGATCTCTGTCTACAGCAGCTCCGACCGACAAGCTGTCCAGGTATGTAGCTGTGATACAGCTTGGCTTCTCCTGCTCTATTTCAAAGGTCCACAATTACATATTGTGGGATTATGTCTGAAGGTGCTATCTGGCTTGGAGTACCTAGCATTAGATACCCAGAGATAGAACATAGTACAGCACAGGCCCTTCAGCCCACAATGTTATGTTGACCTTTTAACCTACTCCAAGATCAATCTACCCCTTCCTTCCCACGTATCACATAGTCCTACATGTTTTCTTTCATCCATGTGCCTATCTAAGAGTCTATTAAATGTCTGTAATGTATCTGCCTTTACTGCCAGCCTTGGTAGTGTGTTCCACACACTCACTACTCTCTGTGTTTTAAAAAAAAAACTGATTCTGACATCCCCCTTAAAATTTCATCAAGCACCTTAAAGTTAAGCTCCCTTGTATTAGCCACTTCTGCTTTGAGAAAAAGTCTCTGGCTGCCCGTTCTATCTATGCATTTTATCATTTTGTATATCTCCATTAAGTCATCTTTCATCCTTCTCCTCCTCTGCAAAGATAAAAACCCTATCCTGCTTAACCTGTCCTCCTAAAACATACTCTTTAATCCAGGCAGCATCCTGGTAAATCTTCTCTGCATCCTCTCTAAAGCTCTAAAGCTTCCACATCCTTCCTGTACTGAGGTGACCAGAACTGAATATGGTATAAGTGTGCTCTAACCAGAGCTTCATAGAGCTGCAGCATTACCTCGTTGCTTATGAACTCAGTCCCCTGACAAATGAAGGCCAACACACCATATGCCATTTTAACCACCCTATCATCTTGCACAGAGAATCTGAGGCGTCTGTTTTCTTTTTATTATCTTGAATGACCCAAAGTTTCTGTTTATCTTCCTCACCACCCGAAACATTTCTCCTTGCCCAACCCTGCCACCCTGTGACCCAAAGAATTAGATGCAGCAATATTAGCTCCGTCAGCTTCTTCTGGTCCCATTTCTCAAATTGACTAACCTACATAAGATAGAACAGTGCAGTACAAAAACAGGCTGTTTGGCCCACAGCATCTGTACTGAACATCGTACATTGCCAAATTAAACTAAATCTATTCTGCCTGCACATGATCCATATACCTTCCTTCCCTGACTCATATGCCTACCCAAAAACCTTGGAAACATCTGTCTCCAATCCTGCAGGTACTATTCCAAGCACCATCCAGGCTGTGTAAAGAAAAAAAGAACTTGTTCCACACTTCTCCCTTTAGGTTTTCCCCTCTTACTTTCAGCACAAAGAAATTTTTTAATTGCTTATTTAATTGCATCAAATTTCTTAATATCCAATGATGGTATTTTCAGAATCAGATTCATACTCAGGTTTAATATCACTAGAATTTGTCATGAAATTTGTTGTTTTACCGCTGAGTATAGTGCAATACATAATAATAAAAATAACTATAAATGACAATAAAATATATATAAAATGAAGTGAATAGTGCAAAAAGAGAGTAAAAAGAAAAAGAAATACTGAGGTAGTGTACATGGGTTCATTATCTGGTGCAGTGGAGAAGAAATATTGAAAACAAGAGAAAATCTGCAGATGCTGGAAATCCAGGTAACAAACACACGCAATGCTGGAGGATCTGGTCAGGGATACTATTACGGCTACAGAAAGGGTGGGTAATGTAGCAGGATCCTCTTTTGAGTCAGTATGGGTGGAAGTCAGGAACAGGAAGGGAGCAGTTACTATATTGGGGGTATTCTATAGGCCCCCTGGTAGCAGCAGAGATACCGCATGGCAAATTGGGAGGTAGATTTTGGAAAGGTGCAAAAATAACAGGGTTGTTATTATGGTTGACTTTAACTTCCCTAATATTGATTGGCACCTGATTAG
Organism: Hemitrygon akajei; assembly: GCF_048418815.1. NCBI lineage: Eukaryota > Metazoa > Chordata > Chondrichthyes > Myliobatiformes > Dasyatidae > Hemitrygon > Hemitrygon akajei. The sequence goes on from NC_133126.1 coordinate 194,649,040, forward strand.
TTCCAAGGGTTTAGATGGGGCAGAGTTTGTTAAGTGTGTCCAGGATGGATTCCTGTCACAGTATGTTGACAGGCCGACTGGGGGAATGCCATACTAGATTTAGTATTAAGTAACAAACCGGGTCATGTCATAGATCTCTCAGAAGTACATTCAGTTTGGAAGGTTGTGACTAGTGGATCTGTTCTGGGACCTCTACTTTTCGTGATTTTTATTAATGACCTGGATGTGGGGGTAGAAGGTGGGTTGGCAAGTTTGCAGACCACACAAAGGTTGGTGGTGTTGTAGATAGTGTAGAGGATTGTCAAAGATTCCAGAGAGACATTGATAGGTTGCAGAAGTGGGCTGAGAAGTGGCAGATGGAGTTCAACCCGGAGAAGTGTGAGGTGGTACACTTTGGAAGGACTAACTCCAAGGCAGAGCACAAAGTAAATAGCAGGATACTTGGTAGTGTGTAGGAGCAGAGGGATCTGGGGGCACATGTCCACAGATCCCTGAAAGTTGCTTCACAGGTAGCTAGGGTAGTTAAGAAAGCTTATGGGGTGTTAGCTTTCATAAGTTGAGGGATAGAGTTTAAGAGTTGTGATGTAATGATGCAGCTCTATAAAACTCTGGTTAGGCCACACTTGGAGTACTGTGTCCAGTTCTGGTCAGCTCAGTATAGGAAGGATGTGGAAGCATTGGAAAGGGTACAGAGGAGATTTACCAGGATGCTGTCTGGTTTAGAGAGTATGGATTATGATCAGAGATTAAGAGAGCTAGGGCTTTACTGCTTTACTCTTTAGAGAGAAGGAGGATGAGAGGAGACATGATAGAGGTATACAAGATATTAAGAGGAATAGACAGAGTGGACAGCCAGCACCTCTTCCCCAGGGCACCACTGCTCAGTACAAGAGGACATGGCTTTAAGGTAAGGGGAGGGAAGTTCAAGGGGGATATTAGAGGAAGGTTTTTTACTCAGAGAGTGGTTGGTGCATGAAATGCACTGCCTGAGTCAGTGGTGGAGGCAGATACACTAGTGAAGTTTAAGAGACTACTAGACAGGTATATGGAGGAATATAAGGTGGAGGTTTATATTGGAGGCAGGGTTTGAGGGTTGGTACAACATTGTGAGCCAAAGGGCCTGTAATGTGCTGTACTATTCTATGTTCTATCTATGTTCTGTGTAACACAGCAGGCCAGGCAACATCTATAGATAAAATTCTGATGAAGAGACTTGTCCTGAATCATCGACTATTTACTTTTTTCCATAGATGCTGCCTGACTTACTGAGTTCCTCCAGCATTTCATGCATGTGTGTGTTGCCTGAATGTTTGTCTCAGGGCACCTGAATCTCCCTGTATCTCTCCCTGATGGTAGAAATGAGATATAAGCATGACCTGGGCGATGGGGGTCCTTGATGATGGATGCTGCCTTTTTTAGGCATCGCCTTTTGATGTCCTTGATTGTGTCTGTTTGGAGGGGGGTGATGTAGGTGGCTAGGGCCCATGATGGAGCCGGCTGACTTTACAACTTTCTGCAGCTTTTTCTGAACCTATATGATGGCCCCTCCATACCAGATGGTGATGCAGCCAGTTAGAATGCTTTCCATGGTATATCTGTACAAATTTGCAAGAGTCTTTGGTAGTCTCCTCAAACTCCTAATGAAGTATAGCTGCAGTTATGCCTTTTTTGTAATTGTATCAATACATTGGACCAGGATAGATCTTCAGAGAGGTTCAGCATAGGATTAGCCTATTTGACCTTTTGGATTCTTAGTGCAGAGATGGTTTACCAGAATGCTGCCTGGATTAGAGAGGATAGGTTGAGTGAACTGGGATTTTTCCCTTTGAAACAGAGGGTGATGAGAGATGACTTGATAGATGTGTATAAGATGATAAGAGGCATAAACAGAGTGGACAGCCAGTGCTTTTATTCCAAGGGCAGCAGTGGCAGATACGAGAGGGCAGAATTTTAAGCTGATAGGAGGAAAGTAAAGGGAGGAGGTCAAAGGTAGGTTTCTTACACTGACAGGGGTGATGGTAGAAGCAGATACATTAGGGAAATTTAATAGACTACACAGGCACATAGACGGAAGGAAAAATGGAGGGTTATCGGGATGGAAATGTTAGATTGTAGGTTAAATTGTCATCACAACACTGCAGGCCAAAGAACCAGTACTCCATCCCAGGCAATAACCTGGTGAATCTCCCTTGGACCTCTCCATTGCAATTGCAATATGGTGACCGGAACTGCACACAAAACTCCAGTTGTGGTCTAACTGAGGTTCTTATTGTTGTATGATAAGACCATAAGATAAAGGAGCAGAATTAGGCCATTCAGCCTAATTCTGCTCCGCCATTCCATCCCGGCTGATCCTGGAGCCCACACAATCCCATACACTTGCCTTCTCACCATATCCTGACTGATCAGGAAACTATCAACTTCTCCCTTAAATATACCCATAGACTTGGCCTCCACTGCAGTCTGTGGCAGAGCATTCCACAGATTCACTATTCTCTGGCTACACCCTGCCTTTACTTCCTATCCTGTGGTAAATGGAGATGAGTATTGTGTCTGCCTTTTAACCACATTATCTACCTGTGCTGCTTCCTTCAGGAATCCTTGGACATGTATACGCGAGGTCCATTTGTAACGGGATTACCAAGTACCATCCATGCAAAAATTGAGTTTATTGTAAAATGCCACTTACATGTAAGCACAGGTGCAATGCAAAACTAACTTGCAGCAGCATTGCAGGCACATGACATTAGTGACACACTGATACCCTGCCTCTGCTGGTCATCATCGACCGTGGATATTGTGTCCAAGATCACGACAAAATGTCTGAACGACTGGCGTCCTGCTACACTCACCTCAATAATAAGCAAATGCCTTGAGAGGCTGCAGCATGCTACCACCCACACTGAACCCCCTACAAATCGCCTACCAACACAACTGATCGATAGATGACGCAATAGCCACAGCTCTACACACCGTCCTTACACATCTGGAGAAGAATGATGCTTGTGTGAGAATGCTATCCTTGGATTACAGTTCAGCATTCAACACCAGGATTCCCTCCAGGCTTCACGAGAAGCTCAGAGACCTTGGCCTTCACCCTGCCTTGTGCAGCTGGATTCTGGACTTCTTGTCAGATTGCCGGCAGGCACTAAGAGTAGGCTCCCTTGCCTCCAGCCCTCTGACCCTCAACACAGGAGCCCCTCAGGGCTGTCCTAAGCCCACATCTTTACTCTCTGCATACCCATGACTTTGTTACCACTTACAGCTCCAATCTACTAATTAAATTTGCTGACGATACTACTGATGCACCATCAATAACTCACTCTGAGACGTAAGAAGCGAGGTATCGGCTTTTATTGACTGGAAGAATGAACAACACTACATCCTGGGGAATGAGGCTGGGCAACAGGCCTCAGTCGCCTTTATACAGGGGTCTGTGGGAGGAGCCACAGGAGCAGTCAGCAGGGGTCTGTGAGAGGAGCCAAAGGAGCAGTCCAGACAGGTATATGTAGTTCACTACAACTACATTGTTTGGCCTAATCTCAAATAATAAGGAGGCAGCCTACAGAGAAGAAGTCATCACCCTGACACAGTGGTGTCAAGAAAACAACCTCTCCCTCAGTGTCGCAGAAACAAAGGAGCTGGTTGTGGACTACGGGAGGAATGGAAACAGGCTAACCCCTGTTAACATCAATGGATCTAGGGTTGAGAGGGTGAACAGCTTTAAGTTCTTTGGCATACATATGGCCTTACGTTGTCTGTACATACCGGTTGTATGGTGGAAAAAAGCACAACAGTGCTTCTTTCACCTCAGATGGTTGAAGAAGATTGGCATGAGTCCCCAAATCCCAAGTACTCTCTATAGGGGCACAGTTGAGAGCATCTTAACTGGCTGCGTCACTGCCTGATATGGGAACTGTATTTCCCTCAATCGCAGGACTCTGCAGAGTGGTGCGGACAGCCCAGCGTATCTACAGATGTGAACTTCCCACTGTTCATTACATTTACAGAGACAGGTGCATAAAAAGGGCCCAAAGGATCATTGGGGACCCGAGTCACCCCAACCACAAACTGTTCCGGCTGCTACCAACTGGGAAATGGTACTGCAGCATTAAAGCCAGGACCAACAGGCTCTGGGAAAGCTTCTTCCATGAGCCCATCTTACTGATTAATTTATGCTGATACAATTGTATTTCTATGCTATATTGACTATCTTGTTATACATACTATTTATTACTAATTATTACAAATTGTGCAATGCACATTTAGACAGAGACATAACGTAAACGAAAAAACTGTCCACTGACATCTTCTATAAACTCACTGACTCCCATAACTACCTTGATTATACCTCTTCCCACCCTGCCAAATGTAAAAATGCTATTCCCTATTCCCAGTTCCTCTGTCTCCGCTGCATCTGCTCCCAGGATGAGGCTTTCTGTTCCAGGACATCTCAAATGTCCTCTTTCTTTAAGAATCGTGGTTTCCCTTCTGGCGTCATCAATGATGCCCTCACCTGCATCTCCTCCATTTCCCGCACTTCGGCCGTCACCACAACCGGGACCATGTTCCCCTTGTCCTCACCTACCACCCCACCAGCCTCCGGATCTAGCATATTATCCTCCGCAACTTCCGTCACCTTCAACAGGACCCCACCACTAAGCACATCTTACCCTCCCTACCCCTCTCAGCTTTTCGCAGGGATCATTCCTTCCACGACTGCCTGGTCCACACGTCCCTCCTGACAGATCTCCCACCTGGTACTTATCCCTGCAAGCGTAAGTGCTACACCTGTCCCTACACCTCCTCTCTTACCACTATTCTGGGCCCCAACAGTCCTTCCAGGTGAGGCAACACTTCACTTGTGAGTCTGTTGGGGTAATCTATTGCATCCGGTGCTCCTGGTGTGGCCTCCTCTACGTCGGCGAGACCCAACGCAGATAGGGGGACAACTTCGTCGAGCACCTCCGCCACCTTCGTCAGCCACAACAGACAGGATCTCCCAGTTGCCACCCACTTCAACTCTCCTTCACATTCCCATTCGGATATGTCCATACATGGCCTCCTCTACTGCCATGATGAGACCAAACTCAGGTTGGAGGAGCAACGCCTCATATATCGTCTGGGTAGTCTCCAGCCCTTCAGTATGAACATCGAATTCTCCAACTTCCGGTAATTCTCTCCCTCTCCCTTCCCCCATCACACTTTCGCTGTACCTCTTCTTCTAGCTGCCTATCACCTCTCTCATGATTCTGCCTTCTTCTACTACCCATAGTGCTTTCCCCTTAGATTCCTTCTTCACCTCTCCTGCCTATCCCCTCCCTGCTTCCCCTCCCCCCCCCCACCTTCTTTACAGGGCCCTTGCCCCCTTCTTCTTCAGTCCTGACAAAGGGTCTTGGCCCGAAACATTGCTTGTTTCAATGGATGCTGCTCGACCTGCTGAGTTCATCCAACTTGTTTGTACTTGTTGATTTGACCACAGCATCTGCAGTGTACTTTGTGTTTACGTAAAGATTTTTACTCCTCATGTATGTGAAGGATGTAAGAAATAAAGTCAATTCAGTTCAATTCCTAGCTTCCTATGTGATATGCTACTAAGTATGCAAGCCAGGGCAATGGAATATGGAGAGCATACTGTTGCCCATGCAACAGGCTCCCCCTCTCTATGTAGCTGATGAAGCCAAAGGAACGGCAGAGATGACATTTTGCACCAGCAGCGTCACAGCCATTGCCAGTCAGCATTGAACTCAGTGTCAGAATCAGAATTAGGTTTATTATCACCAGCATGTGATGTGAAATTTGTTAAATTAGCAGCAGCAGTTCAATGTAATACATAATACAGAAGAGGAAAACAAAGCAAAAAACAATAGTAAATAAATAAATTGAATAGATTAAAAAACGTGCAAAAAACAGAAATACTGTATATTAAAAGTGAGGTGGTGTCCAAGGGTTCAATGACCATTTAGGAATCAGATGGCAGAGGTGAAGAAGTTGTTTCTTCCTGAATTGCTGAGTGTGTGCCTTCAGGCTTTTGTACCTCCTACCTGATGGTAACAGTGAGAAAAGGGCATGCCCTGGGTGCTGGAGGTCCTTAAGAATGGATGCTGCCTTTCGGAGACACCGCTCCCTGAAGATGTCCTGGGTACTTTGTAGGCTGGTACCCAAGATGGAGCTGACTAGATTTACAACCCTCTGCAGCTAATTTCGGTCCTGTGTAGTAGTCCCCCCCCCCCCCCCCATACCAGACAGTGATGCAGCCTCTCAGAATGCTCTCTACGGTACATCTATAGAAGTTTTTGAGTGTATTTGTTGACATGCCAAATCTCTTCACACTCCTAATGAAGTATAGCCACTGTCTTGCCTTCTTTATAAGTACATCGGTATGTTGGGACCAGGTTAGATCCTAAGAGATGTTGACACCCTGGAACTTGAGACTGCTTACTCTCTCCACTTCTGATCCTTCTATGAGGATTGGTATGTGTTCTTTCGTCTTACCCTTCCTGCAGTCCACAATCAGCTCTTCGTATTACAGACATTGAGTGCCAGGTCATTGCTGTGGCACCACTCCACTAGTAGGCATATCTCACTCCTGTACGCCCTCTCATCAACACCTGAGGTTCTACCAACAATGGTTCTATCATCAGCAAATTTATAGATGGTATTTGAGCTGTGCTTAGCCACACAGTCATTTGTATATAGAGAGTAGAGCAGTGGGCTAAGCACACACCCCTGAGGTGCGCCAGTGTTGATCGTCAGCAAGGAGGATATGTTATCACCAGTCCGCACAGATTGTGGTCTTCTGGTTAGGAAGTCAAGGATCCAATTGCAGAGGGAGGTACAGAGACCAGGTTCTGCAACTTCTCAATCAGGATTGTGGGAGTGATGGTATTAAATGCTGAGCTATAGTCGATGAACAACATCCTGACATAGGTGCTTGTGTTGTCCAGGTGGTCTAAAGCCGTGTGAAGAGCCATTGAGATTGCGTCTACCCTTGACCTATTGTGGCAGTAGGCAAATTGCAATGGGTCCAGGACCTTGCTGAGGCAGGAGTTCAGTCTAGTCATATACAGCCTCTGAAAACATTTCATCACTGTCGATGTGAGTGCTACTGGGTGATACTCATTAAGGCAGCTCACATTATTCTTCTTAGGCACTGGTGTAATTGTTGCCTTTTTGAAGCAAGTGGGAACTTCTGCCCATAGCAGTGAGAGGTTGAAAATATCCTTGAATACCGCCGCTAATTAGTTGGCACAGGTTTTCAGAGCCTTACCAGATACTCCATCTGCCTTGCGAGGGTTTACTCTCTTTAAAGACAGCCTAACATCGGCCTCTGAGACAGAGATCACAGGGTCATCAGGTGCAGCAGGGATCTTCACAGCTGTAGTTGTGTTCTCCCTTTCAAAGCGTGCATAGAAGGCGTTGTGTTCATCTGGTAGTGAAGTATCACTGCCATTCATGCTACTGTAGGAAGTAATGTCTTGTAAACCCTGCCAGAGTTGCTGTGCATCCGATGTCACCTTTAACCTCATTAAAAATTGTCTCTTCGCCCTTGAAAGAGCCCTCTGCAGATCATTCCTGGTTTTCTAGTACAGGCCTGGACTGTGGGACTACAGCTCCAAATTTTTCCTGGGGTGAACTCCTGAAGCCTTCCCCATCAGTGCGTAAAGCCACAAGGCAGCAGAGGTTTAAGATCAGAGTTTCACTTCTCCTAAATGAGCTACCAACCACAGCTGATGAGCCCTATCTACTTGAAGCAACTCGTTTTAAGGCACCAGTAATCTGCCTTTGCCCCTTCTACTGTCAGTAGAAATGTTTACACCAGGCTTAGTAGCTAAGCCACATGGGAATGCCAGGAGCTGTTCTTGGTTGTCAGAGGCTATTTGAGATGCACACCATTGGGAGCGTTTAATAGGTAGTGGGAGCTTATCCATCACCACTTCCCCCCTGGCTATGACAATCTTAAGGAACCATTAGGTAAACAACATTCAGAAGAAAACCATAAATTAATATAAATTATATAGAAAAGAACAAACTTCTGCAAATGCACAGTGGAGAGAATCCTGACCGGTTGCATTACTGCCTAGTATGGGAACATTAATATGCACAAATTGAAAAGGCTACAGTAAGTGGTGGATACAGCCCAATCATCACAGGCAAAGGCCTCTCCACCATAGAGTAGACCTACAAGGAAGCAGCATCTATCAAAAAGGACCCCCACCATCCAGGCAGTGCTAACTTCGCTACTGCCTTTAGACAGTACACACAGGAGCCTTAGGTTCCACACCACTACATTTATAAGACCATAAGGTATAGGAGCAGAATTAGGCCACTTGGCCCATCGAGTCTGTTCCGCCATTTAGGAACAGTTCTCACCCTACAACCATAAGGCTTCTGAACCAGTGTATATAACTTTACTCACCTCAACAATCAACTGATTCCACAACCTTTGAACTGTTACGTATCCCGTAACTGGGTCACTAACCAGCAAAGATAGAGAGGTCCGTTGAAGTCTGATGGTACTATTTTTAACAGTATTTATTGATAAAAATACACAAAAATAATATCAATGCAACCATACAGATAATGTACGTCGTCAATACTAAATCTAAAAGTGCGGGTATAATAATAATCAATAAGAAATAACTCTATCGTTGTCTAGGGGATAATGTATTGTCCGATGGAAATATAAAAGCCACTCAAGTTCATTCAAGCTGCAGGCTGCAGCCTTTGGTTGGAGTCAAGAGAGAGAGTTTAAACTTGCCCATTCCTTTTATGATGTCAATCTTTCGAGAGTCATTGGGGCTGATTTCTCCTTTGTGTTAGCTAAAGCCGTTCTTCCGTGGCAAGGCCCACCAATTCCGAGGCAAATGGAAAAGGACGCACGTGGACTTTCCACCGGCTTTCGCTATTTCGCTGTTACAGGATTTCTAGCGTTTCTTCTGGTGCGTCTGAAGGGGCCGTTCCCCAGACCCTCTTTTATCCCCACTCACGGGGTCTCAGATGTCCATCAGGGTGGAATGATGCCATCCCCCAACCAGCCCACGTTGCCTGAGGGCTTCCACAAAGCACAGTACTCAATACACAATTCCATCTCCCAGAGACAATGGCCGTTTCCCAGAGACAATGGCCGTTTCCCGTAGCTTTGTATCGCCGAGGGGCCAAGACATTCCAAACGTCTCTCTTTAATTTCCTGGGTCTCCTGACCTGAATTAATAGTGGTCTTGCGATTCTCAAAAAGGAGGGGGCTACTTTGGGACCCTTCGACCCCTCAGAGTTGGGCACAGGCGTAACAGAACTCACTTTCAAGTTCGCTACAATTCATGTTCACAGTATTAATTATTTTTACTTTATTTGCACAGTTTGTCTTTTCCACATTGGTTGTTTGTCAGTCATTATTCAGTGGCCACCTAATAAAGTTTGTTCATGGTTTTCTGCTGCTGTAGCCCATCCACTTCAAGGTTGTAATGCGTGGTTATTTGATTTTTTTGTTGCTTTCCTGTCAGCTTTAATTGGTCTGACCATTCTCCTCTGACCTCTCTCAATAACAAGGCATCTTCACCCACAGAACTGTCACTCACAGGATGTTTTATGTTTTTTTTCTGCTGTTATCTGTAAACTCTAGAGACTGTTGTGTGTGAAAATCCCAGATGCTCGGCAGTTTCTGAGATATTAAAACCACCCCATCTGGCACCAACAATCATCCCATGGTCAAATCACATTTCCTCCCCATTGTGATGTTTGATCTGAACAATAACTGAACCTCTTGGCCATATCTGCATGGTTTTATGCACTGAGTTGCTGCCACATGATCGGCTGTTAGATATTTGCATCAACAAGCAGGTGTGCAAGTGTATTTAGTAAAGTGGCCACTGAGTGAATATGTACTTTAATTATGAATTAACTTTGACTCTGACTTGAAATTGGATCAAAAATACTAATCCCATTGTAGTGCAAAGCTTCAATACTAAGCTTGCTGCATGGGAACATGCACTGTGGTTTGATATGTTTTAAGTGAAAGGAAAGGGTGCAGGAAAAATGTAAAATAATAAACAGTTTCAGGCAGAAATTGGAGAAATAGTCCTACTTTGTTCTGGAGTGGAAGTTAAATGTTCTCCTGAAAGGAAAATAGAAAAAAAGTAAATTAATACCTAGGTCATTGGGCTTGGCTTGCAATGAAAGAATTGCATTACCTGTTTCCATGACAGTGTCTCCGTCATTACACTGCTGCCACTGTTAATGGGGCTGGTTTCTGTCTTCCCTCTCAGAAGCAGTGGCTCACTCCCCCTGTGGGAAATAAACAGTGTCTTGGAAGTACTTCATCTTCCGTGGCACCTCTACAGTGGAAATGATGTGTCTGTGGGGTGGGGGGGGGGGGAGTGATGGATCAAACTAGAGGAAATCATTGTAAAATCATTGGACGTGATGGTAGTATAGCAGTGAACGTGATGCTATTAGAGCTTGGGGCAACAGAGTTGATGTTCAGTTCTGGTGTCATCTGTGAGAAATTTGTATGTCCTCCCGTGTCTATGTGGGTTTTCCCTGCATGCTCCTGTTTCTTCCCACAGTCCACAGGTTAATGGGTCATTGTGAATTATCCTGTGATTTGGCTCATGTTAAATAGGTGGATTGCTGGGCTGCATGGCTCGTTGGGTCAGAAAGGCCTGTTCTGCACTGTATCTCTAAATAAATAAAATAAAAATTGAATTCTCGCCATTTTGAGCCTTTAGGCTCTTGTCTTTTCTGTTCCTTCCTGCTGTAGAAGCACAGTTGCTGCTGCTGTCTGATGCACGAGAGAAAAGAAAGAGTTCAGGAACAGTTGTTATCCTTTAACCATCAGGCTCCTGAATATTACTTGTTTTTGTTTTGTATTCTTTTGCACATTGGTTGTTTGTTCCGTCTTTGTGTATAGTTTTTCATTGATCCTATTGTGTTTCTCAACATACACTGTGATTGTTTCCAAGAAAATAAATCCTAGGTGATAACTGGTGACATATATAGAGTGTGAGTGTGTGAGATATATACACACATTTAAAGAACAAAAACTAATTGAGAAAATGGCCAGAGTTCCCTATATGTATTTGGGTCACTATGCCGCTTAATTGGGAAAGGAGACTTGTCAAACAGTTTCTAAGTAGCGTCTGTCACATGCATTTATGCGACTGTTAGACTCTACACCGTACTTACAGTGATAAGTTTTCAAATAGGGTCAGTTACATGTATTTCTGCTTAAAAAAACAGTGATTTTTGTCACTGATAGTTGACTAGAAATAAGCAGGAAGATAGTTCAGAACTGTTTTGCTCACTGTGGTTTCAAACATACAAGCTTGGAGATGCCAGAAATGGCCGGAGGTTCAGCAAGTTAGGAACTATGAAGAATATTAAGGTATCACTAATCATCTTGAATGTTACAATGAACATGAAAATTTGGAGGACGCAATCATCAAAATCATTGTATAGAGAGACTCTTATCTACACTAGGTGTCTGCACTGATTTTGTTCATTTACAATCAATAAAAAGAAAACAGCAGCATACACTAGGTGAATTCTTCTGTCAATAACTATTAGGCACTAATACACAGTGTACTGTAGTAGTATTGATGGTGTTCTAATTTGTTCTGTTTTTCTTTTAAATATATAATTTAGCTTAGAGTAGGTTAAAAGGTTGGCACAACATCGTGGACTGTAGGTCCTGTGCTATACTGTTTTATTGCCTATTGAGCTGAAACGTCGACTATCGATTTCTCTCCATAGATGCTGACTGATGAGCTAACTTTCTCCACCATAAAACTACAAGAGATAGGATCAGAATTAGGTCATTCCACCCTTTGAGTCTGCTCTGCCTATTCATCATGGCTGATCCAGTTGTCATCTCAACCCCATCCTCCTGCCTTCTCTCCAAAACCTGGCCAATCAGGAACCTATCAGCCTCTTCCTTAAATACACCCACGGATCTGGCCTCCACAGCTGCCTACGGAAATCTTGTGTATCATCTTGTAATACTACCTTCTGAGTTGCACCAATTTCCATAAGACTATAAGACATGTTGATGTTCAGTCGTTAAGTCGAGTCCAATTCTTTGAGACCTCATGGACCATTTACAGAGGGTTTTCATGGCAAGATATGGAAGTAGATTGCCAGGCCTTTGTTCTGTGCAGATACTGTTGCTGCCCAGTTTGGGACCCGACTGGGTTTGAACTCAGGGTCATCTGCTTTGAAGTTCAGTGCTGATGCCACTATATCACCAGCCAGCCCACTATAAGACATAGGAGCAGAATTTGGTCATTTGGCCCATTAAGTCTGCTGCAACATTCAGTCGTGTTGCCAAATCCACTGCTGTGAACCTAAAAACACAACTATGCCTGAGCTACAACCCTGAAGGAGAATGCAGTTCGGCACCATCTTGACCGACCTGCTCAACCCATACAACTATAGACATATTTTAAACACTAGATTCTGCAGATGCTGGAAATCCAAAACAATACACACAAAATGATGGAGGAATTCAGCATGTCAGGCAGCATCCAAGCACAACATTTCAGGCTGATAACCTTCTTCAGGACTGGAAAGGGGGAAGACACTGGAATAAAAAGGTGGGGTGAGGGGAAGGGGGACTAGTTAGAAGGTGATAGGTGAAGCCAGGTGGGTGAGAAAGGGAAAGGGCTGGAGAGCAAGGAAACTGATTGGAGAGGAAAGTGGACCGTAGGAAAAAGGGAAGGTGGATGTTGTGTTTGCACAGCTACATATCAATTAGTTAAAAGTATGCACACGGTAGATGGCTTTAACTGGTGTATTCACATTGCAGCGAGAGAGAGAGAGAAAACACTGTGCATGAGTAGACAACAGATCAATATGTAGTGCTAAGGGGGAGTCATTGCTCTAAAAGGAATAGATCCATACATTACATTGCCCCCCCCCTTTAGATTAACGCAACATAAAACTGTAAATGTGCCAAACATTCAACTTCCCTTTCATAAACCCATATTCCAAATAAACATGCTTTCGCAGTAACAGTCCATAGCTAATTTATGGGTTCTAAAGGTTCAGTCTTTTTGGTGGCGCTCTGTTTCTTTCAGGCGCCTCTTGACCTGTGGAGTGGCATCTGGTTTGGTAGGTGTCTTGTCAATGATCACATTCTCGTCGTGCCTCTGGACCTTTGGAGTAGCTTTGGGTTTGGTAGGTGTCTTGTCTAAGGCAACATTCTTGGTTTCCCATGTCACATTGCTGTCAGTGACATGATCATCACTGAGAGGTAAGTCCGGTGACTGTAATGTGTCTATCTTGTTGGATGCAATTGCCCCAGGTTGTTCTTCGGTTGAGCATTCAATATCTGGTCCACATGATGTCTCCATGTCTGATCTCCAACATCCACTGTGTACATCAGTGGTCCAGTTCTTATAGCTATCCAGCTGGGTGCTCTTGGTAATCACACGCTAGGACTTTCTGTTCAATCTTGAATCTCCTTGTTGCTTCGCTTGGCAACTGGCTGAAATGCTTATTCTGTACTTCCTTCAGGATGTCTGATTTCAGGAGGTCTATGCGAAGTCTTATGAACAGCATTGCAGGTATTTGATATGTCATCGCTTGAACAGAGTTCTGCGACACATAAAGGAAGATGTCCACCTTGTGCTATAGAGAAATGTCCTGCTTGTCCATCACTTTAATGGACTTCTTGAAGTTTGGATAAATTTTTCAGCTACCCCATTCATTGCTGGGTGGTGAGGAACTGACTTGAAATGTCTGTTGCCATTTTTCTTCATGAACAGTCGGAATTCTTCTGACATGTATTGTGGTCCTTTGTCACTCATAATTTGTTCTGCTAAGCTGTTTCTGATGAAGATTGTTCTCAGAGCAGAGGCAGTCTTCACTGAGGTGGTTGACTTCATTGGTATAACCTCCATTCACTTCATATAAGTATACACAAAAATCAGAAACATGGAGTCCATAAATGGCCCAGCAAAGTCAATCTATATTTTTTGCCATGGGGATGACAACCACTCCCATAGGGTGCACTTTGAACTTTTTGGCAACCTGAACAGCTTTTGGTCAAGTCTTCAACCTGTTTATCTATTCCTGGCTACCACACCTAGCTCTGGGTGAAACTCTTCATCTTGACAGTACCTAAGTGTCCTTCATGCAGATTTTCTAACACCCTAGTGTGCTATTTGGAGGGAACCACAACATGAGATCCACACATCAGTGTTCTTTGACATATCGACACTTGATCTTGTCTCATTGAGAACTCTGGAAATAGGATTACTGTGAGCTGGCCATCCTTGCATGGGGATTTCCTAGACTTTTGACAATGTCGGGTCATTCCTTGTTTCCCATTGTATTTCAGAATTTGTTACCGGCAACTGGTCCACCAATGTGGTGTGGAGCACTTCTGCTGGGTCACAGTATGAAGACTTTTCTTCTTCAGTTGCCAAAAATGAAAGATGTGTCAAACCACAGAGTTGCTGTGTTGTTTTGTACCCTTAATATCTATGTCATAAGAGTGGGCTCCTAGGAATAGTGCCCACTGGTGTAACCGAGTTGCAGTCATCACTGGAATTCCCTTCCAGGGATTGAAAATGGACACAAGAAGCTGGTGATCTGTCACAAGCATTTAGCCATAGAGATAGTGGTGGAACTTCGTTATTCCCCACACTAGACTAAGGGCCTCTTTGTTGATCTGTGCATAGTTGCGTTCTGCGCTCATCGGTGATCTCAAAGCAAACACAACCAGGCATTCAGATCCATCTTTCATAATGTGTGACAAAAGAGCTCCAATGCCATAAGGGGATGCATTGCATGCCAGTCTGATGGGCAGGACTGAGTCATAATGGATGAGCAGTTCATCAGATGTTATTAGTGTCTTTGTTTCCTTGAATGCTTTTTCACATCTTTCTGTCCATTCCCACTTTGCTCCTGTCTGTGACAGTGCTTTCATTGGATGCAGCACTGAAACAATGTTTGGGAGAAACTGGTGGTAGTAATTTACGAGGCCCAAGTATGACCTGAGTTGTAACACATTTTCCAGTTTGGGTGCCTGTAACACTGCTTCAGTCTTCTCTTGTGACTTATGTAATAAGCCATGCTTGTCAATGACATGTCCACAGTTTGAGATTTCTTTCTTGAAAAGCTCACATTTCTCTCCCTTTGCATGCAGACCATACTCACTCAGCCTGGTAAGTAATTTACCAAGGTTCTGGAGGTACTCTTCATCATTTTTGTCAGTCACGATGATGTCATCAAAGTAACATTGTGTTCCGGGGCTACCTTGGAGCACTTGGTCCATTGGTCTTTGCCAAATTGCTGGAGCTGATGCGATGCCGAAGAAGAGATTATTATACTGGAGCAGTTCCTTGTGAGTGTTGATTATGAAGAACTTAATGCTTGACTCCTCAAACTCCATTTGCAGATAGGCTTGTGGCAAATAAATCTTTGAAAACCTCTCCCTGCCTGACAAAGATGCAAAAATGTCTTCTATTTGTGGCAGGGGATACTGCACAGTACATAGCACTGGGTTGATGCTTCACCTTGTAATCTCCACATTTGCGAACGGCTCTGGCCTTCCCTTTCTTAATCATTAGGACAACGGGTGTGGCCCCATCGCTCTACTCAACTTTGGAGAAAATTCCAGGTGTCTCTGAGCTCTGAAGTTCAGCACCCACTTTAGGGCTTAGAGCGTAAAGCACTGGATGTGCTTTATGGAATTTTGGTGTTGCTGCCTTTGAGTTTTCCAATACCCTCTGAAACACCTTCTCATCAGCATTAAGCAGCTGTGACAGTCTCTGGTTAGTGCTTTCCATTTGGGCTGTCGTTACCTGTTGATATCACACTGAGAGCTTTGATTGAGTGCTGGGCTAGCTGGATTTTTCTCAACAATCCACGTCTGAAAGGTGCAGGCCCTCCACCTTCAAAAATATATAAAGCTCTAACTGCTGAGTTTGTACTCCAAGTGTCCCATTTACCTTCAATTTGCCCTTGGCAGATACTTTTCATCTGTGTAGGTCTTTAGCATCATTGAGGTCTTCTCTAATGAAAACAGAGTAATTGTAGTCAGCCGCTGAAATGATAGATAAAGCTGACCCTGAGTCCGGTTCCATTTTCAGTTTTATACCAGCCACATCTATTCTGATCCATATGATTTTGTGATCTGCTTCAGTACTACTATGCAATTCAAGGCATGACAGTTCACCTTTGTCAGACTCTCTGTTGTCCGATTCTGTTTTACATTCGGTAACATTATGTATTTGCTTAGTTTTGAATTTGAGATTTCATCCGGCTGTGCTTTTTGTCTGCCTTGCCCATTCTCTCTGTGACCTTGTCTGTGACACTTTCTGCAGACTTTTTTTTTGAACTTACAGTCATTTGCATCATGGGAGGATTTCCCACATTGATAACATTTTTGGCTTTTTGCACGATTCAGGGACATTTTGTGCATTTCACATTCTAACCTCTTTTTCTGTAGTTCTGCTGCAGCCTTTGCTGCAGTCTCATGCCACAAGCTAAGAAGTGTAGGGGCTTTCTTTTGCTCCTCCACGTTGTTCACATTATAATACAGATCAATCCTCTCAATATACGATTCCCAGTCTTCATTAGTGCTATCAAATTTGTCAACTTTCCCAACTGAAGCCAGTTTTCACTTTATATTCAGCATATCTTTCACTGTTACTATACACTGTACTCACGCCTTTGTTAGCATCTATGAAGGCCTTCTCTGTACTGCTTACCTCTCACCGTTTCATGCCGTAACTGTTGGTGCACTTTGTGATATTTTCTCCATTCAGGTTTGTACTTGTCACTAATTGTTGTGTCTCTGCACATCTACAATCAATCCTTTGCCTCCATAGATGCTGCCTGTCCAGTGGTTTGTTTTTAGCCCATTTCATCTGTGTTGGCCAAATAAAAAGGGCCTCCAATCACACTCTCACACTCTGGATCCATTGCCTAGAGGGTTTGGACACTTTCAGTGCACTGAATGTTTGATTCAATTGGCTGTTGGCTAGTGTGTTCTTCACCTTCATGTAAAACGTTAATCATTTCCTTGATTGGAACTACCTGAGTGGGTACCATTTTTGGCATGGAATGGAGGGGCCAAAGAGCCTGCATTCATGCTATATTGCTCTATGACTCTGACTCTAATCTTTTTACCATTACATAGAACAAAATAAACTAAGATTTTGTTAAGTCTTTGAAATTACTACAGACCTCTGGCTTGGTTCTTGCACTTTCTGTTAAGGAAAATAGATCAGTATTGCCAAGCATATGTTACCAAAGATTCTTGCAAATTTCTATACACATACTGTGGCATTCTGCATCTCCGCCCTGGTACGGAAGCTCCTGATGGGGCGGCATGGTAGAGTAGTGGTTAGCACCAGTGACCCATGTTCAATTCCTGCTGCTGCCTGTAAGGAGTTTGTACATTCTCTCCATGACTATGTGGGTTTCCACTGGATGCTCCAGTTTCCATCCACAGTCCAAAGATGTACCAGTTGATAGGTTGATTAGTCATTATAAATAGTCCTGTGATTTGGCTAGGATTCAATCGGGATTGCTTATAAATATTTATTTATTTAATCGGCTGCAGTGCGGAACAAAGGGTTGGAAGGGCCTATTCCACACCGCAGCCAAATAAATAAATAAATAAACAAACAAACAAACAAACAAACAAACAAACAAATAAACAGCATTGCAAGAGACTAAAGAGGGTTGTAGATGCAGCCAGCTCCATTGCACATACAACCCTCCCCACCATCGAGGTTATCTTTAAGATAGTGTGATCTCGGACGCAGCATTCCATTTAAAGTCTGACTGTGTCTCACTCACTTTAGGTGATCCAGCAAGCTCTTCATCGACAGCCCAGCACTGCAGCGCAGTACTTACAGCAGATGTATGCAGCACAGCAACAGCATTTAATGCTTCAGACGGCAGCATTGCAGCAGCAGCACCTCAGCAGCACCCAGCTCCAGAGCCTGGCAGCCGTCCAGCAGGTGAGGCACCCCCAGATCAGGGGCCAACATAGTGGAAGGGATGGTGGGAGACGGGAGATAAGAACTGGACTCTCCTTCTGGGGGTGGAGTATATGTTCAGATGTCTTGGGCAGACAACAGTTAGACAGCCCCCGTGCAACCATATTCATTGAGACATATGAAACACCCAGGTTAAGATTTTTACTGCTGTGCTGTAGGTATTTCATTTTAGCAGTTCTTTAAGAGCAGTCTGTCCTGCATCAGCATGTTTGGCTTTGAGCTACAGATAAGGGACTATGTTGTTCAACTTTGGAATATTGAGTCATCCAATCAGGATGGTGGAACTGGGAGAAGGTTCTAGAGAATGCTGGGCGGAGAGGTTTTAGTGACAGGCACTGGTGTGGGACGAAGTCTTTTTGGTGGGAGTTGGGAGAAGACAGGATGGAAGATGGCTGACAATGCCATCCCTGTTACACAAGGTGCTTTGTACAGATGAATGGCTTCAAGGAGGAAGGACCAGTACTCCTGAGGGGGAGTCTGTTTGTTCAAGATGGATTTCAAGCGACATTTGGAAGGTGGTATCTGCAGACCGTGGGCCCAGTGCATGAGTTAAAAACAACTTCAAGATGAGCTCCAGCCTATGTGCACTTTTGGACTGGGTTAACTGTAATGGGCCCTTTTTATATTTTTTCCTTTCTTTTTCCTACTAACTGTTTGATAAAGCTGAAATTTGCAATGTACAATCTGTTATTTCTTGTCGAAGATTAATTGCAAGTGGGCAGCATTTACACAGTATTCGCTCAGATTGGAGTGCAGGTAGTCAAGACATTCTGGCTCACTTGATCTCATGGGACCCAAGTCATATCGATCCTACACGCCCGGAGTTCATTGGCTTGTTAGCGAGGGGCTAAACAGCCTTGTTTCTAGAGATGACTGATAAAAATGGGTTTAATATACATTAGTCTATAAGGCACAGGAGCAGAATTAGGCTATTGTGCCCATCGAGTCTGCTCTACCCTTCAATCACGGCTGGTTCTCATCCTCATAACCCTTTAACCCCCCCTTTGCCAATTCAGAACCTAAAAGTCTCTACCTTAAATGACTTGGCTTCCAGAGCCCTCCATGACAATGGATTCCACAGATTCACCACTCTCTGGCTAAAGAAATTCCTCCTCATCTCTATTCTAAAGGACATCCCCTCTATTCTGAGGCTGTGCCCTCTGGTTCGAGATTCTCCCACTATAGGAAACATCTTTTCCACATCCACTCTGTCAGGGCCTTTCAGGAATTGGTAGTTTTTGACAAGATCCCCTCTTACTTCTGAGCTCTATTGAGTATCGGTTCAGAGATGTCAAATGTTCTTGAGGTATGAAGAATTTTTGAGAGAGAATTCGAAGGATGAATTTGTTACAGAGAAGCATAGGAAGGAGGACTGGGAATACACTGGAATTTAGAAGGATGAGAGGGGATCTGATTGAAACAGATAAGATTATTAAGGGATTGGACACACTGGAGGCAGGAAGCATGTTCCCGCTGATGGGTGAGTCCAGAACTAGAGGCCACAGTTTAAGAATAAGGGGTAGGCCATTTAGAACAGAGATGCGGAAAAACTTTTTCACCCAGAGAGTGGTGGATATGTGGAATGCTCTGCCCCAGAAGGCAGTGGAGGCCAAGTCTCTGGATGCATTCGAGAGAGAGTTAGATAGAGCTCTTATAGATAGCAGGGTCAAGGGATATGGGGAGAGGGCAGAAACGGGGTACTGATTGTGTATGATCAGCCATGATCACAGTGAATGGCGGTGCTGGCTAGAAGGGCCAAATGGCCTACTCCTGCACCTACTGTCTATTGTCTATTGACTTTTCAGAGTGTCCTCTCTGCTGTGCCATTCAATACAATCCTGGCCAATCCTCCATTTTAATAACATACTCTTGCTCTCTACACTGGCAAGGATAGAATATATCATCTATCCCTAATTGTCCTTGGGATGAGTCATCTTTTGAGTTTATTGTCATAGGCAATAAACTCCTGTTAACTGCCTGTAAAGCTCCCAACAGTGATTTTAGCCAAAGTGCAAAAAAAATTTGCTGGACGTAACATTAACCAAGACAATCTGGACAACTCAGGTTAAGCAAAGCAGTTGGACAACTTGTCAGCCAAATCAGACTGGAGAACACATTAACCAAAGCAGTTCAGATAACTGATTAACCAAAACAGACCAGGCAACTCATTAACCAAAACACTCCAGACAACTTGTTAACCAAACTATTGGCAACTTGATCACCACCTCTCTCTGGATAACTTGTATAAATGCCATGAAAATTAGCTTTTTGCAACAGCAGAGGCAGTGCACTACGTTACAATCATGACCTGCATAAATTAACATATATTAACATAAATTAGACAACACTTGCAAAATATGCAAAAATGACATAACAACACTGGTGCAAGTTGAGGGAAGTGTACTCTGAGGCAGATTTGTGGTTTTTTAGGTCAGTTTAAGAACCTGATGGCACCGGGGAAGAAGCTGATGTTGAATCTCAAGGTGTGGGTCTTTCAGGTGCCCACATGGATTGATTGATAGTTCACAGATTGGGGCCAATGTTTTGCGAGCCTTAAGGGAGCAATCTGTTGAGACATCCAAGCAGAGGAATGCTTCACATTGGAAAAATATACTTACATCGGTAAGAAGGCTATGAGTGACATGGTAGCGTAGCGGTTAATGTAACAATATCACATCTTGGCGACCTGGTTTCAATTCTGCTGCTGTCTGTGAGGAATTTGTACATTCTCCCAGTGATCACATGGGTTTCCTCTAGGGCTCTGGTTTTCCCTCACATTCCAAAGATGCATAGGTTAGTAGGATTATTGGTCACATGGGTGAATTGGATTGTGTGGTCTCATTGGGCTGGAAGGGCCTGTTACTATGATGTATCTCTAAATAAATAAAATTATTGCCCATCCCTCAGAGCATCTGGTGGGAAGGGAATTCCAGGATTAGACCATGCGATACATAATTAGGCCATTAGGCCCATTGAGTCTGCTCCACCATTCCATCATGGAATTATCCCTCTCAGTCCCATTCCCCTGCCTTCTCCCCATTACCTTTGATGCCCAAATTAATCAAGAACCTGTCAATCTCCGCTTTAAATATACCCAAATAGTTGGCCTCTGCAGCTCTCTATAGTAATAAATTCCACAGTTTCACCACCCACTGGCTAAATAAATTCCTCCTCATCTCTGTTTAAAAGGGATGCCCTTCTATTCTGAGTCTTTACCATCTGCTTCTAGACTCCCTCACTATAAGAAATATCCTCAGCGCATTCACCCTGGATTAGATTTCCAGCAGCAAGAAAGGATCTTTTTCTAATTCAGGACTGTGTTGGAATTGGCAGAGAGTTTGTAGTCAGTATCGTTCCCTTGCACGTCATGCCCTTGTTCTTTGACATGGCTTGGGACTGGAGTTTGTGAGGTGATGACTGGAAAATCTTGGTGATGTTGCTGCAGTGGTTTTGTAGCGTCATAGGCCTTTCAGCCTACTGAATCCACACCAACCATCCAGAACCCACTTACATGTATTTCATTTTATTCCCCCCAGCATCATGTTGGGCACTGGTGTGGAGGGAGGGGCTGATTAAGATGTTTGGGTGCAGGTCGATGGTACTCGGCATGGGCTAGCTGGGGCAAAGGGCCTGTTTCTGTGTTACACTTTTCTATGACACTGTGTCTAACATAGTAAGATAAGATAGTAACAATGATATAATAACGTGAAGAAAGGAGATGATTGGCCACAGAGAATAGAAACATGACCTTTGAGCCAAACTAATCCATGCCAACCAAGATGCCCTTCTAAGTGAGACCAATTTGCCAGCATTTGTCCCATATCCTTTTTTGAATCTTTCCTATTCAGTTATCTGCCTTTCAAAAGTTTTTATTATTTATTTAATGAGATCTGCATGGAATAGGCCCTTCCAGCCCCTTGATCGACGCCATCCAGCAATCCCATGATTTAATCCCAGCCTAATCATGGGAAAATTTACAATCACCAATTAACCTACCAACCAGTATGTCTTTGGACCGTGGAAGCGTTGTGCTACCACCACCCCACTGTAGCGTAGTTGTAGAGGCAAGTACAGGGTGTTGTTGTGTCTGCCTCCACCACTTCCGCTGGCAGCTCATTCCATGTAGGTACCGCTCTCTATGTAATAAAGAAAAATGTCCTGTAAGTTCCCTTTCAATCTTTCCCATCTCGCCTTAAACCTATACCCTCTCATTCTTGACTCCCCAATCTTGGAGAATGATTGTGTGCATTCACCTGATCTATGCCCCTCATGATTTTGTACACCTCCTTAAGACCACTGCTCAGTCTTCCATGCTCCCAGGAAAAATGTCCTAGCTTGTCCCTTCTCTTTCTGTAACTCAAACCCTTTCATCCTGGCAGTATCCTTGTAAATCTTTTCTGCACCCTTTCCAGTTTACCTTCTTATTGCAGGGTGACCAAGACCGAATATAATACTTCAAGTATATTGCAGAACTGAAACATAACTTCCCAACTTTTATAGTCAGTGCCCTATCTGATGAAGGCCAGCATGCCACCCTGTCTGTTTCAACTTTCAGGGCACTATGTACCTGAACTCCAAGGGCCCTACTGTTCACTATGAACATCCTATCTTGAATTGATTTGAAAGTATGCAATGCTGAGGCTTTATAAGTCATTGGTCAGACCACACAGAGTATTGTGAGCAGTTTTGGACCCCTTTTCTAAGAAAATATGTGCTTACATTGGAGGTGGTGGGGGGGGGGGGGGGTGTCCAGAGGAGGTTTACAAGAAAGATCCCAGGAATAAAAAGGTTAACGTATGAGGAGTTTGATGTCTCTGTGCTTGTACTTGCTGCAGTTTAGAATAATGAGGGGGATCTCATTGAAACCTATTGAATATTGAAAGGCTTAGGCAGAGTGAATATGGAGAGGATGCCTCATATAGTGGGGAAGTCTAGAACCAGAGGACACAGTCTCAAAATATAGAGACGTTCCTTTTAGAACAGAGATGTGGAAGTGTGTCTTTAGCCAGAGGGTGATGTATAGGCCAAGTTATTGGGTATATTTAAGGTGGAAATTGATAGGTTCTTGATTAGTAAGGGCATCAAAGGCTATGGTGAGAAAGCAGGAGAATGGAGTTGAGGGGGATAATAAATCAGCCATGATGGAATGGTGGAACAGACTCAAATGGCCTAATACTGCTCCTATGTTTCCTGGTCTTATGGCCTTTCCAAAACGCAGCACCTCGCACTAATCTGTATTAAACTCCATTTGCTAGTATTCATCCTACTTTCTCAGCTGGTCAAGATAATTAAATTGTGTTCAGTCTTGTTGGTAATACAGTACCTATATATTCCAGCTGAACTTTGAAAATGTATTCATAATGAAGTCTTGGACCTCAGATGCAACACTCTCATAACCAGCGTAAGCTACCAGAGAGCTTTTCCCCACTCTTGTCTGTTTCTAATGATTCTTTATACTGTGCTTTTAGGCCACCGGACGCCAGTCGTCTTCTCCTACAGGGAGCCAGCAATCAAGTGTGTCACAGACTTCTGTAAGTTACAAGTAATCCTCTCGATGTGATAGTATGGATACTGGCACTTCTCATTCTTACCTGTACTCTTTGAGGACACTGTAGCTGGTCCCAACTTGGTTACCTTGACGCTCTGACCCTTGTCAAGTGCTGATGCAAGTCTGTCTGGAAAGCTGGGCTTGAAGAAGGTTTGTTGCCTTGGCAACCAGAGCATTTTAAAAAATCGGTCACTCCCTTTGCAAACAGTGAATGCACAGGCTTTCAACCTGAAACATTGACAATTCCTTTCAAAGTAAATTTATTACCAAAGTACACTTACGTCAACATATACTGCCATGAGATTAATTTTCATGTGGGTATTCATAGTAACCACAAAGAAACACAATAAAATCAATGAAAAACCGCACACAAGACAGACAAATGGCCAGTGTGCAAAAGACAACAAACTGCAAATACAAAAAGAGAAAAAAAACCCACAAAATAATAATAATAAATAAATAAGCAATAAATATCAGGAACATGAGTTGTAGAGTCTTTGAAAGTAAGGCCATAGGTTGTGGAATCAGCTCATTGTTGGGGTGAGTAAAGTTGAGGGAAGTTATCCCTCTGGCTCAAGAGCCAAAACCTGGTGGTGTGAGTCCTGAGGCTCCTTTACCTTCTTCCTGATGGTAGCAGGGAGAAAAGAGCATGTCCTAGGTGATGGGGGTCCCTGATGATGGATACTGTATTCCTGCGACAACGCTCCATGTAAATGTGTACTTTGAGGGGAAGGTTTTACCTGTGATGGAGGAACAGGTAAAGCTTTATGTCCAAGACCTTCTAAGAACTCTAATGAACTTTTGCTCCTAGGCCCTCTTACAGTGCCTAAAAAAAAATTCACTTCCCTTGGAAGTTTTCATGTTTTATTGTTTTACAACCTTGAATCTCAGTGGATTTAGTGTGACTTTTTTGACACTGATCAACAGAAAGTGAAAACATCTCTACAAAGTGATCTAAATTATTTACAAATATAAAACACAAAATAATTGATTACATAAGTATTCACCCCTTTCAAGTCAGTATTTAGTAGATGCACCTCTGGCAGCAATTACAGCCTTGAGTCTATGTGGATAGGTCTCTATCAGCTTTGCACATCTGGACACTGCAATTTTTCCTCTTTACAAAACTGCTCAAGCTGTGTCAGATTGCTTGGGGACCATGACTGAACAACCCCTTTCAAGTCCAGTCTCAAGTTCTCAATTGGATTGAGGTCTGGACTTTGACTTGGCCACTCCAAGACATTAACTTTGTTGTTTTAAGTCATTCTTGTGTAGCTTTGGCTTTATGGTTGGGCCATTGACTTGCTGGAAAACAGTTCTTCTCCCAAGTCGCAGTTCTCTTGCAGACTGCATCAGGTTTCCCTCTACCTTCACAAGCTTCCCAGGGCCTGCTGCAGTGAAGTATCCCTACAGCATGATACAGCCACCACCATGCTTCACAGCAGGAATGGTGTGTTTTTAATGATGTGCTGTGTTTGGCTTATACCAAACATAGCGTTAAGTCTAATGACCAAAAAGTTAAATTTTGGTTTCATCAGACCATAGAATCTTCTTCCAGCTGACTTGAGTGTCTCTAAAATGCCTTCTGGCAAACTCTAGCTGAGATTTCATGTGAGTTATTTTTCAACAGTGACTTTTCCCATTGCCACTCTCCCATGAAGCTGCGACTGTTGAAGCATCCAAGCAACAGTTATTATATATGCAGTCTTTCCATCTCAGCCACTGAAATTTGTAACTCCTCCATAGTTGTCTTGGTGGCTTCCCTTGCTAGTCCTCCTCTTGCACTGTCACTCAGTTTTTGAGGACGGCCTGCTCTAGGCAGATTTACAGCTGTGCCATATACTTTCCATTTCTTGATGATTGACTAAATACAACCCTGACATTCATTTTCTTGCAGGCATTCACAGTAAATACAAAGAAACACAATAGAATCAATGAAAAACACAAAGGTAGACAATCAACCAATATGCAAAAAACAAGAAATCGTGCAAGTACAAGAAAGGAAAAAATACAATATAATAAATGGGTAAATAAAACATATTGAGAACATGAGTGATAGAGTCCTTGAAAGTGAGTTCATAGGTTATAGAATCAGTTCAGAAATTTTAAATGACATTCCAAATCTTCACAAGCTTCAAAGAAAGTAGCGGTGCTGCAGTGCCTTCTTTGTGATGGAATTTACATGCTGGGCCATGGACAGAGCCTCTGAAATGATTACACCGAGGAATTTAAGGTTACTGACCCTCGCCACCTCCGATCTCCTACATCATGGACCTCTGGTTTCCTCCTCCTATAGTTAATAATCAGCTCTTTGATTTTGATGTCTTTGAGTTTTTGGAGCACCATTCAGCCAAATTTTCAATCTTCCTATGTGCTGATTCGTCACCACCTCTGATTTGGCCAATGCCAGTGGTGTCGTCAGCAAACTTAAACATGGCATTGGAGCTGTGCTTAGTATAACTAAGGATTTTATAGGAACAGTATTTCTGGAGTGAAATGGACAGGAGATGTTCACCACCAAATTGAACAGTTCATAGGAAGTGACCTTGCCTGTGGTTTTAACAGAATCAAAGTTCATGTTCGAAGTATATTTATTATCAAAGTATGTATACCATATACAACCTTGAGATTCATCTTCTTGCAGGCCACCACAAAAAAAAAACACAATGGAACCCACTAAAAAACACGCACAACAAAGACTGTCAAACACCCAAAGTGTGAAAAAAGAACGAATCGTGCAAACCATTAAAAAAAAACAAATAACACACAGATCATGAACTGCAAAGTCCCCAGCCGCAGAGCCAGTTCATTGCTGCAGACAGTCTAGGATCCCAATGGCTGCAGGCCACAGCCACAGAGCCAGTTCATTGCTGCAGACGGTCCAGGATCCCAGTGGCGACAGGCCACAGCCACAGAGCCAGTTCAGCACTTCAGCCAGTCCAGGAGTCCAGTGATTGCAGGCCACAGCAACATGGCCAGTTCATTGTTCCCTCGTATTTTGACATGATTGCGTTTTCATAGGAAATTTTTAAGTGGCTGCTCCAAACTCTTGTGCTGCCATCTGATGGGAAACTTTGTGAGGACAGGTGGATCACAGAATCACTGGTTAGGTTGGATACTGAAATGTCCTGGTACAGTTTGTGGGACTCCAATAAAGATGCTGTTCTTTAAAAGGGCAACTTTATCCTGATCTCTCAGTAGCTGCTACAACCCTGCAAGTCTCCTGACTCACCACCCCAGAAATAAACTTTACCTCTTATGTATATATTCATTGTAAAATTTATGTTATTTAGTTTAGAGAATCAGTACAGTAACAGGTCCTTCCGGCTTAACAAGCTCACGCTGCCCACATATGATCAATTAACCTACTAGCCCTTTTGTCTTTGGAATGTGGGAGAAAACCGGAGCACCCAGAGGAAACCCATGTGGTTACAGGGAGAATGTACAAACTCCTTATGGACAGCGGCAGGAATTGAACCCAGATCACTGATGCTGTAAAGGTGTTACACTAACCACTATGCTAACATGCTGCCCTGCATTCTTAAATATATTGCTACATATTCTTCCCATTTACAGGAAGGTCACACTGCATTCTTAAATATATTGCCATATATTCTTCCCATTTACAGGAGGATTTCTCTGTTTTTAAAGATTATTGCTTATCATATAGTTTTTTTTCACTTTGTTTATCAGATGAAAAGCTTCTATTTGTAGAGTGTCCCTCAGAAACTTGCTGCATTGAGTTCAATGTAGTATTCCTACCATGCAGTCATCTTATAGATGTGGGAAAGCTGTACAGTTTGGAGTTCTAGTAATACATAGCAAACCCAGCCACAGCGGACAGCAGACTACAACAACAAGTAGTGATGCTGCCTTACAGCACCAGGGACCTTGGGTTTGATCATTCGATGCTGTCTGTGTGGAGTTTGCACCTTCTCCCTGACACCATATGTGTATTACTTGAATGCTGTGGTTCCTTCTGACACCTCAAAGACTTGCTGCTTTGGTAGGTTACCTTGGCCCAAAGACAGAATCTCTTCAGGTTCCTAGTTAAGGAGCACTGTCACAGGGAAGCAGTGTTCATCATCAAGGATCCCCCCTACCATCCAGACCATGTTCTCTTCTCACTGCTGCCATCAGCAAGGAGACCAAGAGCCTCAGGACCCACACCACCAGCTTCAGGATCAGTAGAGAGATCGCAGACTGTTACAAGAAACATAAGTTTGTTATGGTAGGTGACTCTAACTTCCCTAGTGAAAGGACTAGATAGGATAGAAGTTGTCAGATATGTTCAGGAAAGTTCCAACAAGAAGTCCCAGTGAGAGCGTGACATGGCAGGTTTGTGTAGGTGAACACTTGGTATCTAGTGATCACAATGCCATTAGCTTCAAAGTAAATATATATGCAGAAACATAGGTCCGGCCCATAGGTTACGATTCTGCATTGGAGAAAGGCCAATTTTAATAGTTTCAGAATGGATCTGGCAAGTGTAGATTGGGACAGGCTGCTTTCACTATATCTCGTACATGCGATGATAATAAACCGATTCCAATAGCATGGGCTGTGACCATCAAGATTGCTCGAAGTCAGTATGTGGTCTGACTAAGCTCTGACCTGTGATACATTCAGGAACCATACTTTTTGGTCAGCATGGTGACGTAGTGGTTAATAGACACTTTTACAGCACCAGCGACCCAAGTTTAAATCTGCTGCTGTCTGTTAGGACATTGTACATTCTCCCTGTGACCCCATGGATTTTATTTGAGTCTCAAGCCTCTTTCCATGTTCCAAAGACATACAGGTTAGTAGGTTAATTGGTCACATGGATGTAATTGCTTGATGGCTCTGGGTCTGTACTCTCTGGAGTTTAGAATAATAAAGGGGGATCTCATTGAAACTTACTGAATATTGAAAGGCCTAGATAAAGTGGATGTGGAGCAATTGTTTCCTATGGTGGGGGAGTCTAGGACCAGAGGACAGAGCTTCAGAATAGAGGGACATCCATTTAGAGCAGAGATGAGGAGGAATTTCTTTAGACAGAGGGTAGTGAATCCGTGGAAGCCAAGTCACTGGGTATATATAAAGCGGAGATTGATTCGTCAAGATGTCAAAGTTTATGTGGAGAAGGCAGGAGAAGGGAGTTGAGAGGGATAATAAGTCTGCCATGATGGAATGGCAGAGCATACTTGATGGGCTGAATGGCTATTTCTACGCCTATGTTTTATGGTCTAATTTGGCAGCTTATGCTCATTGAGCTGGAAGCGCCTGTTACCGTGCTGTACCTCCAAATAAATTAAAAAATAAATTTAATGTTCTTTGCTGGTTCTGTGATACACTTGATTCTAATGCATTTCTCGGGGTTCTTTCGTGCAGATTAATCTCTCTCCCTCCTCTGCTGCACCTCAGCTGATGAGCCGCAGCCAGAGCGCCAACACCTCAGCCAGTGGGATTACCCAGCAGGCCATGTTGCTTGGCAACACCACCCCCACCTTGACAGCGAGCCAGGCTCAGATGTACCTCCGGGCCCAGATGGTGAGTGGCATGTGACAACGCAAACGCCCGTGAAAAACACCTGCCTGCAAAAAGAAGTGGCAAGAGTTCATAGCCTTTTTAATCCTTGATCTCCATTGGTCAAGCAACCCAGAGTCAAAATCAGGTTTATTACCCCTGACATAGGTTGTTTAATTTGTTGTTTTGTGGTAGTCGTACAATGCAAGCCGCTAAAATTACTTTAAATTACCATAATATATAAAAATAGATACTACTACAAAAGAGAGGTTGGAATCTGGAATATGCTGCCTGAGGAGGTGCTGGAGAGAGATGCTGTCGTAGAACACTACAGCACAGAAACAGGCCCTTCAGCCCATTTTGTCCATACCAAACTATTATTCTGGCCAGTCCCATTGTCTTGCATCCAGACCTTAGGCCTCCATATCCCTCCTATCCATGTACCTATCCAAATTTCTCTTAAATGTTAAAATTGATCTCATCTTCTGGCAGCATGTTCCATACTCTAAACATCCTCTGAGGGAAGAAGTTCCCCTTCATGTTCCACTTAAACATTTCCCTTTTTACCCTTAGACCATGATCTCTACTTGTAGTCTCCCTCAACCTCAGTGGAAAAAGCTTGTTTGCATAAACCCTGTCTGTACTCCTCATAATTTTGTATACCTCTATCAAATCCCCCCTCCTTCTCCCATGCTCTAAGGAATATAGTCCTGACCTATTTAATCTTTCTGAATAACTCAGGTCCTCAAGACATGGCAACATCCTTGTACATTCCTTCTGCACTCTTTCAATCTTTCAATCT
This sequence comes from Hemitrygon akajei, assembly GCF_048418815.1. NCBI lineage: Eukaryota > Metazoa > Chordata > Chondrichthyes > Myliobatiformes > Dasyatidae > Hemitrygon > Hemitrygon akajei. The sequence goes on from NC_133126.1 coordinate 194,678,912, forward strand.
TTCCTGTAGGTAGGTGACCAAAACCGCACACAATACTCCAAATTAGGCCTCACCAACATCTTCAACTTCAACATAACCACCCAACTCCTGTACTCAATACATTTATTTATGAAGGCCAATGTGCCAAAACTTTTCTTTATGACTGTAAGCAAAACACACAAAATGCTGGAGGAACTCAGCAGGCCAGGCAGCAACTACAAAAAGGAGCATAGTCGATGTTGTGGGCTGAGACCCTTCATCAGGACTGTAGAAAAAAAAGATGAGGTGATAGTCTTTATGATTCCATCTACCTGTGACATCACTTACAAGGAATTATGGATCTGTATTCCCAGATCCCTCTGACACTATATTTAAACATCAAGTGTTGCACTTGAGTCACCAAGGCAAAGGAGTGCTGGTAGATAGAACAGTAAACAGCACAATGCAGGTACAGGTCCTGTAGCCACAGTGTTTGGGTCAAAGACAATGCCAAATTAAACTAAATCTCTACACATGACCTATATGCTCTCATTTCCTGCAACTGGATGTGCCCTAAATGATTCTATTTTATCTGCTTCTACCATCACTCCTGACAACACATACCAGGCACCCTGTGCCAAAAACCTTGCCCTGCGCATTCCCTTTAAAAGGGTGGTAAACCTGTGCAATTAATTGCTACGAGCTGCTGTGGAAGTCAATTCACTGGGTATACTTTAAAGTGGAGCTTGATAGGTTCTTGATTTGTAAGAATTTCAAAGGTTATGTGGAGAAGACAGGAGAATGAGGTTGTGGGGGATAAATTTTAGCCATGAAAGAATGGCAGAGCAGAATTGATGGAGCAAATGGCCTAAATCTGTTTCTATGTCTATGGTCTTGTGGTCTAAACTTGGCCCCCTCTCACCTTAAATGCATCTGCTGAAGGGGACTAATCTGGACTAGTTTGGTCAGCACGAGCACGATGCCCGAAGAGCCTGTTTCTGCGCTGCACAGCTCTACGACTGTATGGCTAAGTCCTGTCAGCCCTCACGGTCTGACTGAGTGCTAACCCGGTCTCTCAGTCTTGTTGCTTGCCACTGCTGTTCGGGCTTTAGGAGTATCTATGTGCCTGTCATATTCAGAGATTCAAGGGATTGAAGCAAAAATGTGAAAGATTAATAAGAATTTTAAATATTTATAAAATGACACTGAAACAGAAGGAAGTAGGACAGATGAACACACAGCAGATGGCTGCTTTATTAGTTATCTCCTGTTCCTAATAAAGTGGCCACTTAGTGTACTGTACATTCATGGTCTTCTGCTGCTCTAGCCCATCCACTCCAAGGTTCGACGTGTGTGTTCAGAGATGTTCTTCTGCACACCAGTATAGTAATGTGTGATTACTTGAATTACTGTTGCCTTCCTGTCAGCTTGAACCAGTATTGCCATTCTCCTCTGATCTCTCTTATTAACAAGTCACTTTCACCCACAGAACTGCCACTTTCTGGATGTTTTTTTTGTTGTTTCTTGCACTATTCTCTGTAAACTCTAGAGACTGTTGTGTATGAAAATTCTGGGACATCAGCAGATTCTGAGATACTCAAATGACCCCAGTCATTCCACAGTCAAAGTCACTTAGATCACAGTTCTTCCCCATTCTGATATTTGGTCTGAACAACACCTGAACCTTGTCTGTGTCTGCAGGCTTTTGTGCATTGAGTTACTGCCACATCAGATATTTGCATTAATGAGCAGGTGTCCAGATGAGCAGGTGTAAAGTGGCCACAGAATGTATAAGAAACTAAGAAAATTGTGCAGGGATAGACCATTGGGCCCCTCAGGGCTGCCAACATTTCAGTAAATTATTGTTGATTTGCCGAGTCCTCATCTCCTCTTTTGTGACAGTTCCCCATTGCCTTCAGTTCTCTGATCTTTCAAAAATGTGTCTTCTTCATCTAGTGATCCAGTCTTCTCAACCTTCTTGGCCAAGAATTCCTCACCCTCTGTGGTTAAGTAACTAAGAATATTAAAGCAAATTTAGTAAGAAATAAATGTTTCCTTTTTCTTCATAACCTTCTAGATTATGAAAAAGAAAAGAAAATTAAAGGCCTAGATAGCGTGGATGTGGAGAATGTTTTCTATAACTGGAAGTTTAGGACCAGAGAGCACATCCTCAGATTAGAGGGTCATCCATTTAGAACAGAGATGAGGAGGGATTTCTTTATCCAGAGGCTGGTGAGTCTGTGGAATTCATTGCCAAAAGCAGCTGTGGAGGCCAACTTACTGGGTATATTTAAGGTGGAGGCAGACAGATTCTTGGAAAGTCAGGGCATGAAAGGTTACCGGAAGAAGGCAAGGCAATGGGGTTGAGAAGGAAATAAGGATCAGCCAACATCAAGTGTTGGATAAAATTTGGCCCAATTCTGCCCCAATGTGTTATTGTCTCCTGGAATCCACTTATGAAATGAATGGAGACTCCTGCTGTACATTGGTGTTGGATTGGAGCTGGAGGGAGACACTGCACACTGTAATAGAGCGACTTTCCAGTAGTACCAGGGCATTGGAACATCTGTCTCAAGATAGCACCTCCATCAGAGCCATGATTTTTGCAATACTAGATTTTTTGTGCTTTTGTCTCTGGCGTGGGATTCGAACCATGAACTGACCACAGTGATAGGGGTCACTGTGCTTCCTGACCGACCATTCAAAGAAAGTTAGCCTGTAGGAAGCAGCATAATCTGCTTGTTTCTGACACTCATATTTGTTCCTGCTCTTTCCCGATTTTCTCTCTATCTCTACAGCTGATTTTCACTCCCACTGCTACTGTAGCCACTGTCCAGCCTGATATTCCTGTTGCTTCTTCCTCTTCCTCGGTGTCTGCACCCTCTCAGGTAAACTAAATTGGTTTATTATTGTCTCATGTAAGCCATGGACAAGTCATTGGGTATATTTAAAGCAGAGGTTGATAGATTCTTGATTAGTTATAGAGTGTTATAAGAATTCAGGGAGAAAGCTGGAGAATGGGGTTTGAGAGGGAAAATAAATCAACCGTGATGGAATGGTGGAGCATTCAAATGGGCCGAATGGCCTAATTCTGATGGACCAAGTTAGAATCACAATCAGAATTGTCACTGACATTGGTTGTGGAATCTGGTGTTTTGAGGCAGCAGTACAAGTACAAATTCCTAAAAGTTATGATAAAAATTGTTAAACAGTGTGAGAGGGGAATAGTGAGGTACAGTGACAAACCTTACACTGCGTACCATCCATACTGATCATTTCATCACATCAGTGCATTGAGGTAGTGCAAGCAAAAACCATAAAAGGAGATAAAATGTGGTCCCCACGGTAGTGTAGCGGTTAGCATAGCACTATTATAGCTTGGGGCATCAGAGTTCGGAGTTCAATTCTGGTGTCCTCTGGCTCCAGTTTCTGCCTGCAGTCCAAAGAAGTACACGTCAGTAGGTTAATTGGTCATTGTAAATTGTTCCGTTTTCAGGCTAGGGTTAAAGGTGGGTTGCTGGACAGCACAGCTCGTTGGGCTGGAAGGACCTGATCTGCACTGTATGTCTAAATAAATAAAAAATTAAGTTACAGAGAAAGTGCAGCAAAGGGAGATAATATGGTGCAAGGCCACGAAAAGGTAGATTCTGAGGACAAATATACTATGTAAGGAACAATTTCCAATGTTTTCATAATCGGTGTTGGTTTTGATAGCTTTGAAATTGAAATTTGTTATTCCAAACAGAAAGTCTGCAGATGCTGGAAATCTGAGCAACACACAAAATGCTGGAGGAACTCAGCAGGCCAGGCAGCATCTGTGGAAAAAAGTACAGCTGATGTTCTGGCCCAAAATGTCAACTGTACTTTGTTATTCCAATTCCATTTATATTGACATACAGAGAAAGACGTCTTCCATGCTGTTCATAAAGATCTGATAATTAAACAATCCATTACACTGCTGGCGTTTAGGACAGCAGTAATGATCCTTCATCTCGGGCAGTGTTCAGGGCTCCCTTCATTGTACCAGTAGCTTCCTCTTGGACTACTGTCAGTCATGAAAGTCCTGGTGGAGACTCAGGACTACAGTCGCACTCAAATGTAGAAGGATTCTTTATTGCTGTTTCTTTAATAGTTTTGTTTGACCAGTCAGGGTTGTTAGCCTGTACTGAACCCCTGAACCTGGAGGAATAGTGGATCACTCTTAGTCTGGCCTTTAGCCTTTGACCTGTTTGGCATAGGTGATCCTATCAAGAAGGAAAGCATAAAGCCCTGACTCCAGCCAGCAGAGCTGTCCAGGTCATTGAGCCACAGAAGTCTCCAAACCACAACAAGGTTGTGGTCTTCTTGGAGGAGTGCATTAAGGTATAATGAGGTAAAACAATAACAGTGCAGAATAGACTGGAACAGGTACAGAGAAACACAATGCACCTTATTGTTTACTTGTACCACACTTTCTCTGTTGTAACAAGCTCAAAAGTCCATCTTACTGTAATAGAGAGGCATTTAAGAATGTCACTGTTAAAAGCACATACTTGGTCTAATGGGTGATTTATTTATTCAAACTGATCATGCACTTATTTCTACATACATCAAGGTAGTCTAAAGAAAACCAAATGCAGAATAGGGTGTTGCAGTTACAGAGAAAATGCAGTGCACGTAGACAATAAAGTACAAAGGTCATGATGAGGTAGATCGGAGTTCAAGAGATCTTCTCTAATTCAACAATAACATTTATAGACCATTCTTTGTACAGACTCCAGTGACCCCTGAGCTGTGTTTCTCCACAGTTACTCAGTTGTCGGTACCGGCAAGCACGCAGCAGCTCACAGCTCTGGAAAGAAGTAGGGCTGTGACAACTTGTGGCAGAGATTTCCACACCACCTTTCAACTGAGGACCTTTTGCCAACCTGGATGTTAAACAATCTGCTTTGATAGTACAGTTCAAAGTGTTTTTCAATAGGATAAAGTGCAAACATGAAAATAAAATTAAAAATAAACATGAAAATAAAAGACAGTGTAGTTAAAAACAAGGTTAAATAAATAGGTTTTCATGTACCATTTAAAAGTGGCAACTGAGTCTGCATCCTTTATAGTTTTAGATACTGGATTCCACAGTTTAGTAGCATAGTTCAAAAGAGCTGAGCTGCCAATTATCTTTCAAGGATTGTTTAGATTAACCCTTGGCATCTGAAAGGTCTGTTCCAGAGTGTGACATCAGCAGGTTAGAAGCTGTCCTTGAACCTAGTGCTATGTGCTCTCAAGCTTTTGATTTTTCTGCTGACAGGAGGGGGTAAAGGAGAGAATGAACAGGCCAGGAGGAGCTCTTGAACATATTGGCTGCTTTCCCAAGGTGATGGGAAGTGTAGACAGAGTCAATAGAGAGCGGGCTGGTTTGCATGATATGCGTGGCTGTGTCCACAACTGCAGTTTCCTGTGGTCTTAGGCAGAGCTGTGGTTATTGAGATGGAGATGCAGGGTCAATAGCAACTATAAAGAGCGATTGAATAATTTAAGTGTGGGAATAAAAATTGCAAGATTATGAGGAAGGGGTAGTGGAGTAGAACTACACACAAAAAAAAAGTGGAGGAACTCAGCAGATCAGGTAGTATCTATGGAGGGAAATAGTTGACATTTTGGGCCAAGACCTTTCAGCAGGGTTTAGAAAGAAGGGTACAGAATAAGAAATTGGGGGGCAGGGGAAATGAAGTAAGAAGGGGAAAAGTGATAGGTGGAAGTGATAGGCTGAAGACCAAAGAATCTGATGAGAAAGGAGAATGGACCATGGGAGAATGGAAAGGAGGAGGGGAACAATTGGGTGAGTAGGGATGGATACAGAATGAATTGGATAGTTCCACTAAAAAACTAACACTGGCTTGTTGCAAAGAAGTCTTATTTATTGTTGTTGTATTCTGTAATTGTTAAGATGTGACTTCCCATTGAAACTGCATCCACTGCCCTTCACAGCAACTCAAAGACTAGTAGAAGATCTACCTAATCTTTGGTCTGCTCTCATATCAGCAGCCGTCAATCTTAAAGCCTCTTCTAATGAGGATCTAGTTTCTTATTTGTTGTATTGAAAACCCTCACACTAATAAAGTACATGGTGGTGATTCGATTTAATAATAAAGATTAGCTTTATTTGTCACATGTATATACATCAAAACATAGAGTGAAGTGTGTTGTTTGCATCAACGACCAACACAGTCCGAGGATTGGGGCAGTATGGTAGTGTACTGGTTAGCTCAGCACTTTATAGTACCAGTGACCTGGGTTCAATAAACACAAAGGACACTGTAGATGCTGTGGTCAGATCAACATGTACAAACAAGCTGGATGAACTCAGCAGGTCGGGCAGCATCCATTGAAATGAGCAGTCAACATTTCGGACTGAGACCGTTCATCAGGACTGAAGAAGGTGGGGGGAGGGTGGAAAACCAATCAGAGGAAAGATCAAGGGGTGGAGGAGGGGAAGCAGGGAGGGGATAGGCAGGAGAGGTGAAGAAGGAATCTAAGGGGAAAGCACTATGGGTAATAGAAGAAGGCAGAATCATGAGAGAGGTGATAGGCAGCTAGAAGAGGAGACAGAGTGAAAGTGTGATGGGGGAAGCGAGAGGGAGGGAATTACCGGAAGTTGGAGAATTCGATGTTCGTACCAAGGGGCTGGAGACTACCCAGACTGTAAATGAGGTGTTGCTCCTCCAATCTTGAATTCTCCAACTTCTGGTAATCCTCTCCCTCTCCCTTCCCCCATCCCACTTTCCCTCTGTCTCCTCTTCTAGCTGCCTATCACCTCTCTCATGATTCTGCTTTCTTCTACTACCCATAGTGCTTTCCCCTTAGATTCCTTCTTCACCTCTCCTGCCTATCCCCTCTCTGCTTCCCCTCCCCCACCCCTTGATCTTTCCTCTGATTGGTTTTCCACCCTCCCCCCACCTTTTTTATGGGGCCCTGCCCCCTCTTTCTTCAGTCCTGACGAAGGGTCTCAGCCCGAAACATTGGCTGCTCATTTCAACGGATGCTGCCTGACCTGCTGAGTTCATCCAGCTTGTTTGTACCTGGGTTCAATGCCTGCCGCTGACTGTAAGGAGTTCGCACATTCTCCCCATGACTTTGTAGGTTTGCTCTGGGAGCCCCGATTTCCTCCAGGAGCCCCAATTTCCTCCCACAGTACAAAGATGCACTGATTGGTTGGTTAATTGTAAATTGTTCCATGATTAGGGTGGCCTATGCTAAGCTGCATCTCAGTAAATTGATGAATAAATAAATAAATGTGCTGTACAGCCCACAAGTATCGCCATGCCTCTGGTGCCAACATTGCATGCCCACAACCATAATTAATTTTTGAAATGTGGTGGGAAACCGGAGCACCCACAGGAAACCCATGCAGTCACATGGAGAACATACAAACTCTTTACAGACAGTGCTGGGAATTGAACTCAGATCGCTAAATCATTACACTAGCCATTATGCTACATTCTATTACGTTAGTAAAGTGATTCAGTTTTTAAAATTTAAAATCCAGCTCATTGCCTCCACTGACCTTGTGGATCTTTGTCTTCTCTCTCCTGGATGCTAGGTTCAGAATCTAGCGGTTCGGAGCCAGCAGATTGGAGCATTGCCCACTGTGTCTCCCCAGAGCGTCCCACTGAAGAGCACCTGCCAGACCCAGCCGCTCCCAATGAGTCATCCAAAAGCAGCGGGGCAGGGTGCCTCGTCCAAGGCCAGCCTGACCGACTCGGGCTCTGAGAGCTCCAAGAAAGGGGAGAGTGTGACTCCGACCAGCCCTGAGCTACGTGTCTCTGCGGTCACCCGGCTGCCGATACCGGCAAGCACGCAGCAGCTCATAGCTCCTGGTAAGCAGCAGCGGGGTGTAAGAAGGGAAAACTGGGCTGAGACATCTTGTGGCACAGATCACAACACCACCCTTCAAGTGAGGTCCCCTTTTGCCAGACTGGATATCAAACAATCTGCTTCAACAGTGGTAATGAACAGCTTCTTAAAACACTGGTGAAGGTTTGGGACCTTCCAGGTCAAAGACTTATTATATTTATTTTTTTCAACAGAGTATTTCTTACTAATGTGTTGATATAATCTGGTTTGTACTGCATGAATGCAGCAGGTTCAATTGTGACTTCTAAGGAGAAGTGAATTTACATTTGAATCAAAAATGCTACAGTAGTGGGGAAGGAGAAAGACCTTTCAAATGGCTGGCACAGGAATGAATGGCCTAGTTGCTTCTCATTTCTTTTGACGATAACATTATGTCTCAAATTCCTCGCACTACTGGAAGGAGGGTGGGCTTGAGAGAGGGGAGGGGTGAAGGTAATTGGAGAACAGGGAGAGAGGGTCATGTAGGTAACACCTGAACAGCAAGCAATCACAAAATTCCTGGAAGAAACTCATCAGGTGAGGGAATACCCATGGAGAGGAATAAACAGTTGATGTTTCGGGCTGGAAAGGAAGTGGGAAGTTGCCAGAATAAGAAGGGTGGGGAGAAGTTGTAAAAGCTTGATGGTGATAGGTGAATCCAGATGGGTGGGGGAGGGGAGGATGAAGAAAGAAGCTGGAAGGTGATAGGTGTAAAATGTAAAGAGATGAAGAAGGAACCTGATAAGCGAGGAGAGTTGACCATGGGAGAAGGGGCACCAAGAGGAGGTGATAAACAGGTGAGAAGAAAAGTTTAAGAGTGGGGAATTGTAAAAGAGGGTTCAAGCCATTAGATTGGAGGCTACCTAGACTCGATTTGAAGTGTTGCTCCTCCACGTTGAGAGTGGTCTCATTATGGCAGAAGAGGAGGCCATGGACTGACATGCCGGAATGGGAATGGGGATAGGAATTAACATACTTGGCCACCGGGCCACCAGGGCATTCTCCCTGAGTGGTTCACACTAGTGATGGGGAAAGTACTAATGCACATTCATTAACTTAACACACCAGCAAATTTTATTACAGGGGAGGGGGTAGATAATCTCTCAACACAATGAATGGTCAAGCCTTAAGAGGCAGTGGAACTGCAGGAAATTGTCAGTAGTTTGGGCAGAATCTGTTTAAGTAGAAACAGTTGATATGTCAGGTCTGAGACAGAGGGTCCTCTCTGCACAGATGCTGAGTGTTTCCAGCAGTTTTTAATTTTTTTTTTCACCATCTGTGGTTATTTTTGATCTTTACAGATGGCTACAGGCCAAGTGTTGGTGAACGGGCTTACAGGTTGACCTTAGGTTGCTTTGGGGTTAGCTTACAGAGTTGCTTCTCTCAGCTCTAGTGAATCTGGTCCGATCTTGACCTCCGACACTTGTCTGCAGGTAGAGTTTGCATGCGCTCCCTGCATTTAAGACCATAAGACATAGAAGCTGATTTATGCCATTTGGCCCACAGAATCTGCTCCATTATTCCATTATGGCTGATTTTTATCTCTTTCAATCCCATTCTCCTGCCTTCTCTCTGATGTCTTCTCTTTGATGTCCTTACTAATCAGGAACCTATCCACCTTGGCTTTAAATATACCTTGACTTGGCCTCCACAGACACCCATGGCAATGAATTTCACAGATTCGCCACCATCTGGCTAAAGAAATTCCTCCTCATCTTTGTTTTAAAGGTATTTCCCTCTATTCTGAGGCAGTACTCCCCCACAATAGGAAACATCACATCCACACTATCAAGGTCTTTCAATATTTGATAGGTTTCAATGTGATTTCCTCTCATTCTTCTAAACTCGGAGAGGTACAGGCCCAGAGCCATCAAATGCTCCTAGTATGTTAAATCTTTCTTTCCCAGAATCATTCTCATGACCTCCTCTGGACAAAGGATCTAGTGCTTTACTGGCATATATGTCAAATAAACTCTTCTCAGGCTTGTAGCCTAGTACAGGTATCGATTATAACCAACGTTTTGATGACAAACTCTGCCATCTTCATTAAGGATGATGTCTGTGCATGTCTAGTCCGGTGGTATTTATATCCCTGTAGTCTATCCCTCCTGATTGGTTAGTTCTCATCCAACAGGTTTTGACTCTCCCACGTTACTTAATTGAATTCCTGTTTTTACATAGAGCGAGACCTTCGCCTTTGTTAAAATTCTTTTCAGTTTATTTCAATGGCTTCCTTTGCCAAGCGGTCCCAAAAGCCATTGGCGCAGCACAGTAGTTTTGTGCTGTTGAAGTCAATCCTATGGCCATTGTGAATGCAATGTTCTGCTACTGCTGATTTCTCTGGGTAACCCAAATGGATACACCTCCTGTGCTTCTTGATGCGGGTTTCCACCATGTGTTCCATCTGGCTGATATGCGCTGCTCTGGATTCACAGAGTATCCTGTAAACGCCAGTCGACCTGAGTCCCAGGTAATCTCTGACCCGGAGAAGCTGTGATTTGAACTTTCTTACAGGCTTGTTAATGGTATTTCTTCAGGATCCTGGCATTCCTTCCAGAAACCATGGAAATATAGGGAAGACATGCAGTAGTGACAGGTTCCTCCTCATTGTTCCTCCTCCTGGTTTTTCAGTCAGCCCTTTTAAGGGCCTGATTGATTTCCTTCACCTTGTAGCCATTCAAAGGTTCAAAGGTACATTTAATGTCAGAGAAATGTATACAATATACATCCTGAAATTCTTTTTCTTCACAACCATCCACGAAAACAGAGGAGTGCCCCAAAGAATGAATGACAGTTAAATATTCGAACCCCAAAGTCTCCCCCCAGCTCCCCTTCCTTCCGTGTGAATCCCCCTCCCCCCACCGGCCAAAATAAAGTGCACCCGCTACCAGCACTCAAGTGTGAACAAAACAATAGCAAAGACACAGACTTGCAGTTACCCCACAGACTACATTGTTCACCCAATAATTCGACATGCTGCAAGCTCTCTCTCTCCTAATAAGGGAGAAAGAGGTGACTTCATTTTTCAACGGAGGAAATCTGTAGGAATGTCATGCGTAGTCATCTTATTTCCTTGGGGAGAGACTCTGGGTCCAAAATAGTTTTCACACAGTTAGTCAAAATAGAGAGAACCACTCTACATGAGGAGGCAAGATGCTGGCTGTTATTGTTGAGGTATAAGTCCGTGTGATTGGGTTTCTGATAGATGCCATGTCTGAGGCTATCATCCAGTTTCTCTCATATTAGAATGTACGAGAATGGGAGGCAACCACTCTTCTCCAAAAATTGAATGTTTGGATGTATACTGTTCAGATAGTCATGGAACTGTTGGAGTGCCTGGATTCCATGAGGCCTCACTACGAAGGTGTCGTCAGGGTATCTGAAGAAGCATTTGAGGCGTAAGGGCAATAAACTCAGAGCCCTCTCCTCATAGTCCCATGTAGAAACCAGCAATTGCTGGTGACAAGGGCGATCCCATGGCCACTCTGTCCATTTGTTCATAGTAGCTCCCCTTATAGAGGAAGTACGTTGATGTAAGGGTGTGTTCAAAAAGGTCAATGGAACCCTTATCAAACCTTGACCACAGGAGGACCATGTTATCCTTAATGGGAACACTCATGAAAAGGGACACAAATTCAAAACTGACCATTATGTCCTTCCGATTCAGCTGGATGTTGGTTATTGTTTTAATGACGTCTTTGAATTTGTGATGTGAGGCTCACAGCCCCCAACACAGCTCCTTGGATGCTATCCAAAGCAATCACATTTTTTCTTAGATAAGAGGCCCAAAACTGCTCACAAACTTTCAAGTGCGGTCTGAGCAATGCTTCATAAAGCCTCAGCATTTCATACTTCCAGGTCAATTCAAGGTAGGATATTTACAGTGAACAGTAGGACGCTGAGAAGTGTTGTAGAACAGAGGGCTGACTGCAGTCTGACCAATGCCTTTCAAAACTGAGCGTTACATCCTTTATTTCAGGTTTCAGCATTTCCACCAGGGGTTACAGCTTTGAAAGTCACACAGCCTTGTGCCTTCCGAATCCACGTCCACCTGCACTGAATAGAGGGGCATCCATTTAAATAGAGATGCAGAGAAATTTCTTTAACCGGGGGTGGTGAATTTGTGGAATTTGTTACCACCGGTAGCTGTTTAGGCCAGGTCGTTGGATGTGTTTAAGGCAGGGATTGATAGGTTCTTGATTGGACACAGCATTAAAGGTTACGGGGAGAAAGCCGGGGAGTGGGACTGAGGAGGGGAAGAAAGGATCATCCATGATTGAATGGCAGAGCAGACTTGATGGGCCAAATGGCCTAATTCTGCTCCTATGTCCTGTGGTCTTATTGTCTTGCCCGTTTTATTCTCCCAACATTGCCATCAACTCATTAAGGTCCTCCCTCACCAAGAGTGTGCACTCTTCTTATTGCTACTGAAGGGTGAAGGCACAACGATTCAGGAATAGCTTCTTCCCCTCTGCCATCTGATTTCTGAATGGACATTGAACCCACGAACACTGTTTCACTACTTTTTTATTTCCTATTTTTGCACTATTTATTTGATTTAACTATTTTTATACATATATATTCACAGTTTTTCCCATTATTATGTATTGTATTGTATTGCTGCTGCAAAGCCAGAGCACCTGGAGAAAATGCCCTCCCAAGGGGAACATGCCAATCCCAAACAAGCTAACAGCACCACAGATCAGGATTGAACTTGGTTCTCCAGACCAGTGTGGCAGCAGCTCTACTCTCTGCACTAGTTAATGTTTACGGGTTTGTTTTGGCTTTGCTTCATTTACAGTCTGTATGATAATATGGAACAACTATGCCATCTGGATTCAGACTTGGCTTGCTCAATGAGGCTTATGCTGGCTGGAAGTCTGTGACTAGTGGTGTTCCGCAGGGATCAATACTAGGATCTCTTCAGTTTCTGATGTATATAAATCACTTTGATGAAAATGTGGATATGTTAGTGTGTAGAGTTTCAGATGACAGAGTTTGGTGGCGTTGTGGATAGTGTAGAAGGCTGCCAATGGATACCAGCAGGATATAGATCATTTGCAGATGTGAACGGAGAACTGGTAGATGGAGTTTAATCCAGGCAAATGTGAGTTATTGCACTTTAGCAGGTCAAATGTAAAGGGCAAGTACACAGTTAATTTTTTACGTACTCACTGCCAGTTACACTGCTGGTGTTTAGAACAGCAATGAAGGTTCTCCATCTCTTGTGGTGTTCAGGGCTTCCTTCATCGTGTCTGTAACTTCCTCTCAGTTTTCACTACTGTCAGTCATGCAAGTCCCACGTAGAGACTCAGGAATAGCGTCGCACTCTGATGTAGAAGGATTCTTTATTGCTGTTTCCGTAACAGTTTTGTTTGACCTGTCAGGGTTGTCAGCCCTGAGTGGGACCTCCCAAACCTGGAGGACCGGTGGATCACTCTTCGTCTGGCCTCTACCCTTTGACCTGTTTGGCATGGGTTCCCCTACCAAGAACCAAAGCATAAAGCTTTGACGCTAGCCAGCATAGCTCTCCGGGTCATTGAGGCGTGCAAACCTCCAAACCATGTCAAGGTTGTGGTCCTCTTGGAAGATACAGTTAATAGCAGGACCTTTAACAGCACTGACGTACAGAGAGATCTTGGGGACTAAGTCCATAGCTTGTTGAAGGTGGCTACACAGTCAGTAGAATGGTTAAGGAGTCATATGGGATGCTTGCTTTATTAGTCAAGGCATTGAGTTAAAGAGTCAGGAAGTTATGTTGCACCTTTATAATTGCCCTATTGTAGGAAGTATGTTGAGGCTTTGGAGAAGATACAGGAGAGGTTCACCATGATGCTACCTGGATTCGAGGGTATGTGCTACACAGAGTGTTTGGACAAACTAGGGTTGTTTCCTCTGGAGGCTGAAGGGAGACTTAATAGAGTTTATAACCTTCAGTTTGATAAACTGTAGGACCAGACAGCCAGTGTGTTTTTCCAAAGGCTATATTATCTAATACTAGAGTGCATGCATTGACGGTGAGAGGAGTAAATTGAATGGAGGTGTGTGAGGCAGGTAGTTTTATGTGGAGAGCTGTGGGTGCCTGGAATGTGCTGCCAGGACCAGTTGGCTCTTAGACAGGTACATGAATATACAGAGAATGGAGGGACGAGGATATTGAAAGGCCTGGATAGAGTGGATATCCAGAGGATGTTTTCATTAGTCGGCGAGTCTAGGATCATGGTCTAGAGCAGGGGTCCCCAATCTTTTTTATGCCATGGACCCCTACCGTTAACCTAGGGGACACCAGGTTGGGAATCCATCACCTACAGCCTCAGAATAGGGAATTTCCTTCAAAACTGAGATTAGGAGGAATTTCTTCAGCTAGAAAACCATAAGACATTGGAGCAGAATTAGGTCATTCAGCCCATCGAGTCTGCTCTGCCATTCCATCATGGCTGATTTATTATCCCTCTCAACTCCATTCTCCTGCCTTTTCTCTGTAACCTTTGATGCCCTGTCTAATCAAGAACTTATCAAATTCCACTTTAAATGCATTCAGTGACTTGGCCCCAACAGCTGTCTGTAGCAATAAATTCCACTGATTCACCACTCTCTGGCTAAAGAAATTCTTCCTTATATTGGTTCTAAATTAATGTCCTTCTATTCTGAGACTTTTCCCTCTGACCCTAGACTCCTGCACTATTTCAACTCCCCACTGCTACTCTATCTAGGCATTTTAATATTCAATAGATTTCAATGAGAACCCCTTCATTCTTCCAAACTCCAGTGAGTACAGGCCCAGAACCATCAAATGCTCCTGATACATTAATCCTTTCATTCCTGGAATCATTCTCATGAATGTCCTCTGGACCCTTTCCAAAGGACTGTGTAGGTCAGGACGTTGGGTCTATTTAAGGCAGAGATTGTGAAGTTCTTGATGGGTGAGGGATGAAGAATTACAGGGACACAAAAGAATAAAGAAAATATGGATCAACACACAAAGGAGCTGGAGATTCTCAGTGAATCAGACAGCATCTCTAGAGAGAAATGAACAGGCTAAAACTCTTCATCTTGCTTAGACTGTCCATCTCTCTCCATAGATGCTGACTGATCAGCTGAGTTCCTCCAGCTCTTGGTTACAGGGATAAGATGGGAGATAAGGACTGAAAATTTGAAAAAACAACCCCAGTTGAAAGGTGGAGATGACTCGATGGGTTAATGGACCTCGCTCTGCTCCTGTACCTCACATGTAGGCTGAGAGGATTTAGTGCCGTGAACTTAAAATATTCCAGTACAGACGTCATAGGCCAACTGACCTGTTCTTGTGCTGCACCATTCTGTGTTCTATGTTCTGTTTGGATACAAAGTAAGTAGTTTATGGTGACATAAATGTAGTTTGATAATAAATTTATTTTGGACTCTGAACACTGTTCTGTATGGAGGGAGGGACGGAGTGAGCCATGTACTAATTTGGTGTGTTTATCCTCCACAGCCCCGTATACCCCGATGCAGCCTCACCAGCTGATCAAGCAGCCGCCGTTGACACAGCAGCAACCCTCCCCGCCCAAGGCACCTCACCGTCTGCCCCCGGCGCTCCAGGTGCAAGCCTCCGAGGCTGACCCCGTTCAGTCATGCCCACCACAGGCTCCTGTCCAGCCACCTCACTGTGTTTCCACCCAGGCGCACAGTCAGCCACTGAGCTCCCACCCCCAGGGCCAGCAGCACACAGTGGTGGTATCGCCAGCATTGTCCCGCTCACCCCCACCCCCTCCCCCCGTCCCAGCCCAGGCCGGCATCATTGTGCAGCCTCCTGCCCACCGCTCGCCAGTGGCCCAGATTGGACCCCTGAGGCAGACCCGGCCCCCCACCCCCCTCCAGCGCCTCCCACTGCAGCCTGTGCGTGCACTGGCTGTGGCCCCTGAGATTGTCTCCCCCACCCAGGTCCTGCCACAGACGGTGCTGCACTGCAGGGAGCAGATGCCCGCTGCCCAGGCCCTGGTCCAGATGCCCTTCCAGGCCCTACCTCCGCCTCAGACCATCGCCGTCAACCTACAGGTCCATGCATCGCCGCCGGTGGACGTACCCCTGGTAGGAACCATTCAGCCTCTCTCCGTGTCACGTGAAAAACTCACGCGGTGATGTTGTTGCTAATAAAGTATGGGAGTGGCACAGCAGCGGTGGTTAGCATGACACTATTACAGCACTAGCAACCCAGGTTCAATTCCCGCCATTACCTGTCAACAGTTTGTACGTTCTCCTGTGATCACAAGGGTTTCATTCGGATGCTGCAGTTTTTTCCGACATTACAAAGGCGTACAGGTATGTAGATTAATTGAGTGGTCCAGGCTTGATGGGACGAGGGGCATGTTATCTCTAAATAAGTAAACATTAAGTAAAATAAAGACATATGTGGCATCTGAGAGACGTCACCTCTATCACTGCAGCACTCACGCAGCCTCTCCTATGTCCTTGAGTCTCTGGCGTATGATAAGACATGAGACATACTGTAGGAGCAGAATCAAGTCATTCATCCCATCAAGTCTGCTCCACCATTCCATCATGGCTGATTTAAGATCATAAGACATAGGCGCAGAGTTAGGCCGTTTGCCCCATCGAGCCTACCTGGGTTCAATTCCCACAACTGTATGTAAGGAGTTTGTACATTCTCCCTGTGATCACGTGTGCTTACTCCGGGTGTTCCGGTTTCCACCCACAGTCCAAAGACGTACTGGTTGGCAGGCTAATTGGTCATTGTAAATTGTCCCTTCATTAGGCTAGGGTTAAATCGGGGGTTGCAGTGTGCTGCTGCTTGAAGGGCCAGAGGGCCTATTCCACATGTATCTCAATAAATAAATAAATCAAGAAATAAAGGCCATAAGACCGTAGGAGCAGAATTACACCATTTGGCCCTTTGAGTCTGCTCTTCCTTTCAATTTCAAGTTCAGATTTAGTCATCATTCATCCATACATGAATACCTGCGAATACAGTCAAATTAAACAGCATTACTCTGCGGCCAAGGCACAACACACCAACAACAGTCATACACAGCACATGGTACATATAGCACATATCGATAGCAGGCATATATAAGATAGAAAGCAAATACAAGATAGGAGTAAAATCCAGTCACACGAAAAGATGTAGTCCAAGCCCCTGAGTCCATCAGTGTTTCAGCAGTCTGAAGTCAAACACAATACAGCTTGTTTTCTGCTGAGTGAGCTCCGAGTAGTGGCAGCACTGACTCCAGCATGGACACCATGCCACACATTCTCCAGCACTCCAGAGGAGCACCCGACTCCCATGCATCTCCCTGGGTGGCTGCAAACAGGCGACACTGCAGCTTGAGGCCTAGTCCTTGCTATGACCGAGACCCCTGCCGATCAATCATGGCTGTTTATTTTCCCTCTCAATCCCATTCTCCTGCCTTCTCTCCATTACCTTTGACATCCTTACTAATCAAGAACCTATCAACCTCTGCGTTAAATATACCCAATGACTTGGCCTCCCTGGCTATCTGTGGCAAAGAAGTCCATCGATGCACCATCCTCTGGATACCGCCTCATCTCTGTTCCAAAGGGACTTCCTTGTATGCTAAGGCTGTTCCCTCTGGTCCTCAACTCTCCCACTATATGAAACATGCTCTCCACATCCACCCTATCTTGCCCTTTCCACAGGAATCTGTGGTAATTTCTGTCCAGTTACAGCAAAACTTAAATGGGAGGCTTCCTGCATTTGAGGGAGTTGTGTCAATATAATACCACCATAAAACAGCATTTAATTACCACTGTCATCACCAGTTAACTGGATTCTGACAAGTGCACTTGTTCCTCAATCACACTTCATTTACTTATGCATGAGGAGAAGAGCATGGCCCTTGTCACCAAAATGCTCTGAAGTTACAGATCAAAATTACCAGTTTTATACAGATATTGACCCAGTTGAAAAGTGTCCAGCTTTGGCTCAAAGGATGCTTCGGCTCGGAGGAGGTGTTGGCTCTGGGTAGGTTTTACTTTTGTTTTTCTCTGACTGTACCTGGTATAGTAAATGGTGTAGTGTGCTCTTCATGCCAGATGTTGGAGTCCTGGGAGACCCAGAGTCTCCCAGGGCACTACATCTGTATGAAGTGCATCTGACTGCAGCTCCTTGACGACCATGTTGGGAATCTGGAGCAGCAGCTGGATGACCTTCAGCTTGTATGGGAGAGTGAGGAGATAATTGATCGGAGTTACAGGGAGGTAGTTACCTCAAATTTGCAGGAGGTGAGTAGCTGGATGACTGTCAGGAGGAATGGAAAAGTAAATGGGCAGTTAGAGCAGAGCACACTTGTGGCCATTCCCTCAAAAACAAGTATACCGCTTTGGATACTTTTGTGAGGGATGACCTCCTGGGGGAATGCCATGGCAACCGGTTTTCAAGCACTGAGCATGGATCTATGGTGCAGAAGGGAAAGAGGGAGGAGAAGGGAGCGGTGGTCATAGGGGACTCAGTAGTGAGGGAAACAGATAGGAGATTCTGTGGAGTTGATTGGGATGTCTGGATGGTATGTGGCCTCCCAGATGCCAGGGTGAGGGACATCTCAGATCATGTCTATAACATTTTGGAGAGTGAGGGAGAGCAGCCAGATGTCTTGGTACATATTT
Source organism: Hemitrygon akajei (assembly GCF_048418815.1). Classification (NCBI taxonomy): domain Eukaryota; kingdom Metazoa; phylum Chordata; class Chondrichthyes; order Myliobatiformes; family Dasyatidae; genus Hemitrygon; species Hemitrygon akajei. The sequence continues at coordinate 194,697,362 of NC_133126.1, forward strand.
GTACCAATGACATAGAAAGGAAAAACAAAGAGGTTCTGAAAAGAGATCTTAGAGAGCTAGGTAGAAAGCTGAGAAGCAGGACCTACAGGGTAGTAATTTCTGGATTGCTGCCTGTGCCACATGCCAGTGAGGGTAGAAACAGGATGATTTGGCAGATAAATGTATGGCTGAGATGCTGGTGCAGGAGGCAGGGCTTCAGATTCTTGAATCTTTGGGATCTCTTCTGGGGGAGGTATGACCTGTTCAAAAGTGAGGAGTTGCACCTGAACCCGAGGGGGACCAATATTCTTGGGGACAGGTTTGTGAGAGCTGTTGGGGAGGGTTTAAACTAATCTGGCAGGGGAGTGAGAACCAGAGTGAAGGGACTCAGGATAGGACAGATGGTAAAAAATGTGAAGATAGCATGCAGTCAGACTGTTAGGAAGGGCAGGCAGGTGATGGGACATGGTCACAGCCAACAATGTTGGCGCATGGCCAAGTGGTTAAGGCTTTGGGCTAGTGATCTGAAAGTCATTAGTTCGAGCCTCAGCCGAGGCAGTGTTTGTGTCCTTGAGCAAGGCACTTTACCACACACTGCTCCTGCACGTTTATAGCCCAGTGGCGGTGGTTGGTGCAGTATGGACAAGACAAGACAGGTTGAGAATCAGTACATTAGGGATGCAAAATCAAAAAGGGTAGCAAATATGGTACTCAATGTGTTGTATCTCAGTGTGCAAGTATAAGAAATACAGTGGATGATTTTGTTGCACTGTTACAGATTGCCAGATATGATGTTGCGGCCATCACTGAATCGTGGCTGAAGGATGGCTGTAGTTGGGAGCTGAATGTCCAAGGTTATGTGTTGTGTTGGAGGGATAGGAAGGTGGCAGAGGGTGAGGTGTGGCTGTACTGGTAAAGAATGGTATCAAATCAGTTGAAAGGTGTGACATTGGATTGGAAGATGTTGAATCCTTGTGGGTTGAGTTAAGAAACTACGAGGTTAAAAAAGGACCCTGATGGCAGTTATATACAGGCCTTCCAACCATGACTGGTAGGTGGCCCACAGATTACAACAGGAAACAGAAAAGGCAATGCTATGGGAGATTTAAACATGCAGGTCGATTGGGGAAAGTCAGGATGGTAATGGATCTTAAGAGAGTGATTTGTTGAATGCCTAAGAGATGGCTTTTTGGAGCAGCTTGTTGTTGTGCCTACTAGGGGATCAGCTATACTGGATTGGGTGTTATGTAATGAACTGGAGGCGATTAGGGAGCTTAAGGTAAAAGAACCATTAGGAACCAGTGATCACAATATGATTAAGTTCAGCTTGAATTTTGATAAGGAGAAAGTAAAGTCTGATGTAGCCGTATTTCAGTGGAGTAAGGGGAATTGAGAGAGGAGTTGGCCAAAGTAAATTGGAAGGAGATCCTGGCAGGGATGTCAGCAGAGCAGCAATGACGTGTGTTTCTGAGAAATATCAGGAAGGTGCATGCAGGACATGTGTATTCCAAAAACAAAGAAATACTCCAGTGGCAAAATAGTACAACCGTGGCTGACAAGGGAAGTCAAAGCTAATGTGAAAACAAAAGTGAGGGCATACAACAAAGCAATAATTAGTGAGAAGGTAGAGGATTGGGAAGTTTTCAAAAACCTGCAGAGGGTTATCATACCTTTCAAAGGGTTGTCTATACTCACTGGAATTTAGGAGGATGAGGGGGGATCATTGAAACCTTTTAAATATTGAAAAGTCTAGACAGAGTAGATGTGGAAAGGATGTTTCCCATGGTGGGAGAATCTAAGACAAGAGGGCATAGCCTCAGTATAGATGGGCACCCTTTCAAAACAGAGATACAGAGAAATTTCTTTAGCCAATGGGTGGTGAATTTTTGGAATTTGTTGCCACATGCATCTGGAAGCCAGGTCATCGGGTGTATTTAAGGCAGAGATTGATAGGTTCTTGATTGGACGTGGTATCGAAGGTCACAGGGAGAGGGCCAGGAAATGGGGTTGAGGAGGAGGAAAAAAAAGGATCAGCCATGATTAAATGATGGAGTAGACTTGATGGGCTAAATGGCCTAATTCTGCTCCTAGGTCTTATGGTCTTATGCACTTATAAAATTGGTGCACCTTTGATCTAATTATTTGCATATTTAGCATTTTTATCATAAATAGTCAGAATTACACCTTTTATTCTAGGGTGGAAATGATAATAATGAGAGGGCGGATGGTGGGTCATGGTTCTTTAGCGTTGTTACAGCAGAGGGTGGTAGTTGGGATAAGTTCCCACAAGCTATTAAATGCTTCTCATGATGTGTATCTCAAATCGTCTTTGACAACCAAGTCTAGCTCCTGGCCTTCACATGTTGCTAAGCTTCAGCCCAGTGGAACCATTTCTACTGACAGAAAACGGGGCAAAGACAGGTTACTGGCACCTCACTTGGGTAGATGGGGCTTGTCAGCCATTGTTGTCAGCTGATCTAGGAGAAGAAAAGTTCTGATATCCATGCTGGAGTCCCTAAGGCAGTCTTACATTGAGTTCAACGCTGACTGGCACTGTGACACTGCTGGTACCTAACTGTATCAGTGTCTGCCATTCCTTTGGATTCATCATTGCATGAAGAGTGTGCTACGTGGGCAACAGCTTGCTCTCCATATCATACTACCTTGGCTTGCATATCACGTAGACAGCTGGGACGCAACCTCTGTGGTTGATCCCAACCAAAAAAGATCCACAATTTTGGGCAAAGGGCCTGTACTGTGCTGTACAGTTTCACCACATTGCGGGCTGATGGGCCTGTACTGTTTCATGTTTTATGTTCTAATACATATTTTAAGTGTTAATAACCAATAAAATATATGCATTAAAAACCACAAATCTTTGAAAATCAGAAACTTACTGTCCAAATAGCTAGAAAATGCTACAGAGCTTCCGTGAACATCCTTATCTGCTCGGGTGTGTCTGGTGCCCTTCGTTCTCAGGCTTTGAGCAAAGAAGCTGTGCGAAGAGGAACAAGACTCTCAAGATTTGAGTTTTGCTTGGTAGCCTTGTTCCACTGGAGTCACAACAATGTCTGCACAATGCCTCTGTCAGCTCCTTATCTTAACCCTTCCCCTGCTGCAGCTTTCACACAGTCATTAAGTGGCACTAGATTTGTTAGGCATCTAATTACTAGTTTAATTAGTGTTGTCACTAGTGGGCTGAAGGGCCTGTTCCTGTGCTGTGCTGTACTGTTCTGTGTCTCTGTGCCAAATATGATACAATTTAATTTGAGCGTAGGAGACTGAGAGGTGATTATAGAGAGAAAAAAATGAACTCACATTATTTTCCCAGGATTGAGTAATCAAGAACAGTAGGGCATATAGTACTGTGTAAATGTCTTGGGCACATATATATAGCTGGGGTGCCTAAGAAACGCGAAGTGGACAGCGAGTTTGTAAATTTGGCAGGAGCACAGGATGTTGGGAATGGCGAGGGTGGAGTGCCATGGGAGGTGTGTGGGACATGTGCCAGCCCTGGGTTGGGGAAGATGGGGTGGGTGCAGACACACTCAGCACTGAGACACCAGTCAATGTCATTTGATTCCAAACAATTGGTTTATTGATCATATAGATCATGTCTCTTTGGATTTCCAGTCCCTCCCTGTCCCTTCCCTCTTTCCCAGCCATGATTCCCCTCTCCCTGCTTCTTCCCACTGTCAGTCCACGATAGAGACCCATATCAGAATCAGGTTTATCATCACTCACATATGTCATGAAATATGTTTTTTTCTTGGCAGCAGTGCGATACATAAAAGTACTGTGCAAAAGTCTTAGGTACTCTAATTATATATACATACCTAAGACTTTTGCATGGTATTGTAGATTGAACGTAAGAGGGGAAATATTTAATAAACACTTGAGGGACAACTTTTTTTACACAGTGATGCTCATATGAAACAACCTGCCAGGGGAAGTGGTTGAACCAGGTACCAATAATATAGGACAGGAACAGGCCCTTTGCCCCATGGTGTCGTGCCAAACTAATTAAAATAGATTAAAGGTCCAACTAACCTAATTCTTTCCGCTCACACCATGTCCATATCTCTCCATTCACTGCACATCCATGTGCATACCTAAGAGATCCTTAAACACCTCTATTGTACTTGACTTCACCATCACCCCTGGCAGCACGTTCCAGGCACCCATCACTCTGTTTAACTTGTCCTGCACATCACTTTTAAACTTATTCCTCTCACTTTAAATGCCATGCCCTCTGGTATTAGACATTACTTGATGTAGGTACAATAACAACTTTTAAAATCATTTGGACAGGTACATACATTGGAAAGACTAAGAAAGCTGTGGACCATAAGTGGACATGTGGGACTAAATTCTTGGTTGGCATAGACCATTTGGGCTGACGGGTCTTGTTTTCATGCTGCATAGTTCAATGAGTCCAACTAACCTCATCTATATTCCTCCATCCTGGTCCAAATCCCTCCACTCTCTTCCTGTTCAGTGTCTGTCTAAATGCTTCTTAAAGGTTGCCATTGCATCTGCTTCCACTACATCCCCTAGCAGTATGTTCCAGGCTCCCACTACTCTCCAAGTTAAAATAACATCAATATTTAAAAAATTTTCAGCTCTGATAGACTACACTCAATGGCCACTTTATTAGGTGTCTCCTGAACCTTTATTAGCTTCATGGTCTTCTGCTGCTCTAGCCTATCCACTTTAAGGTTTGATGTGTTGAGCATTCAGAGATGCTCTTCTGCACACCACTGTTGTAATGTATGTTTATTTGAGTTACTGCTGCATTCCTAACAGCTTGAACCATTCTGGCCATTTTCCTCTGACCTCTCTCATTAATAAGACATTTTTAACCACATAACTTCTGCTCACTGGAATTGTTTTTTTGTTTTTTGCACCATACTCTGTAAACTCTTGAGATTGTTGTGTGTGAAAATCCAAGGAGTTCAGCAGTTTCTGAGATACTCTAAGCAACCCATCTGGCACTGACTATCATTTCACAGTCAAAGTCACTTAAATCACATTTCTTCCCCATTCTGATGTTCAGTCTGAACAACAACTGAACCTCTTGACCATGTCTGCATCCTTTTATGTGTTGAGTTGCTGCCACATGATTGACTGATTTGCATTAATGAGCAGGTGTACGGATATACCTAATAAAATGGCCTCCAAGTGTAACTAATCTCATCCTCCATCATAGTTCATACTCTTCCATCCCCTTCCTGTTCATGTGCCTGTCTAGATGTCTCTTAATCTTTGCTTATGCATCTGCTTCCACCACTTCCCCTGGCAGCACATTCTAGGCAACCACACTCTCCAAGTAAAAATAACTTACCTCACCAATCTCTTAAATTTTCTGACTCTTCTCACCTTAGACCTAAACCCTCTTGTATTTGACAAGACTGAACACCTGACTTGTGCATGCCTCTCAATTTTATAAACTTCTATCAGGTCACCAAAGCTCCAGATAAATCAATCAAATTTTTCCAAACTCTCTTTAATGTTCATACCCTCCAACCCAGGTAGCATCCTATCAGCTCTGCAAAGCTCCCACATTCTTCCTGTAGTGGGGTGACCAGAACTGTACAGGATATTCCAAATATAGAATAATGAAACCTTTATACAGTTGCAACATGATTTCTTGACTCTTGTGCTCAATGTCCTAACAGATTTTAGAGTAGGAGTTCCCAACCTCGGGTCCATGGATCCATTGCTTAATGGTATTGGTTCATGGTATAAAAAAGATTGGGAACCCTAGTCTAGGGTGGTCACAGAACATAGAAAATAGAACAGTATAGCACAGTAATCAAATGCTTAACTAAACTAATTCCATACCTCTCCATATCTTATTTCCTGCACATTCATGTGCCCATCTAAGAGCCTCTCAAACACTTATGTCGTATCTGCCTTCACCACCACCCCTGCCAGTGCTTTCCAGGCCTGCACCACTTTCTGTGTAAAAAAAAATACTTATCCTGTACATCTCCTTTGAACTTTTCCTCCTCTCACTTAAGTGCATGCCCTCTAATATAAGTAATTTCAAATCCAGGAGGAAGATACCAGCTGTCTACTTTATCTATACCTTTCATAATCTTATGAACTTCTATCAGATCTCCCCTCAGCCTTAGCTATTCCAGTGAAAACAACCCAAATTTGCCCAACCTCTCCTTGTAGCTTATCTCCTTATAACCACTCTAGATCATCACTGTGCCCAGTGGCTCTCAGGAAACCCAGGCAGCATCCTGGTAAGTTTCTTCTGTACAAAGTCTCCACATTCTCCCTATAATGGGGGTGACTGGAACTGAATGCCATACTTCAGATGTGGCCTGACCTGAGCTTTATTAAGCTTAAAAGATAAAAGAGAAAATATATTAAAGATTAGCATTATTTCTCACATGTACATTGGAACATTAGTGAAATGTGTCATTTGTGTCAACACCAACACAGTCTGAGAATGAGCTGGGGGTAGCCCGTAAGTGTCACCATGTTTCTGGCACCAACACAGCATGCCCATGACTCACTAGCCCTCACATGTACGTCTTTGGAATGTGGGGGAAACCAGATCATCCTGTGGAAACTCACTTAGATATGGGGAGAATGTACAAAATCTTCACAGGAATTGGACCCCAATCATTTAGCATTGGTGCTGTAAAACAATGAGCTAACTGCTACACTACTTAATAACAATAATAGTAATAATAACTTGATTTATATAGCACCTTTCATACAGTAAGATGCAAGCTTAAAGTGCTTTACATAAATTGTAAAGATTAATCAATATAGTCATAAAAATATGTGACAAAATTAAAAATCATAAGACAATATTATATAGAATAAAATGTAATTGAATATACCAAATTATATAAATGTATCAACATCAACAGGCATTAAGTAATCCTATAAGTGGGCCAAATTTTAAAAAGTAGGTTTTCAGAAGTGTTTTGAAACGTTCCATGGTACTTGTCATCAACATCGTGCCGTGTTGTATGACATGGGTGGTCCTGGTCTCATGATCATGATTTTCCTTGGCAAATTTTTCAACAGAAGTGGTTTGCCATTGCATTCTTCTGGGCAGTGTCTTTACAAGATTGGTGATCACAGCCATTATCCGTAGTACTAGTCTGAAGTCTCTCAATTGGTAGAGAATTCCAGGTTTTTGGTGCATAAGAACAAAGGGGCACTTCACCAGTTCTTACATGACTGCCTCTAGGAACACTAAGCAAACTTGTATTCACAGATCTAAGATTATGATGAGGGCTTTAAGGAGTTAGACTTCAAAATATATGGTAGTGAAGGTCACTTGGAACTAAGAACGGGAACAATAAAAAGAAGTGGAACAGTAATTTTGAGAAGTATGTACTGATTATTATTATACTGAGTATTCTTGATGTTGTTACCTGTTTGCTGACATCTCCTTTCAGTGCCTGTCAAAGGGTTAGATTGTATGTGAGACCGTGCACATGCCATGTGGAGTGGTCTGTGATAACTGAGCTCTGCCTGTTTCAGGTGTTACTAGAGACAGGACCTTTCCGCATTGGGTCCTGTGCTTTAACAGTGAGTCCTTGTGCCTCCATCAGGTGTGCTCGGTAGAAGACACCTGCGACCAGGAGATGAGGGAGGAGCAGGACGAGTGCTTCGCGGTGCAGAGAGCTTCCTCGCCACCCACCTCCCACTCTGAATCCTCCATCTCGGCAGCTGAAGGGGAAGCACAGACAGCCGAGGACGTTTGCCAAGGTCAGGCACCTAGTCAAGAGAATAAATGCAAACATGAGAAAATGGTTTGGCAAGGGAAGCTACTAAATAGCTCAATAGAAACAGGGCTTAGTACTGCCCTGGATGTCGTGTTCCGTTCTGGTCACCTCATTATAGGAAGGCTGTGGAAGCTTTAATGAGGGTGCAGAGGAGATTCACCAAGATGCTGCCCGGATTGTAGAGCAAAGTCCCTCAAAATCCCTCAAAGTTGCTGTGCAAGTTGATAGGGTTTTTGAGAAGGTGTATGTTGTGCTGGCCTTCTTTAGTTGGGTGATTGAGTTCCAAAGTATCAAGGTAATGTAGCAGCTGTATAATAACTTTGGTTAGACAACTCTTGGAATATTGTGTTCAGTTCTGGTCACCTCAATATGGGAAAAGTATGGAAGCTTTAGAGAGGGTGCTGAGGAGATTTACCAGGACACTGCCTGGACGAGAGAGCATGTCTTATGAGGAAAGGTTTAGATCTAGGATCTATCTCTTTGGAGTAAAGAAGGATGAAAGGTGACTTGATAGAGATGTAGAAGATGATAAGAGGCACAGATAGATTGGACAGCCGGAGACCTATTCCCAAAGAAGGAAATGACAAATACAAGGGGGTATAATTTTAAAGTGAATGGAGGAAAGTATGGGGAGGGGGGAAGTAATCAGGGGTACACTCTTTACATAGAGAATGGTAAGTGCATGGGACACATTGTGAGGGGCGGTGGCAGAGGCAGATATGTAAGAAACATTAGATAGGTACGTGGATAAAAGAAAAATGGAAGGCTATGTAGGAGAGAAGGGTTAGATTTATCTTGGAGTTGCTTAAAAGGTTGGCACATCATGGGCCATAAGGGCTGTACTGTTTTATGTAACAGAAGGTTTACTCTGCCTCCCCCCCAGCTAAGGATCCCAGCATGAAATGATTTTTTGTATTCCTGCTGGTGATCCCTCTTCATGTGTGTCAAAGCTAGCACAGGATTGGTGATTATTTAAACCAGTTAGAGCCTTTGTGGTGGGTGGAAAAAGGGTGGTCAGGGTTATTTAAGGAAATTGTATTGAACTGGCAGACTGAGGTGAGTTCAGATGACTCGGAGGGTTGTATATCTGTTATTCTTCACACTGTGGGACTGAGGATGCTCAGTGAAGGAATATATTCAACACTCAGTTCAATAGGATTTTGGGTTCTATGGGGATTAGGTGTAGAGGAGCACTAATGCCTGCAAACTACCTTTTCCTAAATCTCCCTTCTGGAAAGTTATATAGCGGTAATGAAACAAAAATGTCACACCATATTAAAAGTTTCTTCAGTCAGTTCAATCATTCTACTCCCCCGCACCCCTCTATCTGTTACCTCAGTTACTGTACTACACTACAAACACTTTAAACCAATTTTTATAAAACTGCTTACATTGTAAGTACATGCTGGTATTTATGTATTTATGCACATTTTAATCCCTATCAATACTTTAACCTTAATTCTTTATAATTAAGAATTATGTTAAACCATAAGACATATGAACAGAATTGGGCCATTTCGATCATTGAGACTGCTCCACCATTCCGACATGATTGATTTCATTCTCTGTACTCCATTCTCCTGCCTTCACTCCATAACTTTTGACACCCTTACTAATCAAGAGCCTATCAACCTCCACTTAAAATATATCGAATGACTTGGCCTCCACAGCTGTTTGCTGCAGTGAATTCCACAGATTCAGCACTCTTTAGATAAAGAAATTTCTCATAACCTCTCCATATCCATTCTATCTGTGTCTTTCAATATTTGTTATGTTTCAATGAGATCTCCTCTCATTCTTAAAAACTCCAGTGAGTTGAGACCCAGAGCCATCAAGCACTCCTCATACGTCCTTTCTTTTACAGTATGTTCTAATCCTTTGGAAATGAATGCTTTTGGTTGCATTTTGCTCCCTGACTAGCACAACACAACATATTCCTAATGAATATAAATATGTATGGTGAATTAGGTTGATCCTTGATTCTGCTGTGAAGTTCAGATACACGATCTGCCAAATTCTTGCATTCTTATAAAAGCAAGTGAAAAATTGTCCCCTTGAAAGAACAGGTTGTATCTATGGAACTCCAAGCCCCAGGATGTATAAAGTGCTATATTATAACTTCGTAGTTTTAGGCACTGCAGAAATGCTGCAACCACACAGCAGGATCCCACAATAGCCAGATCATCTGTTTAATAGATCTGCTGGAGGAACTTAGTGGCTTGAGCTGTGTCTGCAGGAGGAAAGGATCAAAATCCTGTAAAAGTCTTGATATATGTTCTCAACCTTAAATCAACTCCCCTCCCCCCACCAGCAAACAAGAATCATCAGCACTCAACACTGAGCACTCAAGCATGAGCAAGGCAACGACAAAGACACAAACTTGCAGTTACCTCAAAGACTTAGCGTTTCACCCGGTATTCGACATACCACAGGCTCTCTCTCTCCCTAATAAGGGAAAAAGAGATGTCTCTGTTTTCACAGCGAGAGGGGAGACAGAGCTAACAACTCGCTGGTTTATGATGTTAAAAGTCCATTACGTTGCTTTTATTGAGCTCTCTGCCCAAAGATCTAGGCACACAGCCGTAGATATTCCAACTCCCCTGATGACACATGGGTCTCTTGTTGTGACACCAACCTTTGATCCACCCGTCTCTGGAGCCCTGAGATCCTAGGCCTCCAAAGCTGAGCTGGACTCTCAGTCCGAACCCTTGGTGTTCCGAACAACGGCCAGTTATGAAAGCCCGAGAGCGGGTCCCATTCCTGCAAAGAACCATAGTCAGCATGTAACTCCAGGTCAGGGTCTTCAAAAGAGCCCTGAAAGGGAAAAATAAAGATATTAAAGATGGAAATAGAGCTGTTTCCAAAGATGCAAGCAAAGGAGTCGTGGTTTAGTGTCAGCATCATGTTGCTCTGCCTTCTTTTGCCATAACATCCCAATCCTTGTGCTCAATACTCTTGTTACAAGGATTAACCCCTTAGTAATAATGATCAGAGAGGCACAATGAGTATCTGTTTTTTACCTACAAGGACCTTTACTATCTCAAATGAAGAGCACGTTAATTTACACAACTGAGTACCTGTGTACAGACCTACTAGGATTCCCTGACCCTCCATGAATAGTCAATAAAGACAAAAAGTATTACCCGGGGAAGGAGTCTATGGTGGCCATATGTTCCTTGTGGTCCTACTCTGATTTCCATGTGTCCATGGGGTCCTCCACATTGCGATGGTTGGTCTCTGGAGAGTTGCATTTGAAGCTCTTAACTCTTATCGTGTTCCTCACCCCTGACCTACCTGGGTCACCTTCTTATTGGCTCTGGTCCAGGGCAATGGCCAGGATTGTACGGTATCTAACCTGTCTCATGCCTTTGTTCTTTTCAACTTTGACTCATTCAAACCAGTCAAACCAGGTGACCCAGGCACTGAGCCTCCTCCTGCAAGCCTGCCAATTTACATGATACATAACTACTTGCCTGAGAATGGTCTGAGGTTTAGCTGGTCATTAGCTGAAACTCCTTCTGTCCACATACAATTACTCTGATTAAGTTATCCCGGAGCAAGAAACAGTTCATCAAAGTGTTCACAAAATGGGACGGCTGTAAGGATAGTCCCACAAATCAGCCGCCTTCATCTTCAAGCACCAAGCAAGGATAAAGACAATTGGTTTGACTACTTCCACTGCCCTTGATTTATCCAAATGATTTGTAGTCTGGGTTCTTTCTCGCCAACACTCTTAAAACACCAATGTGTAAAAAGCTCTCTTTACAACCCTTGCCACTATCAAGGGATTCTTTATCTGTATTCCCAGATCCCTTTGTTCTACCACGCACTTAGTGCCCCATCATTCACTGTGTTGTTATCAGTTCACGGGTAAACATCAGGAAATGCTGAATTTCATGAGGCAGAATTCACCCAGACTGTTAAGGGTTAAGTTTGCCGTGTATGGTATGTGTTACGTTGTACATTATTACTTCTTCTATAAATATAGACAATGTCGCCATTTGTTGACAGGGGAATAAACTGTATGTTAGAAGTAGTTACACTCTTGTTGATTTTTGTTGACACTCCTACACTGGTGACACCAACATTCCTCTGGACGATTCTGGAGTGATTTCACTTGTTTCACAATCAGGACTGCAGATGCCATTGCTCTCAAGCTCCCTGACTTCTGGCAGAAACATGCCGCAGTTTGGTTTGCTTAGGTAGAGGCCTAGTTCGCAGTATGGGGAATCTTGCAAGATGAGAGGAAATACTACTATGTGTCACAGCGTTAGACAGTTCTGTGGTGACCAGAGTGATGAGCTTCCTACAGCACTCCCTGGAAGTCGGCAGGTACGAGACCCTTAAGCAACTCCTTCTAGAGACTTCCGAACTTACGGGTCTGAGCACACCTGTCGGCTCCTCTCACTGCCCGGCTTAGGCGACTCCAAGCCGTTGGAGCTGATGGACCACATGTAGTCCCTTCTTGGCAGACATCAGCCTGTTTCATCTTCAGAGAGCTTATCCTGCAACAACTACCAGGCGAGGTGCAGTCAGCTCTGGCTGCCTGTCCCCTGAAAGACCTCTAGGTTCTAGCGAGAGAGGCTGACAGGTATATTCTGTCACCAAGATGGCCTGTGTGACCATGTGGCTGGACAACTTCACCGCCTCGCCGCCACCTAAACATGAGAGAATCATTGGGGCTCAACAATGGTCTCCTCCCCTGTGTTTCTACCACTTGAGGTTTGGGCTGAGAGCTAAGAAGTGCTGCCCACCCTGTGTGTTCAAGGAGTTGGGAAACAGAATGGCCAGCGCCTGTTAGCTGCTGTGGGCGTCGGCAGGTCAGGCAGTTTGTTGTTCATTACAGACAGTCTGGGTGCTGTTTCTTCTGTGACATGGATGCTCAGGTGAGCATCCTGCCCGCGTCTAAATTGGACTTAGGAACTGAGGAGTATGGACTGTCTCTCAAGGCGGCACTCAGCAACGCCATCCAGACTTTTAGTAAGTGTGAGATGGTGTTGTGCTTTGGCGGGCAGAAGTTCTGCTGGAATTTTGAGTTGGCGGCAATGTCTACACCTTGCCGGGGGTTGACTTCCTCTGCACCAACAGCCTTCCCGCTGATGTCCAGAGCCAGTGCTTTGTCAATGCAGACACTTCCTACTCCCTCTCCGGCACACGCAGCGTCACCGGCACTTCAAAGTTGTCCAGCTCCCTTTCCACCTCCAACGACTTCCTCCACCTCCTCTCTGAGTTCCCGGACCTGACCGAGCCCACCTTCTCCTCCTCCATCACTAAACACAGGGTGGAACAGCACATCTTCACCACCAACCTACCCGTTTACACCCGTGCCAGGTGCCTCGACCCAGAGAAGCTAGCCATCACTAAGGCTGAATTTGACGCCATGGAGCACCTGGGCATCATCAGGTGGTCCAGCAGTCCATGGGCTTATGTGCGAAAACCAGGTGGGGGAAGGTGGGGTGGGTGGTCTCCATGTGCTGAGTACCACCGCCTCAATGACGCCACAACCCCTGACTGACACCCGATCCCGCACATCCAGGATTCCTCTGCCTGCCTGGTAGGGAAAATTTTTTCTCGAAGGTGGACCTCATTCGCAGTTATCACCAGGTCTCTATCCTTTGTCCACCCAAGTGACATTCCTAACACCGCTGTTATTCCACCATTTAGTCTGTTTGAGTTCCTTTGGATACCGTTCGGGCTGAAGAACACGGCACAGACCTTTCAATGTCTCATGGACAGTGTTCTCAGTGATTTACCATACCTGTTTACGTAGTTGACATTTTGGTAGCCAGCTCTTCTAAGGACGAATGTTTCTTACGCTTGAGAGCCCTTTTCAAACACCTTAGTCAGGACAGTCTTATCGTCAACCAGGTGAAGTGCCAGTTTGGACTGTCCGTGGTCAATTTTCTCGGACACCGTGTGAATACAGCAGGGGCAGTTCCCCTGCCAGCTAAAGATGAGGCTGTTAAGTGCTTCCCTCGGGCAGTCACTGTCAAGGCCCTGCAGAAGTTTTTGGGCATGGTGAACCATTTTATCCCCAAAGCAGCTCAGCTCATGCACTCTTCTGTGAGGCCCTTAAGGGCAAAGTGGCCAAGCACGTTGTGGACTGGACATAGGAAAGGTCCAAGGCATTCTCAGACATTAACCGGACATTGTCTAATGCAACGCTGCTGGTGCACTCCTTCCCAGACGCGCTGATCGCTTTTACCACGGACGCGTTGGATTGCACGGTCGGCGTGGTGCATGAGCAATTGGTCAATGGCGTTTGGCAGCCTCTCGCCTTTTTGGCTGTCAGCTTCACCCCTGCAAGTGCGAGTACAGCACATTCAACTGTGAGCTTCTCGGCCTGTATTTGGCAGCGTGGCATTTTCATTTTCTCCTAGAGGGCTGTCTTTTCACGGCTAAGGTCTCTGAACCTTGGTCTGCTCAACAGCAGCGCCATCTCTCTTTTATTTGAGAGTTCACCACGGACATCCAGCATGTCACGGGGAAGCATAACCTCGAGGCTGACAGCCTTTCCTAGTCCTTCACTGGTGCTGTCATTTGGGTGTGGACAACGCACAGATAGCAGCAGACCAGATTTCGGACCTTAGCATGCAGGCAGACACAGGGTTGAAATTGGCAGACATTACTTTCGGTGACAGTGGCGTTTCACTGCTGTGATGTGTCTTTGGGGCGACCCAGGCCGGTTGTGCCGGTGAGCTGGCGGCAGCACATTTTTGATGCGGTCACTGGGCTTTCTCACCTGGGCCGGAGGGCATTGCAGAAACTGCGGGCAGAGAAGTTTGTGTGGCATGGGCTTATAAATGATGTCAGGGACTGGACTCATGCTTGTTTTATGTATCAATACATAAAGGTTGGCTCATTTGGCTCTTTACGCGGTCCCTGTGCGGTGTTTTGGCCATGTGAATCTGGATTTGGTTGACACATTGTCCCCCTCATGCAGGTGTATTCACCTCCTCACCATAGCTGATAGAACCACACGTTGGTTGGAGGCAGCGCCGCTGTTGTCCATTTCACCCATCCGAGTGTTCATTGGCTTGTGGATCGCTCAGTTTGACGTCCCATGGGATATGGCTTCAATCCAAGGGATGCAGTTTACGTCTGAGCTTTGGTGTGCAGTTGTCCATGATCTAGGGGTCAAACTGCACCAGACTACCCTCAGGCCAATGGTCTGTGCAAATAGTTCCACAGTTCAATGAAAGCGGCTTTATGCTTGTCTCAGTGATGGTTGTTCGGTGGACAGACTGCTGTGGGTCATGTTGAGCCTGAGGATGGCCCCTAAGGCTGACTTTCAGTCCTCTTCTGTGGAACACATTTTTGGGCAACCCCTGCAGGTGCCAGGAGAGTTTCTCCCAATATCCATGGTCTCAGGGTCCACTTTGCAGCATCGGTCGGCTTTTATAGGCAACAGCAAAACTTCACTCCGGTGCCCACTGCACAGAATGGCCTGCGGCGGTCACAGCTGTTGCCAGGTCTGTGGGAGGTGAAATATGTGTTTGTGTATCATGATGGACATTGGGATCTCATGCAACCACCTTATGATGGCCAGTTCCATGTGTTGAAAGCGTGGGATAAGTTTTTTACGCTGGACTTTGGAGGTATCCTGGACAGTGTTTCTGTGGATCATCTCAAGCCTGCCCATTTGGACCTGGACTCTCCAGGGGAAGTGGAACAGCCCTCGTGGAGGGGCCAGCCTCCCACCTCCAGACCTCTGACATTGACTGTTCTTCCTCCCCAGCACCTACCCATGAAGGCAGGAGTAGGTTCAGCCGTTTTGTGGGACCCAACTCTTTTGACTTTGTCTACTAGGTTGAATTCTGGGGGTCTGCTTAATTTCATTAGGCAGAATTCACCTAGACTGTTAAAGTTAAATTTGCTGTGTATGTTACATTTTACATCATACGTTATGTTTTGGGGGATACATCTTGAGTTGGAAGGCTGTACGTTTGAACCCCACTGTAGACAATTAGAGATGCTACAGAGAGTTGCACTGTTCAAGGTGCCACTTCTCAGATTCAACAATGAATCACATCTGTTCCCACTCAGCTGGATAAGTCAGATCTTCTGGCACTACCTTGAAGTGGGGTGGGGTTTACAACTCTGAGATTTGTCTTCCCTACAGACTGTCACGAAACAAAGCAGAACCATGGAACTAACCCATTCAAAAAAAACATCAAGTATCAACCCCCACTTCTCGCCCACATACATAAAAAAAACAATTATTAACTTTAAAACTTTCTCTCTTACGTTTTCATATTAGACTCATATTTCCTCCAGAAAATCTTTTCAATGATCAAGATTGTTTATTGTCATTCATCAGTACGTGAGTGCATAGAAGGAAATGGCTGCTTCACTGGGTGCAATGCAGCATAAAAAACACTATAAGCTGTAGGAACACAGTAAATACTGCATAAGTACATATTACATAGACTGATTGTATGTACAGTACATAAAGTGATGGTGCAGGTGCTGACTCTGTCCATAAGTTGAGAAGAGGTAGTGGGCTGGGTTTATGGGTGGAGGAATTGATCAGCCTGACAGCTTATGGGAAGTAACTGTTTTGAGTCCTGGCATGGATGCTGCATGACCTCTTTCCTGATGGAGTGAAGCATGCATTTCCTGAGCAGGATGGGAGGAATCATTCTCTCTGCTGAGATTAAAGACAAGGCAGTTGCTGGAAACCATAAACACGAGAAGAAAATGTCAGATCCACACAGCAGGTCAGGTAGTATCTGTGGAGAGAGAAACAGGGTCAGTTTTTCAGGTCAGTTCTCCGCATGCTTATTGAAGGGTCACTGAGTGCAGAACATTAATTGGTCATCATACTTCCAGTACCTAATAAAGTGGCCTCTGAGTGGTCTTCTGCTGCTGTAGCCCATCCACTTCAGAGTTTTACATGTTGTGCGTTCAGAGTTGTTCTTCTTCACACCACTGTTGTAATGCATGTTTATTTGATTTATTGTCAGCTTGAACCACTTTGGCCATTCTCCTCTGACCTCTCATTAACAAGGCACTTTTCCCCACAGAACTGTCACTCTGGATTTTTTTGTTCTGCACCATTCTCTGTTAATGCTAGACAGAGACAGTTGTGTGTGAAAATCCCAGGAGATCAGCAGTTGCTGAAATACTCAAGCCACCCCTTCTGGCACCAACAATCCTTCCACAGTCAAAGTCACTTAGATCATGTTTCTTCTCCATTCTAATATTTTGTTTGAACAACAACTGAACCTCTTAACTATGTCTGCATGTTTTTGCATTGAGTTGCTGCCCCATGACTGACCGATCAGATATTTGCATTAACGAGCAGGTGTACCTAATAGAGTGGCCACTGAGTGTAAATTGCTGGCTGTGGGAACTTGCTGTGTACAAATTCCCCTGCTGTTTTACGGCTGAGAGGTGCCAAAGGGTGCCATATAAATGCAGTTCCTATTAAAGGAGGACTTCATGGCTCCATCCACCTTTGACTTGCAGAACGAGTGGGGACGCCGGTCATAACACCGGCGAGTGCCTCAGTCATCAGGTCCTCTGCTGACTCTCTGCAGCTGTCCAGCACCACCTGCCCCGCCAGCCCGCCTGCCAAGCTGAAACCCAGCGGAGCCGCTCCCACCCCGACTAACTTGCCGGGAGCCGACAACAAGCCACCCCAGGCCATCGTCAAACCACAGATCCTGACACACGTCATCGAGGGATTTGTGATCCAGGAGGGACTGGAGCCATTTCCCGTGAGTAGAGCTTGATCTTTATAAATTATGTCCACCTCATATACTCAGTAGCCACTTCATGAGGTACCTCCTGTGCCAAAAAAAAAGTGGCCACTAAGTGCATGTTCATGGTCTTCTGTTGCTGTAGCCCATCCACTTCAAGGTTCAACATCTTGCGTATTCAGAGATGCTCTTCTGCGTACTACTGTTGTAATGTGTGATTATTTGACTTACTATCACCTTCCTGTCAGCCTGTACCAGTCTTTCCATTCTCCTTTGACCCCTCTCATGAACAGAACTGCTGCTTGCCAAATGTTTTTTATTTTTCCACACCATTCTCTGTAAACTTTAGAGACTGTGTAAAAATCCCAGGAGATCAGCAGTTTCTGTGATACTCAAACCACCCCATCTGGCACCAACAATTCTACAGTCAAAGTCATTTTGAATACATTTCTTACCTATTCTGATGTTTGGTTTGAATAACAACTGAACCTCTTGACCATGTTTTTATGCATTGAGGTGCAGTCACATGATTGGCTGATTAGAAATTTGCATCAAAGAACAGGTGTACCTAATAAAGTAGCCACTGAGTATATCACAATTTAGTTGATTTGCATAGAAGAATGAAAGGGGCTAAGAGAGCTCATTGAATTTTACAGAATGTGAACAGGTCAGGATAGACAGAATAGGAAGGATCCTGCCTTTTACCACTGCAGAAGGCAGGATCTCCAGGTGGCCTCCCATTTCAATTTCCCATTCCCATTTTGATATGTCTGTCCATGACCTTCTCTACTGATGAGGCTAAACTCAGGTTGGACGAGGAACACTTCATATTCTGTCAGGGTAGCCTTCAGTCTAATGGCATGACCATCAGTCTCTCTAATTGGAAATTATTCCCCCACCTCCTTCTTTCTCTTGCGATTCCCTATTCTGTTTATCATCTCACCCTTTCTTTTCTCCTCATCTTTCTCTGGTTCCCAACCTCCTTCCCCTTTTTCTGTGGTTCATTGTCCTCTCCTATCACATTCCTTCTTCTTCAGCCCTTTACCTCTTCTACTAATCACTTCCCAGATTCTTACTTCATTCCTCCCTCCCTCAGCCACTTTCCCCATCACTTGGTCTCTTCTGGCACTTGCTATTTTGTACTCCCCGTCCTTCTACCTTCATATTATGGCTTCTTCTCCCTTTCCCATCTTGAAGAAGAGTCTTGACACAAATAGTTGAAGGTTGACTGTTTATTCCCCTCTTTAGATGCTGCCTGACCTGCTGAGTTCCTCCAGCATTTTGTGTGTGTTGCTCAGGATTTCTAAAATCTGCAGAATTTCTTGTGTTTAGGATACATTTGATACAGGAAGGATGTTCCCAATAGTAGGATGTTCAGGATTAGGGATCAGAGAACAAGAGCTAGAGTTATTCAGGTGGGTTTAAACTTATTTGGCAGGGGAATGGGAACCAGAGTGATAGTGCTGAAGATGAGATACTTGGTTTACAAACAGAGGCAATATGTAGTGAGATTCCTAGCAAGGAGGTTCATGAGAATGATTCCAGGATTAAATAGCCTGTCATATAAGGACCGTTTGATTGCTCCGGGCCTATGTTCATTGGATTCAGAAGGATAAGGGATGACCTAATTGAAACCTATTGAATGGTAAAAGGCCTTGATAAAATGGATGTGGGGAGGATGTTTCTATGGTGGGAGTGTCTAAGACCAGAGGACACAGCCTCAGCATAGAGGGGCGTCCTTTTCAGAATGAAGATGAGGACTCCCTATATTCATTCTGCAGGACCTTATCCCTTGTTCTGCCTGTGTCGTTTGTACCAACATATACAATGATCTCTGCTGCCCACTTGTGCCAGCAGAAGCACTGCTCCCCCCACTCTCCCATCATGCAAGCAATAGCAGAAGCCCCCCAAAGAGACCCTGATTCAGAGTGCATCAAAACTACAGTCCATAACCCAGCTCTTTAGTATCTCAGACAGGCTTTCTCTCTCCATTGAGAGAGAGTCAGAGAGGTCCTGCAACGATTAGAGCGGAGACCAGCAACTTGCATGCCATCCATTCAGATCATTCCAAACATAAGTACATTGAGGTAGTACAAATGACAAGCAGCAATAATCCCAGGTACAGAGACAATAAAATTCAAGGAAGATTGTGAGATCAAAAGTCCAATTTATCATTCCAGGGAACTGGCCAGTAGTTTTATAGCTGGTAGAATCTGTCCTTGAGCTGGTGTTACGTGCTTTCAGGTTTTTGTATCTTCCACTTGATGGGAAAGGAGAAAGCGCACTGCAGCTTGACAATAAGATGCAAGAGTCAAGTAAATGCAATTATAAAGAAAGCACGGCATCACCTCCATTTCCTTAGAAGTTTGTGAAGATTCAGTAGGACATCTAAAGCTTAGACAAACTTCTATAGACGTGTAGCGGAGAGTATGTTGTCTGGTTGTATCTCAGCCTGGTATGGTAACACCACTGCCCTTGAACAGGAAATCCTATAAAAAGTAGTGGGTCAAAGTCCATCACAGGTTTTAAAGACCTCTCCACTATTGAGCACCTCTACAGGGAGTGTTATCGCAGGAAAGCAACATCCATCATCAGGTACCCCACCACCCAGGTCAAGCTTCCTTCTTGCTGCTGCTATCAGGAGAAAGGTACAGGAGTCTCAGGGTTCCTACCTCCAGGTTCAGGAACAGTTAATACACCTCAACCACCAGGCTCTTGAATCAGTAGGATAACTTCACTCAACTTCACGTGTTCCATCACTGAATTGTTCCCACAAAATATGGACTCACATTTAAGGACTCTTCGTCTGACCTTGTTGATGTTTATTGCTTTTTTATTTATTATTATTTCTTTTTTTCTTTTATGTTTGCATAGTTTGTTGCCTTTTTCACATTGGTTGTTCATCTGTCAGGTGCAGTCTTTTGTTGATTCTATTATGCTTCTTGGATTTACAGTGAATGTCCGCTAGAAAATAAAATCTCAGGGTAGTAGACCATAAGACTATAAGACCTAGGAGCCGAATTAGGCCATTCAGCCCATCGAGTCTGCTCTGGCATTCCACTCAACCCCATACACCTGCCTTCTCGTCATATTCTTTCATGCCCTGACCGCTCAGGGAAACTATCAACATCTGCCCTAAATATACCCACAGACTTGGCCTCCACCACAGTCTGTGACAGAGCATTCCACAGATTCACTACTGTCTAGCTAAAAAAAAAAATCCTCCTTCCTTATTTCTGTTCTAAAAGGTTGCCCCTCAATTTTGAGGCTGTACCCTCTGGATCTGGATGCCCCCACCAGAGGAAACATCTTCTCCACATCCACCCTATCTAGTCCTTTCAACACTTGGTAGGTTTCAATGAGATCCCTTCGCATTCTTCTAAGTTCCAGTGAGTACAGGCCCAAAGCTGCCAAGCACTCCTCATATGTTAGCTCCTTCATTCCCGGAATCATCTCGTGAACTTCCTCTAATGACAGCACATCCTTTCTGAGATATGCGGCACAAAATTCTTAACAATACTCCATGTTGCCTGACTAATGTTTTAAAAAGGCTTAGCATTATCTCCTTGTTTTTATATTCTATTCCCCTTGAAGTAAATGCCAACATTGCATTTGCCTTCTTTACCACGGACTCAAGCTGTAAATTAACCTTCTGGGACTATTTCACGAGGACTCATAAGTTCCTCTGCACCTCTGATTTCCCAACACTGTATTCCATCTGCCACTTTTTTGCTCATTCTTCCAATTTGTCTAAGTTTTGCTGCAATCGCATTGCTTCCCCAGCACTATCTACCCTTCCACCAATCTTTGTATCATCCATAAACTTTGCCACAAAGCCATCAATTCCATAATCCAAATAATTGACAAACAATGTGAAAAGTAGCGGTCCCGATACTGAACCCTGAGCAACACCACTAGTCACTACAACATGCTGGAGGAACTCATCAGATCGGGCAGCATCCGTGGAAACGAGCAGTCAACGTTTCGGGCCGAGACCCTTTGGACCCCAGCATCTGCAGTGTACTTTGTGTTTACCACTAGTCACCGGCAGCCAACCAGGAAAGGCCCCTTTTGTTCCCACTCGCTGCCTCCTGCCTGACAGACATTCCTCTATCCATGCCAGTATCTTTACTGTAACACCATTGGATTTTATCTTGTTAAGCAGCCTCATGTGTACTCCTTATCAAATACCTTCAGAAAATCTTAGTAAATGACATCACTACCTCCCTTTGTCCACCCTGCTTGTTACTTCCTTGAAGAACATCAACAGATTTGTCAGACAAGATTTCCCTTCAAAGAAACCATGCTGACTTTGACTTATTTTATCATTAGTCTCCAAATACCCCAAAGCTTCATCCTTAATAATAGACTCCAATGCTTTCCCAACCACTGAGATTAGGCTAACTGGTCTATAAATTCCTCCCTTCATAAAGAGTGGAGTGACATTTGCAATACTCTAATCCTCCAGGACCATGCCAGAGTCAAGTGATTCTTGAAAGATCATGACCAATGCATCCGTTATCTTTTCAGCAACCTCTCTGAGGACTCTGGGATGTAGTCCATCTGGTCCTGGTGACTTATCTATCTTAAGACTTTTCAGTTTGCCTGGCTCTTTTTCCATTGTAATTGCAATGACACTCACCCCTGCCCCCTGACACTCACGGAGCTCTGGCACACTGCTGGTGTCTTCCACAGTGAAGACAGATGCAAAGAACCCATTAGGTTCATCTGCCATTTCTTTGTCACCATTAATACCTCACCAGCACCATACCATTTCCAGTGGCACAATATCAACTTTCATCTCTGCTGTACTCTTTATATAACTTAAAAATGTTTGGTATCCTGCTTTATATTATTGCCCTCATATTTCATCTTTTCCCTTATAGCTTTTTCAGTTGCCTTTTGTTGGATTTTAAAAGTTTCTCATTCTTCCAATTTCCACTCACTTTCGCTAAGTAGCATGTCCTTTCCTTGACTTTTATGCAGTCCTTCATAACCCTTGTCAGCCACGGTCCCCTACGCTTGCCATTTGAGAACTTCTTCTGTGGGACATATCTCAATGGGTTTCAGTAGGTACATTTAATGTCAGAGAAATGTATACCATATAGATCCTGAAATTCTTTATCTTCGCAAACATCCACGAAAACAGAGGAGTGCCCCAAAGAATGAATGACAGCTAAATGTTAGAACCCCAAAGCCCCCCCCAGCTCCCCCGTCCCATGCACAAGCAGCAGCAAAGTGACGACAGCCAGCAAAAAAGCATCAGCGCCTCCCCCATTGAGCGCTCAAGTGTACAGCAAAGCATCAGTAAAGGCACAGGTTTGCAGTACACCAAAGACTACTTGGTAATTCAACATATCACAGGCTCTCTCCCCCTAATAAGGGAAAAAGATATGTCCCCATTTCACAGCGAGAGGGGAGACATAACAAAACAACTTACCAATTTATGGTGTTACAAGTCTGTTGAGTCACTTTTTCCAAGCTCTATGCCCAAAGATCTCGGGTCTCTGGGCATACAACCAGCAGCCAGCTCACTGCTTTCTATCTTCTGTGTACTCCCACAACACACCAGGCAGCGGCACCGACCTCGAATCTGCCTGCCTCCATAGCCATGAGAATCTGGCACCCTGAAGGTGCGCTAGTCTTCCAGGCTGCGTCCGAAAAGCGGCCTATTGTGAGTGCCTGAGAACGGATCCCATTTCCACAAAGAACCTACGTCAGTGTGTAACTCCGGGTCAATGTCTTCAAAAGGAAAAAATAGAATTGAATTGAATTTCGGTTTATTGTCATTTAGAAACCACAAATGCAATGCAGTTAAAAAATGAGACAACGTTCCTCCAGAATGATATCACAAAAGCACATGACAAAACAGACTACACCAGAAAATCCACATAACGTCTGGCAATCCCCAATCCAGAGTCCGGAGAGGCTGCTGCGTATTAATATCGCGCTACCATCTTAGCGTATAGAGATATGAAAGATAGAAAAAGAGCTGTTTCCGAAGATGCAAGCATAGGAGTTGCTGTTAGGCGCCATCATCCTAAGCTCCGCCCTCCATTCTATCCTCTGCCTTAGCTTGGAGTAGATTTACTTTGAACTTTGACAGTGTAAACTGAAAGATAAAGAGTTCATTGTGCAATTAGAGTCAAAGTTCAAAGTAAATTTCTTAATCAAAGTTGATGTAGAGAAACATAGAAAACCTACATTACAATACAGGTCCTTCGGCCCACAATGCTGTGCCAAACATGTACTTACTTTAGAAATTACCTAGGGTTACCCATAGCCGTATATGTTTCTAAGCTCCAAGTACCTATCCAGGAGTCTCTTAAAAGACTCTATTGTATCCGCCTCAACCACAGTCACCGGCAGCCCATTCCACTCACTCATCACTGTCTGTGTAAAAAAAACTTACCCCTGATATCTTCTCTGTACCTACTTCCAAGCACCTTAAAACTGTATCCTCTCGTGCTAGCCATTTCAACCCTCGGAGAAAGCCTCTGACTATCCACACAATCAGTGCCTCTCATCATCTTATACACCTCTATCAGGTCACCTCTCATCCTCTGTCGCTCCAAAGAGAAAAGGCCAAGTTCACTCAACCAATTTTCGTAAGGTATACTCCCCTATCCAGGCACCATCCTTGTAAATCTCCGCTGCATACCTTCTATAGTTTCCATATCCTTCCTGTAGTGAGGTGACCAGAACTGAGCACAGTACTCCAAGTGGTGTCTGACCAGGGTCCTATATAGCTGTAGCATTACCTCTCAGTTCTTGAACTCAATCCCACGGTTGATGAAGGCCAATGCACCATATGCCTTCTTAACCACAGAGTCAACTTGCGCAGCAGCTTTGAGTGTCCTATGGACTCAGACCCCAAGATTCCTCTGACCCTCCATACTACCAAGAGTCTTACCATTAATGCTATATTCTGCAATCATATTTGACCTACCAAAATGAACCACCTCACACTTATCTGAGGTGAACTCCATCTGCCACTTCTCAGCCCAGTTTAGCATCCTATCGATGTCCTGCTGTAACCTCTAACGGTCCTCCACACTATCCACAACACCTCCAACATTTGTGTCATCAGTAACTTTACTAAACCAACCCTCCACTTCCTCATCCAGGTCATTTATAAAAATCACTAAGAGAAGGGGCATCAGAACAGATCCCTGAGGCACACCACAGGTCACCAACCTCCATACAGAATATGACCTGTCTACAACCACTCTTTACCTTCTGTGGGCAAGCCAATTCTGAATCCACAAAGCAAGGTCCCCTTGGATCCCATGCCTCCTTACTTTCTCAATAAGCCTTGGATGGGGTACCTTATCAAATGCCTTGCTGAAATCTATATATACTACATCTATTGCTCTGCCTTCAACAATGTGTTTAGTCACATCCTCACAAATTACAATTACAATCAGGCTCCTAAGGCACGACCTTTCTTTGACAAAGCCATGCTGACTATTCCTAATCATATTATATCTCTCCAAATGTTCATAAATCCTGCCTCTCAGGATCTTCTCCATCACTTTACCAACCACTGAGTTAAGACTCACTGGTCTATAATTTCCTGGGCTATTTCTACTCCCTTTCTTGAATAAGGAAGCAACATCTACAACCCTCCAATCCTCCAGAACCTCTCCCCTTCCCATTGATGATGCAAAGATCATTGTCAGAGGCTCAGCAATCTCCTTCCCTCACCTTCCATAGTAGCCTGGGGTACATCATGACTTAACAATTTGATGCTTTCTAAAAGCTCCAGCACATCCTCTTTCATAATGTCTATATGCTTAAGCTTTTCAGTTCACTGTAAGTCATCCCTACAATTGCTAAGTCCTTTTCTGTAGTGAATACTGAAGCAAAGTATTCATTAATTACCTCCACTGTCTCCTCAGGTTCCATAAACACTTTTCCACGGTCACACTTGATTGATCCTATTCTCTCACATCTTATCCTCTTGCTCTTCACATACTTGTAAAATGTCCTGGGGTCTTCCTTAATCCTGCTTGCCAGGGACTTCTCATGGCCCCTTCTGGCTCTCCTAATTTCATTCTTAAGCTCCTTCCTGCTAGCCTTATAATTTTCTAGATCTATCATTACCTAGTTTTTTGAACCTCTTGTAAGCTTTTCTTCTTGACAAGATTTTCAACAGCCTTTGTACACCATGGTTCCTGTACCCTACAATCCTTTCCCTGTCTTATTAGAACATACCTATGCAGAACACCACACAAATATCCCCTGAACATTTGCCACATTTCTGTCGTACATTTTCTTGATAACATCTGTTCCCAACTTTTGCTTCCAAGTTCCTGCCTGATAGCTTCATATTTCCTCTTATTCCAATTAAGTACTTTCCTAACTTGTCTGTTCCTATCCCTCTCCAATGCTATGGTAAAGAGGATAGAATTGTGATCACTATCTTGAAAATGCTGTCCCACTCAGAGACCTGACACCTGTCACCATATAACATCCTGAGATTAATTTTCTGGCACGCATTCACAGTAGATACAAAAAAGCAGAATAGAATCAATGAAAACTACATACAAACAAAAATGAGCAAACAACCAACGTGCAAAAGAAAACAAACCATGCAAATACATTAAGTAGATAGGCAGGTAGGTTGATTGATAGGTAGATAGAAAATATTAAGAACTTGAGCAGTAGTGTGCTTGAATGTGGGTCCATAGGTTTTGGAACCAGTTTAGAGTTGAGGTGAGTGAAGTTATCCTCTCACCTGAACTCTTACTTTGCTCTCATGCATCAGGTTACAGCAGCTACTGTGCTCCTGCAACAGGAAGGGGTTAAGGCTCCAATACTTCCTTCACCTAAGGTTCCTGTATCTCCTTCACCCTAGGCCCCTGTTCCTCCTTTACCCTAAGCCCCTGTGCCTTCTTCATCCAAGGCCCCTGTATCTCCTTCACCCTTAGGCCCCTGTGCCTCCTTCACCTCAGGCTCCTTTCCACCTTCACTTCAGGCTCCTTTACCTCCTTCACCTCAGGTTCCTTTACTTCCTTCACCTCAGGCTCCTTTTCAAACTGTTAGTTTCATCAATGCTGACGAAGGATGTTTTTGAAATTCCAAGACAAATGTAATTATGGACGTGGACTGTAGTTTATTTTGGTTTCCTTCAGTTTTTCTGTGTTTTCTTTCTTGTTGCCGATTGGTGGGTGGGTGATAGGTTACTTTTTGGGTGAGGGAGGGAGTAGGTGTTTGATGTTATTGTGGCTGTTTTTTTTTTGCTGGGAGGAGTTTAGGATTAGAGGTTTGAAGTTTTAGCTGAGTGTCCGGGTCAGCGATCTGAAGTTTTTGTGTAAGGGAGAGGTTGAGGGGGTGGTCTGGGGTTTGTGAGTTTTTCTTTTTTTTGTACAGGAGGGTCCTTAAAGTCTTCCATGGTTTTTCGGTATTTTGTGGCTATATGGAGAAGACAAATTTCAGAGTTGTATTCTGTGTACATAGTTTGATAATAAAGTGAAGCTTTGAACCTTTCACCTAGGGCATCTTCACCTCGTTCAGTGTTATTATCACTGACAAATATCATGAAGTTTGTCATTTTGTGGCAGCAGGACAGTGCAATGCATTAAAAAATTGCTATGAGTTTTGATAAATAAGCAAACTAACAAATAAATAGTGATAAAATGGAATAGCAAGGTAATGTTCATGTATTCATGGACCGTTCAGAAATCTGATGGTGGAAAGAAGAAGCCGTTCTTGAAACATTGAGTGTGGGTCTTCAGGCTCCTGTACCTTCTTCCTGATGGTAGTAATGAGAAGAGGCTATATCACAAATGGCTGGCTTTGTTTAAGATGGATGCTGCTTTCTTGAGGCACCACCTCTTGAAGATGCCCTTGATGGTGGGAAGGCTTGTGCCCAAGATGGAGATGGCTGAGTTTGCAGCCTTCAGCAGCCTCTTATGATCGTGTGTATTGGAACATATTTATATTGGAGCCAGTTATAACAGTGGGATAGAAGCTTCCCTTGAGCCTGGTGGTACATATTTTCAAACTTTGTATCTTCTGCTCAGTGGGAGAGGTTGAAGAGAGAATTTCTGGGGCTGGAAGGGTCTTTGATTACGCAGTCAATCTCCTGTAGGTGTTCACTCAAAATGGTGGAGGAACTCAGCAGGTGAGGGGATATCAATGGAAAGAAGCATCTGTGGAAAAGAGTCTCAGGCTGAGGCTCTTCATCAGGACTGGAAAGGAAGGGAAAGGAGCCAGATGAAGAAGGTGGGGGAGGGGAGGAAGAAGTACAAGGTGGTAGGTGATAGGTGAAACCGACAGAGCGGGAAGCGGTGAAGTAAGGAGCCAGGAAGTTGATTGGTGAAAGAGATAAGGTGCTGGAGAAGGGGGAATCTGATAGGCCCGTGGAAGAAAGGGAAGGGAGGTGGGAGCACTGGAGGGAGGTAATGGGCAGGTGAAAAGCGAAGGTGTGAGAGGGAAACAGGAATGGGGAATGGTGAAGGAGAGGAGGGTGGGCAATTACCAGAAGTTCAAGAAATCAACGTTCATGTTATCAGGTTGGAGGCAACCCAAATGGAATAAAAGGTGAGGCCAGTCTGAGTTTGGCCTCATTGTGGCAATAGAGGAGGCCATGGACTGACATATCAGAATGGGAATCAGAAGTAGAATTGAAATAGGTAGCTGCCAGGAGATCCCACTTGGTGAAGCAGTCTCCCAATCTGGGTCAGGTCTCACTGATATACAGGAGGCCACATCAGGAGCACCGGATAGTATAGATGACTCCAGCAGATTTGCAGGAATGACTGTTTGGGGCCCTGAATGGTAGTGAGGGAGGTGATGTAGGGGCAGGTGTGACAGTTGTTCCACTTACAAGGATAAGTATCAGGAGGGAGATCAGTAGGAAGGGACAAGTGGACAAGGGAGTTGTAGAGACAACAGTCCCTGAGGAAAGTGGAAAGTAGGGGAGAGGGAAAGATATGCTTGATGGAGGGATCCTGTTGGAGATGGCGGAAGTTACAGAGAATTATGTGCTGGACATGAAGGCTTGTGGGGTGGTAGATGAGGACAAAAAGAACCATATCCCTGGTGTGGTGACAGGAAGATGGGATGAGAGGTGATGTGTGCAAAATGGAAAAAGTGCAGGTGAAGCCTGCGTTGATGTTGGAGGAAGGGAAGCTCCTTTCTTTGAAGAAATAGGATATTCCAGTAGTTCTGGAATGAAAATCCTCATCCTGAGAGGACATGCGGTAGAAACGGAGGGGAATGGCATTTTTACAAATGACAAGGTGGCAAAAGGTATGGTCCAGATAGCTGTGAGGGTTAGTGGGTTTATTAAAGTTATCAGTAGATTGACTGTCTCCAGAGATTGAGACAGATCAAGAAAGGGCAGAGAGTGTCAAGAATGGACCAAGTAAATTTGAAGGCAGGGTGGAAGTTGGAGGCAAAGTTGATGACAAGCTCAGCATGGGTGCAGGAAGCCCCATCAATGCAGTCATCGATGTAGAGTAGGAAGAGTTGGGAAGCGATGCTGGTGTAGGCTTAGAATATAGACTGTTCCTTGTAGCCGACAAAAAGGCAGGCATAGTTGGGACCCTTGTGAGTGCCCATGGCTACACCTTTGGTTTGAAGGAAGTGAGAGGAGCAAAATGAGAAAATGTTGAGGGTGAGAACTAGTTCCGCCAGACGGAGGAAAGTGGTGGTGGAGGGGAGCTGTTTGGTTCTGTTGTCCAGACAGAAACAAAGAGCTTTAAGGCCCTCCTGATGGGGGATAGAAATGTATAGGGATTGGACATCAATAGTGATAATGAGATGATTGGAGCCAGGGAACTTAAAAGTCATTGAAAAGAATGAGAGTGTGTGAAGTGTCACAGATGTAGATAGAAACTGACTGAACCAAGGGGATACAACAGAGTTGAGGTATGCAGACGCAAATTCTGTGGGACAAGAGCAGGCAGAAACAATGGATCTACTTGCAAAGTTAGGTTTGTAGCTCTTGGATTATAGGTAGAAATGGGAGGTGCAAGGTGGTAGAACTATGAGGTTGGTGGCTGTGGATGGGAGACCCCCAGAGTTGATGAGGTCAGTGATTGTGTGGGGCCTAGTGTTCCTTAAGTGGGGTCCTGTTCAAGGGTAAGTAAGAGGAGGTATCTGAAAGTTGCTGTCTGACCTCAGCAAGGTAGGGGTCAGTCTGCCAGACTGCTACAGTGCCCCTCTTAACTGAGAGTTTGATGGTGAGGTTGAGATTAGTGCGGAGAGAGTGGAGAGCAGCGCATTTAGAGGGAGTGAGGTTTAACTTGGAGAGAGGTGTATGAAAGTCGAGATGGTTGATGTCATTTCGGCAATTAGTAATAAAAAGATCCGGAGCAGGCAGAAGTCTAGAGTAGTTTGTGCAAGAAGAGGAGAAGGGTTGAAGATGGGAGAAGGGGTCATCAATGTGGGCTGGAGAGTCCTTGTGAAAGAGGTAGGCACAGAGGTGGAGATGACAGAAGAAGAGATAAGCGTCATGGTGGGCGCAGAACTCTCTGACATTGATTGCAAGGGGACAAAGGTGTGGCCCTTACTGAGGACACGCGTGTGTTTGGATTTCCAGCATCTGCAGATTGTCTCCTGCTTGTCAATGGAAAGGAATTGACATTTCAGGCTGAAACTCTTCATCAGCACTCAAAGACAGGGAAGAAACCAGAATAAAAGGTGGGGGAGGAGGAGTACAAGCTGGCAGGTGATAACTGAAGCCAGGTGAGGGGGCAGTTGGGTGAATTTCTTCTGATATTGGAGGTATTCAGGAGACAAAGTAGCATCTGTGGTGGGGAGAAGAAATAATTAACTAATTATTTTTATTTAATCTATTTACTTAGAGGTACAATTTATTTAGACAGTGAGCAGTAGGCCCTTCTGGTCCTTCGAACCATGCCGTCCCAACAACCCCATAACCATGATTAACTTTACCCTACAACGCAAGTTACAATGACCACTTAATGTATCCAGTACGTGTTTGGTCTGGGGGAGGAAACCGGACCACCCAGGGAAAGCCCAGGGGTTCCACGGGGAGGACGTACAGAGACCCTTTTCAGAAAGGT
Source organism: Hemitrygon akajei (assembly GCF_048418815.1). Classification (NCBI taxonomy): domain Eukaryota; kingdom Metazoa; phylum Chordata; class Chondrichthyes; order Myliobatiformes; family Dasyatidae; genus Hemitrygon; species Hemitrygon akajei. The sequence continues at coordinate 194,727,845 of NC_133126.1, forward strand.
ACTGGAATAGAACTCTGATTTCTGGAACAGCCCAAGCTGTAATAGCATCCTGCTAACCACTATGCTACTGTGGCGCACAAAATCCAATGATACCTCAGTCTGATGACGACCTGTGTTCAAGAGGTTACAGATCAGTGGAAGCAGGTCTCATGCATTAACCCTTTCCACGTACAGTGATTCGGCTAGTTTGAGATTGCAATGACTTTGATAACATGATGATGGCCATCCCTCTAACAGGTGAGCCGTTCCTCACTGCTGACCGATCAGCCCGTCAAACAGAAGGTGCCATGTGAGGATCCAGCCACTCCCCCTGCCCCTGTGCAGCCAGTTGGGGAGCTCCAGAGTAGCGCTAGAAAATCGCTGGAAGAGTCCCTCGACAGCGATGTGGATGACCTCACTGCCGAAGGTTTGTAAATCTTGGGGAGTGGAGGGAGAAAAGGAGCAAATGGGCTGGAATTTTCTCTGACAAGGGAATGGCTCTGGGACTTAATTCCCTAGAGCCTAGGAGAATGAAGGAAGATTTGGTAGTGGTATACAAAATTATGAAGGGTGTAGATAGGGTAAATGCAAACAGGCTTTTCCCACTGAGGTTGAGTGAGAGTAGAACTGGAAGTCATGGGTAAAGGGTGAAAGGTAAAATGTTTAAGGGGAACTTCTTCATTCAGAGGGTGTTGCAAGTGTGGAAGAGCCTCCAGTGGAAGTGGTGGATACAGGTTCAATTTCAACATCTGAGAGAAATTTGGATAAGAATATGGATGGGAGGGTTATGGAGGGCTATGCTCCAGGTGTAGGTTGATGGGACTAGTTAGATTAATAGTTTGGTACAAACTATTTTGGCTGAAGGACCTGTTTCTCTGCTGGAGCATTCAATGACTATGAATGACTTTGCGTTACACAGTAGGGCCATTTTATCTATTTTGTAGTTTTTCCCAGTCTTCTGCAGAGGCCCTGCCTCAAGATTCAGATTCAGATTTATTTATCACAGAAGAACCCTCCTCATTCATCTGAACTCCAGTGAGTACATGCCCAGAGTCTTCAGACACTCCTCATGTGTTAGTCCTTTTATTCCTGGGATCATTCTCATGATCCTCCTCTGGACACTCTCCAGTGCACATCCTTTAAGACCATAAGACATAGGAGCAGAATTAGGTCATTCAGCCCATTGAGCCTGCTCTGTCATTCCATCATAGCGGACCCAGATCGTACTCAAGCGCATACACCTTATGTCACACCATATCATTTGATGCCCTGACCAATCAGGAAACTATCAACTTCAGTCTTAAATATACCCACATATTTGGCCTCCACTGCAGTCTGTGGCAGAGCATTCCACAGATTCACTACTCTCTGGCTAAAGAAGTTCCTCCTTACCTCTGTTTTAAAAGGTCACCCCTCAATTTTGAGGCTGTGTCCTCTAGTTCTGGATGCCCCACCACAGGGAACATACTCTCCACATCCTCCCCATCTAGTCCTTTCAACATTTGGTAGTGTTCAATGAGATCCCTCCGCATACTTCTAAATTCCAGTGAGTACAGGCCCAAAGCTCCAAACGCTCCTCATATGTTAACCCCTTCATTCTTGGAATCATCCTTGTGAACCTCCTCTGGACTCTGTCCAATGACAACTCATCCTTTCTGAGATATGGGGCCAAACTGTTGACGATGCTCGAAATGCAGCCTGACTAGCATCTTATAAAGCCTCAGCATTATCTCCTTGTTTTTATATTCTATTCCCCTTAAAATAAGTGCCAACATCACATTTGCCTTCTTTACCACAGACTCAACCCATAAATTAACCTTCTGAGAGTCTTACATGAGGACTCCTGTCTCTTTGCACCTCTGATGTTTGAATTTTCTCCCCATTTAGATAATATTACGCACTATTGTTAGTTCCACCAAAATGCATTATCATACATTTCCCAAGACTGCATTCCATCTGCCACTTTTTTGCCCATTCTTCCAATTTGTCTAAGCCCTGCTGTAATCCCATTGCTTCTTCAGCACTACCTACCCCTCCACCTGTCATCATATCATCCACAAACTTTGCCACAAAACCATCAATTCCATTATCCAAATCATTGACAAACAATGTGAAAAGTAGTGTCCCAATACTGACCCCTGAGGAACACCACTATTCACTGGCAGCCAATCAGAAAAGTCCTCCCTTTATTCTCACTTGCTGCCTCCTGCCTATCAGCCATTCCTCTATCCATGCCAGTATCTTTTTATTTTTATTTTATCTTGTTGAGCAGTCTCATGTGTACACCTTATCAAATGTCTTGTGAAAATCCAAGTAAGTGACATCCACTACCTCTCCTTTGTCTGCCCTGCTTGTTTCTTTTTCAAAGAACTCTTAACAGATTTGTCAAGCAAGATTTCCTTTCATAGAAACAATGCTGACTTTGACTTATTTTATCATTAGTCTCCAAGTACCCTGAAACCTCATCCTTAATAATAGACTGGGAAGTCACTTAGTTAGAAAAGGGGCCCAAAACTTCTCAGAATACTCCAAGTACGTCAAAGCATACATTGTAATGTGTTGTTTGCGTTAACATCCTATACACCTAAGGGTGTGTTGGGGGATACCCACAAGTATCTTCAGTCCCCACCAACACATCCCATCAATAAATTCATCTTTTCCTTTTTTCATCCTCTGACCTCCCAGTAAGTGAGCCAATAAACAGCACACATTTGAGCCTATCCTCTGCTGTTGTCTATCTGGAGTTTGCATGTTCTCTCTGTGACTACTTGGGTTTCCTCCGTCTGGTCCAGTTTCCATTAACATCCCAAAGACTTGGTGTCAGGTTAAGTTTATTATTGGATGCATATTTAGCCTTCAGCTCTGCTCTCTCTACACCCATGTCTGTGTGGTTAGGCACAGCTCAAATGCCATCTATAACTTTGCCAATGACTCATCAGTTGTCAGCAGAATTTCAGATGGTAATGAGGAGGCATACAGGAGTGAGATTGGCTGGTTGAGCAGCGTCACAATAACAACCTTGTACCCAACATCAGTAAGACCGAGGAATTGATTGTGAACTTCAGAAAGAGGAAGTCAAGGGAACACACACCAGTCCTCATTGAGTGATCGGCAGTGGATAAGCTGAGCAGCTCCAAGTTCCTGGGTGTCAGCATCTCTGAAGATCTGTCCTGGGCACCACATTTTGATGCAGTAATGAACAAAAGATAAAAGTTCACACACGTGTCAGTGATAATAAACCTGATTTTGATTGTCATGTGTTCCGTGATACAGGGAAAAGCTTTTTGTCTGCATGCCACTCAGACACATCATTCCATACATAAATCATCAGGATTTTAAAGAAAATACAGATTTGAGTGTTACAGTTAAAGGGAAGGTGTAGTACAGTAGACAAGTAAAGTGCAAGGGCTACAATGAGGTAGGTTAGTTGCTCTGTACTTTGCATTCCCCAACCATTTTTAATCCATTGATCCCTATCATTAACCAAGAGATCTGTGGACCCCAAATTGGGAACCCCTGGTCCCGAGTATTCAGGGGAGCACTAGAGAATTACTGAAGGTGGAGAGGAGGAGCAAGAGTGGTAGGGTAGGGATGGAGTGCAGATGGAGGATTAGTATCAATAGTAACAATCAGTTGGACGAACTCATTGGGTCAAGCAGCATCTGTGCGGAGGGAGAAGAATTGTCAGCGTTTCAAAGTTTTCATTGATTTAGAGATACAACCAGAACAGGCCCTTCCAGCCTTTCAAGCTGAGCTGCCCCGAATCCCCCGTCTAATCACAGGAAAATTTGCAATGACCAATTAACCTACCAATCGGTACATCTTTGGACTCTGGGAGGAAACTGGAGCACCCAGAGGAAACCCATGCGGATGTGAGGAGAGTTAAAGTAAATTTATTATCAAGATACATATGTGTTACCGTATGCAAATTTGAGATTAATTCTCAAGATTCAAATTCATTTATTGTCAAAGACTTATACAACCTTGAGATTTGTTCCTCACAAATAGCTGCAAAGCAAGAAAAAGAAGAATAAAAATAAAAATAAAAGACCAAACCTCAATGTGCATGAGAAAGAGTTTTTTTTTAAAAGCATGCAAACAATTGAAGCGAACAACAGCTGCATTCCAGTGAAGTTGAGAGAAGTTTATTGTCACTTAACTAAGCGCGCGTATATAACATATATAACCATGTAGTGGATATAGAAACAAGACAATGTTTCTCTGAACCAAAGTGTAAAGCACAGCAGTACACATAACACATGATAACTTATGAACATAACTTCTGAACCAAAATTGAGTTCTCAGATCTACTGAAACTGGAGAGGGTGCAAAGGAAGTTCATGAAAATGATTGCAGGATTAACTGGCTTGTCAAATGAAGAATGTTTAATGGCTCTGGGCCTGTTTCCACTAGATTTAGAAGAAAGGGGGGTGAACTAATTGAAACCTATCGAATGGTGAAAGGCCTTGGATAGAGTGGATCTGGAGAGGATGTTTGCTGTGGTAAGACTGGAGGACACAGCTTCAAGATAGAGGTGGGGTCCTTTTAGAACGGAGATGAGAAGGAATTTCTTTAGTCAGAAGTTGATGAGTATGTGGAAGTCATTGCCACAAGGCAGCTCAGGGCATTGGAGTTTGGAGTTCACTGTGGGTGTCCTCTGTAAGCCAGTCCTCCTGTGCTCCAATTTCCTCCCACAGTTCAGAGACATACCAGTTAGAAGGTTAGTTTGCCGTTATAAATTGTCCTGTGGTTAGGTAAGGATTAAATTGGGGTCTATTGGGGATTGCTGGGCAGTGCAGCTCAAAGGGCCTTTTCCGCACAACATCTGTAAAATAAATAAATAGAAACTGGACCACCCTCCCAGCAACATGGTGCTGTAAACTTCCCTGTTCTATTTGTTTCAAAAGGTCAAGAACCACAGTTAAAGATGGTACACACTGCAGAAATTCACACACCCCAGCAATTGGGTGATCACAGTAGTTCACGCTCTGTAGAACACGCCCCACCCAACAACCTGACTCACATCACAGAATGATGATGTTTTTGTTATTGAAATTTCAGAAGGGATGGAGGGTGGCGACCCACATATGCTGAAGTGCGAATTCTGTGGTAAAATGGATTATGCACACAAGTTCAGAAGATCAAAGCGATTCTGCTCCATGTCCTGTGCCAAAAGGTACGACTTTAGTGGTTGTGTATTCAGTGCTGCTATGTGCTGGTTAAGGTTAATATATAAGCAAATGAGTAACTTTTGATAAATTTCCTGGACATTAGCTAAATCAGATACAGTAAGCATTTGATAATTGGCTACACACACAAAATGGAAGAACTCAGCAGGTCAGGCAGCATCTATGGAGAAGAGTTTTCCAGTGGACATTTCAGGCCGAGATCCTTCTGCAGAACTGAGACAGATGTGGGGAGATGCCTGAATAGAAAGGTCGGGGGATGGAAAGGAGGCTAGCTAGAAGGTGATAGGTGAAGCCAGTGGGTGGAAAATGTCGAGGCTGGAGAGGAAAGAATCTGAGAGGAGAGGAGAGCAGACCATTGAAGGAAGGGAAGTAAGAGGGCACCCAGAGGGAGGTGATAGGCAGGTGAGAAGTGAAAGGTCGGGGGGGGGGGCGCAGTGGGAATTGGTTTACTGGAAGGAGAAGTCAGTATTCATGACATCAGGTTGGAGGGTACCCAGACAGAATATAAGGTGTTGCTACTCCACCCTGAGATAGGTCTCATCTTGGCACGAGGAGTCCATGGATCGAAACGTCGGAACGGGAATGGGAATTAAAATGTTTGGCCATCAGGTAACATGACAACCAGCTGTTCGATTGTTCAGAAATCTTGATGGTTGCATGGTAGCGAAGCAGTTAGCACAGTGCTTCACGGCACAAGCAGTAAGATCAAGGTTCAATTCCTACTGCTGCCTTTAAGGATTAATTTAAAACAAAATTAATAAAAATAAATAAAATGACCAAAGTACATATATATGTCACTGTATACAACTTTGAGGTTCATTTTCTTGTGGGCATTCACAGTAGATACAAGGAATACAATAGAATCAATGAAAAAGCTCACACAAACAACGAAGAGGAAACAATTGATGTGCAAAAGAAAATAAACAGTGTAAATAATAAAATAAATAAATAAACAAACAAACAAACAAAAAATGTCATTGACAGCATGAGTTGTAGAGTCCTTGAAAGTGAGTCCACAGGTTGTGGAATCAGCTCACTGTTGAAGTGAGTCAAGTCATGCACGCTGGTTCAGGAGCCCGATGGTTGAAGGTAAATAACAAGGGGCCAAATGTCGGATCCTCCTCTTCGTACATGTCAGACCATGTTGGAATGATAGTGTAAGAACATAGCAGAAGAGATCTGCTCAGACATTCAATCGGATTGTGTTTGATCTGCTTCAGGTCTCAACTCCTTTGCTAGTCACCCATTACCCTCAATTCCATCCTCCTTCACAAGTGTGCCTGTTTTCCCCTGTTACCCAGCCTCCACAAGCCTCCGTGATAGACAATTCCAGAGATTTATTACCCTCGGCAAGACATTTCTGACCACCTCAGTTTTAACTGACTGCCCTCTTCTCTCCAAAATACACTCAGTGACAAGTTTATTAGGTACACCTGCACACCTGCTCATTAATGCAAATATCTAATCAGCCAATCATTTGTCAGCAACACAATGCATAAAAGCATGCAGACATGGTTTAGAGATTCAGTTGTTGTTCAGGCAAACATCAGAATGGGGAAGAAATGTGATCTAAGTGACTTAGGCTGCGTCCACACTAGACCGGATAAATCCGTATCCAAAGCTTTTTCTCTTCGTTTTGACCCTCCGTCCACACTGAAATGGCGTTTTCCTGCCCCGAAAACAGAGCTTATGTAAAATGCTCTCCAGAGTGTTTAAATCTGAAAACACCCGATTGGCCGGTGTAGTGTGTACGGGGTAACTGAAGCTTTTTAAAAATACTGTCAAGGTGTGCAGGAACAGATGGTAGCGGCAGCGCAGCACTTCATTGTTTTCTTGAACGCAACCTCCAACACCACAACACTGGAGGCCAGCTTCAGGAGACTGTCCCTGAGCAGAATGTTACTGCAGCTTTGCAGTATGACAGAGAATTTCAGCCCCCCAAACAACCTAACAATTTCAGAACAGACGGCAATGAGACCGAAGCCAGAAGAGTTAGAAATGTGCTCACCAAATACTTTGACCCATAACTTACTGAATAAGTAAGTATTCTCACTTTGCCTTGTTTTCTGTCCTTGCTTGTATAAGGTGGTTTACCAATTTATACAAGTACTTCTCTGACAATAGATGTGTTACAGCCGAATGTAACGTTGTATGGAAATACAAGATAACACTGATGCAGACATGTTTTATACATTTAACAAGGTGCTTTATTAATGTATTGCTTGTGCAAACATTGAATAGATTGAATTGTCACTACTTCCAAAATGTTATTTTTAAGTAGTCGCTTGTGTTTGGCATAGACATGAAAATGTTAAGGCCAAAACAGGAAAATTGAAAGTTTCACTTTTACTCAGGTAAAAATAAAATCACTTTTGCCCAGTAAACACGAGGAAATCTGCAGATGCTGGAAATTCAAGCAACACACACAAAATTCTGGTGGAACGCAGCAGGCCAGGCAGCATCTATAGGAAGAAGTACAGTTGACATTTCGGGCTGAGGCCCTTCGTCAGGACTAACTGAAAGAAAAGATAGTAAGAGATTTGAAAGAAGGGGGGGGGAAATACAAAATGATAGGAGAAGCTAAGAGCTGGAAAGGTGATTGGCAAAAGGGATACACAGCTGGAAAAGGGAAAGGATCATGGGATGGGAGGCCTAGAGAGAAAGAAAGGGGGAGGGGAGCACCAGAGGGAGATGGAGAACAGGCAAAGAGTGATGGGCAGAGAGAGAGAAAAAAAGGGGGGGAATAAATAAATCAGGGATGGGGTAAGAAGAGGAGGAGGAGCATTAACGTAAGTTAGAGAAATCAGTGTTCACGCCATCAGGTTGGAGGCAACCCAGACAGAATATAAGGTGTTGTTCCTCCAACCTGAGTGTGGCTTTATCTTGACAGTAGAGGAGGCCATGGATAGATATATCAGAATGGGAATGGGACGTGGAATTAAAATATGTGGCTACTGGGAGATCCAGTAACTCATTTTGTTGCACATGTTAAATACAGCAAAATAATACAGAAACACATGGAAAAAGTATAGGCAAACAAATGAGGTAACAGCAAATTTCAGTTTTGCCCAGTAACAAGCCTTATTGCATTTAGTTGTAGCTGTCGTCCCTTTCATCGGTGAAGAGTCTATGGCTGTAGGAAATGTTTCCAATACTGTCCATGAACTTCCTGTTGGTTGTCTCCATACGTTCCAGTATTTGTTTTTTTAGTTTTAAGTCCCCCTGCGCGAGAGCCAACAGCTGTCCGTCATTTGGCAATTTCCTTTTAAGTTTTTCTATTCTGTAACTGGACAAACGTGCTCCAAGTCTTTCACGGCGAGATTCAACACCAGACATGTTGCTTGTTTTCTGTAGATGTGTCCTGTGCATGCCCAGTAGGAGGAGATTCGCCCACATGCCCATTTTAATGTGGACGGAGGTATTTTCAAAATACCTGGTGTGGAAGTCTATTGTTTTTACGCAAAACCGGTGTTTTCAAAATTATCTGGTCTGGTGTGTATGTAGCCTTAGACTGTGGACTGATTGTTGGTGATAGACAGGTGACTTGAGGATTACAGAAGTTGCTGATCTGGGTTTTTTACACAGAGCAGTCTCGCGAGTTTACAGAGAATGGAGTGAAAAAACAAAAAAATCCAGTGAGCAGGAGTTCTGTGGGTGAATACACCTTGCTAATTAGAGAGGTCAGAGGAGAATGGTTCAAGCTGACAGGAAGACGACAGTAACTCAAATAACCACATGTTACAAGTGATGTGCAGAACAGCATCTATGAATGCACAGCACATCAAAACTTGAAGCGAATGGGTTACAGCAGCGGAAGATCATGAACGTACACTCGGGCCACTTTATTACAAACAGTAGATACAGGAGGTATAACCCTCCCTGCACTCACACACTCACTCACTCACACGCACGCACACACATACACACACACACGGTGGAGCTGGTGAAGAGCGCAACAGTGAGAAAGCCATCATATCGTAGCAGTCAACTCAGTTAATGAATTGAATTGAATTGACTTTATTTCTTCATCCTTCACGTACATGAGGAGTAAAAATCTTAGGGGGCATCTACATCTAAATGTGCAATGTGCAATCATAGTAATTTATAATAAACAGAACAGCCATTATAATTTAGAGTACACTCAAATCAACATGAGTTAATCAGTCTGATGGCCTGGTGGAAGAAACTTCCCGCTGTTGGTCCTGGCTTTTATGCTGCGGTACCACTTCCCGGATGATAGCAGCTGGAATAGGTTGTGGTTGGGGTGACTCGGGTCCCCAATGATTCTTTTTTACACTCCTGTCCTTGTAAATGTCCTGAATCATGGGAAGTGCACAACTAAAGATGCACTGGGCTGTCTGCACCACTCTGCAGAGTCCTGCAATTACGGGAGGTACAGTTCCCATACCAAGCAGTGATGCAGCCAGTCAGGATGCTCTCAGTTGTGTCCCCTGTAGAAAGGCCTTAGGATTTGGGGGCCCATACCAAACTTCCTCAGCCGTCTGAAGTGAAAGAGGCGCTGTTGTGACTTTTTCTCCACACAGCTGGTGCGTAAGACCAATCAAAGTCCTTGGTAATGTGGATGCGGAGGAACTTGAAGCTGTTTACCCTCTCAACCCAAGATCTATTGATGTCAACAGCCTGTCTCCATTCCTCCTGTAATCCACAACCAACTCCTTTGTTTTTGCAACATTGAGGGAGAGATTGTTTTCTTGACACCACTGTGTCAGAGAGATGACTTCTTCCCCGTAGGCTACCTCGTTATTGTTTGAGAGTAGGCCAATCGAAGTAGTGTCATTGGCAAATTTAATTAGCAGATTAGAGCTGTGGGTGGCGACACAGTCATGAGTCTACAGGGAGTAAAGGAGGGGACTTAGTACACAGCCCTGAAGGGCTCCTGTGTTGAGAGTCAGAGGGCTGGAGATGAGGGAGCCCACTCTTACCAACTGCCGGCAATCTGACAGGAAGTCTAGGATCCAGCTACACAAGGCAGGGTCAAGGCCGAGGTATCTGTGCTTATTGTTGAGCATGGAAGGAACTGTGGTGTTGAATGCTGAACTGTAGTCCAAGAACAGCATTCTCACGTAAGCATTCTTCTTCTCCAGATGTGTAAAGATGGTATGTAGAGTAGTGGCTATTGCGTCGTCTGTTGGTTGGTTGTGTCGGTAGGGGAATTGTAGGGGGGTCGAATTGTAGTGGGACGATTTTCAGAAGTTTAACTACATGAACTTGCAGAGTGAGTTATCAACTTGCTTTATGTTCGCTGGCTTTTTTTTAGTTGGTTGGTTTATAATGTTGTAGAGGTAGAGGAGAATTATTCCTTCGTAAGAATACATACAGCCACAGAAAAGACATTGTTATTCCTTTCTCTGAGTCCAGGCTGTCTGTTGCACATTTTTAACTTTGTGCTTCAACACGAGAATATAGATGTGAGGCAGACTGCAGGAGTGGAACAGATTTTTGTTTTAAATACATGGATTATTGAACAGACTGAAAGGAAAATAATTTCCTCACTTGGCAATGGTGACTACATAAAACAGGCATAGCTTGTTTTCAAACTTGTGCTTAATATCTGCAGGCTGACCTACATGTGTCAGTCTCAATCATTCTGAGTCCAAAACGTTGCCAAAAGATGTGATGAAAGCAATCTCTATCAGATTGGCAGATCTACCAAGCTTTCTAACATGCCCAGAACCTTGAAAATCATCCAGCATTTCTTTTGAAGCTCTGTGGGGAGAAAATAAATCAAGTGCAAAGTTAATTATGATGGAGTTCTTTCCACTTGGCATCTCTGCACAGAATATACAGTCAGACAGAGGGAGCGGTTCTGGTGTCGATATTACAGGTTCCCTTTTATTGATTCATTGCCAAGACAAACTATTTTACCCTGTATAAATCCCGTCACAAACTGAACTAAACCAAACATTATGATCTGAAATATGATCAGGCACAAACACGGAAATATGCAGTGGAATTCCGGAATCATTGCAAGGCTGTTTAGTGGTCAGAAAACAAAAGTTATACTTTCAGTAAAGTTTCTTGGAACTTGCTAACTCCTGACATCTGGAGTGCTATGTCATATCAAAAGCTTTGCCTCTAATTTATTTTTGATTGTTCCATCTGTGATGAATGAACAAAATTCTCCAAAAGTTTTAGTCTGCCCTGAGAGGAGGTGGAGCCAAAAAAGGAGCATAAACTCATGTATGGATTAGCATCAGTACCTCATGGAAAATTGGAATCATGTTGGAATGTGCAAGTGGTTCAGGAAGATATGATGTACACTCAGTGACGATTTTATTAAGTACCTCCTGTACCTAATAAAGTGGCCACTGTGAGAAAAAGGTAAACTATAAACTGATTGACGTAGATGTACAATATGATGGGAGATTTGGTTGATTTGCATTGAAGCACGAAAGGGGATTTCTGTGGATGTCTGCAAGAAAATGAATCTCAGGGTAGTATATGCTGGCATATATGTATTTTGACCATAAATTTTCATTGAACTTTGAACTTGAACAGTGCTCAATCTGCTGAGTTCCTCAGCAGATCACGTGTTGCTCCAGATGCCAGCATCTGCAGTCTCTTGTGTCTCCAAAAGCAACTTGAGCACCACTTACATCTTAAGTACTTTTTATTTATAATTATTCTTTTGCATTTCTCCTTACTTTGCATCTTCAACGTCAATTTTGTTTATCTCTCTGCAGCTGCAGACTGTTCCCAACAAATCTCTCCAAATCTATGTCCAAGTATTTTGGTGAAGCAGCCTAAATCATGTTCAAACATTGGAAATGCTGAAAAGTTCAAGTTTATTATCATTCAGCTGTACACATGTATACAACCAAATGAGACAACATTCCTTCAGATCAAGGTGCACAACACAGTATGTACTGTATAGCTCACACACAACATACAAAGTAATATTACTACAGATTAACAAATAATAAGATGCAGTTACAATACAACTTTAAAAGTAAACAGTACAATGCTACAAAGGATCCACAGACAGAAAGTTCAACAGTGGTGTGCAGAAGAGCATCTCTGAATGCGCAACATGTTGAACTATGAAATAGATGGACTGCAGGAGCAGAAGACCATAAACACACACTCAGTGGCCACTTTATTAGATACCTCCTGTATCTAGTAAAGTGGCCACTGAGTGTAAATTAAAAACTATTAAAATATTTAAGTAAACTCAAGCAATTAAAAGTAAACTATTTTGTTAAATTTACTGTACACCTGGACTCCTTTCAATGTTCATAGAATATTGAGCCAATCTTTTAACCAAATCCAAATTCAATTGAATCCTTCCTTCCACTTTCACCTACATGCCTATCTAAGAATCTGTTAAGCCTTCCTACGAATGTCTTCATCACCAGCTGTCAGTGTTTCTCATTCAATTTCAGCTTGTGCAGCAATTTATAAAAATGGTTTCTGTGTCCTCTTTTTGACTTCTCACTATGTTCTATAGGGATTTCGCTACACTTTCCTGTTCTTCTGCTCCGTATAAACTAATGTGTTGCTTCTCTGTAGCAATTATTTCCCACCTCCTCCTCTCCTCCAGGTACAATGTAGGCTGCAGCAGGCGGATGGGGCTTTTTAAGTCTGACAAGAGCTCACGGTGGAACAGAAAGCCGGAGCCTCATGTGTTCAGTCGACGGGGGCGGAGAGCCAGCATTCTTGAAGGAGCGTCAGGAGACCACTTTATGAGACAGGTACAAGGGATGTGAGAACTACAAGTGCCGGCTCAATGCTTTGTTACACTTCTGGGTTAGTTAATGTTGCTTGAGTACAAAGCCAAGTGGGGATCAATAATATCCATGCCCAGTTGTAATGGAACATATTGCAATATGGTTTTACTTATAACACCATAAGAGATAGGAGCAGAACTAGGCCATTTGGCCCATTAAGTATGCTCTGTTATTCCATCATGGCCTATTATTATCCCCACTGACCCCCCCCCCCTCCGTTCTCCTGCCTTCTTCCCCTAACCTTTGAAGCCCTTACTAATCAGGAAATATCAATCTCCACTTTAAATATACCTAGTGACTCCACAGCTGTCTGTGGCAATGAATTCCACGGATTCACTGTCTTCTGACTGAAGAAATTCCTCCTCATCTCTATTCTAAAGGGATATTTTTGTTTAACAAAGCTTGTGCCCTCTGGTCCTAGACTCCCCACTACAGGAAGCATCTTCTCCACATCCACCCTATATAAGCCTTTCAATACTCAATAAGTTTCAATGAAATCTCTCCTCATTCTTCTAAACTCCAGGGAGTATAGGCCCAGAGCCATCAAACACTCCTCCGAATCATTCCCGTGAGCTTCCTCTGGCCCCTCTCCAACGCCAGCATATCCTTGCTTAGATAGGGGGCACAAACCTACTCATAATAAGTCATTCATGATAGTTTGGAATCAGGATAGAGGAACGTCCATTTAGAACAGAGATGAGGAGGAATTTTTTTAGCTGGAGGGTGGTGAATCTGGAATTCATTGCCACAGACATTGTGGAGGTCAAGCCATTGGGTATAATTAAAGTGGATTTTGATCAGTTTTTGATGAATAAGGGCGTCAAGGGTTATGGGAAGAAGGCAGGAGAATAGGGCTGAGAGGGATAATAAATCAGCTATGATCAAATGGCAGAGCAGACTCAATGGGCTGAACGGCCTAATTTTGCTTTTATGGTCTTGTGAGATTACCAGCAATAACAACATAAAAGATAATTTTGTCCTAAAAGGGTTATTATAACTTCATAGATGCATAAAGTCACAAATGCATAAACACACTCAGTCTTTGCCCAGGGAGAGAGAATCAAAAAATAGATGGTATAGGTTTAAGGCCAAAGGGAAATGATTTCAAAGGGACCTGAGAGGCAACTTCTTCGCACAGAATGTGGTTGATACGTGGAATGAGCTACCAGAGGAGGTGCTCGAGGCAAATACAATAATGGATAGGAAAGGATTATTGGGATACAGACCAACAATGGGTTAATACCCAGGGCATATTCAAAACCCGGACTCCAGCACCATCACTGCATGTTCCAACGGCCATGGATTTGCCCCCGCCGTCGATCTCGGCTGCCCCAGCTACCCAGGGCATATTGAAAACCTGGACTCCAGCACCATCAACGCAGGTTCCAACGACCAGGGATTGGCCCCCGCCGTCGATCTCGGCTGTCCCAGCAACCCAGGGCATATTGAAAACCCGGACTCCAGCACCATCAACATGGGTTCCAGCAACCATGGACAGTATCAAAGCGATTGCACAACCACCGACTGCGACTCCAGCCTTGAACTCCAGGCCGGGTCTTCACATGCTGCGATTGTGACTCCCGTTTCCCCTTCCCCCACCACCACTCTGAAATCCCCTCTCCCTCAGATCCCATCGTCAGCTCCTGGGCCCTCAGAGGTTCCATCTTCCTCTCACCCCAACTCTTCCCTCTCCACCGACACCACCAGGCTCCCTCCCCCCTCTGATCCGTGCCGGGTCTTTACCATTCCCTCCGACCTTCAAGTCTCTAAGGCAGAGTGCTCTGTCCTCAGTAAGGGCCTCATCTTTGTCCCCCTTCGCCCACACCTCAGTGAGTTCCACGTACGCCACGACACTAAACTCTTCCGCCGGCTCCGTCTCCAAGCTTACTTCTTTGACAAGGACTTTCCTACCCCCACCAATGACCCCTTCTCCCGTCTTCAACCCTCCTCCCTCCCGTCTTCAACCCTCCTCCTCTTCATGGACACCCCGCTCTGGTCTTCTGCCTGCTCTGGATCTCTTTATTGCTAATTGCCGACGAGACATCGACCGTCTGGACTTCACCACACCCTGTTCCAATTCCAACCTCACTCCTTCTGAACACTCTGCTCTCCGCTCTCTCCTCACCAATCCCAACCTCACTATAAAACCTGCTGATAAGGGGGGAGCTGTTGTTGTCTGGCGTACTGACCTCTACCTGGCTGAGGCACAGCAACAACTCTCTGATACCTTCTCTTATTTACCCCTTGATCATGACCCCACTAAGGAACACCAGGCCATTGTCTCCTGTACCATCACCAACCTTACCGGCTCTGGGGATCTCCCATCCACTGCCACCAACCTCATAGTTCCCACACCCCGCACTTCCCGTTTCTACCTCCTACCCAAGATCCACAAACCTGCCTGTCCAGGTAGATCTATTGTCTCAGCTTGCTCCTGCCCCACTGAACTAATTTCTGCATATCTTGACACTGTCTTATCCCCCCTTGTTCAATCTCTTCTCACCTATGTTCGTGACACTTCTCATGCTTTGAATTTTTTGAATGATTTTAAGTTCCCTGGCTCCCACCGCCTTATTTTCACCATGGACGTCCAGTCCCTATATACCTCTATCCCCCACCCGGATGGTCTCAAAGTTCTTCGCTTCTTTTTGGATTCCAGACCTAACCAATTCCCCTCTACCACCACTCTCCTCTGTCTAGCGGAATTAGTTCTTACTCTCAATAATTTCTCCTCTGGCTCCTCCCACTTCCTCCAAACCGAGGGTGTAGCCATGGGCACCTGTATGGGTCCCAGTTATTCCTGCCTTTTTGTTGGCTTTGTGGAACAGTCCATGTTCCAAGTCTATACGGGTATCCGTCCCCCTCTTCTCCTTCGCTACATCGATGACTGCATTGGCGCTGCCTCCTGCACACATGCTGAGCTCGTTGACTTCATTAACTTTGCCTCCAACTTTCACCCTGCCCTCAAATTTACCTGGTCCATTTCTGACACCTCCCTCCCTTTCTTGATCTTTCTGTCTCCATCTCTGGAGACGGCTTATCTACTGATATCTACTATAAGCCTACAGACTCTCACAGCTACCTGGACTATTCCTCTTCCCACCCTGTCTCTTGCAAAAATGGTATCCCCTTCTCACAATTCCTCCATTTCCGCCGCATCTGCTCTCAGGATGAGGCTTTTCATTCCAGGATGAAGGAGATGCCTTCCTTTTTTAAACAAAGGGGCTTCCCTTCTTCCACCATCAACTCTGCTCTCAAACACATCTCTCCCATTTCCCGCACATCTGCCCTCACCCCATCCGCCTGCTACCCCACTCGGGATAGGGTTCCCCTTGTCCTCACCTACCACCCCACCAGCCTCCAGGTCCAATGTATAATTCTCCGTAACTTCCGCCACCTCCAACAGGATCCCACCACCAAGCACATCTTTCCCTCCCCCTTCTGCTTTCCGCAGGGATCGCTGCCTGCACGACTCCCTTGTCCACTTGTCCCCCCCATCCCTTCCCACCGATCTCCCTCCCGGCACTTATCCTTGTAAGGAGAACAAGTGCTACACCTGCCCTTACACTTCCTCCCTCACCACCATTCAGGGCCCCAGACAGTCCTTCCAGGTGAGGCGACATTTCACCTGTGAGTCGGCTGGTGTGGTATACTGTGTCTGGTGCTCCCGGTGTGGCCTTTTATATATTGGTGAGACTCGACGCAGACTGGGAAACCGTTTCGCTGAACACCTACGCTCGGTCCGCCAGAGAAAGCAGGATCTCCCAGTGGCCACACATTTTAATTCCACGTCCCATTCCCATTCTGATATGTCTAACCATGGCCTCCTCTACTGTCAAAATTAATCCAAACTCAGGTTGGAGGAACAACACCTTATATACCGGCTGGGTAGTCTCCAATCTGATGGCATGAACATTGACTTCTCTAACTTCCGTTAATGCCCCTCCTCCCCTTCTTACCCCATCCCTGACATATTTAGTTGTTTGCCTGTTCGCCATCTCCCTCTGGTGCTTCCCCCTCCCCTTTCTTTCTCCCGAGGCCTCCCATCCCATGATCCTTTCTTTTCTCCAGCTCTGTATCCCTTTTGCCAATCACCTTTCCAGCTCTCAGCTTCACCCCACCCCCTCCGGTCTTCTCCTATCATTTCGCATTTTCTCCTCCCCCTACTACTTTCAAATCTCTTAGTATCTTTCCTTTCAGTTAGTGCTGACGAAGGGTCTCGGCCGGAAACGTCAACAGTGCTTCTCCTTATAAATGCTGCCTGGCCTGCTGTGTTCCACCAGCATTTTGTGTGTGTTGTTTGAATTTCCAGCATCTGCAGATATCCTATGGGTAAATGAGACTAGTGTGAAACATAAACATAGAAACATAGAAAACCTACAGCATAATACAGGCTGTTCGGCCCACAATGCTCTGCTGAACATGTGCTTACTTTAGAAATTACCTCGGTATACCCATAGCCCTCTATTGTTCGCAACTCCATGTACCTATCTAGGAGTCTCTTAAAAGACCCTTTTGTATCCGCCTCCCCCACTGTCGTCGGCAGTGCACACAGTCACCACTCTACATAAAAAACTTACCCCTGACATCTCTGTACCTACTTCCAAGCACCTTAAAACTGTACCCTCTCATGTTATCCATTTCAGCCCTGGGAAAAAGCCTCTGACTATTTGCATGATCAATGCCTCTCATCAACTTGTACAGCTCTATCAGGTCACCATCTTCCGTTGCTCCAAGGAGAAAGGGCTGAGTTCACTCAACTTATTCTCGTAAGGCATGCTGTCCAATCCAGGCAACATCCTTGTCAATCTCCTCTGCACCCTTTGTATAGTTTCCACATCCTTCCTTTAGTGAAGTGACCAGAACTGAGCAGAGTACTCCAAGTGGAGTCTGACCAGGGTCCTATATAACTGCAACATTCCCTCTCGGCTCTTGAACTCAGTCCCACGGTTGATGAAGGCCATTACACTGTATGCCTTCTTAACCACACAGTCAACCTGTGTAGCAACTTTGAGTGTCCTATGGACTCAGACCTCAAGAACCCTCTGATGCTCAACACTGCCAAGTCTTACCATTAATACCATATTGTGCCATCATATTTGACCTACCAAAATGAACCATCTCACACTTATCTGGGTTGAACTCTATCTGCCTCTTCTCAGCCCAGTTTTGCTCTTAATTGATGTCCCGCTGTAACCTCTGACAGTCCTTCACAATATACACAACACCACCCAACCTTTGTGTCATCAGCAAATATAGTAACCCATCCCACCACTTCCTCATGCAGGTCATTTATAAAAATCACAAAGAGAAGGGGTACCAGAACAGATCCCTGAGGCACACTACTGGTCACAAGCCTCCATGTGACCCATATGACCCATCTACAATCACCCTTGGCCTTCTCTGTGCAAGCCAGTTCTGGATCCACAAAGCAAGGTCTCCTTGGATCTCATGCCTACTTACTTTCTAAATAAGCCTTGCATGGGGTGCCTTATCAAATGCTTTGCTGAAATCCATATATACTACATCTACTACTCTACCTTCATCAATGTGCTTAGTCACATCCTCAAAAAATTCAATCGGGCTCGTAAGGCATGACCTGCCTTTGACAAAGCCATGCTGACTATTCCTTATCATATTATGCTTCTCCAAATGTTCGTAAACCCTGCATCTCAGGATCTTCTCCATCAACTTACCAACCACTCACTGGTCTGTAATTTTCTGGGCTATCCCTACTCCCTTTCTTGAATAAGGGAACAACATTTGTAACCCTCCAATCTTCCAGAACCTCTAATTTCATGGATGATGCCAGAATGATCATTGCCAGAAGCTCAGCAATCTCCTCCCTCACTCTCCACAGTAGCCTGGGGTATATCTCGTCCGGTCCCAGTGATTTATCCAACTTGATGCTTTCCAAAAGTTCCAGCACATCCACTTTCTTAATGTCTATATGCTCAAGCTTTCAGTCCGCTGTAAGTCATTCCTACAATCGCCAAGGTCCTTTTCTGTAACGAATACTGAAGCAAAGTATTCATTAAGTACCTCCGCTACCTCCTCCAGTTCTATGCACACTTTTCCACTGTCATGCCTGATTGGTCTTATTCTTTCACATCTTATCCTCTTGCTCTTCACATACTTGTAGAATGCCTTGGGGTTTTCCTTAATCCTGCTCGCCATGGCCTTCTCACTCTCGTAATTTTATTCTTAAGCACCCTCCTGCTAGCCTTATACTTTTCCAGATCTCTATCTAATTACCTAGTTTTTTGAACCCTTCATAAGCTTTTCTTCTTGACTAGATTTTCAACTGCCTTTGTTCACCATGGTACCTGTACCCTACTATCCTTTCTCTGTCTCATTGGAACATACCTATGCAGAACACCATGCAAATATCCCCTGAACATTTGCCACATTTCTGCCATATATTTCCCTGAGAACATCTGCTCCCAATTTATGATTCCAAGCTCCTGCCTGATAGCTTCATATTTCCCCTTACTCAAACACTTTCCTAACCTGTCTGTCCTGTCCCTCTCCAATGCTATGGCAAAGGAGATAGAATTGTGATCACTATCTCCAATATGCTCTCCCACTGAGAGACCTGACACCTGACCAGGTTCATTTTCAAATACCAGATCAAGTACAGCCTCTTCTCTTGTAAGGCTTATGTACATACTGTGTCAGGAAGCTTTCCTAAACATGCCTAACAAACTTCACTCCATTTAAATCCCTTGCTCTAGGGAAATGTCAATCAGTATTTGGGAAATTAAAATCCCCCATCATGACAACCCTGTTATTACTGTGCCATTACAGAATCTGTCTCCCTATCTGCTCCTTGGTGTCGTCGTTACTATTGAGTGGTCTATAAAAACACCCAGTAGAGTTATTGACCCCTTCCTGTTTCCAGCTTCCACCCACAGAGACTCAGTAGACAATCTCTCCATGACTTTCTCCTTTATTGCAGCAGTGGCATGATCTCTGATCAGCAGTGCCACAGCTCCACTTCTTTTGCCTCCCTCCCTGTCCTTTCTGAAATATCTAAAACCTGGTACTATAAGTAGCCATTCTTGCCTCTGAGCCATCCAAGTCTTTGTAATGGCCACAACATCATAGCTCCAAGTACTGATCCATGCTCTAAGCTCATCCTGACAAAGGGTCTCGGCCCGAAATGTCAACAGTGCTTCTCCTATAGATGCTGCCTGGCCTGCTGTGTTCCACCAGCATTTTGTGTGTGTTGTCTAAGCTCATCTGCCTTGTTCATGATACTCCTTGCATTGAAATAGAGACATCTTAAACCATCAGTCTGAACGCATCCCTTCTCCATCACCTGTCTAGTCTCCTTCTGACACTGCCTGCAAGCTTTCTCTGTTCATGAGCCAACCACCCCTTCCTCCATCTCTTCAGTCTGGCTCCCAACCCTCATCAATTCTAGTTTAAACTCTCCTCAATAGCCTTAGCAAACCTCCCTGCCAGAATATTGGTCTCCCTGGGATTCAAGTGCAACCTGTCCTTTTTGTACAGGTCATGCCTAATCCAAAAGAGGTCCCAATGATCCAGAAATCTGAATCCCTGCCCCTTGCTCCAATCCCTCAGCCATGCATTTATCCTCCACCTCACTTTATTCCTATACTAACTGTTGCGTGGCATAGGCAGTAAGTCTGAGATTACTACTTTTGAGGTCCTGCTTCTCAGCTTCTTTCCCAATTCCCTGTAGTCTGTTTTCAGGACCTCCTCCCTTTCTTACCTATGTCGTTGGTACCAAAATGTACCATGACCTCTGGCTGTTCAGCTTCTCACTTCAGGATATCATGGACACGATCAGAAGAATCCCAGACCCTGGCACCTGGGAGGCAATCTACCATCTGTTTCTTCCCCACATCCACAGAATTGCCTGTTTGACCCCCTAACTATTGAGTCCCCTATCACTGCTGCCATCCTCTTCCTGTCCTTCTATGTCAGAGGTATGGCCACTGTTGCTTCTTCCAGGTAGGTCATTCCCCACTTCCCCCAACAGTACTCAAACAGGAGTACTTATTGTTAAGGGGGACAGCCACAGGGGTACTCTCTAGGATTTAACTATTGCCCTTCCCTCTCCTGACTGTTACCCCCTTTATCTGTCTCCCGAGGCCCTGATATGACTACTTGCCTATGGCTCTTCTCTATCACCTCCTCACTCTCCCTGACCAGACAAAGTTCATCAAGCTGCATCTCCAGTTCCCTATTCTGGTCCCTACGGAGCTGCAGCTTGACACACCTGGTGCAGATGTGGCCATCTGGGAGGCTGGGAGTCTCCTGGACGTCCCACATCTGACACCTAGTACAGAACACCGACCTTGCAGACATACTTCCTAATCCTATTCTTCACAAGTAACTTAATCTCATTTCAACCCGTTATCGCCGAAGCCCCGTTGTGCCGAAGCCCTCCTGCTCTGTCTCCCTCTACCTCGTGCCCGCTCTATAATGCTGTCTTCTTTTTAAATTCTTCTGCTGGTCTAATTCGCTGACGTCCACGCGCCTGCGCAGTCATGCCTCATATGGTTGACTTTAGCACACTGGTTGAGCACCAAAGCTGGTGCAGTCTTTCATTGATTCTATTATGGATTTATTATGCCCTCAAGTAAATGAATCTCAGGGCTGTATATGATAAACATTAACAGAATGTACTTTGATAATAAGTTTTCTTTGAACTTTGAAATCATGAGGAGTATAATAAGATGGATTCATCTTCTTCTTGAGCTCTTACCTCCCAGCGGACAATAGGCCATAGATGACCTATTGATAACGCCAACGTTTCTGTAATCCACTCTGCAGGGGATTGGCCTGCACAGTTTCACTAGAGCCCTTTTGGCTGCCTTACCCATTTCCACCTCTCATGGCGGGGACGATGAGTGGTAGGTAAGGTGGATTGTTACAGTCCTTTTTCCCCAGGGTAAGGCAGTCCAGAACTATAAGCCATAGGTTTATGATGAGGGTGGTAAGGTTCAAAGAGGACCTGAGAGGCAAGTTTTTCACATTGGGTGGTCGGAATGTGGAATGAGCTGCCACAGGAACTGGTGAAAGCAGGTGCAATTTTGAAAGCATTTGGACTGGCAGATGGATAAGAAAGGTTTAGAGGAGTGTGGTGTGAGATCAGAAGGAAGGATGAAAGGATTTGAATCATCAGATTTCATTGTAAACTAACCATAGAGTTCTCAAGTTCTTTGTGATTTTATTAGTCAACCTACCAACAATCTCTTTTTTTCACTTCTCCCAGACACCAGTTGTTTTCCCTCCTGCAGAAGAGGCTTCGGCCACATCCAACCCACCAGTGCCTGAGGAGGCTGTGAGTGTCGCTATGACGACTCGTCGGCGCCAAAATGAGCGGGAGCGGGAGATGCGTGAGCTCAGGATGAGGGAGGCTTCGGAATATGGTGATGTGCTACACGCCGACCCGACGACCTGGACTGTCGATCATGTGTGGGAGTTCATACACTCGCTGCCAGGTGTGTGCCCTCACCCGCAGGCTTGGCCTGGCCCTGAGGGAGGGGCTGATGAGGGATGCACAAAGGATTGGGAGGAGCTCAGGGGGTCAGACAGTATCTGTAGAGGGAGATGGACAGTCAATAATTTGGATTGAGATCCACGGCAGGACTGGAAAGAAAGAAAGAACAAATCAAAGGAAAAGAGGAAGAAAGGAAGGGAGGGAAGAGGGGGAGAGAGGAGGGAAGGCCAGTATAGAAAAGTGAAAGGGATGGTGTGTAGCAGGAGCCGATGGGTGAGAGGTGGATTCAGGTGAGGGGGGACAACAGGCAGATGAGGGAGGAGGGAGATAGGGCTCCAGAAAGTTACAAGGTAACCAGGAAAGAGCTGAAGAATGGATTTAGGAGAGTTAGAAAAAGGCATGAGAAGGTCTTGACAAGTAGGATTATGGAAAACACCAAGGTGCTGTACATTTATGTGAAGAACAGGAGGATGACTGGACTGAGAGTAGGACCGATCAGTGATAGTAGAGGAAATGTACATGGAGTTGAAGGAGGTCCTTAATGAGTACTTTGCTTCAGTATTCACCAGTGGGAAGGACTTTGACAGTTGTGAGGACAGCATAAAGCAGGCTGATGTGCTAGAACGTGTCATCATTAAGAAAGAGAAAGTGCTGGATCTTTTGAAAAGCATTAGGATTGATGGTCCCTGGTGCCAGACATGATACACCCCAGGTTACCACGTGAAGTGAGAGAAGATATTGCTGCACCCTTGGCAATGATCTTTGTATCCTCACTGACCACAAGAATGGTACCCGATGATTGAAGGGTGGCAAAGTTATTCATTTGCTCAAGAGGAGGGGTAGGGATAGCCCTGAGAATTATAGACTAGTGAGGCTCACTTCAGAGGTGGTGAAATTATTGGAGAAGATTCTTAGAGACAAACTTACGAGCATTTGAGGAAGCATATCATTAGGGATAGTCAACATGGCTTTGTAAGAGGCAGATCATACCTTAAGAGCCTGACTGATTTCATTTTTGAGGATATGGCAAAGTATATTGATGAAGATAGAGCAGTGGATGTGTATATGGATTTTAATAAGGCATTTAACAAGATTCCCCATGGTAGACTCAGTCAGAAAGTTAGGAGGCATGGGATCAGAGAGACTTGGCGGTGTAAATTCAGAATTGTTTTGCTCACAGAAGGCAGGTGAAACCTAATCTGCCTGGAGGTGGGTGACCAGTGGTGTTCTGCAGGGATCTCTTTTGTGACCCCCTGCATTTTTTGATTTTTACAACTGATTTGGATAAGGAAGTGGAAGGATGGGTTAGTAAATTTGCAGATGACACAGAGGTTGGTGGTGTTGTGGGTAGTGTGGATGGTTGGTGGAGTTGTGGACGTTGACAGGATGCAGTGCTGGGCTGAGAAGTGGCAGATGGAGTTCAACCCAGAGAAGTGTGAAGTGATTCACTTTCAAATTTGAAGGCAGTATATAGGGTTGCTGGTATGATTCTTGACAGTGTGGAGGAACAGGGATCTTGAGGCCGACATCTATACATCCCTGAAACTTGCCTTGCAAGCTGATTGGTTAAGAAGGCATATAATGTGTTGGCCTTCATTAGTCGGGAGATTGAGTTCAAGAGCCATGAGATAATGTTGTACTCTATAAATCCCTGGTTAGACCTAGTTAGGTATTGTGTTGAGTTCTAGTCATCTCATTATAGGAAGGATGTGGAAGCTTTAGTGAGGAGTGGAGATTTACCAGGATGTTGCCTTGATTTGAGAGCTTGTCTTATGAGGACAGGTTGAGCAAGCGAGGGCTTTTCTCTTTGGAGCAAAGAAGGATGAGAGGTTACTTGATATAGGTGTACAAGATAATAAGAGGCATAGATTCAGTAGATAGCTAGAGACATTTTCCCAGGGCAGAAATGGCTAATACCAAGGGGCATAATTTTAATGTGATTGGAGGAAATTATGGGGGGGGGGATGTCGGAGGTAGTTTTTTTACACAGAGTGGTGGGTGCGTGCAATGTGTACCAGGGGTTTGCTTTTCTGAAGTCCCATCTGGGTTATGGGATGGAGAGATGAGTGGGTATTTGGGATCCAAATATCCATTTATTCCTTTATTAGCACAGGTCTTGTGCTGACTATGAGGAAAATCACCAAGGATTTCTCGAGTAGCTGGTAGGGGTTCAAGTTAACTGTTTGTTATTACAAAACAGAGGTCTGGTGTGTAATTTTGTTGCCATCTAGCTGAGATGAATGTCCCTTTATCTTTAGGATCATATAGTCGTTGAAGTTCGCTATTCGATACCAATGACTGATCGCTTCTCTGGCTGTTGTTTTCTGAGTATCCCCAATCTATATGACGGCTGTTGAAGTCTCTGAGGAATATTGCTGGGTGTTTGATTTTTGGTAACAGTGGATTTAGCCATTCCTCATTTGCAGGTTTATAGACATTTACTGGAGTTAGATTTTGACCTATTTGAATAGCAGTGTTGTGGATATTGCTATCTGGTGTGATGTTAGAGCCAGTAATGGAAATGGAAGTAAATGAGTTTTTATCATAAATAGCTGTCCCGTATTTCTTGTGGAATACAGCTGTCACTCTATTATATCCCGATATCGTGTCTCTAGATGGAGCAGAGGTCCCGGTAACATGAGGTTGTTGAAGGGCCATTACATTAATGTCATTATCTGACAGAATTTTAGAGAGATATTTACATTTCACCATTGACATGCCTTCAACATTGAATGATAATATTTTGATCTGAGTTTCCAGTGATCTTCATGCTGGTTTGTTGTTAGAAAAGTTATCTTTGGGTGTTGAGCTTGTAGAGTCTAGTATACCTTTCAAACACAACGGACTTGGGCACTGTGAACATGGACCTTTTTATTCTGGGTGATGACTGAGCCAGTATATATTGAAAAGTTGGCTCAATTCTTGATAAAATGTGGCCTGGGAGGGGCAGACATGAGTCTATCCGTTCGGGGCTGGGATTGGATCAATATTCGTCTGGCATCTCATCCAAAGCTCTTCCAACATGGGTAACCCTGAGTTAGCATCACCTGATGGAGTCTTTAAAGCATGCAAGCCTCCACACAACGTCAACATGTTGATCACTTCTCTGAATACCTGAAACTGAAAGAAAGGAATAAAGAGACATTTGGAAACTAAAATTCTCAATTTTATTGGTGTTAATTCACCTGGTATACTGGCTTTTCACTGCAGATACAATTTGTATGTTTGAATATATTTAGTACACATAGTTGGAAAAAAGGACTATATTGTCAACATAACAATCTGTGCATTACTTCTTTGCTGCTACTGTGACAGAAATTTAACCTTACACCATTCAGATTCAATATAGTGTGACATTGTCATGTGTATGTTGGTATGATAAATAATTACCCATTTTATTCTGAGTGACCCCCTCATACCTACCTAACCCCTCAGCTGGCTTCACCTATCATCTGCCAGCTTGTTCTCCTTCCCCTCCTCACACCTTATTCTGGCTTCTTGCCCCTTCCTTTCCAATCGTGATGAAGGGTCTCGGCCCAAAACATTGACTGTTGATTCAATTCCATGGATGCTGCCTGACTTCCTGAGTTCCACCAGAATTTTATGTGTGTTGCTTTGACCTTTGATCGTTGTTTTAACTGAGAATATTGCTGACATTTTGTGTATGGTTTCCATGTGCAGGTTGTAAGGACATTGCGGAAGAATTCCGATCGCAGGAGATTGATGGGCAGGCTCTGCTCCTGCTGAAGGAGGACCATCTCATGAGTGCCATGAACATCAAGTTGGGTCCAGCACTGAAGATCTGTGCGCGCATCAACATGCTGAAAGAGTCCTAATCTTCCTTGTCTCCAGTGTAAAAGCTGCTAGACCCTTCCATTTTGCTGATTTTTAAGAGGACACACATTAAGATCTGGGCAAGGAATTTGGTACGATTGTATACCATATATTCCTGCAAGGACCTTGTGTTGGATTCCTAGGATATTACCTCAGGATTCCTCGTCTTCACATACAAAATCTTCACAAACTCATCATGACTCTTCAAGGGAAGTTACCCTTGACAGGCCTTTGCCAAATGCTGAAACCCAACGATTCAGTTCTTACCCATGTTTTGCCAAAGCGGCTTTATTTACCCAATTGTGATGTCATCTCAACCAACAGGACCTTCCTCCTCCAGCCATTGCTGTTCATCAGCTTTTTATTGACTGGAATCAAAAGGCATTCTGGTTCAACTTCTTGGTTCACAACCTCCTGTTGTTTTCCTCCATTTCATTGAGTGACAAGAAACATGGTTGCCCCTTGAGTTGGTGAGCCATCATGTCCATACCACCCTTGGGAGAAGTGCAGTTAGATAGCTTGTTCTGTCTTCAGTGGGCTCTAAAAAATCTGTCTGAACACCAAGACCTCCCCAGGCCTGAACTAGTCCATACAAATTACCAAGTCTTTGAGGCTTGCTTCAGAGTTGGTCTGTACCCACTCAAGTTCAGGAGGGTAGATTTGTAAATCAGGAGGGAATGCTAGATTTATTTATTCTCAGCCAAAAGTGGCTCCCACCAAAGTACGTGAGTGCATGTACATGCATGTTTGTGGGTACATGGGCACACATGTTTGTGTGTGCATTTCACATTGTTCTGTTGTAGTTTCAGAGGCATGTGAAAGGGAAACTCCACTCAGACAGGGAGAAGTGGATCTCATAGAAATTTCAGACTCCTTCCTTGCTGACTGTGGTGGTCATTGGTGATTGGAGCCTAGTAACAAAACAGCCTGCCAGCATGTGACGCTAGATCCCACCATCTGGACTTCCTCCGTTCCTTTTCCTCTTACAATTTTCGGGTGTTTGGAACCCAACCCTGGCCAACGCTACTGATGTATCTTGGGGACATCCCTTTCAAACAGAGATGAGGATGAATTTCTTTAGCCAAGGGATAGTGCATGTAGTGGAATTCATTGCTAAGGTTGGGTGTGGAGGCCAAGTCATTGGGTATATTTAAAGCTGAGGTTTATAGGTTCTTGGTTAGTAAGGGTGTCAGAGGTTACAGGGAGAAGGCAGGAGAATAGGGTTGAGAGGGATAATAAATCAGACATGACGGAGCAGATTTGATGGGATGAATGGCCAAATTCTGCTCTTTCGATCTAGCTGTGGCACGTCAGGTTGCCTGGCTTGGAGAACAGTAGTGTCCAGCAACGCAGAATGGGATGTTAATCCTCTCAAGTTTCCAAACACTTTACCGAGGCTCAGCGTTATTTTTTCCCAAGTGCCAAAGATTTTGGTGATGCTCCCAGGAGATGTTGGAGAGTGCTGCACTGGTGGAAGGGTTACAGTTCAGGAGGAGACTTCAAGCTTGGCTCTCTGTCTGCTCTCTTGAGTGGATGTAAAAGATCTCACAACCATTGTTTCAGGCCAAGATATCTGCCTGTATTTATCCCCAACTTAACATTGTAAATCCAGATGGCCAAGTCTTTACTGAAAATCCACAAAGCAAACTTTAGCTTCTGAAAATCTAAAGTAAAGCCTAAAAATGCTGGCAATACCTGGTGACAAATGGGAGGTGGCACGATAGCATAGCGGTTAGCGTAACACCATTACAGTGCCAGCGACTTAGGTTCAGTTCTGTCTATAAGGAGCTTGTATATTCTCCCTGTGACTACGAGGACTCCCTGTTCCTCCAGGTGCTCCAGTTTCCATAAGACATTAAGACATTTGGCCCATCAAGTCTACGCTGCCATTCCATCACGACTGATTTATTATCCCTCTCAAACCCATTCTCCTGCCTTCTCCCGGTATTCTTTGATGTCCTTACTAATCAAGAACCTATCATCTCTTGTTTCCTTCCACTTTCCAAAGATGTCTGGGTTAGTGGGTTACTTGGTCAAATGGATGTAACTGGGTGGTGCAGTTTGTTGGACCAGATGAGCCTTTCACTGTGCTGTATCTCTAAACTAAACTGAACTCAGCAGGTCAGGCAGCATCCATGGAGAGAGAAACATGCAACATTTCAGGTCAAGGACTCTTCATCTGAATATCCAGACCTGGCCCTAAAATTGTAACTGATATCCTTTCTGTATATGCAGTCTGACCTGGCCAATTCATTATCCAGGGATCATACTGGGTCCAAAATATCTGAAGACTTTCTTCATTGTAACATGACCTCCCTTTAAAAGGCCAGTCAGTAGGTTACCATCCTGAAGGGGAGATGAGAGCAATGCCTTGTGTCCTGGGGTTCCTAACTATTTTTTTGCTTCTTCATCAAAGTCAAAGTCTAGTTCATTGTCATAGATAAGTACACGTGTACACAAATACAATAAAAAACTTATTTGAAGCAGCATCACAGGCACATAGCATCAGATCAGCATCAGAAAAACACAAGTTAAACATAAATTTGACAACTGTTACAAGAAAGAGTACTATTTCAAACAGGAGGTACCTTTTAACACAGAGTGATCACAGGGGCCATAATGCTGTTAAACTGTGTTGATTAGGGTTGTGCTGGTTGGTTTAAGAACCGAACGTTTGAAGGGAAGTAGCTGTTAATAATTTTAATATATTCTCAGTTCATTCCAGAAGCTCATTCCTTCATCGTTAGAGCTTGATGTTTTCAATTATGTGTAAACTTCGGGTGTTTAACTGTGGAATGGAAGTTGGACTCATCTCTATAATAGATTCTCATTCCGCAGAGCCAGGGTTAGGCAAGTCCACAAACCATGTTATTTATTTAATTAGCGATACAGTGCAGAACACTCCCTACCTGCCCAGTGAGCCACACTGCCCAGCAGCCCATCTGTTTAACACTAGCCTAATCATATGAAAGAAGAGCTTATCATAGTAGGAGTGTTTGATGGCTCTGAGCCTGCACTCACTGGAATTCAGAAGAATGAGCTGGAGTGGTCACATTGAAAGGCCTCAGAAGAGTGGATGTTTCCTATGGTGGGGGAGTCTAAGACCAGAGATCAGAGCCTCAGGATTGAGGGATGGAGATGAGTGGGAATTTATTTAGCTAGGGATTGGTGAATCTGCGGAATTTGTTGCCGCTGTCTGCTGTGGAGGCCAAGTCATTTAAGGCAAAGGTTGATCAGTCCTTGATTAGTCAGGGCATGAAGTGTTATAGGTGGAAGGCAGGAGATTAGGGCCTACAGGGATCAGTTATGATGAAATGGAGCAGACTCAAGGAGCCAAATGGCCTCATTCTGCTCCCATATCTTATGGACTAATCACAGGACAGTTTACAATGGCCAATTAACCTACTAATCAGTGCGTCTTTGTAACGTGGGAGGAAACTAGAATACCAGAAGAAACTCAGGGAAAGGATGTACAAACTTGTTAAAGACAGCACCGGAAAAGAACTCCAAACTCTGATGCTCCGAGCTGTAATAGTGTTGCACTAACTGGTAAGTTCCATGCTTTCTGCTTTAATTTAACCATCACAGCAACATGCATTGTGCTTCACCTGTTCAGTAGCGTTTCCTTGAGAACATAAAGAGCATAACGCCCAGTGGGCACAACCAGCAGCTGCTTGTTGTCTTGGTTGTTAGAGCTGAGAGGGACAGAGATCATTTACCCTTGTTTGAATGTGCAGAAGCTTCTCGTTGCCTATCTGTACCAAGGTCTTGGTTCCTAATCCAAATGGAATGGGAGCCAGCTGCACAGTCGTTAATGCCTTTTTCCCACAGTGGAAATCTCATCCAGTAGAAGGCAAAGCTTTAAAGTGAGAAGGAGAAAGCTAAACGGAGGTTTGCATACTAAGTTTTTTTTACATGGAGAGTTGTGTCTGGAACAGCTATTCAGGGGAAGTGGTGGAAGCCATGTTTAAGAAGCATTTAGACAGGCTCATGACAGACAGGAAATATATTGGGGGAGTCTCGAGCCAGAGGGCACAGCCTCAGAACAGAGATGAGCAGGAATTTCTTTAGCCAGAGGCTGGCAAATCTGTAGAATTCATTGCCATAGATGGCTGTGGAGGCCAAGTCATTTGGGTATATTTAAAGTGAAGGCTGATGGGTTCTTGATTAGTAACAGTGTGAAAGGCTATGGGGAGAAGGCAGCAGAATGGGTTTGAGAGGGATAATAAATCGGCTATGATCAGATATTGATGGACCAAATGGCTTAATTCTGCTCCTATGTCTAATGCTCTTATGGAGTAGAGGGATTATATAATATATGCAAACAGATGTGCAGTTCAAATTGACATCATGGTTGCCATAGAAATTGAGGTGCAAAGGGCCTGTTCCAGTTCTGTACGTAGCTGTGGCGCGGTTTAGTAGCAGAGCATTTATCATAATGCTTTACAGCGCTAGCGATCCGGGTTCAATTCCCCGCCGCTGTCTGCAAGGTTTTGGCTTGTTTTCCTGTGACTGCGTAGGTTTCATCTGGGTGCTCCGGGTTCCTCCCACGTTATAAAGACATTGGTAAGTTATGGGCATTGTTACGTACCCCGTAACTGGGTCACTTACCAGCAAAGATAGAGAGGTCCGTTGAAGTCTGATGGTACTATTTTTAAAAGTCTTTATTTATAAAGAGGCACAAAAATAAGATTAATACAAACATTCAGATAATATATGTCATCAATACTCAATCTAAAAGCGCGGGTATAATAATAATCATCAATAAGAAATAGCTCTATCGTTTGTCTAGGGGATACTATATTGTCCGATGGAAAAATAAAGTCAATGTCATTCAAGATGCAGCTCTTTGGGTTTTAGAGAGAGAGAGTCTTAAACTTGCCCGGGTCTTTTGATGAGGCCAATCCGTTGAGTCGGGAGAGGTGATTCCCCGTTGTTAGTTCAAAGTCATTTTCTGTAGTATCAGCCACTGGCCCCAGGCAAGGGAACCGAATGCACGTGGCTTCCTTCAAATGGCTTCCCGCTATTACGGGATCGCTAGCGTTTCTTCTGGTGCGTCTGAGGGGGCTGTTCCTACAGCCCCTCTTTTATCCTGACTTGCAGGGTTGTAGATGTCAATCAGGTTGAGGTGATGATGCAATCTCTCCCCGTCACCCAGCCCACTTTGCCCGAGGGCTTGCACGTAGCATAGTCCCCAATCCACAAATGTGTCTCCAAGAGACAATGGCCAATGTCGCATTACTTTGCATCGCCGGGGAATGAGGCAGACTGCACATCTCTCTCCCATTCCCTGGGTCCCCTGACCCAACCCAAGAGTGCTCTTGCAATTCTCACAAAGGAGGGGGCTGCGGGCATAACACCTCCCCTCTTCAAAGCGTTTTTACCAGCGGTTAAAACGAAGTAGTACAGAGTCTTACAGGATTGGGGAAGCGAACACAATACCAAAGTTTTTCTTTTCTACAGAGTAACACAATGATACATTCAATTCAGCACCTAAACAGTTAACAATTACAGTGTCACTTCCTTTAATATTTTAACATCTTGTACCTTACTAAAGTCTTGTAGCATCAGACTTCAATTTAATAACCAGCTTTTTTTTTTAGCAACGAAACTAAGGAGTTGTGATCTTAGCTTACGTGCATTTACAAAAGTTTATGTAAAGACTAGTCTTTTGGTCGTTTTCAAACTTAACAGGCAGGCTTCCAAGGGGGTTGTCTTTATTATTCACATGCTTTGTCGAAATCCCGGGCAACCGGCTGGGCTATTTAAAAATGGCGCCGCCCCCCCCCCATTTACTGTCGCCCCTATTCTGGTGCGTTCCTACGTGGGGAACTTGGGTAATTTGGCAAGGTAAACTCCTGCCTGCTTCTTTCATAGGGGTTATTCTCTCAACACCGTGTCCCGAACTTAGACCATCTTGTGAATTTCCACCCAATTCTTTAAGGTTACACGGGTGGCTAGCCTGCTCGTCAGGACCCTTCAGGCTAATGGTTTTCAGTTCGAACCTTTTGCTCAGGCAGCATTTCAAATTCTGCCTCTTCACACCCCATTCTGGAATAACAATAGTGTGGGGGGCTCCGCTATCTCCCGGCTTAGTCTGTAAGCGATCTGCCGGGTTTAAAATTTCCTCATTCGATTTGGGAACTCCAAATTTTCCGTTTCCTTCAATAATAATATTTATCTCCCCATTTTCGAGCTCCGCATTAAGTTTCACCACACCTTCGAGCACAAACACCGGGGAACTCTCACTTCCCCTTATTACCAAGGTTAACCCTTTCTTCACTGAACCCAGTCTGTCTGACCCAAAAGGACGGCTGTCTCATTCAGCTGAATCAGATACCTCAGACTTTTTCTGAGCTCCATTACTAGGTTCAGCACCACGTGCATCCCCATCTTGGACACACTCAAACGGGACATTGACCTCTTCCAGGCCTTCAATGCCCGTACCCTTTTCAAATTCTAAATTCCCCTGATCCTCCCAGTTACTCTCTGGGCAACTCCCTTCCGGAGTAAACTCAACCCCACGGGCTGAAACAACCTCATCTGCCAACCCAGCAGACTTCTTCAAGGCAAGGGCACCCTTTTCATCTAGGACTGCCCTCATTTCAATGTCGGGAACACCTTTAGAATGTTCAACTTCGTCAAATAGGTCTGCCACACCAGACAGATCATCCATGTCCAACTCTGGACCTCTTAACCACTCGATTAACAGTTCCTCATCTTTATTTTCTGCCTCTAGAACCTTGCTCCTCACTAAGGGAAGATCTACCTCCTCTCCCTTACCCTCTTTCACTTTACTACTCTTCGTTCTACCACCCTCTAAACCCT
This sequence comes from Hemitrygon akajei, assembly GCF_048418815.1. Lineage (NCBI taxonomy): Eukaryota > Metazoa > Chordata > Chondrichthyes > Myliobatiformes > Dasyatidae > Hemitrygon > Hemitrygon akajei. The sequence goes on from NC_133126.1 coordinate 194,760,898, forward strand.
CGTGGCACAGGGTCGGTAAAAACGTCTCGGCCAAATTGAAACTGGCCAGATTTAAACTGCTCTCATTCTCAGCTGCCACTCTGGACAGGCTGCGAGTGACCGCGCATGCGGGATAGCTCTTGGAAGCTAGGGGCGGAGCCTCAACACTCACAGGCTGTTTTATCAGCGTCATGGCTGCCGAAACCTTACCCCCGGCTAAATCGTTACCAAGAAGGACGTCCACGTCAGTTCTCGGGAATTCTGATGGCACCCCTATTTCAACTGGTCCAGACACCAGCGCACAATCCATAATGACCTTATGTAAGGGCACCATTTCTATCCTTTTATTGATTCCCTTCACCGCTACCATACCCATTTTTCGACCAAACTCTAGTACCTTACTGCTGATCAACGACAGCTCAGCCCCCGTGTCTCTCCAGATTCGTACGGGAATTGGTGGGTCCCCCTTCCTGAAAGACATGGTTCCGTGTGACAGACAAGTCTCAGACCCTTCTCGTACTCTGTCTACCCGGGGCTCTCTTGTTGATTTACTGATTACCACGGCACATCCGATAGGGACTGCTGCTTTCCCTTTTCCCGTCTCCCTCCTCGGAGCAAAGCACCGAGACGCAACATGCCCACTCTTCCCACAATTAAAACAGGTCAAGCCCGGAAATCTCTGGCCATCTGGCCTTTCCCCCTCAACCTTACCACTAGCTCCCGGCGGGACCTCTGCCTCAGCCGGCGGACTTTCTCAATCGTCCCCACGGTCTCTCGGGGAACTTTTATTTGAGGAAAACTTTGCCTTGTGGGTTAGGGCATATTCATCTGCGAATCTAGCAAATTCTGAGATGGACTTATTCGGCTTCTCATTCAAAATACATCCGGATCTCCTCCAGAACACAACCTTTAAATTCCTCAATCAAAATTAACTCCCTGAGACGCCCATAATCCTCGTCCACTATTTCTGCAGTGCACCAACAGTCCAAGAGCACCCCCTTCTCATGGGCAAATTCAGTATACATCTAATTCCACCCTTTCCGTAAATTTCTGAACTTTTGTCTATATGCTTCAGGTACTAGCTCGTAACCCCGGAGAATGGCCGCCTTTACTTTGTCATAACTCTCCTCCTAGTCCTCCTCCATGGACAATGCCGCAGATGCCCGCTGTGCCTTCCCTCTTAACACACTTTGTAACAACGCCACCCACTGTGGTCTGGGCCACTTCTGATTCACTGCCACCTTTTCAAAAAGCAAGAAATAACTATCAACATCCGTCTCCTCGAACGGGGGTACTAACCTCAACGCCCGACTAACATCAAACCGCTCCTCTCGGTCCGACCCCTGACCTCGTTGCTCTTGCTTTAACTTCTCCATCTCCAAGTCATGTTTCCTCTGTCTCTCTGCCTCCCTCTCCTTCTCGGCCCTTTCCTTCTCCTTCTCAGCTGCTTCCAGCTCTTTTAACTGAAGTTCATGCTCTCTCTGCTTCTCAGCTCTGTCCTGCTCCCTTTTTACCTCCAACTCCTTTAGCTGGAGCTCATGCTCCCTTTGTTTGTCGGCCCTTTCTCTCTCTCTCTCTTTCTCGGCTGCTTCCAGCTGCTTTAGCTTAATTTCATGTTCCCACCTTAATTTCTCCAACTCTAACTGAGCCGTCCCACTAGCTGGTACCTTTTCAGGGATATTTTCCAGTACCTCAGCTGCAAACACATTCTTCTCAATGTAATACTGAGTTATGGCCCTTCGCACCTCCCGCTTTTTCATTGACGACCTCACCTCTGCGAGGTTTAACCCCTTCGCCAAATTTACCAAGTCTGATTACCAAGTGGCCGCCTCTAGCCTCTAACCTCTAGTCAGGTTTCCTATAAATTCATCCACGTCCATCTTTGCTGGTTTCCCATCTGGCTACCCGCGTACCAGATCCAAGTTTGGACTTACAAACCCGATTCACTGGCCCTCCAATTTGGTACCAAATCCCGGATGAGCCCCCAAGTTGTTACGTACCCCGTAACTGGGTCACTTACCAGCAAAGATAAAGAGGTCCATTGAAGTCTGATGGTACTATTTTTAAAAGTCTTTATTTATAAAGAGGCACAAAAATAAGATTAATACAAACATTCAGATAATATATGTCATCAATACTCAATCTAAAAGCGCGGGTATAATAATCATCATCAATAAGAAATAGCTCTATCGTTTGTCTAGGGGGTACTATATTGTCCGATGGAAAAATAAAGTCAATGTCATTCAAGATGCAGCTCTTTGGGTTTTAGAGAGAGACAGTCTTAAACTTGCCCGGGTCTTTTGATGAGGCCAATCCGTTGAGTCGGGGGAGGTGGTTCCCCGTTGTTAGTTCAAAGTTGTTTTCTGTAGTATCAGCCACCGGCCCCAGGCAAGGGAACCGAATGCACGTGGCTTCCTTCAAATGGCTTCCCGCTATTACGGGATCGCTAGCGTTTCTTCTGGTGCATCTGAGGGGGCTGTTCCTACAGCCCCTCTTTTATCCTGACTTGCAGGGTTGTAGATGTCAATCAGGTTGAGGTGATGATGCAATCTCTCCCCGTCACCCAGCCCACTTTGCCCGAGGGCTTGCACGTAGCATAGTCCCCAATCCACAAATGTGTCTCCAAGAGACAATGGCCAATGTCGCGTTACTTTGCATCGCCGGGGAACAAGGCAGACTGTACGTCTCTCTCCCATTCCCTGGGTCCCCTGACCCAACCCAAGAGTGCTCTTGCAATTCTCACAAAGGAGGGGGCTGCGGGCATAACAGCATGCTATGTTGGTGCCAGAAGTGTGGTGACACTTGAAAGCAGCCCCCAGCATAATTTTGGATTGTGTTCGTTGTTGAAGCAAATGACACATTTCCCTGTACGTTTCAGTGTACATGTGACAATTAGAGCTAATCTTTAATCTTTATCTGATCAAGTTGGGTTTATATTTTGACAGGACATTCAAAGGCTGGTTCTGTCAACTCAGGACAGTGTGCTGAGTATCACTGCCTCATACCGTCTGTCCTTGATGTCTGGGCATCACAGTGAGTGTGATTCCCTACAAATGGTTCAGGATTGGTTTGAATGAGTAACAGGAAGAATTAGTAGTCAGTTACAGATGCCATGCTGGGTTAGGTATTAGTTTTATCCTAGAGCAGAGGTTCTCAACCTCGTATCCAGTGATCCCACAGTTAATGGTAGGGGTCCATGGCGTAAAAAAGTTTGGGAATTCCCGTCCGAGAGAAAATCAGTTCACTGAACTGAAAATAGAACCTTGCGAAGGGTGATGAGAGGTGACATGATAGAGGTGTTTATGGTGATGAGACATAGATCGAGTGGATAACCAGAGACATTTTCCCAGGGTGGAAATGGCTAATGAAGTGATTGGAGGAGAGTATAGGAGAGATGTCAGAGGTAGGTTTTTTACACAGACAGTGCCGGGTGCATGGAACACACTGCTAAGGGTGGTGGGTGAGGAATTATATTAGGGACATTTAATCTTAGATAGGCACATGGAATGGAGGGCTGTGCAAGATGGAAGCTTTAGAATGGGCCAAAGGCCCTGTACTGTGCTGTTCTGTTCTGTGTTTGAGAACTTTTCCTTCATGTCATTAACTAATGGAGCACTTGGAAAATTAATGTTTTCTGTACCCTCTTCTCCATACCTTGATGTTTGTCAGTGGAGGTGCATTATAAGGGTCACGTGGCTCGTGACACAAGAATTTTGTTCAAAATTATTGTTTTTTTCTTTAAGACTGAACATCCCTTTAAGTACAATTACACTGAAAATGTAGTGGATTGCAGGTGTTAAATTGGCTTATTGCTATCACAGTGTGCTTTGGATGCTATCCGTGCAGATAATTTTATTACAACACAGTTAGTACACGGTTAGACAACAGAATGTAGAATGAAGTGTTACAGTTACAGAGAAAGTGCAGGCAGACAGTAAGTTACGAGGGCATAAAGAGGTAAACTGTGAGGTCAGGAGTCTATCATATACTAGGGAGCTGTCTTTTAACAGTGGGATAGAAGCTGTCCTTAAGCCTGGTGGCACGTGCTTTTGATCTTTTGTCTCTTCCACCTGATGGGAGGGGGAAAAGACAGACTGTCCGGACTGGGTGGGGTCTTTGATTATGCTGTCTACTTTACTGAGGCAGTGAAAAGTGTAGACAGGGTCCATGGAAGGGAAAACACACACAAAATGCTGGTGGAACAAAGCAGGCCAGGCAGCATCTATAGGAAGAAGCACTGTCAATGTTTCAGGCCGAGACCCTTCGTCAGGACTCTCTCTCTCTCTCTGTAGTTTCTTCCAGTCTCAGACAGAGCATTTACTGTGATACATCTGAATGAGATCCTTTCTATGGTGCCTCAATAAAAATTGGTGAGGGTCACTTTTCTTTATTCCTTGAGAGGCTAGAGGCACTAGTGAGCTTTCTGGTCTGTGGCATCCACATCACTGGACAAGGACAAGGTATTTCTGAAGTTCACTCTCAAGGTGGTGGTTTTCAAGTTAGATGCATGTGATGATGGTCGAAACAGGTCGAAACACTGAGCAGTCGATGATTCAGGCCAAGACCCTTCATCAGGCCTGGAAAGGAGGAGGCAGGTGATTGGTGGGAAGTGACCGAGGGTCTCACTGAACTCCCTTCAAACAGAAGATTTAAACTTCTTCAGGGTAGACATATCTTGAACAAAATTCACAGTGGAGCAGCAAATCATAAACACAAGATGCCTGGTGGTATAGTATGGCTTTACAGTGTCTGTGACCAGGATTCAATTCCTGCCACTGTCTACAAGGAGTTTCTGCTTTTGTCCATTACCATATGGGTCTCCTCTGGGTGCACCAGTTTCCTCCCAACTTCCAAAGATGTGAGGTTCAGTAGATTAATTGGTCACATGGGTGTAATTAAGTGAAGTGGTCTTGTCAGGCCAGAAGGGCCGGTTACCATGCTGTATCACTAAATTAAATTAAGAGGTTTTGCAAATGCTGGAAATCTTGAGCAGCACACAGAAACTGCTGGAGGAGCTCAGCAGGTCAGGCAGTGTCTCTGGAGGGGAATAAACATGACATTTCATGCTGAGACTCTGGTGGAGTGGGCCAGTGCTGTTTGCTGGTTAGTCTAAAGGTGAAGAGCCCCTGCCTTGGCATCACTATTCTCTACTGAACTGTGGCTCAGCACAGGGCTGAAGAGGAGAGGATTAATAAGCCCTGTCCACCACACGTGTCAAAATGACAGCTCTTCAAAATCGTGCATTCAGTTCCTCCTCTCCTGGGCCAATTGCAGATACAGCCACTTCCATTTTAAAAACAGTGCGGGTGGAATAGGCCGAGACATCAAATATGATGGATTATGTTCCAGCTCCCTTCCAAGATTATGTTGGCCCTGTCACTACATCACAGGAGCCGATGCAAAAACAGTGAACTTTTTAACATTTGGAAACTGCTTTACTGTCTTTATTGCAATTTACAAGTGTTTTTCTTCTAATGTATAGTATTGTTCTAATTCCATTAAACACTTGTAGGCCCTTCGAGCTGCTGCCAATATTGTCTCTGATGGTTTTGAGAAGACATTTTGATTTAGAGTTGGAGACGTAATACTGGCCTACCACCAACAGTGCAGAGCTGCCCAATATCTGGTGCAGGAGCAGCCAAAGGAACATGTTAGCATTGACTTTCATTTCTGTTGCTTTGAGGTGGTACGACCAAATACCACCCTCAATGATGTAATCCCAGTTGGTTTGTGTGCTATCCCTGCCAAATCATGTATCAGTTTTTCCCCTCAGATGAATAATTGCAATATACTGTTTTGTACAATGGTGTATTTTTTATCTGTTGAATGTGCAATAGTTGTTTAAGCATCTGCTTGGGTGTTGCTGTGCTGAACCACAGCTGTGACGAAGATTTCATGATTAAATGCTGTCAAAAGCAATGATCTTAGGAGTCTTGTGCTGTCTTGCCCAATTATTTTCCCATCTCCCATGTGTGACAAAGTTTTTTGTTTGGTTTATTAAAGTTTTTAAAAATATGCCATAATCTTTAATCAATAAGCAAATCAGTGTAGGTACTGGAAGTCTGAAATAAAAGTGGGAAGTTCCAGATACACTCAGTCTGTCGAGAGAGGAACAAAATTAATGTTTCAGGTAAATGGCATGAAAGATCTTTTCTATCTTCTCTAATTCATATCTTCAACAATGCACATAAAGATACCGGTCATTTGAAGTCTTCATAAAAATTCATACATAGGAAGAGGCAATTGGACCCATCATATGTTTACTAGCACCAGGTTGATCCTAGTCTCTTGTTGTGAGTGTGAATGAAGTAACCGGGAGACACCGAAGCTGGTGATATAGCAGTCTTTATTCAGCAAGCAAGCTGGCATCATACTGGAGACACTCTTGGAAGAACAGGCCTCCTAAACCCAAAGTACATCACATCTTTATACACTTAAGATCAATGGTAACTCAATACAGTCTCATTGATTACAGTGACATTGTTTACTTAAATTCTTCAGGTTGACAGGTGCTTCATTTAAGTTACATATAATTATCAAACATCTAACTCTTCACACTAATGCTCCAGACACCCTAGATTGAATGGTAAACAGCATTGTCTCTCTAGCTGCATTCATGATTATGCAGACATCTCAAGTGAATGGGTGTTTTCTGATTTGCAATCAATCCCAATCTACAGCTTCAGGAAGACTGATGTTCAGAGCTGCATTTTAAATTCAATCTACAATCTCCATTCAGATCTGCAGACTGGTTGCTGTTGAAATTAATATTTGCTATACACCATAACTCTAGGATATGCCCTAACAGGCCAAACATTCAGTTCACATTTCAGCAGTCCTTCTGATGCTGGTACACTAATGTAGCAACAGATATTCAATTCTCCAATAATAGTGAAGTGTCACACAGCACAGAAACATGCTCAACTCGTTCATACCAGCTGTGTTTGCCTAATGAGCTAGTCCCATCTGCTTAAATTTAGCCCATAGCCCTCTAACTTTGACCTAACCATGTACTTACCCAGGTGGCTTTTGAATGTTAATGTGACCACCTCAACCACTGATTCAAAGTACATTTATAATCAAAGTGTGTATGCAGTATACAACCCTGAGACTCGTCTTCCCCACAGACAGCATGGAATCTGTTCAAGGAAAAACAATCAACCTCCACCACTCACCCCCCCCCCCCCACCCCCCGGCACAAAGAACAAATCACCCAAATAGCAACAAAAAAGAATGAGCGAAAACACAGAATATACAACAAATACAAGAGTCCATATTCAGTTTAGCTCAGTGTTCAATATCTGCAGGCTGTCCTCATTTGAAGTCACCCGAAAACCACAAAGGAAAACGAGTCCCAGAAAACACATCATAATGTGAATGACAGTCCAATCCACAGGCCGTATGGATTAAACCTTGCTCTGGCAACATCCTCCGATAGCATTGAGGGAGGGAGAGAGGTTACTTGAACACAGGAACCTTCCTTCAGGAGCAGCGAGCGAGAGGGAGAGAGAAACCATCACACACAGACATCTCTGGCAGCAATGAGTGAGAGGTTGGTGGATAGCACTGAACATATACTCACCTTCCACACTTGCCTTGATGTTTTCGATCTTTGTCTACACTTTAATCAGCGAGAAATGGAGTCACTAATGGGCTTGTGCCCCATCTCCAAGCTTCTTGGCTTCCAGGAGGCCGCTCACCTCCCAGAATCCTCTTTGAGACAACAAAGTGCCAGATTGTTCAATTGGCTTGAAAATACACATCAAATTGTAGATCACAGGCTTCAACAGTATCAGAACCATACTTGAAAGAAAAAGATGTAAAAGAAGTGAAGAGGAGGTTTTGTGAACCATCTGAAGGATGTCGCCCATGGTAGCATTGTTGGCTGGTACCATCTTCAAGCAACTCATTCCAAATGCACATCATCCTTTGTGTGAAGGATCTGATCCTGATGGTCCTTTGAAATCTCTTGCCTCTGATCATAAACCTGTGCCCTTGTGTTTTAACACCCCCTCTCTGGGAAAAAGACTGTGTGCTTTTATCCTGTTCATGCTCTATCAAGTCAACCTCAATCTATGTTCCAGGGAGTGAAGTCCTATCCTACACAACCTCTCCTTGTAACTCAGGTCCCCATGTCCAGGCACATCCTGGTAAATCTTTTCTGTATTCTTTAGAGTTTAATAACATTTTTCTATAGCAGCGGAGTCAAATCAACGCAATATTCCAAGTATGGCTTTACCGATGTCTGTATCTATCTGCAACATGCATAATGGGTGTCATGGTAATGTAGCAATTAGGGCAATGCTGTTGTTCAGACAAAACATCAGAATGGGGAAGAAATCTTCCCGCCATCTTAACAGTGATGGTGCCATCTTAACAGTTCCTCTTGTCCTTACCACCCCCATGAGTCTCTGCATCATTCTCCACAACGTTTGCCATCTCCAAAGGGATCCTACCACCAAACATATCTTTGCTTCCTCCCCTCCTCCACTTTCCGCAAGGGTCACTACTCCCATGGCTTCCCTGTCCACGCATCCCTCCTGACACATATCCCTGCAAGTGGCCAAAGTGCCACACAGCACACGCGCCTCCTTCCTCTATCCATGCCAGTAGATTTGCTGTCACAGCACGGGATTTTATCTTATTAAACAGCCTCACGTGTGGCACCATATCAAATGCCTTCTGAAAAACTAAGTAAATGACATCCACTGCCTCTCCTTTGTCTGCCCTGCTTGTTAGTTCCTCGAAGAATTCTAACAAATATTGTTGGGCAAGTTTTCCCTTTACAGAAACCATACGGACTTTGACTTATTTTCAACTTGTTTTAAAATGCATTTGTGGAATTATGGTGAGATGTTCAGGTTAATGTTACATTTTAGCTTGGGTTATATAGTTGTTTGCTTGTGTTTGTGGGTCACCCTGACTGTAACCAGGGTGTATAATAATCATCTTTCCTGCTTGTATGTGACTGAGTTGGTCCTAAGTGATGGGACTCTGTCTGTTAATGCGCTTGTTACAATAAAAACAGCAGTTGAGATAAACAAGCTCTTCTCGTCTGTGATCATGGACTGAATGCTCACCACAATATACAAGGCTTGAAAAGACTTAACAGAGTAGATATTAGTCCAACCACATTGATGCATGCTCAAGAATGCTGACTAACACTTCTGGTTCCTCAGGAAGCTAAGGAAATTTGGCAAGGTGCTGTCAACTTTTACCAATTTTTAATGATGTACCATAGAGACCATTTTGACTGGATGCATAATGGCTTGAAATGGCAACAGCTCTGTACGTGACAACAAGAAAATGCAGAGTATTGTGGACACAGCTCAGCACATCATTGAAATCAGCCTCCCCCCTACAGACACTAGCATAGGATATCGAGCAAGGATGCAATGCTGAGGCTTTAGAAAGCATTGGTTAAATCACTCTTGGAACATTGTGAGCAGTTCTGGGCCTCTTATTTAAGAAAAATAATGTACTGGCATTAGAGACTGTCTAATGGAGGTCGTGAGAATGATTCCAGGACTGAAATGGTTAATATGAGGAGCAGTTGATGGCTCTGGGCCTGTACTTGTTGGAATTTAAAAAGAATGAGTGAGAAAATCTTTGAAACCTATGGAATATTGAAAGGCTTGGATAGAATGGATGTGGAGAGGATGTTTCATATAGTGGGGCAGTCTAGGACCAGAAGGCACAGCCTCAGAATAGAAGGACATCCATTTAGGACTTTGTGATATGGTGCAACTCAAACTACCTGCGTCTCAATATCACCAAGACCAAGGAGATGGTGGTGGACTTTAGGAGATCTAGGCCTCATATGGAGCCAGTGATCATTAATGGAGAATGTGTGGAGCAGGTTAAGACCTACAAGTATCTGGGAGTACAGTTAGACGAGAAGCTAGACTGGACTGCCAACACAGATGCCTTGTGCAGGAAGGCACAGAGTCGACTGTACTTCCTTAGAAGGTTGGCGTCATTCAATGTCTGTAGTGAGATGCTGAAGATGTTCTTTAGGTCAGTTGTGGAGAGCGCCCTCTTCTTTGTGGTGGCATGTTGGGGAGGAAGCATTAAGAAGAGGGACGCCTCACGTCTTAATAAGCTGGTAAGGAAGGCGGGCTCTGTCGTGGGCAAAGTACTGGAGAGTTTAACATCGGTAGCTGAGCGAAGGGCGCTGAGTAGGCTACGGTCAATTATGGATAACTCTGAACATCCTCTACATAGCACCATCCAGAGACAGAGAAGCAGTTTCAGTGACAGGTTACTATCGATGCAATGCTCCTCAGACAGGATGAAGAGGTCAATACTCCCCAATGCCATTAGGCTTTACAATTCTACCGCCAGGACTTAAGAACTTTTTAAAAGCTATTATTAATGCTTTTTGAGATAGTGATTTAGATGCATATCATTTTTTTACTGAGTTAAGTATTGTATGTAATTAGGTTTGCTACAACAAGTGTATGGGACATTGGAAAAAAGTTGAATTTCCCCATGGGGATGAATAAAGTATCTATCTGTCTATCTAGAACAGAGATAATGAGGAATTTCAATATCTATGTGTAGTGAATTCATTGCAATAGACAGCTGTGGAGGCAGAGTCATTGGGTATATTTGAAGTGGAGTTCAATATGTTTTTGATTAATCAGCATCAAGGGTTATGGAGAGAAGACAGAAGAATCAGGTTGAGAGGGATAATAAATTACCCATGATGGAATAGCAGAACAGTCTCAGTGGGTTGAATGGCCAATTCTACTCCTATTTCTTGTGGTCTTATGGATTTATGGACACTCTATACTTCTATCTCAGTAAAACAGCCAGCATAATCATGGACATTTTCTCTTTTCACTTCTCCCATCAGGTCGAAGATACAGAAACCTGAAACCATGCACCACGTGGCTCAATGACAGCTTCTACCCCACTGTTATTAAACTCTTAAACAGTGCTCTTGTCTGATTAATGGACTCATGGCTTCGGAATTTACCTTATGATCTTGCACTTTATCATTTATGTGCACTGCACTCTCTTGGTAGCTTTTACACTTTATTCTGCATTGTCATTGTTTTACCTTATTCTAGCTCAACATACTGTGTAATGATCTGATCTGTATGAACAGTGTGCAAGACAAGCTTTTCACTGTAGCTCAGTACATGTGACAATAATGTACTTCTCTCACAGAAGTCTCAAAGTTTCACACAGAGCTACAGGATAACGGGCCAGTCATTAAAATTTTGAGTCAGAGTCATAGAACGTTACAGCACAGAATCAGACCCTTTGGCCCATCTAGTCCATGGTAAACTATTGTGCTGCCTACTTCCATCAACCTTCACTTCCTGAGCAGTGCATACCCCTCCCATCCACGTACCTATCCAAATTTCTCTTAAGTGTTGAAATCAAACTTACGTCTGCCATTTTTGCTGGCAGCTCATTCCACACTCTCATCACCCTCTGAGTGAAGAGGCTCCCACTCATGTTCTCCTTAAACATTTCACCTTTCACCCTTAACCCATGATCCCTAGTTCTAATTTAACCCAAGATATGTAGAAATTTTTTCAAAGATTCAAATTATTTTGTTATCACAGTGTATGCAGTATACAACCCTGAAACCAGTCTTCCCCCCAGACAGTCACGAGTCAAAGAACCATGGAACAAACCCAATAAAAAATATCAAACATCAAACCCCCCCTCCCCCACATGCAAAAAAATTGTGCAAACTGCAAAAAAAAGTGACAATTACAGAATACAAAACACGGAATCAAAAGGTATATTTCAGTTCAGTTCAGAGGGTATTGAATTTTCAGGGTTCCCTACTCCTGATGGTGTTGAGGACAGTTAATTAAGGTGGAGATGACACTGGAATTTGGACTCCACTGATTTCTCAGATTTGATGCACTCTCTCGGGTCCCAACCCCACTGTTCCACCTATTGCCCACCCAGCTCCTGGTTTTAATTCTTCCACGTTTCCTCCTGTCTTACCCAACTGCCCTCGACAAACTGCCAACCAGCTGCAGCCTTTTATTTCAAAGTATTATTGCAAATGGTGGTCACATGCCCCCAGAAAATAATCCCAGTAACTGAGCACAAATCATTTTAAAATTTATTTATTTATTAAATTTTAAAGTTTTAAGGTCCCACAGTCCAAAGATATACCAGTTGGTAGGTTAATTGGTCATTGTAAATTGTCTCATGATTAGGTTAGGATAAATCAGGCGATTGCTGGGCTGTGAGGCTTGAAGGGCCAGAAGGGCCTCTTCGGCTTCCTCAATAAATAAATCAATTTAATTAAAATGCCACCTAAATGATATCTTGGAAATTACAGATAGAAACAATGACAAACTGATTAGCATCCTTAGGGAAAAAATTGGTAGCTGCACAATGAGAGATTTAATAAAATTCAATTTAATGATTCAACTCATACATAATTTTTAGATAATTCAGACTGATGATTGTCAAATGTTCTTCTGCAGTTGTGAGGCTGGAAAATGAGGAACAATCAATAACTGATCACTGCAATGACATTTGTTCAGGCCGTTAGAATCTTGTTGTCATGGACCTAGTTCTCATTGCACACAAAGGGAACTTCCTGAAGCTTACAGCAATCCCAGTGGCAGAAGCCATCAGGGATCAAAGAAACAACATCAGGGGGGATGTCCTTGTGTTTCAGCCAGTAGACAGTGCCAATGAGGAAGCTGTTTAGGAAGCAAAGCCAAGGAACATTCAAGTCAATATAGGCTGGAAGTGGCGCCCAAATCAAAACAATAGCCAACTGAAGCAGAATAAATGGCATCCAGGTCAGGGAAAAGCAAAGGATGATGTTGGCCAGAACCTGTTTCTTGCTTGGCTGAGGCTGTAGCTGGGCAGCTGGATTGGTGCTCCACAACACTATTTCTTTTAAATAAGAGTCCACATGCAAGGATCTGACAAGGGATGTCAGGTCAGACCAGCAATAAATTGAGACCAGGACAAAGATTATAAGGATCAAGACAGACAGAAGTAGGCTCTGGTTACTGAAAGGAATATCACATTGGTACAATAGGGTGTCTAATGTCACTTTCCATGCCACATGGACCTTGTAGTCAATACAAACACAGACTATGGCTCCAATCCATAATAAGAACACAGTGAAGAGGTATGTGAAAGTCCGGGATTCATTTAAGGATTTGGAGAGATTGCGCAAGTTCACAAAATAGTCAAGACCGGCTAGGAGACAGATTGGAACATGCAAGACACGGTAGATATCTGAGAAGAACTGCAGGAGCAGGCAGATCTGATTTTGAACTCCGATTATGATGTAGTTATTCAGAAATGAAGTCATCACCACGCTTGTGAACAAAGCCAAGTCCATCAGGGATAAGGAGATACAGAAATAGCCAATTAGACTCTGGAGCACCTTTCGATTTACACTTAAAATGAGCCAGTTGAGGACAACCTTCACAAATAAAATGACCAGCAGGATCATCCTAGCATCAAAGGTTTGCAATAAATACATTCTGCAGCCAACTTTTATACAGTTGTTGCCATAAACATCTATTTTCGCGATCTCTCTCCAGGATCAATTCAAAAGGGATCTACTCCCCACTGTAGTCAGAACTTCTGGAAGTTAAAAGAAAAACAAAGAAAGTTAGTCCTTCAGATTTTAAAGTTCCATGATCAAGAAAATTTCTCACCAAAAACCACAAGACCATAAGACATGGGAGCAGAATCAAGCCATTTAGCCCATCATCTGGCCCGCCATTTCATCACAGATGATCCATTTCCCTCTTAAACCCATTGTCATGCCTTCTCCCCATAATCTTTCATGCCTGACTAATCACGAACTGATCAATCTCTGCCTTAAATGTACCCAGTGACCTCGACTCCACAGCCACCTGTGTCAATGAATTCCACAGACTTACCATCCTCAGATGAAAGAAAATCCTCATCTGTTCCAAATGGACATCCTTCTATTTTGAGGTGCACTCACTAGTCCTAGACCCCCCCCCCACCACCACAGAAAACATTCTCTTTACATCCACTCTATCTCAGCCTTTCAACATCCAACTGTTTTCTATTAGATCTTTCCTCATTTTTCTAAATTCCAGCAACTACAGTCCCTGAGCTTTTAAATCACTGCTCAAATGATAACCCTTTCATACCCTGAATCATCCTTGTGAACCTCCTCTGAAACTTCTCCAAAGTCGGCACATCCTTTCAAAAATAAGGGGCCCAAAACTGCTCAAATACTCCAAGTGAGACCTTGTGCCTTCAGTATTACATTCTTGCTTTTATATTCTCGTCCTCTTGAAATGAATGCTAACATTGCATTCGTCTTCCTCCCCACCAATTCAACCTGCAAATGAACCTTTAGGGAATCCTGTACGAGGACTTCCATATCCCCTTGCACCTCTTTTCAAATTATACTGTTATGTCCAATCCCTTTCCTCCCACTCTTTGCCTCCTGCCAATCAGTCAATGCTCTATCCATGCTAGTGTCTTTCCTTTAATTCCCTGGGCTCTTATCTTGTTTAGCAGCCTCATGTGTGGCACCCTGTCAAGGACTTCTGAAAATCCAAGTGCACAATATCCACCAATTCTCCTTTGTCTATCCTATCTGTGGTTCCTCAAGGTTGTTACAGCTGGGGTGGTAATGGGGACAAGCTCCCACTACCTATTAAATGCTCCCAATGGTGTGCACCTCAAATAGCCTCTGACAACCAAGTCCAGCTCCTGGCCTTCATGTGTGGCTTGGCTACTAAGCCTGGTGGAACCACGTCTACTGACAGGAGAAAGGGCAAATGCAGGTTCTGGTGCCTTAAAACCCAGTCACTTTGGGCAGATGGGGCCCATTATCTGTAGTTGGTAGCTCATCTAAGAGAAGGAAGACTCTGATCTCAAACCTCCGCTGCCTTGCGGCTATACCCGCTCATGGGGAAGATTCAGGAGTAAATCTGAGTATTTAGTAAATGTACCTTTGGCAGCAATTACAGCTTTGAGTCTGTGTGGATAGGTCTCTATCAGCTTTGTTCATCTGAACACTAATTTTTCCCCATTCTTCTTTACAATACTGATAAAGCTGTCAGATTGCGTGGGGATTGTGAGTGAACAGCTCTTTTCAAGTCCTGCCACAAATTCTTGAATGGATTGAGGTCTGGACTCTGAGATAGTCACTCCAGGACATCATCTTTGTTGTTTTAAACCATTCCTGTATAGCTTTGGCTTTATGCTTGGGGTTATTTTCTTGCTGAAAAATAATCTCTCCCAAGTCACAGTTCCCTTGCAGGCTGCATCAGGCTTTTCTCCAGGATTTCCCTGTATTTTGCTGCATTCATTTTACCTTCTACCTTCACAAGCCTTCCAGGGCCGGCTGCAGTGAAGCATCCCCACAGCACGATGTAGCCACCACCATGCTTCACGGTACGGATGGTGCATTTTTGATGATGTGTGGTGTTTGACTTGCGCCGAAAATGCGAATTTTATTTTCATCAGACCATAGAACCTTCTTCCAGCTGACTTCTACAAGTATGTGAAAAGCAAGAGGATAAGATAAGATTTGGAAAGCATCAAGTTGGATAATTCTCCGGGAACGGATGAGATGTACCCCAGGCTACTGTATGAGGGAGGATATTGCTGAGCCTCTGGCAATTACCTTTGCATTATCAATGGGGATGGGAGAGGTTCCGGAGGATTGGAAGGTTGCAGATGTTGTTTCTTTATTCAAGAAAGGAAGTAGAGATAGCTCAGGAAATTATAGACCAGTGAGTCTTACTTCAGTGGTTGGTAAGTTGATGGAAAAGATCCTGAGAGGCAGGATTTATGAACATTTGGAGAGGCATAATATGATTAGGAATAGTCAGCATGGCTTTGTCAAAGGCAGATCGTGCCTTACAAGTCTGTTTGAATTTTTTGAGGATGTGACTAAACACATTGATGAAGGAAGAGCAGTAGATGTAGTGCATATGGATTTCAGCAAGGCAGTTGATAAGGTAACCCATGCAAGGCTTATTGAGAAAGTAAGGATGCATGTGATCCAAGGGGACCTTGCTTTGTGGATCTAGAATTGGCTTGCACACAGAAGGCAAAGAGTGGCTGTAGACAGGTCATATTCTGCATGGAAGTCGTCGCCAGCGGTGTGCCTCAGGGATCTGTTTACGCAGAGAGTTGTGAGTGCATGGCGTGGCAATGGTATTGGAGGCAGATACGATAGAGTCTTTTAAGAGACTCCTGGATAGGTACATGGAGTTTAGAAAAATAGAGGGCTATGGGCAATCCTAGGTAATTCTAAAGTACATGTTCGGCACAGCGTTGTGGGCCAAAGGGCCTGTATTGTGCTGTAGGTTTTCTATGTTTCAGTGTCTTCCACATACTTTCTGGGAAACTCGAGCTGAGATTTCATTGAGTTTTTATTTCAACAGCGGCTTTCTCTTTGGCCCTCCCTCATAAAGCTACAATTGTTGAGCACCTGGGCAACAGTTATTGTATGTG
Source organism: Hemitrygon akajei (assembly GCF_048418815.1). NCBI lineage: Eukaryota > Metazoa > Chordata > Chondrichthyes > Myliobatiformes > Dasyatidae > Hemitrygon > Hemitrygon akajei. The sequence goes on from NC_133126.1 coordinate 194,777,335, forward strand.
CATTCTCTCCCATCTCAGCCACTGAAGCTTGTTACTTCTCCAGAGTTATCACAGGTCTCTTGGTGTCCTTCCTCACTAGTCCCCTTCTTCCATGATCACTCAATTTTTGAGGATGGCCTGTCATAGGCAGATTTACAGCTTTTGCATATTTTTTCCATTTCTTGATGATTGACTTATCTGTACTCCAAATGATATTCAGTGACTCGGAAATTTTCTTGTATCCATCTCCTGACTTGTGCTTTTCAGTAATCTTTTTGCAGAGTTGCTTGGAGTATTTTCATGGTGTAGTTTTTGTGTGGCTACCGATTCATCAGCAGTTGGACTTTCCAGGTACACGTGTATTTCTTCTGCAATCTATTGAAACACCTTGACTGCATATAGGTCTCCAAAAACAGATCTTCATTTAACTAATTGTGATTTCTAAAACCAATTGGCTGCACCAGTGACGATTTGGTGTGTCATATTAAAGGGGGTGAATACTTATGCAATCAATTATTTTGTTTTTATATTTGTATTTAATTTACTGCTTTCACTTTGACAAAGTCTTTTTCTGTTGATCAATGTAAAAAAAAGCCAAATTAAATCCACTGTGATTCAATACTGTAAAACAGTATAGGTTGAAAACCTCTGGGGGGGAGAGAGAGTGTGGGGTGAATACTTTTTATAGGAACTGCATCAATTTTAGACCTTTCAGTTTCCCCAAGTACCATCTCCCTAGTAATAGTAACTTCACTCACTTCTGCCACTTGATGCTCTTGAACTTCTGCCATACTACCAGAGTCTTCCACAGTGAAGACTTGCGCAAAATGCTTATTCAGATCATCTGCCACTTCCTTGTTCCCCATACTATCTTACCAGCATCATTTTCGGGATACTTTTGCCTCTCTTTTACTCTTTATATATCTAAAAAACTTTTGGTATTATTTTTGATATTAATGGCTAGCTTGCCTTTATATTTTACCTGTTCCCCCCCCCCCCCCATGTTTTTTTTTGTTTTTCCTGTTGGTTTTTAAAAAATTACCGATCTCTAACTTCCCACTATTTTTTGCTCTATTATATGCCCTCTCTGGTTTTATGTTGGTTTTGACTTCCCTTGTCAGCCACAGTTGTGTCACCCTGCCTTTAGAATACTTTTTCGGGATGTACAGTCCCTATCCTGTGCTTTCTGAATTGCTCCCAGAAACTCCAGATTGCTGTTTTGCGGTCATCCCTGCTAGTCTCCCCTTCCAATCAATTTTGGTTAGCTCCTCTCTCATACCTCTGCAATTCCCTTTACTCCACTGTAATACTGATACATCTGACTTTAGCTTCTCCTGCTCTGATTACAGGGTGAATTCTATCATATTATGATCATTCTTACCTTAGGGTCCCATTACCTTAAGCTCCCTAATCATATCCAGTTTATTACACAACACCCAATCCGGAATTGTGGATCCCCTAGTGGGCTCAACCACAAGCTGCTCAAAAAAGCCATCTTGGAGGCATTCCACAAATTCTCTCTTGGGGTCTAGCATCAACTAAATTTTCCAAATCCATCTCCACATTGAAATCCCCAATGACTAATGTAACATTGCCTTTTTGACATGCTTTTATTATCTCCTGTTGTAATTTGTAGGCCACATTGTGGCAACTGTTCAGAAGCCTGTAAATAATTCCCATCACGGCCTTCTTACCCTTGCAATAGCTTAACTTTAATTTTACATCTCCCAATCCTATGTCACCTCTTCCTAAATATGTATACTTATTTATAATTAAGGTATGTATATTTTAACATACAGTACCTTGAGATTAATTTTCTTGCTGGCATTTCAGGAAAAAAGTGCAATAGAATGTTACTGAACTATTATAGTTGTAAACTAAGATTGTTTGGCCCATTGAATCTATGCCAACCAAAGCCAGCAGAGGGACCTTCATGTGCTCATCCAAGTCCTGTTTAATTGTGGTAACAGCTTCACTCTCCCACACTTTTTCTGGAACTGAGTTCTAGAGCCCCACAACTGAGTATAAACTCAAGAGATTCTGCAGATGCTGGAAATCCGCAGTAACACACACAAATTCCGGAGGAAGTCAGCAGGCCAGTCAGTGTCTATGGAGGTCAATGTTTCAGGGAGATTCCTGATGAAGGGTCATCATTATCATCATTATTATGTGCCGTATTGCATGTCGGCGATCACTGTCTCATAACAATGCTTGTTCTTGGGGAATATTTCTACAGAAGTGATTTTGCCATTGCCTTCTTCTTGTGATATACATCAGCTGCTCATACAACCATCCACCACCTACTCCCATGGCTTCACATGACCCTGATCAGGGGTGGGGGGGGGAGGGGTGCTAAGCAAGTTCTACACCTTGCCCAAGGGTGACCTGCAGGTGAATGGAGAGAAGGAGCCTCACACCTCCTTAGGTAGTGATGTATCTCCATCTCACCACTCAAGGGAAGGAAATGTGTCAGCCCGAAATGTTGAGTGTTTATTCCCCTCCATTGAGGCTGCCTGACCTGCTGAGTTCCTGCAGCATTTTGTTTTACTCTCAACTCACCCAGCTAATACTTTTCCCTATTTACTTAAAGAGGTTACTTGTATTGGTTGAAGGTGAGGAGGAAAGATTTAAGAGAAGCCTGAGGGGTAATTTCTTCACACAAGGGGTGGGACATCCATGGAATGAGCTTCCAGAGGAAGTGGTAGAGGGAGGTATGATAGTGTCATTAAGAAGCACTTGGTACATAAAATTCTGCACCTGAATAAGGTCACTCCTCATTCACTTGGTAAATGGATAGTTTGAGACGGCAAATAGGACTATTTTAGATGGGCATCTTGGATGAGCTGGGGTGAATCTATGACTTGAAATCTATGGGCAATTATTGATTTCTCATCTCAGGGAAATGGCTTTCTCACTTATCTATTAATTTTATTTTCTTCACTTTTTTCAGAGATACAGTGCACAACAGACCCTTTCAGCACTATGAGACAGTCTGCACACCCACCTCTCTTACTTAACCCTAGCCTAATCTCTGGATAATTTGCAATGACCAATTAACCTACTAACCAGTACGTCTTTTGGACTGTGCGAGGAAACCAGAGCACCCAGAGGAAACCCACATGTTCATGGTAAAGGCATACAAACTTTTTACAGTCGGGTTAGGAATAGAACCCCAGGCTGTTGTAGTGTCGTGCTAACTGTTACGCTACCATCAACAGTAGGGCATCCACTACCAGGCTACCATATCAAGTTCAATCCTGATCTCCGGTGCTGCCTATGTGGAGTTTACATGTTCTTTCCTGTGACTGCATGAGTTTCCTCTCACATCCCAAAGACATGCGGACTGGTAGGTCAGTTGGCAGCTGTAGACTGCCTCTTGCTGGTTGGTGAGGGGTGGGATCCAGTGAAAATTGACGGGAATGTGGAATGAATTTTTAAGAACGGGATTAATGCAAGAAGGTGGTTGATGAACAATGGCCAAAGGGCCAGTCTCTGTGCTGTATCCCTCTATATTTCTCTGAGTTGGAACTTCAAAACTGGTCCACCCTCAATACAATCATGAACATGACAATGTTCCAGATAAAAGGTAACAATAAACTGCTGTCCTGGGACATGTCTGTGGGTGGCGGTGTTACTACATCTGTGTTGTGGAGGCTCTAGAACCTTAACATAGGGTTCTTGTCGTAAACAGCTTGCACAATGTATTAACTCATGATTTCCCCAAGCAGCTGAGCGCCAAAAATGCACATCTGTAGGGGACAATCTGTGCACCACAAGATCTCACAGAATACAAGAACAAGAGATTCTGTGGATGCTGGAAGCCTTGAGTAATACACACAAAATCAATTTATCTCATTTCCAGTTATTTTTTCCACTTCCCTTCTCTCTTTTTCTTTTTCCTATTCTGACTCCCCTTCTGCCTGCTCCTACTCTCTCTTACCCCTTCCCCTTTCTCTTCTCACCTGCTCATCACCCCCCTCTGGTGCCTTTCCTCCTTCCCTTTGTTCTATGTCCTCTCTTATCAGATTCCTCCTTCTTCAGCTCCATTATCTGTTCCACCTGTCACCTCACAACTTCTTGCTTCATTTCCCTTCCCCCATCTACCCACCTTCTCCCTCACCAGATTCACCTATCATCTGCCAGCTTGTACTCCTTCCCCTATCCCCACCTCAAGTTCTGTCTCGTGCACCCTTCCAGTCCAGCCCAAGTGAAGGGTCTTGGCCCAAAACGTTAACCATTCATTCCTCTCCATAGATGCTGCCTGACTTGCTGAGTTCCTTGAACATTTTGAGTGTGTTGCTGAAGATTCCAAAAGGGACAGTTCATTGAAAGCAGCACAGCAGGCAGACAGGCTGGTGAAGACGACAATTAGCACACTGCTCCCTCAGAATCTGAATTTGAGTTCATCAGTTTGGCTAGTGCTAGTTGGAACATGGGAGTTGTACAAGTCATTGGTGAGGCTGCACTTTGTGTACCGCGTAGAGTTTTTAGTTGTCCTGTTCAAATTTCAAAGTTCAAAGTAAACTTATTATCAAAGTACATATATGTCACCAAGAACAACCATAAGATTCATTTTCTTGTGGGCATACTCAATAAATCCATTGAATAATAACCAGAACAGAATCAATGAAAGACCACAACAACTTGCGTGTTCAACCAGTGTGGAAAAGACAATAAACTGTGCAAATACAAAAAGGAAGGAATAATAAATAAGCAATAAATATCAATATGAGATGAAACATCCTTGAAAATGAGTCTATTGGTTGTGGGAACATATCAATGATGGGGCAAGTGAAGTTGAGTGAAGATATCCCCTTTGGTTCAAGACCCTGATGGTTGAAAGGTAGTAACTGTCCCTGAACCTGGTGGCGTGAGCCCTGAGGCTCCTATACCTTCTTCCTGATAGCAGCAGTGAGAAGGGAGCATGTCTGGGTGGTGGGGGTCCCTGATGATTGATGCTGCTTTCCTGCGACACTGTTTCATGTAGATGTACTCAATGGTAGGGAGACCTTTACTAGAACAAGACTGGGACATATCCATTACTTTTTCTAGGATTTTCCACGCAAGGGTATTGGTGTTTCCAGACCAAGCTGATGCAGCCAGTCAATATAATCTCCACCACACATCTACAGAACTTTGTCAAAGTTTTAGATGTCATGCCTGTTACGGGAAAGACACAGTTAAACTGGAAAGAGTGCAGAGAAGACTTACAGGGATGTTGCTTGGACTAGAGGGCCTGAGAGAGACTTGCTTTCTCTCTGCAGTATAGGGAGAGATTGGCCCGGCTTGTTTTTTTATTGCTTAGAATGTAGGAGAATGAGGGGTGATGTGACCCTAAGGAAATGTTTAAAATTATGAGAATCATGGATAAGGTGGATGGTAGGGGAGGCCAAAGTAGGGCATATAGATTCGGGGAGAGAGGGAAAAGGTTTAAAAGGGAGGTGAGGGCCAACTTATTCACACAGAGGTGGTGAGTATATGGAACAAGCTGTTGGAGGAAGTGGTTGAAGCAAATACAATACTATCATTTAAGAAGCACTTGGTACATGGAGGGGAAGAGATATTAGCTGATTGCAGAAAATTGACTCTGGTTAGCAGCAACTGGTGGGGCCAAAGGGCCTGCATCTTGAGCTATATTCTTCTATGACTTGATGATTCTAAGGAGAGCAACAGCTTCTGTCCTTCTCCTCAGTGAAGTTGGTTGAGATTAGGGAAAACTTTGAAGGAATGGCTTTGGGGATCTACTCAGGCAGATGGGGACTTTAGGTTCAGCATCTCAGCTAAGGGACAGGATGGCTGGAAAGATCCCTTCCATTACCTTCAGGAAAAGGAGAGTAGTATGGCACATTATCCAAGGAAACGAGGTGGTGAGGAGCTGTTCCACCAGCTCCAGGTACCTACCACTGCCAGAAGCTTGAGGTGTCTGCAGTAGTCCCAAGAAATGTTTCAAACTGAGTGAACAGTGTGGTTTCCATGGAGATGGACAATTGTTCTTTCAGAAACCCATCACTAGTATAAATATTTGCTGAACTGCATCCAGTACAATCAAAATCAATTGGCACTTGGAAAGTCCAAGCAAATATAAGTAATAACAATTAGGGTTTTGTTAAATGTCACCATTCCCAACTGTGCACAGTTGATCCAAATAAATTACAATTGACCTCTGACCTATGACATCATGTAATAAGTCTCAAAATCTCAGTCTTATTGAACAAAGCATTGAACATTCCGGGGAGGAAATTTTCAAACAACTGATCTTATTTTGACTTAAATTAGAAAGTATATCATTATACTTTCAAAAACATTTCATCCAATTTTCCGGTGAGCAGACATTTTAATAAATATGGAGTGCTGTTGCAATGCTGATGATACAATCTGAAGTATGAGGAAACATTGACTAGGTTAGGATTTTATTCCCCAGAGCGTAGGAGAATGAGGGGAGATATGATACAGGTATACAAATTATGAAGGGTATAGGTGGTGTATATGCAAGCAAGCTTTTATTGCAGACATTGGGTAAAATTATCTAGAGATTATAGGTTAAGGGAGAAATACACTCCTGTATATATGCATATATGTTAGTGTTCTTCTACACTGTAGCCCATCCACTTCAAGGTTTAACATGTGCATTCAGAGATGCTCCTCTGCACACCACTATTGTAATGCATCATTATTTGAGCCACAGTTGCCTTCCAATCAGCTGAGCAAGTCTGGCCATTCTCCTCTGATCTCTCTCATTAGCAAGGCATTTTAACCCGCAGTATGTGGCTCACTAGATGCTTTTTGTTTTTCACACCATTCTCTGTAAACTCTAGAGACATGCGTGAAAATCCCAGGAGATCGGCAGTTTCTGAGATACTCAACTGACCCTGACTAGCACCAATAATCATTCCAAGTCAAAGTCATTTAGATTACATTTCTTCCAAATCTGGTGGTTAGATGGAACAACTGAACCTCTTGACCATATCTACATGTTTTTATGGGACAGAGTTTAACCCCATTACTGCTGTTGACCACTAACATTTATTTTCAAACCACAGAAGGGTGTTCCACTAATAGCATCAGCACAGACCAGAGGATAGTCTCAGAATAGAGGGGAGTCCTTTTAGAACAGAAATGAGGAGGAATTTCTTTAGCCAGAGGCTGCTGAATCTTTGGAATTTGTTACACAGGCAGCTGTGGAGGCCAAGTCTTTATGTATATTTAGACCATGAAGCCGTACGACACAGGAGCAAAATTAGGCCATTTGGCCTATCGAGTCTGCTCAATCATGGCTCCCCCCTCAGCCCCATATCCCAGCCTTCTTCCCATAACCTTTGATACCATGTCCAATCAAGAACCTGTCAAGCTCTGCCTCAAGTATAACCAATGACCTGGCTTTCACAGCTGCCTGTGACAACAGATTCCACAAATTCACCACCCTCTGGCTAAAGAAATTTCTCCACATCTGTTTTAAATGGACGCCCCCTCTATCCTGAGGCCGTGCCTCTTGTCCTAGACTCCTCCCACCCTGTGATACTTCCTTTCCACATCTACTCTGTCTAGGGCTTTCAGCATTTGGAACGTTTCAACGAGATCCCCCTTCATCCTTCTGAATTCCGGCTAGTACAGACCCAGAGCTATCAAATATTCCTCACATGATAACTTGTTCATTCTGGAATCATCCTTCTGAACCTCCTCTGAACCCTCTCCAATGCCAGTACACCTTTATTTAGATGAGGAACCCAAAAACTAATCACAATACTCAATGTGAGGCCTCACCAGTGCCTTATAAATCCTTAGCATCACATCCCTGCTCTTGTATTTTAGAACTCTTGAAATTAATGTTAACATTGCATTTGCCTTTCTCACCACTGTCTCTACCTGCAAGTTAACCTTTAGGGTGTTCCACACAAGGACATTGTCCAGCATTGTATTTCATTTGCCACTCTCTTGTTCATTCTCTTAATCTACAGCCTTTCTGTTTCTTCAACACTACCTGTCTCTCCACCAATCTTCGTATCATCTGCAAACTTGGCAACACAGCCATCTATTCAAAGCAATCATCGATATACAGCATAAAATGAAGTGGTCCCGACACTGACCCCTACAGAACACCACTACCTACTGCCGGCCAACCAGACAAGGATCCTTTTATTCCCACTTGCTGCCTCCTACTAATCAGCCAATGTTGTAATCATGGCAGTAACTTTCCTGTAATTCCATGGGCTCTTAATCCTTATTTGTGGCACCTTGTCAGAAGTGTTCTGAAAGTCCAAATATACAACATCCACTTTATCTATCCTACGTGTTATCTCCTCAAAAAATTCCAACAGGCTCATCAGGCAGGATTTTCCCTGAAGGAAACCATGCTGACTTTGTACTACCTTGTCCTGTGTCACCAAGTACTGTGCTCCAAAACTTCATCCTTAACAATTGACTCCAACATCTTCCAACCAGAGGTCAAGCTAAGTGGTCTACAATTTCCTTTTTGCTACGTTCCTCCTTCCTTAAAGAGTGAAGTGACATTTTCAATTTTCCAGTCCTCTGGCATTATTTCAGAATCCAAAGATTTTTGAGAGATCATTACTAATGCCTCCACAATCTCTAGGATGCATAGTTCATCTGTTCTGGTTGACTTTTATGTACCCTTAGGTCTTTCAACTTTTTGAGCACCTTCTCCCTTGTAATAGTAACTGCATTCACTTCTCTTCCCGCACACTGTTCAACATCTAGCACACTGCTAATGTCTTCCACAGTGCAAAATACTCATTTAGTTCACCCGTGATCTCCTTGTCCTCCATTATTATTTCTCCTGCCTCATTTTCTTGCAGTCCTATACCCACTCTCATCTCTTTTTTAAAACATACTTGAAAATGCTTTTACCATCCACTTTGATATTGCTTCCGAGCTTGCTTTCACATTTCATCTTTTCCCTCCTAATGTTTCTTTTAGTTGCCACTGTAGGTTTTTAAAAGCTTCCCAATCCTATCTTCCCGCTAATTTTTGCTTTGTTTTAGGAATACATCTATCCTGCACCTTCCTCATTTTTCTCAGAAATTCAAGCCATTGCTTTTCTGCTGTCATCCCTGCCAGCATCTCCTTCCAATTTACTTTGGCCAACTCCTCTCTCATACTACTGTAATTTCCTTTATTCCACTGAAATACTGCTACATCAGACTTTCTCCCCATCAAATTTCAAGTTGATCTCAATCATATTGTGATCACTGGCTCCTAAGGGTTCTTTTACCTCAAGCTCTCTAATCACTCCTGGTTTATTACAAAACACCCAATCCAGTAGTAGGCGGCTCAATGACAAACTGCTCTAAAAAGCCATCTTGTAGGCATTCAACAAACTCACTCTCGAGATCCATTACCAATTTGATTTTCCCAATTGACCTGTACGTTAAAATCTCCCATGACTATCATAACATTGACCTTTTGACACACCTTTTCTATTTTCTGTGGTAATATGTGATCCACATCCCAGCCACTGTTGGGAGGTCTGAATAGAACTTGCAGTTTCTAACTCAACTCTCAAGGATTGAACATCTTCCAATCCCATGTCACATCTTTCTACTGATCTGATGAAATTCTTTACCAGCAGAGCCTTGCCACCCCCTCTGCCTACCTTCCTATCCCTCTGATACATTGTGTATCCTTTTATATTCAGCTCCTAACTACAACCATCCTTCAGCCACGATTCAGAGAGAAGAGTTAGCTACAACATACCTGATGATCTGTAATAGTGCAACAAGTTTGTGCCCACCTTGTGTCTTATACTCCGTACACTGAGATATAACACGTTGAGACTGTATCCTTAATGCACTGATACTCACCCTGCTGGCTGCAATTAAGTCCTGTCATCTGCCTGCCCTTCCTGACAGTCTGACTGCAGACTGTTTGCTTTTTTACCATCTATCCTTTCCCGATTCCCTTCACTCTGGTTCCCAACTCCCTGCCAAATTAGTTTAAATCCTCCCCAACAGCTCAGGTAGAGTTTAAGGCAGAGTTTGATAGATTATTGATTGATCAGGGCATGAAGTGATTCGGGGAGAAGGCAGGAGAATGGGGCCAAGAAGAAAAGTGGATCGGCCATGATTAAATGGTGGAGCAGACTCGTTGGGCCAAATGGCTTTATTCTCCTCCTCTATCTTTTGGTTTTATGGTCTTAGAGAATGCAGAGATGGACTCTGTTTCTTGGGGTTACAATGACAGATCAAATTCAAGGGGATATCTAATCATGGAAATGCTGATCGATTGTCCCGTTTACCCTGGAAAAAGGAAATACAGCATGTGAAAAGTTTACAAACAAGGACCCTCCTCTTGACATATTCTCCTGAATACAAATCAGAAGTTTCCCTATTATGGCAGGAATGATCCAAAGGGAAACCAGAAAAGACCCCACCCCACTGTCTCAGGCCTATGTGGCAAGACAAAATGGCTGGAACATTCTCCCATATTTACCGGCGCTGGGATGAACTTGCCCTTGATGGGGGTTGCCTCATGCAGGTATTGTGAGTTGCTCTGCCATACAAGCTAGAGCTGAAGTGTTGGAGGAGCTATATGCTACACATCTAGGTGTGGCCATTCTGTATTGAGTTGGCGTTTATAGCTAAGCAAGGAGGAGTATAGTTTATTTAATATTTCAGTAATATTGCAAATATATTATTTGATTAAAAATTCTTTGTTGTTCACATAATTAATTGAAGGTTATATCTAAGAATATACGAATGGCATGCGCCATCATGTCATACATATTTGCCTGCCTTAAGTCAAAGAAACTAACCATACTCAAGTTATTCCCAGCTTCATGCTTTCTTTTAATTAGTTTTATGCTTTGAAGTTCCAAACCACAAGACTATGTCTTATGGTTTTATGATCCTAATACTGGCCATTTCCCTCTCCACCTCAGACCCGAAGCAGGGTATCAATCCTCTCCGTCCAGCACAGATGCTGCTCGGCCTACTGGAATCCTGTCGGGAGGCTCTAGTGTGGTTGGGAGAGCTTTTGAGAGGAAGTCCGGGGAAATCGATGGACCATTGGGATTACTCAGATGTTTATAAACATCCTTTATAAACCATATAACAATTACAGCACAGAAACAGGCCATCTCATCCCTTCTAGTTATGAAACAAGAAATTAAGATCTGATGGAATCACAAAGAGTACACAGGTCACGTCCTCATTTTGGGGGATCTCCTGGTTAACTTGCTCCTGGGCCTGACAACGCTGGCCATTCATGACTCTGGCAGCAGACAGTTGAGGGTTTTGCCCGAGTATCTGCCAGGGTTACGGCTGTCCCTGAAGATGTCAGAGGTGGGTTTTTTCACACAGAGAATAGTAAGTGCCCGGTATGCACTGCCAGGGGTGGCAGTAGAGGCAGATATATTACGGACATTTAAGAGACCCTAAACAAGCACATGGTGTGAAAGATAAATGGAGTTGTATGGGCAATGTCAGATTGAATTTAGAGGAGGTTAAACGGTCAGCCCAACATCATGGGCGGAAGGGCCTGTACTGTTCTATGTTGTTAATATAAACAGATTAACCAAACACTGTTATTCAAAAAACAAAGTTTATTCCAGTACACCGGGTTTCAGGCAAATAACCTGTCAAAAGAATGAATAGGCAAGGAACTCTATTCCATGGTCAGTTAACCATGTACATTACTCTATGTAAACTGGAATGTACAAAGTAAAGCCATTACACCTCATTGACCTCAAAGTCCCAGCTGGAGATTTTCAGGAAGCAACTAAGAAGGCTGATGCGAACAAGGTATTAGACATTGTCTATACGGTCTTTAGTAAGGCACTTGACAAAGCCCTGCACAAAGACAAGAGATTCTACAGATGCTGGAAATCCAGAGTAACATATACAAAATGCAGGAGGAACTCAGCAGGTCAGTCAGCATCTAAGGAGAGGAATAAATAGTCGACCTTTTGGGCCGAGACCCTACATCAGGACTGGGAAAAAATAGGGGATGGGAGGATAGCAGCAGAGATCAGAGAGGGAGCAGTGTGAAAGGGTTTAACTGAACTCCCACCAAAGAGAAAGTTTAAACTTCTTCAGGCTAGGCATACCTCCAAGATGCTTCACGGTAACACATAAAATGCTGGAGGAAGTCAGCAAGTCAGGCAGCATCTACGAAAGGAAATAAACAGTCAATGTGGGTCCGGCATGGTAGCTAGTCCTGAATATTAAGGCACAATGGATCCAAGGCGAGTTGGATAATTAATGCAAAGGTGGTTTGTTGATTGGAGGCAGAGAGAAAGGATACTTCTCTGACTTTGAATCTGTAAGTCCCCTGTTTCTCCAAGTTCAAGTTTATTGACATAGATCATACCTCCAAATGAAACAATGTTCCTCCAGACCTAGGTATGGAACACGATACATATAACTCACATACACAACACATAAAGTAACATTCCCACAAAAATATATTCCAGAAGACTGGCAACAGTATACAGTATGATGCTATTGACACTTCATACGCGATGAGACCTGGGTCATGGTGAGGAGTTCAGTAGGTTCACGCCTGGGGGAAGAAGCTGATCCCAAAATCCTTGCTCTAATACTACAGTACCTCCTACCTGATGGTAGGGGGTCAAAGAGATTGCTGGATGGATGGGAGGGATCCTTGACAATGTTAAGTGCATTGTACTTGCACAATGCAATACTTATGAGGATAATTATTTAAAGAATAAGAAAAGTTGTTGCTTGTGATGTTCTGCTGAACATTGTGGGCATACTATGTTAGCACCAGAATCTGTGACGATACTTGCACGCTGCCCACAGCACATCCTCAGTTAATACAAACAATACATTTCACTTTCTAATGATAATTAAATAACTAAATCTGAAACATCATACATTTTGCGATTGCACATATGACCTTCCTCCTGAATTTTCTTCAATACAGAGACTTGAAATGGCAAATTACCAACCTTGCAGGATGTGGTGATCTCTCAGCTGTGTCCTGCCAGACAAGTGTGTGATTCCACAGGAGGTGATTAAATCTCCCGTAGAGCACACTCTGTGTTTGTTATGGCTTTAAAAAAAACTGTTTGTCCTCTACCACAGGGCTGCAAACTCCCTACACTATTGATCTGATATGAAAGCAACAAGCAAGTCACAAGATGTATTGGGAGTTTTTAAAATGGGTTTTCATGAGTCAATTGGTTGTAAATTGGATCATTCCAATTAGCAGCTGCATTGCTAAAAGCATTATCACTAGCCAATCACAGAAATAGAGACTTCTCTAATAGACAAGCAGCTGCAGATGCTGGAGCCTGGAGCACAAACAATCTGCTCGAGAAACTCAATGGGTCAACTTTAAGCATTGCAATCCTGCATCGGTACTGAGAGTGGGTAGACAGCTGCAGAATATAAATCCTCATCGCTGCTCACCGGCAGTGTAATCATGTCATGGTAAGCTCTTCATCCACGAGGGTTAAGTATGACAAAGAGAGCACAATAGCACCTCTGCTTCCTTAGATATCTGCAGAGATTTGGCATGACATCAAAAACTTTGACAAAATACTATAGATGTGTAGTGGAGGGAGTAATGACTGGCTGCATCACAGCCTCATACCAATGCCAAATGGAGGATTCTAAAAGCACAGCGGATTCAGCCCTGTACATCATGACAAGGCCCTCCCAAATATTGAGCACATCTACATGCTGTCATAGGAAAGCAGCATCCATCATCAAAGATCCTCACCACCCAGGCCGTGCTCTTTTCTCACTGCTGCCATCTGGTAGAAGGTACAAGAGTGTCAAGACTCGCACCATCAAGTTCAAGAACAGTTACTACTCCTCAATAATCAGCCTCTTGAACAAAATGGGATAACTACACTTATCTATTGAGATGTTCCCACAGCCAATGCTCTCACTTTAAGGTCTCCTTATCTTGTTATTTCATGCACTTGTTATTCATTGCTATTTATTTACAGTTGCATTTGCACAGTTTGTTGTCATCCATGCTCTTCTTGATCTTTCACTGATCCTGTTATAGTCACTATTCTATTGATTTGCTGAGTATGCCCACAGGAGAAAGAATCTCAGAGTTGTATGTGGTGACATACATGTACTCTGATAATAAAACTTACTTTGAATCTTTGAAACTTTTAACATAAGCTGCTTTTTTTTGGGGTTAAAAGTAAATACATCCTCTGAAAAGGGTCTGAGATTTAAAATGGTTAGCAAGAGGAAAATGTTAACAGTGAAACATCAAAGTTCAAATGTATCATCAAAATATGCATACCATTTACAATCTTGAGATTCATCTTCTTGCAGTCAGCCACAAAACAAAATAAACACTATGGAACTCACAAAAAGCTACACACAACAAAAACCACCACATATCCAAAAGAAGACAAATCGCACAGTTAAAAAAGGGTAAATAAATAACATGTGGAACATGAACTGCGGAGTTCCTGAAGGTGATTCCATGGCTGCGGAGCCCGTTCAGCATTGGCCCACAGGCCAACCCAGCAGTGCAGGATCCAAGACTCTTGCCCCTCTTGCCCAGTGAGAATAGAGAGAGACCAGTCATATCCAGGCAGACAGCACTGAACACCTGCTCATCTTCTACTCTCAGCCTCGACGATTCTAATCTCGCTTGACCCTATAATCTGCGTGTTGAAATGGAGCTGAGCATTGGTTTGTCTTCTACTGTCAGGCTTTGCCGCACTGCCCACTCCCAGCAATGGCTGCCCCAATGTACCAGCGCTCCTGAAAATATTACTTGCTGAATCTCCCAGGATACTGCAAGAACACCAGTTCATTTAGATGACTCAAAAGTACATCCCTTAAAGGAAAATTGCAGTTTGTGGACTGCAGTGATCACAGTTCAGAAGTACATCTACTAGAGTATCTAGTAGGTTTGCGAGCTGCCTGCAAAATGTCACCATTAGTTACCAGTGCCATCCTGGAGACAACGTTGAACACGATGAAATCAAAGATCAGCAGTGTGTCCATGTTGATAAGTCCAGTGCCATACAATTAACATCATTGAAGCTATGATGATTTCAACTCTGTTTGTGAGATCTTGCTCTGTGTGGGTTGAATTACTTCAGTTATAGTGACCAACCTGGATGAGAAGTTAGCAGCTACACTTAAAACACACCAGGCAAAGTTTAACTATGTGATCAATGCCAAATTATACACTCAGTGGCCACTTTATTAGGTACACCTGTATGCAAATTTATTAGTGCAAATATCTAATCTGCCAATCATGTAGCTGCAATTCAGTGTATAAAAGCATGCAGTATGGTCAGGAAATTCAGTTGTTGTTCAGACCAACCATCAAAATGGGGAAGAAATGTGATCTAAGTGACTTTGACCATAGAATGATTGTTGGTGTTAGTTGGGGTGATTTGAGTATTTCAGCAACTACTGATCTCTTGGGATTTTCACCCACAACAGTCTCCAGAGTTTACAGTGCATGGTGTGAAAGACAAAAGAAAACATCCAGCGAGCTGCAGTTCTGTGGCCGAAAATATCTTGTTAATGAGCAAGGTCAGAGGAGAATGGCCAGACTTGTTCAAGCTGACTGGAAGGCAACAGTAACTCAAACAAAAATGCATTGCACCAGTGGTGTGCAGAAGAGCATCTCTGAATGCACAACATGTCTAACCTTGAAGTGGATGGGCTACAGCAGCAGAAGACCATGAACACACACCCAGTAGCCACTAAATTAGGTACAGGAGGTATCTAATAAAGTTGGCCACTGAGTCTAGAACAGAAAACAGTACAGTGGAGGAGCAGGCCTTTCAAATTATGGTGCCTATGCCATATATTTTGCCACATTAAACTAAATGCCTTCTGTCTGTACTTGGTCCATATCCCTCCATTCCCCATGTAATCATGTATCTCAGTGAAAGCCTCTTAAACACCACTGTCGTAGCTGCTTCCACCACTACCCCTCGCATCCTGCAGAAAGCAATGTCAGGGTTGGATGTGGTGACATGTTTACTTTGAAATTTGATCATCCCATTCCAGGCACCTATAACTGTGGAAAAAAAATCACACTCCATGCACTTCCCTTAAACTCTTCTCCTCCCACCTTAAGCGCACGCCCTCTACTATTTGACATTTCTACCCTAGGTATAAAGACTCCGACTGTCTAAGCTATCTGTGGATCAAATTGTTCATTCATTACATGCCATGTCGTATGACATGGGCAATCATGGTCTTTTCATGACCATGATTGCTCCTGGCACATTTTTCTACAGAAGTGGTCTTCCATTGCCATCTTTTGGGCAGTGTCTTTACAAGCCGGGTGATCTCAGCCATTATCAATACTCTTCACAGATTGTCTGCCTGACATCAGTATTTGCAAAATTAGGACTTGTGATATACACCAGCTGCTCATACAGTCATCCACCACCTACTCCCATGGCTTCACATGACTCTGATTGGAGGTAGAGGAGGGGGTTAAGCAGGCGCTACACCTTGCCCCAGGCTAGCAGAGGGAAAATGTGCCTTAAACCTCCTTGGATAGAGATGCCTCTCCACCCCACCACCCTGGTTGATCTAATAATGTCATAAATTTCTATCTAGTCCCTCAGCCTTTGACACTCCAGAAAAAAACGACTCAAATTTGTTCAACCTCTGCATATAGCATATGTCGTCTAACTGAGACAAAGAACTGTTGAATCTGTTCTGCACCCTCTCCAAAGCTTCCATACCCTGACATTTAATGAGGAGAATGAGGGACAGTACGCATTATCACACTCCTTCTGGATCCTGTGTAACCTGCCAAGAAGCTACCTGAACACAAAAACGTTTCATAAACACTCGGCAACACGACAGTGTAGTGGTTAGCATAATGCTGTTACAGCCCAGCAACCCCGGTTCAGTTCCCATGTCATCTGTAAGGAGTTTGTACATTCTCCCCATGACGACGTGAGCTTCCTCCAGGTGCTCTGGTTTCCTCCCGCATTCCAAAGACATATGGGTAGTGGTCATTCGAATCGAGTAAGATATTTTCCTAAGGGGTTGTCTATTGGTGGGTTGTAGGATCCACATATTCTGGGTTAGTAGTTTAATTAGTCACATGGGTGTAATTAGGCAGTGTGGGCTCGTTGGGCCGGAAAAGCCTGTTACTGCGTAGGATCTCCAGATAAATAAAAATAAAACCTATTCTCTTCCATCATCTCGCTCACTCCCAGACCTTCAAGCCCACCAATTCTTCACAGTGTCTCCCAATCCACAGAGAGAAGACAGAAGCAGGACCCCAATGACTGCCTACGATTGAGAGTTGTGATCAAACTGGGATATCAATAGTTAAATCCTCTCCTCCACCTGAAGGGCTCCTGCTGTTTAGTGGGTTAAACGCATTTCTTGGCACAAATACAAAAGACTGAATGGCATTCTTTGCTGTGATCTACCTCGCTTCAAATTCTTTGGCTTCAGTCCCTTGCCAAACAATACTCATTATCAGCAAATATAGGGTTACATTGAAATTCTAAACTATACTTCGTCCTTGGGGAAATTAACCTTTTGTTGCTTTAGCTGTAGCACATCAGAATTACAGCACTTTCAGCTTCCTCATATGTAAGTTGGTGTTTAGGTTTGGATTCAGATTTATTTATCACATGTACATCGAAACAGACTGTGAAATACTGTACATCATTTGCATTGACAATCATAGTTAATCTTACCACAGTAGGTTACTTTCTCAATACTACGTCAGTACTCTCAGTTTCTTTCTCATTGTTGATTAAGGTTAGGTTCATTGTACATACACAAGAAAGTCTGCAGATGCTGGAAGTCCAAAGCAACACTCGCAAAACACTGGAGGAACTCAGCAGGTCAGGCCGCATCTATGGAAAAGAGTAAACAGTTGATGTTTTGGGCTGAATACAAGATGTTATTTAGTGGTTTAGAACCATAGGATCAGACAGCCCACAAATTGGCCCTCTAGATCCACCTCATATATGCTGAGACTGTGATAGTTATCTTCATTAATCCTACTTGCCTGCATTGGGCTCCTATCCCTCTACACCAACCTTTTTTATGCCATGGACTGCTACCATTAACTGAGGCATCCATGGACCCCTGGTTGGGATCCACTGTCCTACACCATTCCCATCCATGTGCCAATGCCCTTCAGACACTTAATATAATTTATTCTGATTGGAAGTAACTGAGCTGCAAGACTCAGACAAACATCATTGAAACAAATCATTGCTCCATCTCATCATAGAGCGTCTTAGCAGAGAAACAAGCCTTTCGGCCCACCAAGCCAATGCCGGCCCTTAAGCGCCCAGTTTTACGCACAAAGCTACTGTAGTATTTGTAAAAAAATCTTCTGACACTCACGTTGGTTGTCTCAAATATTCAACAGTCACCTGTACATGAGGGGCAATTTACAGAAGGCAACTTATATAGCACTCTGAATATTTTTGGGATGTGGGGAGCCAGGTCACTGGCACTTCGAGGAAGCAGCTCTACCAGCCGAGCTAATGGTATCACGCCAATGAAAAGGAATGTCTTAATTAAGGTTTAAGCATCTCTTACTGTACTTAAGAGTGTTCCGTCCTGGTTCGTTGTTCCCGTCCTGTAAGCAGAAGCTCTCTTTCCAAAAGTCCACCTCTCGCTGCCACATGCAGGTATCGATTCAATGGGACAGGAAGAGGTGAGGGCAATGTGGGAGGAAGAAGAAGAACTAGAAAAGAGGGATGGAGAGGACCTTATGTACTTACTCCCTTGTCCTTTCACTCCGCCCATTTCAAACTAAGCCAGTGCCCCAGGCTAGGGGTGCGACTGACAACTCAAACATTCTCCAGTTTGCTATAAGAGAAATAATATACTGTACCACATTATTTGTAATTGCTTTACTTGTGTGACTGGTTTCCAAGGTTAAGCAATTCCTTCCCCAACTCTCTTTGTAAATTAGAATATAAATAAACTCAGTGGCCGCTTTGTTAGGTACACCTGTTCAACCTGCTTGTTAATACAAATATCGGATCAGCCAATCATGTGGCAGCAACTCAATGCACATAAACAGGCAGATATACGAGGGGTGATTGATATGTTCGTGGCCCAAGGTAGAAGGAGTCAATTTTAGAAAACCTAGCATATTTATTTTTCAACATAGTCCCCTCCTACATTTACACACATAGTCCAGCAGTCGTGGAGCATATGGATCTTGGACCTCCAGAAAGTGTCCACAGATGGGTGATTGATAAGTTTGTGGCCTAAGGTAGAAGGAGATGTGTTATACAGGTCTTGTTACATGCACATGCAGTTCAACTCTTTGAGTGATTATGCAGCAAGTTTGAAGTTAATAACTCATCAGGGGTGGTTGATAAGTTCGTGGTCTAAGGTAAAACATAGAAACATAGAAAATAGGTGCAGGAGTAGGCCATTCAGCCCTTCGAGCCTGCACCGCCATTCAGTATGATCACGGCTGATCATCCAACTCAGAACCCTGTACCTGCTTTCTCTCCATACCCCCTGATCCCTTTAGCTACAAGGGCCATATATACAAATATCGATAAGTTTGTGTAGAAGGACACAAACTTATCGATCACCCCTGCTGTGGACACTTTCTGAAGGTCCAAGATCCATATGCTCCATAACCGCTGGACTAAGTGCATAAATGTAGGAGGGGACCATGTTGAATAATAAATGTGCCAGGTTTTCTAAAATTGACTCCTTCTACCTTAGGCCACAAACTTATCAATCACCCCCCCACCCCCGTAGTCAAGAGGTTCTGTTGTTGTTCAGACCAAACATCAGAATAAGAAAGAAATGTAATTGAGATTACTTTAACCATGTAATGATTGTTGGTGCCAGATGGGGTGGTTTGGGTGTCTCAGAAACTGCTGAACTTGTGGGATCATCACACACAAGAGTCTCTAGAGTTTACAGAGAATGGTGAGAAATACAAAAATATTCATTGCTTGGAAGTTCTGTGAGAAAAATGCCTTGTTAATGAGAGAGGTCAGTGGAGAATGGACAGACTGGTTTAAGCTGACAGGAAAGTGACAGTAACTCAAATAACCGCGCGTTACAACAGTGATGTGCAGAGAGCATCTCTGAGCTCACACCATGTGAAACCTTGAAGTGGATGGACTACAGCAGCAGACGACCACAAACCACAGCAGGTATCTAATAAAGCAGCCATTGAATGTGTACACTTTACCTATTCAGAAATGCACCATCCACTTAACAGTGAATCAAAACACTTCCATTTAGAGATTGCCTTCTGTGGTTTCAAGGAACCTCAAACATTCCAGTACTCACTTCAATAAAAAATATCCATTTCAGAGACACGAAAGATTCTGAAGATCAAGATGAAGAGCAAGACTGTTTAATCTGATTTCTGGAACACAAGTGTAAAGGAGAACAAAATAATTGTTACTCTGGATCTGATGCAGCAAAAGAATATCCAAAATAAAATAAAGAACACAATAAATATAAATACATACGATAACTTACATATATAGATCGATTGATTGTATGTCCATAAAGTGCACAGGAGTGACAGAAGATGACTGACAGGAAATGAGAAAGTCATGGTGGTTGGGGAGCCATGGGGGTGTTGATTAGCCCTACTACTTGGGGAAGTAACTGCTTTTGAGTCTGGTGGTCCTGGCATGGATGCTCGTCCTGGATGGGCGTGGGACAAACTGTCCATGAGCAGGGTGGGTGGTATCTTTCATGATGCCACCTGCCCTTTTCCAGCACTTTACTGAATATATGCCCTTGATGATGGAAATCTTGAGCAACACACATAAAATCCTGAAGGAGCTCAGCGAGTCAGGCAGCATATACTGAGGGGAATGACCGACAATATTCTCTCTAATTTCTTTTTTACAGCTGCACAGATCAATCATTGCTCTGAGCAGGAAATTTTTACACAGTCTGAAAACTTCGCAGCATTTGAAATATTTTTATATGTAATATGCATACCATGATGTTGAGTGGATGATGTTGCCATTCAGTGGGCTGTGGTTTACTCACAATAACCTACTGAATTGCATTCTGTGTTTACTATTGCAATTTATAACAGATGTAACTTTGAACACCGATAATGTAAATACATTGAAGCACTAAAATGTTTCTAAGTAAAGGCTGTGTTACATTTATTATTTAGAAAATGTATGGATTATATTAATTAACATAATTAATTACAGGATATTCTACAATTATATTAACATAAATTTCAAAATTGTATTAGCATAATTTCAAAATGATATTAACATTATACAAATAAAAATTCCAGCTGTGTGGCTACGTGTGTGGGAGCATTCAGTTACTGTGTGGCTATGTACCCGCATAGCTTAGAAGTAACAGTGATGATCAGTCAACATTTCTGACCAGGTTTCAGTCTGAAACATCCACTTAACTTCCTCCCAACCCATTCTTCCTGACCCACTGAGTATTTTGTGTCCCGACATCCATTTCTATGGCACCTGTGATGTAGCAAAATGTCCAAACTGACTTCCAGGAGCATTATCCGGCAAACGTTGACAATCGGTCTCAAAGGGAGATTTAGAGGGTTTTGGATCCTAATACTTCTGCGATCCAAAAGGTTCTTTGGAAGTCAAGAATGAGACATAATACTTGTTTCTTACAAATTTCTTGTTAGATGCACAATCTACTTAACAGTGAATCAAAATGTCCTGATGAAAGGTCTCGGCCCAAAACGTCAACAGTGCTTCTTCCTATAGATGCTGCCTGGCCTGCTGCATTCCACCAGCATTTGTGTGTGGTGGCTGTACAAGGACAGGCTATTGGTGATGTTCACACCTGGGAACAGGAAGCTCTCAACTCTCTCAACCTCAAAGCTGTTGATGTAAACAAGAGCACGTGCACTTCCCCCCACCACCTAAAGTCAATGACCAGCTCTTTTGTTTTTGTTTACATTGAGGTAAAGGTTATTGCTATAACACCATGTCACTAGGCTCTCTATCTCTTTCCTGAACTTGTCGTTACTTGGAATACATTTCACTGTGGGGATATCATCTGTTAACATGTGGATGGAGTTAGTCTTGAATCTGGCCATGCAGTCATGAGTGTACAGGGAGTAGAGGAGGGGGACAAGGGTGCAGCCAACTTGCAGGTTATTGGGATTTTGGAGGAAATGGGAGAAACTCAAAAGTTCAAAACTCCAGTCAGACAGTATCTGAGATCAGGAATGAACTGTGAGGCAGCAACTCTACTTGAGTGATATTATCCTTGGTACCTTTCATAAAAATCATCCCAGCTTTGAGCTGCTGATTTCTGTTTGCTCCCTTCTGTTGAGTCTTGCTGCAGATATTCTGCCCCGCCTGGTGTAGAATATGGCCATTTGGGTTAAAAAAATGTAGTTCCAAGGAACAAGTGCTGAATGAGAAAACAAATACAAACAGTAAACAGGTTTGGAAGGGAGATGGGCAAATATGAAATAGCTAGTCCTAGTTCAACCACTTAGACCCCACAGTTACAAAATCCCACCAGCACTTCTACTTCTTCAGGAGGCTAAAGAAATTTGGTATGTCTCCTTTGTAAAAGATGACTGGAAAATTGCAAATGTTACTCCGCTATTTAAGAAGGATGGGAGACAGCAGAAAGGAAACTATAGACCTGTTAGCCTGACATCAGTGGTTGGGAAGTTGTTGGAATCGATTGTTAGGGATGAGATTATGGAATACCTGGAGGCATATAACAAGATAGGCCAAAGCCAGCATGGTTTCCTGAAAGGAAAATCCTGCCTGACTAACCTACTGCAATTTTCTGAGGAAATTACAAGCAGATGCAGTACATGTGGTGTACTTGGATTTTCAGTGGGCCTTTGACAAGCTGCCGCACGTGAGGCTGCTTAGCAAGATAAGAGCCCATGGAATTACAGGGAAGTTACTAGTGCGGGTGCAGCACTGGCTGATCAGCAGAAAACAAAGAGTGGGAATAAAGGGATCCTAATCTGGCTGGCTGCCGGTTACCAGTGGAGTTCCACAGGGGTCGGTGTTGGGACCACTGCTTTTTACAATGTACGTCAATGATTTGGACTATGGGATTAATGGATATGTGGCTAAATTTGCCGATGATACATACACAGATAGGTGGAGGAGTGGGTAGTGTTGAGGAAACAGAGAGCCTTCAGAAAGACTGGAATAGTTTAGGGGAATGGGAAAAGAAGTGGCAAATGAAATACAATATTGGAAGGTGTATAGTCATACACTTTGGCAGAAGGAAAAAACGGGCAGACTATTATTTTGGATGGGGAGAGAATTCAAAATGCAGAGATCCAAAGGGACTTGTGAGTCCTTGTGCAGGATACCCTAAAGGTTAACCTCCAGGTTGAGTTGGTGGTGAAGAAGGCAAATGCAATTTGGTATTCATTTCTAGAGGTATAGAATATAAGAGCAGAAATGTGATGTTGAGGCTCTACAAGACACTCGTGAGACCACACTTGGGAGTATTGTGTGCAGTTTTGGGCTCCTTATTGTAGAAAGGACATACTGACATTGGAGAGGGTTCACAAGAATGATTCCAGGAATGAAAGGGTTACCGTATGAGGAACGTCTGGCAGCTCTTGGGCTGTATTCCTTGGAATTCAGGAGAATGAGGGGGGATCTCATAGAAACATTCTGAATATTAAAAAAGCCTGAACAGATTAGAGATGGCAAAGTTATTTCCCATGGTAGGGAAGTCTAGGACAAGAGGGTATGACTTCAGGATTGAAGAATGTCCATTTAGAACAGAGGTGTAGAGAAATTACTTCAGTCAGAGGGTGGTAAATCTGTGGAATTTGTTGCCACAAGCAGCTATGGAGGCCATGTCATTGGGTGCATTTAAGGTAGAGATAGATAGGTTCTTGATTAGCCAGGGCATCAGAGGGTATGGGGAGAAGGCAGGGGAGTGTGGATGACTGGAAGAATTGGATCAGCCCATGATTGAATGGTGGAGCAGACTCAATGGGCTGAATGGCCTACTTCTGCTCCTATATCTTATGGTCTTATGGACCCTTATTAATTTTTTATTGATGCAGAGTAGAAAGCATCTTATCTGGATGTATCATGGCTTAGTACAGCAAATGATCAGAAGAAACTGCAGAGAGTTGAGGACACAGCTCAGCATGTTATTAAACCGCCTTCCCTCCATGAACTCTGTCTATACCTCTCACTGCCATGGTCAAAAAGCCAGCTTAAACAAAGATCTCACCCATCCCAGGCATTTTCTCTTCTCTCTCACTGGGCAGAGAAAACAGAAGTGAGAAAGCAGTGAGCATGAGGCTCAAGGACAGCTTTTATTCTGCCATTATTAGATAAAATGGACTCTTGATCTCACAGTCTACCTTGTCACAGCCTTGCTCCGTATTGCTGACCTGCAATATTGTTGACTTGTAACACCTTACTCTGCATTCAGTTATTGTTTTCCCTTGTACTACCTCAATGTAGTTGTGATGAAATAATCTGCAGAGATGGAATGTAAGACCAGTTTTTGCTGCATCTCATGCATGTGACAATAATAAGCTAACTATCAGTTCACAATATATGAGGAGGAACAAGTGAGCAGGTGAGTTACAGCTTTATGGCCATATTGCTAGCTTAGCATGACAGGTGTATGACAGCATTCTAAAAAGATTTTGCACCTGAACTTACAAAGTATCATGTAAGAATAATCTGCACACCATGTTGGGATGGCATCCATCAGTAAGGACCCCCATCACACAGGACATGCCCTTTTCTCATTGCTGCCCTCGTGGAGGAAGTGCAGGAGCCTGAAGGTGCACACTCAATGTTTCAGAAACAGTTTCTTCCCCTGTGCCATCAGATTTCTGAATGGACATTGAATCCATAATCACTACATGACTATTTTATTTTAATCTCTTTTTTGCACGACTGGGGGGATGCGGCATTCACGATCCTCCACATAATCTCTGAAGGCATTTATTACAGTGGAAGAAGAAAGCTTAAACCTCTTGCAGCTTCCCATAATTAGGTGTATTTCAGCAGTCCAGTTATCTTTATCAAGGACACACATTTCATTTAGCAGGGATTTATACATACTTTGAGGTTTAGAAATTTGAGGACCTTTCAAGGACGTTGCCGTGAACATACAGTGCTGCAAGTTGTTTATAAGACTAGTAAGGAACTGTAGATAATTAATGGAGACAATTTTATTGTTGCTTGTTAAGGTAATTTCTCCAAACTTCCCCTTTTCAACCGCCTCTTGAGCTTATAGAGTTTTTGTACCAGGTTGCACTTTCAGTCCTTGCAGTGATTTTATGCTCTGTTGGATCAGTTTGTCTGTATAAACAATCATAGTAGTGTGTTTCTGTAAACACTCTGACAGGAAACCAAATTCATGCAACGTGTCATACATTAGGGCTGAGTCCATTAGAAACTGTTCTGAAGAGAGTCTTTTCAACAGACCTTCATAGGTTTTTCTGTCACTCCCAAATCTTGTTTCATCCTTCATTGCTTTTTCAAAATGAAAACACAGTGCTTCATAATTTTACCACGCTACTGACACTGAAATGAGCTAGCTACCCACCTGGTGTCTAGAACACGCCCTATTTTGCAAATTTGTTGCTCTAGTTGAGAGGCACATTCAGGCAGTTCCTTTTGATTTAGAGGTGATCTACTGTAAACAGAGTACAATTTGTCCATAAATGATTGAAAATGATTTATTCCATGAACTTCTCTCACTGAATCTCCGACTGCAAGTTCTGATCTGTGATTAAGACAGAGCCAATTTATCACATCAGGGTAATGTTCCTTGAGAATTGTAGCAACACCAGATTTGACACCAAGCATTACGCTCGCCCCATCACTAGCAACAAGGTTTTGTTTCAAGTAAGAGCCATCAAACCCATGGTTATTGAGACAGTTCAATAGATGCTCAGCAATAGTTGCAGCTTTCTGATCAGGCAGTTCAATTAGATCTAAAAATATAAAATGGGTGTGGTGAACTACATATACCTGTCTGGACACGCACCCCCCCGGCTGACTGCTCCTGTGGCTCCTCCCACTGACTGAGGCTCCTCCCACAGACCCCTGTATAAAGGCGATTGGAGGCACTGCTCCTTCCTCAGTCTCCAGGATATTGTGTGGTGGTCGCTTGCTGCTTGTGCTTTCTTCCAGCCAATAAAAGCCTACCTTAACTCACGTCTCCGAGAGTTATTGATGGTGCATCACTTTCTTATCACTTTCACATTTCAAATAAACTATTAGGGCGGTCTTAATGCTCAGGCTTGTAGATTCATCAATGAGAACAGAAAATTTGTCATTTATCTGCTTGATATGCTGGCAAATTTTCTTTTTCATATTAATGGCTATGTGATTGATTATCTCTGTAGCACTAGTGCGGGAATGTAGTCCAAATCCAATGTCAATACCATTTCTTTTTGAAGTTCCAATAAGCCAAAGTGATCAGAGTATGGTCTGTCATTCTGAGCTAAATAATATGCAGAATGAAAAATTGACAAGTTGCCTTTAGATGCAAAGTATTCATGGTGTCACATCATTTTCCCAGAACATCTTCACTAGCTATATTTTCAACACTTAGAGCAGTAGCGTGAGCTTTTGATAGTTAGTGATCAACAATTTTTTTTCTGAGAGTCTTCAAGTGTGTACTTCGATTGGCTCCATAATAGGAGGCTTGGTACATCTGCCATGCCGATTCTCCCATGATCTTTAAGTTCTTGAGGCTGTAGCGCTTTACATAGCTAGCCAGCCATCCCTTACTAGCCTTAAACTCCTTCCTCTTGCTCTCCTCAACCCCCTCACAGTAGTGCTTATAGAGGCTAAGTGCTTTTTCACGCATAATTTTGTCATCAACAGGGATATGCTTCTGTGACGTGTCCTTTAGCCACGCACTTAATGCTTTCTCAGTCTTTGCAAGCACTTTATCATGAACCAGAGAGACCATTTTTGCCACTGTAGGGGCAGCATTAACACTTCCACAAATTTCAACTCCTTTCAGCTTTATTGTATGAATGCTAAATTCATTCTTACTGACCTTACGGATCTAAGATTTTTATTTTCTCGGTGAACAATGCTCTAAAAACGAGTGCTGGAGAGAGACCGAGGATCTGTGAAATGGCGGGAGGCTACAGCAGGGTATGCTGGGACAACGGGTCGAGAGAGGAGGTATTTCACAAATACCTAAATAAAAAACAGTCACAGCTCCAGGATTTCACCAAAAACGATCAAATACCCTAATGTTATTAGTGGTATTTTCCCCACCAGCCACCAAACCCCTCTTCTGTAAAATTCCCTCTATTTAATATGTGGCCACTGTTAAATTCCCGCTCGTTTATTTTGAGCTTTTTTTTAACAGAGGTGCCGGAGTGTCGCTCCGGTGAGCTCCTGCAGCACTGCACTCTTGGTCATGGCCGGGGAGGTAGTGGGAATAAGCTCCCATTACCTATTAAATGCTCTCAATGGCGTGCATCTGAAATGGCCTCCAACAACCAAGTCCAGCTCCTGACCTTCACATGTGGCTTAGTTACTAAGCACGGTGGATATGTTTCTACTAAAAGCAGAAAGGGCTAAGGTGGGTTACTGCTTCAGGAAGGTCGTGGTTGGTAGCTATCTAGGGGAAGGAAAACTCTGATCTCAAACTTCTGCTGCCTTGCAGAAGGCAAGGCAAGGGAAGGCTTCAGGGTAAACACTGAGGGAAAAATCTGGAGCTGGAGTCTCTAATGCAGTCCCAAGTTGAATTCAGTGCTGACTGCCAATGCCTGTAATGCCGCTTGTGCCAAATCGTATCGGTCTCTGCTGCTCCGTGGGATTCATAAGCTGCGTGGAGAGGGTGAACCTGCTACACGGGCAACAGCCTGCTCTCCACATTTTACTGCTTTGGCTTTCCTATCACATAGACAGCTAGGGCGCCAACATCCATGGTTGGCCCGGACCAATGGAGGGCATCAGGATATTATGTATTGTACTGTACTGATGCCACGAAACAATAGATTTCATGATGTATGCCAGTTATATTAAACCTAATTCTGAATCTGATTCTGACATTTATGACGGCATTGTCCATGGGTAATGCACCTGATTCTAAAGAAGCATCCTTTAAAAAGGAAGTGCAGACCGTTTTGGGAAGAGTGTTACTGAACAGCCAGGGTATATTTATCGGCTTTGACTATCCATTTAGCAGGGTAAAGCCTTTCCAAACATTGAGTGCATCTACATGAAATGCTGTTGTTGGAGAGCAGCATCCGTCATCAGAGATCCCCATCACCCTGGTCCTGCTCTCTTCTTCCTGCTGTCATCAGGTAGAAAGTACAAAAGCCTCAGGACTTGCACCACCAGGTTCAAGAACAGTTACTGCCTCAGCCATCAGGCTCTCGAATAAAAGGGGATAAGTACACTCACTTGCCCCATCATTAAAATGTTCCTACAACCAATGTTCTCACTTTAAGGACTCTTCATCTCGTTATCTCATGTTCTTGTTACTTATTGTATTTATTTACATTTCCTTTTGCACAGTATATTGTCTTCTGCCCTCTGGTTGATCTTTCATTGACCATAAAGACCATAAGACATAGGAGAAAAACAAGGCCATTTGGCCCCTTGAGTCTGCTCTGCATTCAGCCATGGCTGATCTTTTTTCTCCCCTCCTCAACCCCATTCCCCAGCCTTCTCCTCATAACCTATGATGCTATGTCCAACCAAGAACCTTTCAATCTCTGCCTTAAATAGACCCAATGACCTGGCCTCCACAGCTACCTGTGGTAATAATTTCCACAAATTCACTACGGTCTGGTTAAAGGAATTTCTCCGCATCTCTGTTTTAAATGGACGCTCCTCTATCCTGAGGCTGTGCCCTCTTGTCCTAGACTCTCCCACCATGGCCTTTCCACATTTACTCTGTCTAGGCCTTTCAACATTCAAAACCTTTCAATGAGATAATTCAATTGATCGTGTTATAGTTACTATTCTATAGATTTGCTGAGTATGCCCGCAGGAAAATGAATCTCAGGGATGTATATGGTGATATATATGTAGCTTAAAACAAAGAACATAGAAACATCGAAAACCTACAGCACAATACAGGTCCGTTGGCCCACAAAGTTGTGCCGATCATGTCCCTACCTCAGAAATTACTAGGCTTACCTATAGCCCTCTATTTTACTAAGCTCCACGTACCTATATAAAAGCCTCTTAAAAGACCCTATCGTATCTGATAATAATATAACTTGTAACTTGATAATAAAAAATTATTTTGAACTTTGGAGTAGCTGTTTGCATGCAACAGTGGCCACACCCCAGTACACTATTTTGATAGGCAAGGGCAGCCGTTGAGCCTCATACCCTGTTGAGACAGGGACATGTCTATCCGAGAAAGCGAAGTCAGCTCCGGCAGACTGGGTGGATGGAATCGACAGTGAGATCCAACAGCCACAAGGTGTCACTGCGACACTCCGTCGAGAGCGAAGGGCATGACGAGGCACAGGGTACAGAAGATGCATGGTCATCCACTGCAACCAAGCAAGACCTCAATTAGCGATGTTTGTTCGTACCACTGCATCCGGACTTCAGAGGTCAAGGGAGTGGAACTGCCTCAGTGCAATAGCTTTTCAACTTCCGCACAAGTTTCCTGTCATTGTCGGACATGATGCACAACAACCACCATCCACTTAACATGATGATATGTCAGCCTTTACCTCCACAGTTGTAAATTCAAAGTTAAGACCATAAGATATAGGAGCAGAATTAGGCTATTTGGCCCATCGAGTCTGTTTCACCATTTTATCGTTGTTGATCTAATTTTCCCCACTACCCCAATCACCTGCTTTCTCCCTGTATCCCTTCATGCCCTGACCAATCAAGAATCTATCAACCTCTACTTTAAATATACATAAAGACTTGGCCTTCACAGCTGCCTGTGGCAAAGAATTCCACAGATTCACCATTCCTGGCTAAAGAAATTCTTTGTCATCTCTGTTCTAAAAGGACGCCCCTCTATTCTGAGGCTGTGTCCTCTGGTCTTAGACTCTGCCACCATAGGAAACATCCTCTCCACACCCACTCCATCAGGGTCTTTCACCATTTGATAGGTTTCAATGAGGTCACCCCTCATTCTTCTGAATTCTAGTGAATACAGGCCCAGAGCCATCAAAAGCTCAGCATATGGCAAGCCATTCAATCCTGGAATCATTTTTGTTAATCTCCTCTCCATTTTCAGCACATCCTTTCTCAGATAAGGGGCCCAAACCTGCTCACAATACTCCAAGTGAGACCTCACCAATGCTTTATAAAGTATCAACATTACGCCCTTACTTTCATATTCTAGTCCTCTTAAGCTTATTGTCATCTGCACAAGTCTGTGTATGCGCTGGTGCAATGAAAAGCTTACTTGCAGCAGTAGACATAGCATCATGTAAGTAACATTCAAAGAAAGATATGGATTAAACATAAATCATACAAAGTTATTCAAGAAGGAAACCAGTTAGAAGAAAGAGTGTTGAGAGATAGCTGGTGCTGGACGTCTGGAGCAACACACACACAGCTGGAGGAACTCAGTGGACCAGGCAACATCTGAGGGGGGAAATGGACAGTCAACATTAATGATTAGAGTTGGTTCAAGAACTGAATGTTTGAAGGGAAGTGACTTTTTTGAACCTTGTGGTGTGGAACTTCAGGCTTCTGTCTCTCCTGTCTATTCAAAACCTTGAAAAGGTGGGATGGCCAAGATGGTGGGAATGTTTGATGATAAATTTTGTGTCATTATTGGAAAGAATGTGGAAGATGATGCAAAGGACATTTACCAGGATGCGGCCTGGATTAGAGACCATGTCTTATGAGTTTAGGTTTGGTGAGCTAGGGCTTTTTTCTTTGGAGGGAATGAGGATGAGATGTGACTTGATAAGAATTATAGACAGAGTAGACAGCCAGAGACCTTTTCCTCGGATGGAAATTGCTAATGTGAGAAGGCATAATTTTATGGCTGTTTATTGGACAAATAAAGATATTTATTGGACAAAAATATCGAAGAGATGTCAGAGGCAGGTTTTAACACAGAGAATGGTTAATGGGTGGAACACACTGTCAGGGGCGGTGGTAGAGGCACAGACATTGGGGCATTTATGAGACTCTTGGATAGGCACATGGATAATAGAAAAACAGAGGGTTTTGTGGGAGGGATGCATTTGGTTGATCTTGGAAGAAGTTGAAATGTCAATACATCCTGAGCTGACAGTACTGTGCAGTAGATCTGCAGACCAACCAGCATTTGCAGTATACATTGTGATGTGCTGTTCTGTGCTCTTTGTATGTTAATAAATGTATGCTAAGTCAACAAATTTCACGTCACATGCCGGTGATAATAAACCTGATTCTGTTCATGAGGCAGCGTTGGCCTTCTTATTCCTTCTAGTTAGCTTTATTTGTCAGAGCTTCCACTTAGCTCTGTTGACAATGAATAACGTTAGGATAGCACTATATTGCAAATAAAAACAAAAAAGTTTTCTCTGTGTGGAGACGGTCTAAATTTACAAATGCAATGTAAACATTTGCTTTGTAATCCTAGCATATACTTTCGAGAAGGTCGACACCATTGCAAAAGAGATCTATAACAATCCTCTCCATAGATACTGCCTGACTTGCTAAGTTTCACCAGCATTTTGTGTGCATTGGTTTGGATTTTCTCTTGTTTGTGATCTGCAGATTATCTGTGTTTACCGAGTAAAAATTCCTTCCTTGACAAGTATAGGGGAGGGGCCTACACACCTCAGCCAATCAGAACACAGAACCTCAGTCAAATGAACGGACGCACCCTTCCTGACTCCCGATTGGATGGGCGGATGCGGATTAATCGCTGGCGAATCGTGGGAGCGGTACTCGTGCACCGCGGCCAATCGGCATCGTCGTTGTTGTTACGGGTGGGCAGGTAGGCTGGGTCTGGAGAAGTCGGGCCGCTTTCGGGGGCCTCGGCCTCGTGTGAAGTGCTGCAGCGGGGTTGGAGGTGAGGGCGAGGGCGAGGGCGAGGGCGAGGACGAGGGCGCCGAGCCCCACGAGGGCCTTCACTTGGCTCCAGTCCCAGGGTATGACGCCTGGTTAATGTTCTGTTGTAAGTTAAAGCGTCTCAGTGGGTGTAACTCAATCTCCAGAACAGGTCTTGCATTAAGCCCTTTGCTCACCTCTTGCAGGACCTCCCCTTCGTCTTTTGCTCCACCCTGCCCCGCTTCTTCTGCACTCTTTTATACCTTAACTCCTTTAGACTCTGCCTTGAGTTATGTTTCTCCCTTGCATCCTGGCCAAGCCAGGCAGGTCAGGTTGGGTTGTAAAGTGAGGGAGATGAGATGCAGGTTGCTTTAGGGCCCCTCCTTCCTACGCAGTCCAGAATGCTCCATAATTGAACATCGATTTCTCTAGCTCCTGGTAATTTCTATCCTCTCCCCTTTCTCTTTTTACATTCCCCATTCTAGTTCCTCTCTTACTCCTGATCTCCTCCTGGTGACCCTCCTCCTTTCTTCCATAGCCCACTGTCCACTTCAGCCCTTTACGTCGCTCACATATTCCCCCTCCCCTCACCTGGTTTCACCTGTCAGCTACCATTTGTACTCTTTTCCTTTCCCCTACGCTGTGGCTTCTTCCCTCTGCCTTTCCAGCCTTAATGAAGGGACTTGGCCTGAAACGTTGACTGTTTATTTCCCACCATAGATGCTGCTTGGCCTGCTGAGTTCCTTCAGTAGTTCATGTTGCCTTCTATTTTCTTTTCATCATATAGCACATCTAAGAGTCTTTTAAGTGTCCTAAATTTACCTGCTTCTACCACGACCCACCACGGCAGTGTGTTCCTAGCACTAAGCACTCTGTGTCAAAAAAAACTACCTCTGACATTTCTCTTGAACTTTCCTCCTCTCATCTTAAAAGAATGTCCTTTGCCATTGGGCATCGCTGCCCTAGGTAAACCAGAAATGGGACTCTGGAAATACTCAGCAGGTTTTTTTCTGGAGGCTGAGGGGTTAAGCTGACAAAATCGGGTTGACAGAATCTTTTTCCCAGAGTTGAAATGTAAAGTACAAGAGGACATGCATAAGGTGAGAGAGGGAAAGTTTAAAGGGGATGCATGAGTTTTTTTTAACAGAGTTGTGTGTCATAGAATACTACAGCACAGAAACAGGCCCAGTTAGTCCATGCTGAGCTATTATACTGTGTAATCCCATTGGCCTGCAATTGGATTATAGCCCTTCATACCTTAGTGCTTGGTATGGGCTGCCTGGGAATGGTGGTGGAAGAAGGTTTGACAGTGGTGTTGAAGCAGTTGTGGCATGGGTACCTGAACATGCAGGGAAGGGAGGAATGTTGATCATGTGCTGACAGAAGGGATTTGGTTTAATTTGGCATGGATAACTGGAGCGCCTGTTTCTGCACTGTGCTGTTCTACGTCAGGCAGCATCTGTGTTGGTGGAGGGAGGGTGGGATGTGTCTGATAAGGTGGCAATAGCAGTAAGCTGTGTAAAGGTTATCTGCTTCAGCTCAAAACAAGCTGCTGGAATCAGCATCCCTGCTGTCAGGGTCTCAACCCAAAATACTGACAGTTTCTTCACCCCACCCCACACAGCTGCTGCTCAGCCTGTTGAATTCTGCCCGTCTGCCTTTTGCTCCAGATTACAATATCTGCGGATCTTCCATCTCTGTCTGTTTCATCTTTTTGTTGTGAGGTGGAGTGGGGTGATATGAAGCACAGTTGGATCATGCACTTGCCTGCCAGATCTGTGTGATATCAGGGATTGTGAAAGATTAGCTGTTTTCTCTATTCTAAAGTATCGAGCTATAGAGAAGAACAGCACAGAAATGGGTCCTTCAGCCCATCTAGTCCATGGCAAAGCCATTTAAATAGTCTTCTCCCAGTGACCTGCACCTGGACCGTAGCCTCCATACCCTGACTATCCGTGTACCTATCCAAACTTCTCTTAAACATTGAAATCGAACTTGTTTGGATGACTTCCACTGGCAGCTCATTCCACACTGTCACATGAGTGAAGAAGTTTCCCCTCATGTTCCCCTTAAACTTTTCACCCTTCACCCATGACGTTATGTAGCAGTCCCACCCTACCTGGTGGAAAAAGCCTGCTTGCATTTACCCTATCTATACCCCACATAGTTTTGTCTAGCTCTATCAAATCTCCTCTCAATTTTCTACATTCTAAAGAATACAGTCCTAAGCTATTCAATCTTTCCTTATAACTCAGGTACTCCAGACCCAGCAACATCCTTGTAAATTTTCTCTGCACTCTTTCAACCTTGTTTACATCTTTTATGTGGGTTGGTGACGAAAACTGCCCGTAATATTCCAATTTATTCCAGTTCCAATTTAGGCCACCAATGTCAAAATAATATCTTATCTCTGTGCTCAGTACATTGATTTATCAGAATCAGACTTTAATCGCCAAGTACCTATGCACATACAAGGAATTTACTTCCAGCAGATGTTGTCTCTCTGCTCATAACAATAATAATGATAAATATAAATGAAAATCTAGATTATACATACAGGTAGTGCAATCCAAGTAATAGTTAGCTGACAGTTAACCAGCAGTTAACTGTTCAGCAAAGTGACCGCAGTAGGGAAAAAACTTCTCCAGTGCCTATTAGTCTTAGTCTGGAGGGATCTGAAGAGCCTACCAGATGGAAGCAGATCAGTCCGTGCGCAGGATGGGAGGAGTCCGTTATGATGTTCCCCGCCCTCTTCTTCAACCTGGAAGAGTACAGGTCCACAATAGAGGGCAGGGAGGCTCCAATGATGCGCTCGGCAGTCCTCACTGTGCGCTGTAGTCTGGTTCTATCTTGCTTGGTGGCAGCTCCAAACCACAATGATGGAGATGCACAGGACAGACTCAATGACTGCAGTGTAGAACCAGTTATGAAGTTATGAAGACCAATGTGCCAAAAACTTTCTTAATGACCCTATCCACCTGTAAAGCCACTTTCAATGAATTATATACCTGTTTTCCCAGATCCCTTTGTTCTACCGTACTCCTCACTGCCCTACTGTTCATTGTAAAACCTACTGTAGATGATCATACCAAAGTCCAAAACTTTGCACTTGTCTGCATTAATTCCATCTGCCATTTTTCCAGCTGATGCAGATCCCTCTGCAAGCCATGACAGCCCTCACTGTCCACTACACACCTAATTTTGGTGTCACCACAAATTTGCTGATCCAGTTAACCATATTATCATCCAGATCATTGATATAAATGACAAACAACAACGGGCCCAGCAGTGATCCATGCGGCACACCGCTAGTCATAAGCCTCCAGTCTAAAAGGAAACCCTGTACCACTCTCCCACAAAGCCACTATCTAATTCAATTTATGACCTCATCTTGAATGTCAAGTGACTGAACCTTCTTGACCAGCCTCCCATGTGGGACCTTGTCAAATGGCTTGCTAAAGTCCATGCAGACAACATCTACTGCCTTGCCTTCATCCACTTTCCTGCTAACTTCCTCTGTAAGATTGGTTAGATATGACTTGCCATGCACAAAGGCATTCTGACTATCCTTAATCAGTCCATGTATATCTGAATACTTATATGTCCTGTCCCTTAGAATACCTTCCAACAGCCTTTCCACAACTGATGTCAGACCCTCTGGCCTATAATTTCCTGGTTTCTGTTTACAATCTTTTCTAAACTGAGAAACAACTTTGGCTATCCTCTAATCCTTTGGTGTCTTGCCTATCGCTAAGGACGTTTTAAATATCTCTGTAGAGCTCCAGCAATTTCTGAACTTGCCTCCCATAGGGTCTGAGGGAACACCTTGTCAGGCCCTTGGGATTTATCCACCCTGATTTGCTGCTGCTTCGGTTGTCCATCGAAATCCGATGATGACGTCCACTCCTTTAACGGTGAAATCTTTGACTATACAGTTCTATCTTGGACCCACAAGCTCTATTGCAGGTGGGACATGTATATGTGGTGGTAGTAATGGCAACCATGGCTGCATTTCTCCTGGCTCTCTTCTGCTGTCTTCTGGTTGTTCTTTCCATCTCCAGAATATCAACCCCGTCCCTACACAGCTGTCACCAAGTGTTACGGTCAGCAGCAACATCCTCCAGGTCCTCAGGTCTGATCTTGCACTTCCTTAAAAGCATTCTTCATCTGATCCTTGTAGCGCTTCTTCGGCCCTCCAGCTGAGGGTCGACCATAATGTAGCTGGCCGTATAACACTCTGCGGGGTAGCTGACATGCGGGCATCCTTATCCCGTGCCAACACCTCCTCCTTTGTAACCTGTACAGGGTCCAGGAAGTTGATGCAGCTTTGCTTCACTTCTATCTTAAACCTCTTTCTCTTTTCTCATCCAGTCTTACCTCTCTCAACATGTACCATGATTTCTTGAAAACAAGTTAATCTGTATATGCTGGAAGTCTGAAATTGAAAGAAAAATCAGATTCTGAATTCAAAGTAAATGGAATTTGAAGGAACAGAAGGATCTTGGGCTTCATGTTCACAGATCCCTCAGTTGTGGCAAAGGTTGATAGGGTGGTTAAGACAGCATATCACCTTCATTAGTTAGAGGATCGATTTCAGGAGCGGAGAGGTAATTTTGCAGCTTGGTAAATCTCTGGTTAGACCACGCTAGGAGTATTGTGTTCAGTTCTATTTGCCTCATTATAGGAAGGATGTGGAAGCTTTAGAGAGGGTACAGGGGAGATTTACCAGGATGCTGCCTGGATTAGAGATCATATTTTATGAGGATGGGTTGGAGTGGAGGAAGATGAGAGGTGACTTGATGGAGGTGTACAAGATAATAAGAGACGCAGAGTGGACAGCCAGACTTTGTCCCAAGTTAGGAAGGACTAATAGATGGCCACACTTTAAGGAAAGTATGGGGAGGGATGTTAGAGGCAGGGTTTTGGAGAGAGTGGTGGGTGTATGCAACATGCTGCCAGGGGAGGTGGTAGATGCATTAGGAGTGCTTAGATAGGCACATGGGCAATAGGAAAAATGAAGGTCGATGTAGGAGGGAAGGATTAGATTGGAGACTGGAGGTTAACAGGTTGGCACATCATCGTGGGCTGTAGGGACTATGCTCTGAGTTAAAACAAAATGCTGGAAACATTTCCAAATTAATCGGGTAGCATCTGTGGGAGACAGAAGTGGGAAAATGTTTCTGGTAGATGTAATTTCTTATGAAGGGCCTATGGTTTTATGTTAACTCTTTCAATTTTCCACAAGTGTGTACCCTGATGTGGAATTGGGCTGAAAGGTTGCCAAGGATGTGATGGCTTGAAGGGCCTGTTTATTTGCAGTACACTTCCAGTTGTTGCTTGACCTGCCGAGTGTTTCCAGCAATTTCTGCTCTTGTATATTATTTTTGCTTTAGGCCAGGCTTTCCCAACCTTTTTTTATGCCATGGATTAATACCGTTAAGTGAGGTATCCACAGATGCCTGGTTTGGAATCTCTGTTTTAGACAATCGTTCAGGTTTTATCTGCATTCATTCTATTTGTCCGCAATCTTCAAAGCCATTGAGATGAAGGGTCTCAACCCAAAACGGTAATGGCCGTTTCCTTCCCCAGATCCTTAAGAAACAGTATGTAAGAGAAGTTTTTCCACTATATCTTAATGCATGTGACAATAATAAACCAATAATAATTAATAAGGTGCTGCCTAACTAGCTGTCCATTCAACAATGTGCTTTTGCCCCATATTCCAGTATCTGAAGATTCTGCTTTCTCCTTCTCTGCCTTGCTAGTTAAATGCTTATCTCTATGTCTTAAAAATGTAGCTATGTATTTGACTCCAACACCTCTGACAGCATATTCCAGATATCAACCTCTGAATATGTTTAAAACAAACAGTTCCCTTGGCTCCCCTGTTGAACTTCTTTTCATCTTAATCTTGTGCCCTTTCGCAAAGATATACTTGTGCATTGGACAATAAACTTGGGTTTGATAGGAAGACCGTAAAATATAGGAGCAGAATCAGCCATTTGGCCCATCAAGTGTGCTCCACCATTCCATCATGTCTGATTTTATTATTGCTTTCAACCCCACTCTCCTGCCTTCTTCCCATAACCTTTGATGCCCTGATTAATCAGGAACCTATCAACCGCTATTTTAAATATACCCGACGACTTGGCCTCCACAGCCAAGATTCACCTCCCTCTGGCTAAAGAAATTGCTCCTAAAGTGATGTTCTTCTGTTCTGAGGCTGTGCCTTCTGGATTTAGACCCCCCCCCCCACCCCATAGGAAATTAGGAAATACTTTGATTTTGATACCCCTACCACCTACCATGGGAAAATATACCACTATATGTCAATTTTGGTTTTGTGTTTGTCTATGAAATTTCATGCCACATATATCCATGCCATTGCATATTATCTTTCCCATAACATGTCTGATAGCATGTACACAAAAAATTTGCAGATGCTAGAAATCTTTAGCAACACAAAATGGTGGAAGTTTCAGGTAAGTGGTGGAAAATTTAGGGCAGATGGCCAAGGAAGATTGTTTATACAAAGTGGGAAACACCTTGAACGCACTGCCAGGGGTGGTGGTAGAGGCTGATTCAATAGGGGCATTTAAGAGACTCTGAGATAGGCACATGGATGAAAAATAATTGGAAGTTTGTGGGCTATGGAGGAGGGAAAGGTTAGACTGATCATGGAGGAGATTAAATAGTTGTGTACTGTTCTGTACTATTCTGTGTTGTATGAACTCAGCAAGTCTGAGTCTGGCTCTGTGGCTGAGAAGGGTAAGAAACTGAAGAGGATGGCAGCAGCAATGGGTGACAGATAGGTGATTTTGTGGACGTGAAAAAGAAACATGGAAGGTAGTTTGTCTCCCAGATGCCAGGGT
Source organism: Hemitrygon akajei (assembly GCF_048418815.1). NCBI lineage: Eukaryota > Metazoa > Chordata > Chondrichthyes > Myliobatiformes > Dasyatidae > Hemitrygon > Hemitrygon akajei. Next base: position 194,816,062 of record NC_133126.1, read on the forward strand.
CTGTGATGTTTCTGAATGTGTTCACAATATCCTAAAAAGGGAGTGTGAGTACCCAGAAGACGTGGTACCTATTGGTACTGACGATTTACAGAAAAAGAGAGGAGGTCCTGAACAAAGAATAGAAGCAGTTAGGAAGGAAGCTGAGAAGCAGGACCTGAAGGGTAGTAATCTCAGGATTGCCGCACAACAGTGAGGATAGGAATAGAATGAGATGGCAGATAAATGTGTGGCTGAAGAATTGGCACAAGGGGGAGGGATTCAGATTTCTGGATAATTGGGACCTCTTCTGGGGCAGGTATGACCTGTACATAAGGGGACCGGTTGCACTTGAATCTGAGGAGGACCAATATTCTTGTGGGTAGGTTTATGAGAGTTCTTGGGAGTGGTTTAAATAAGATGGCAGGGGAGCGGGAGCCAGTAAGCTAGAACTAAGGATGAGCCAACAGGTTTACAAGTAGATGATGAATAACATGGGTGTAAGGAAGGACAAGCCAATGATCGGGTAGAAATGCAGACAGCAAAGAGTTAAATTGTACCACAGATGCAAAATTCAACAGGGTGAAGAATGCAGGACTGAAGGTGCTGTATTTAAATGTGCATAGCATTTGGAATAAAGTGGATGAACTCATGGCACAATTAGAGATTGGTCAGTATGATATTGTGGGCATCACTGAGTCGTGACTGGTAAAAAGGGCACAATTGGGAGCTCGACATCAAAGGATATACTTTTTATTGAAAGGACAAGCAGGAAGGCTATGACTAAGTTGGTACGAGATGGAGAGACGGAATTACATCTTTAGACAGAGGTGACATGGGATTAGAGAATGTTGAACCTTTGTGGGTGGCGTTAAGAAACTGCAAGGGTTTTTTAAAAAAAAAACCATTATGGGAATCTCATAGGCCTCTACATAGTAACCAAGCTGTGGGGTTGAGATTGTAAAGGGAGCTGGAAAAGTCATGTAATAAGGATAATGGCACAATTGTAATGGGGGAACTTCAATATTCAAGGGATTGGGAAAATCAGGTTGGTGTCAGATTGCAAGAGAGGGGATTTGGTTGAATGCCTACGAGATGGCTCTTTAGCGCAGCTTGTGCTTGAGCCTACTTTGGGGAAGGCTATCTTCGGGTGTTGTACAATAACCCAGATCTTATTAGGGAGCTTAATGCAAAGGAACCCTTAGGAGCCTGATCATAACATGATTGAATTCATACTGCAGTTTGCGAGGGGGAAGCACGAGTCACATGTATCAGTATCACAATGGAATAAAAGGAATTACAGAGGCATAAGAGAGGAGCTTGCCCAGGTGGATTGGAGGAGGATACTGTCGGGGATGATAGCAGAGCAGAGAGTTTCTGGAAATAGTTCACAAGGTGCAGGATCGATAATGTTCCACAGAAGAGGTTGTTCTTAAATGGCAGGGGTAGGCAATCATGGCTGACATTGGAAGTTGAGGACTGCATAAAAGTCGAGGAAAGTACATAAAGGTAGCAAAAGTGACAGGGAAGTTGGATGATTGGGAACTTTTAAAATGCAACAAAAGGCAACTAAAAAGCCATAAGAAGGGAAAAGATGAAATATGAGGATACACTAACAATAATATAAAGCAGGATACTAATTTTTGTCATGTAAGAAGTAAAAGTGAAGTGAGAGTTGACATTGGACCGCTAGAAAATGATGCTGGTGAGGTAATAATGGGGACAAAGAAATGGTAGATAAACTTAATGAATGTTCTACATCAATCCAGTTTGGATGACACTAGCAGTGTGCCATAGGTCTGTGAGTGTCAGGGAGCAGGATTGAGTGCCATTGATATTACAGTGGAGAAAGTGTAAACTAGGCAAACTGAAAGGTCTTAAGACGGATAAGTCACCTGGACTAAATGGACTACATCCCAGTGTCTTGAGAGGGTTGCTGAAGAGATAATGGATGCATTGGTCATGATCTTTCACAGGAAAGATACTGGCATGGATAGAGGAATAGCTCTCGGGCAGGAGGTAATGAGTGGGATTAAAGGGGGCCTTTTGTGGTTGGCTGCCAGTGAATAGTGGTGTTCCTCAGGGGTCAGTATTGGGACAGCTACTTTTCACATTCTTTGTCAATGATTTGGATAATGGAATTGATGGCTTTGTGGCAGAGATTGCAGATGATACGAAGATAGTTGGAGGGGTAGGTAGTGCTGAGGAAGCAATGCATTTGTAGCAGGACTTGGACAAATTGGAAGAATGGGCAAAAAAGTGACAGATGGGATACAGTGGTAATGTATGATAATGCGTTTTGGTAAAAGCAACAATAGTGCAGACTGTTATCTAAATGGGGAGAAGGTTCAAACATCAGAGGTGCAGAGGGACTTCTGAGTCTCATGCAAGACTCCCAGAACGTTTCTTTACAGCTTGAGTCTGTGGTAAATGTTGGCATTTATTTCAAGGGGAATAGAATATAAAAGCAAGGAGATGAAGTTGAGCCTTTATAAGACAGTAGTTAGGCTGCAATTGGAGGATTGTTAACAGTTTTGGGCCCCGCATCTCAGAAAGGATACGTTGTCATTGTAGAGTCCAGAGGTGGTTCATGAGGATGATTCCAGGAAAGAATGGGTTAAAATATGAGACGCATTTGGCGGCTTTGGGCTTGCACTCACCGGAATTTTGAAGAATTCGATGGAGGTTGGGGGGAGGATATCATTGAAACCTACTGAATGTTGAAAGATCTAGATATGGTGGAGGTATCCTGAACTAGAGGGCACAGCCTCAAAATTAAGGTTCTATCTCTTAGAACAGAGGTAAGGAATTTTTTTAGCCAGATAGTAGTGAATCTGTGGAATGCCACAGACTGTGGTGGAGGCCAAGTACGTGAGTATATTTAAGGTGGAAGTTGATAGTTTCCTGATTGGTTAGGGCAGCAAAGGATATGGTGAGAAGGCAGGTTTATGGAGTTGAGTGGGATCTGGGATCAGCCGTGATGGAATGATGGAGCAGACTCGGGCTGAATGACCTAATTCTGCTTCTGTCTTATGGATATTTCAGCTTTGTGATGAAGTGTCTTTGCCTGCAACATTATCTGTTCATTTCATTCCAAAGATGCTGTCTCACTTGTTTTATGTATGAATTCTGACAGCAGTATTTGTGCCTTGACTGTTCCATGCACACTTGCCTTGCTCCTTATACCTGTTCAGTGAAAAACTATGCTGTTTATGTCTTAACTTGCATCAAGTCTATTTCTTCATATGATCATAAGACATAGGAGCAGATTTGGATCTTTTGACTCATCTGCCATTCGATCATGGCTAATTTACTATCTTTCTCAACCCATTCTTGTGCTTTCTCCTCATAACCTTTCAGCCTGATTAATCTAGAAACTAACCATCTGAACTCAAAATATTCCCAATGACTTGGCCTCTGTAGCCATCTGTGGGAATGCATTCTCTCTGGAAAAAGAAATTGTTGCTCATCTCTGTTCTAAAGGGACGTCCTTCTATTCTGAGGCAGTGCTCTCTGGCCCTGGATTCCCCCACTATTAGAAACATACTCTCTGTGTCCATTCTATTTAGACTTTTCAAAATTGAATAGGTTTCATTCTTTTAAACTCCAGTAAGTACAGGTCCAGAGTCATTAAACACTTCTCATATGTTAACCCTTTTATTCCTGGATTCATTCTTGTGAACCTCCTTTGACTCCCTCCAATGCCAGCACATCCTTTCTTAGACAAGGGCTCAAAACTGCTCAAGATTCTTCAAATGTGTTCAGACCTTTGCCTTACAAAGTCTCAGTATTACATCCTCTCTTTTATAGTCTAGTCCTCTTGTAATGAATGCTAACATTGCATTTGCCTTACCACTGACTGAAGCTGCAAGTTAACCTTTAAGGAATTCTGCATGTCGTTTCTCAAGTCCCTTTTGAAAAATTTTACCTGTTTACAAAATATTCTACATCTTTATTCCTTCTACCAAAGTGCATGACCATACACTTACTTGCAATGTATTCCATCTGCCACTTCTTTGCCCATTCTCCCAATCTAAGTCTTTCTGCAGACTCTCTGCTTGCTCAACACTACATTTTCATGCACTTTTGTATTTGTTGACCTATGTTAGAACATCTTGTTCTTAAAATTCTCACGTGTTTCTGGATTCTTCTCATTTTGCCCCTCTTATTGAATACTAGCATCTTATAGAATATCAGGAGTCCTGCATTCAAATCGAGGGCAACTTTAATGATTGGAGTGAAACTCATAATCCAGAACCTGTAAATATTTTGCAAGTAGAGGCTTTCTATAAATTCAGTAACATGTGCATAATCCCAGTGACAAATTAGTTGGGTACATCTGATCTTTAACGCAGACATCTAATCAGTCAATCATGTGGCAGCAACTCAATGCATAAAAGCTTGCGGACATGGTCAAGAGGTTCATTTGTTCAGAACCAAATATCAGAATGGGAACGATGTGATTTAAGTGACTTTGACTGTGGAATGATTGTTGGTGCCAGATGGGGTGGTTTGAGTATCTCAGAAACTGTCGATTTCCTGAGACTTTCACACACAGCAGTCTCCAGAGTTTATGGAGAACGGGGTGAAAAACAAAAAATATCCAGTGAGTGGTTGTTCTGTGAGTAAAAATGCCTCGTTAATGAGAGAAGTTAGAGAAGAATGGGCACACTGGTTAAACCTGACAGGAAGGTGACAGTAACTCAAATAAACATGCGTTACAATAGTGGTGTACAGAAGAGCATCTCTGAATGCACAACAGCTTTGGCCTTGAAGTGGATGGGCTGCAGTAGCAAAAGAACACACTGGATTCCACTCCTGTGGCCACTTTATTTGGTACACTCCTGAATGTGTTCAGTGTTTTCAGTCATGAAGATATTGATGGAAAATTTCAAACATTTTTGTTTCTCAGTTGTGGATGGATTCATTGTGCAAATCTGCTGCCCTGAATGGGGAAGAGACCACCTCAGCTCCCAGTGGGTCTGGAGCTGGGCCTGAAGGCAAGCCCTGTCCTGGTGAGGAGAAGTGGGATCGTACAAGGTGTTGCCGATCATCCAAGAAGCGTGAAGAGGTCTCACCGCCACTATCTGAGAAGCTAGACTCCAACTCCTCGGCAAGAAAACGAGATCAATTATCACCTAAGAGACAGGAGCAGGTAGAAAAGTCCCCACGGAAAAGTAAAACCCATCGGAAGGTTGGACACAGGTACAGTGTTCCTACCTATGGGGGGGGGGGGGGGGGTTGGTGAGGATTGTATTGCTTGTGTGATACTCTGGTTTATGGCCTTGTTCTAATTTATTAATACAGTTATGCTGTTGGGTATTTTTTTGTGGATTTTCTCACAATGCAGTAAGTGTCACTTTAATTGTATTCTACAATCAAGTATTTCATTTTTTACTGTTTAAAATACAAAAACAATAGTTGGTTAAGTTAATCTTGTTAAATTAGCCAATAGGATTTGTCTTGTTAATTTTTTTTGGAGAGTATGTGGGGGAAAACAATGGGGAAGCCATTTTCCAGACAGCTCGTGATCGAAGAAAGAAAAAGGAAGTGGACAATGAACATTTCAGAAGAACATGATTTTGGAACCCATTTGGAAAGATGGATACTGCTGTCAGAAAACCCTAATGCAGACTTTGGTTTCACAGAGAATGTGCAGATAACGTTTAGTTAGCTAGTTATCCACATGACCTTGGAAAGAGTTCAATTATAGTTTGAAATGTCAATACAGTTTTAATCTAAGTTTATACTGGTATGATCTAAATTATTGTTTCCTGTCAAACAGTGAATTTGCATATCATATTTACCTTAGATGTGTTTATTTATTGGAAATGGCCTTCTGATCATTATTTCCCATGCATTGTAGAGTTATGTTTCTGTTAGTTTGAATTCACAGTAAAAGCTAATTCGTTACGAGCCTATGGTGAGAGGGTTACACTTGTGCCTTGGAAAGACGTTTTATTTCTGTGGTGAAGATAGAGTAGCTATCAATGTTCTACTAATATAGCAATTGAGATGGACAAAGTAAATGTAGTCAAATTACAAGATTTAGTAAAGGGAGAACATCATCGTGGGGAGCTGAGGCCCTCTGTTACCATGGATGTTGCTTCTTGATTCTCTACGTTTGATATGCAAGCTAGGGCAGTATGGTCTGCAGAGCAAGCTGTTGCCCATGCAGCAAGCTCCCCCTTTTCCATGTAGCTGATGAAGTTCAAAGTAAATTTATTATCTCAGTACCTATATGACACCATGTATAACCCTGAGATTCATTTTCTTGTGGGAAATCACTGAAAATACAAATGCAATAGAATCAATGAAAGACTGCACCCAACAGAATGGACAACAGTGTGCAAATAAAAAAACGAACTGCAAATACAAAGAGGAAAATTAAAGAAATAATAAGTACCGTAGATTCCGGATTTTAAGCCGCTACTTTTTTCCCACATTTTGAACAGCTTTGAACTTTGCGGCCTTTAAAACGGAGCGGCTAATACATGATTTTTTTCATGCCGCCTCGTAAACATTTTGCCTCGTAACAGTAGACCAATAAAATTGATGAGTAGTTCACAGAGGTCCAATGAAATTGTACGATAAATCAAGCGCACTATCACAATTAAATTATTGTAAATCAGTCATTTGTACTCACCCTCATCAACATGGAAAACACTCGAAGAAAAGCATTGTGCTGCCTTTATTATGGCAGTTATTTAGTTTATAATATTTTTGCTTAGTAATTCATTTTCTAGTTAAAGTTAGAAGAGTTTTAACTATATTTGTTTTCTGTGCTACATCGCGGGATGCTATGACGTCACACCCGGTTTCGCCGCGTCTTGTGGGAAAAATGCCAGTTTGCGATAAAACGGGACGGAGGGAGGGAGCGCATTACGCGAGCGGCTTTGGATCTGAGCGAAACGCTGCTTTTAAGTTAAAGGCGATCAATAACTTTTCCTGGTAGGCTGCAGTATATATATTTTTTACCAGTCGTTAGGAGATATTGGAATGTTGTTCAGTAAAGAAGTATACGCAACGTATATTTAAAAGTAGCCGCGTTACGGGCACGGTTCGAAAAAAAGCATTTGCAATATGTATTTGTTTTTGTTACCATATGGATTTAATTAAAAGTTTAAAAAATCCTCACGTGTAATATCTTTCTGTGTAAATATCTCATATTACAACGTGGGACACCTGCGGCCGAAAATCCGGTGCGGCCTGTACAATTAAAAAATTGATTTTATTTCTAAAATTAGAGCCAGCGGCTTTTAATCAGGTGCGCTCTGTAGTCCGGAATCTACGGTAATCAATAAATATGGGGAACATGAGATAGAGTCCTTGAAAGTGAGTCCATAGTTTATGGGCACAGTTCAGTGATGGGATGAGTGAAGTTGAATGAAATTGTCCCCTGTGGTTCATGATGGTTGAGGGGTAATAACTGTTTCTGAACCTGGTGGTATGTGTCCTGAGGCTCCTGTATCACCTTCCTGGTGGTAGCAGTGAAAAGAAAGTATTACCTGAACGTTGGGGGTCCTTGATAATGGATGCTGCTTTCCCACGACAGCACTCTGTAGATGTGCTCAGTGGTGGGGAGGACTTTACCTGTGCTGGGCTGGGCTGTATCTACTACTTTGGGCATAGGTGTTTCCATACTAGGTCATGATGCAACCAGTCAATATACCTCTCCACCACACATCTATACAAGTTTGTCAAAGTTTTCAAAGGCATGCCAAATCTTTGCAAACTTCTAAGGAAGTACAGGCGCTGCTGTGCTTCTCTTCATTATTGTACTCTTGTGTGGCTGCTTCATCGCCACTTTTGATTTGGCAAACAACAGTGGTGTCATCAGCAAAATTAAATATGGCATTGGAACCTCGCTTGGCCTCACAGTTATAAGTATAGAGTAGAGCAGAAGCATACTGTCTTGTGGTGTTCCTGTTCTGAGGGAGGTTGTGGAGATGTTGTTGCCACTCCAAATTAATTGGGGTCTGGAAGTGTGGAAATCGAGGGTCCAATTGCACAAGGAGGTATTGAGCCCTAGGATTGAAGATTATTGATTAGTTTTGAAGGGATGATAATATTGATTGCAAGTTGCAGTCAATGATAAGCTTTCTGATGTTTGCATCTTCACTGTCCAGACATTCCATGATTGAGTAAAGAGCCAATGAAATGGCATCTGCTGTGGACCTGTTGTAGGCAAATTGGAATAGATCCAAGTTGCTTTTCAGGCAGGAGTTGATGTTACCTCACCAACCTCTCAAAGCACTTCATTACCGTGGATGTAAGTGCTACTGGACGATCGTCATTGATGCAGGTTACCACATTCTTGGGTACTGGTGTAATTGAGCCTACTTGAAGTTGGATACCTCAAACTGCTGAACTGACAGATTAAAGGTATCTGTGAATACTCCAACCAGTTGATCAGCGTAGGTCTTTAGTACTCAGCCGGGTACCCTGTCAAGGCTGGATGCTTTCTGTGTGTTCACCCTCCTGAAGGATACTCTCAGATCGGCCTCAGAGACTGAAATCACAGGGTCATTGGGGGCTGTGGGAGTTTGTGAAGGTCCTCCTTGTTTTGATGGTCAAAGCAAGTATAAAGGCATTGAGCTAACTGAGGGCAAAGTCTTGTCATCTGTGTCGCTTGGTTTCACTTTGTAGGAGATGATAGCATTCAAACTCATCACAGCTGTCGACCATCCTTTAGTGGTTCAAGTTTGGTTCAGAATTGCCAATTCTCATGCTTTCTGGAGATTGAACCTGGATTTATTGTATTAAACTTGGTTGTCAGACCTTAATGCCACTGATTGATCTGGTTCTCAGTAGATTGTGGTTCATCCAAGGTATCTGATTGGGGAAGACTTTTGTGAGGATCCACTTGTCTACGGCTGCTTTTATAAACTTCATGACAAACTGTCGTTCGGATCCTCAGTCTTTGAACATGCCCCAGACCACTGACTCGAAGCAATCCTGTAGCCACTCGGCCTCCCGCAACCACCTTTTTTTTTTTGTCATTATCTCTGGAGCTTTGCTCTTTAGCTTCTGCCTGTTGGCAGGAAAGAGGAGGACAGCTAAGAGATCAGATTTCCAGAAAGGCGGTCTAGGCATAGACCTGTTACAGATCTACGGCAGTGTAACAGTGGTCAGGTGTGTTAGGACCCCTGGTGCTGCAGGTGATATGTTGATGATGATAGGGCAGAGATTTCTTTAAACAATCATGACAGAAGTCCCTGACAAGGAGATGAAAGGCTTTGAAATAGGTTGTTTCTTGTTTGCTAATCACGGCACTCAGTACATCAAGTGCTTGCTTATCATCTTCCTTTGGCAGTATGTAAACTGTGGTCAGGATCACAGAGGAGAACTCTCTTGGTAAGTAGAATGGTCAGCTCTTAATCATCAGCTATTCAAGTTCTGGGGGGCAAGAATACAACAAGACTGCTGCATCTGAGCACCACAGTGTTTATCACCCTCACCTTTTGCCTTCTCTGAATCAGCAGTCCAATCTATCTGGTGTATCGGAAAGCCCACAGATCACACTGTCTTATTCAGCGTGTCTGGAGTGAGCTATGTCTTTATGAAACACAATGCATCAGTTCCTGATTTCCCTCTGATACAGCAATCTTGCCCTTGGGTCGCAAGTCTTGTTCTCAATCTTGAATCCAAAGGAATACAGTTTGCCATCAAGGGTATTGCAGTAATTACCAGTCACCATTGAGCTCCGTGTTAGACTGCCTTCGGGACTCTGCTCTGGATTTTTCCTTTTGGGGTTTATTCCCAAAGCTTTCCTTATAAGTGGGTGTAGCTGCAAGGCAGCAGAGGCCTGAGGTCAGAGTTCTTTTTCCTTGATGAGCTGCCATTCATGGCTGATGAGCCTCATCTGCCTGAAGCGACTAGTTCTAAGGTGCCAGTAACCCACCTTTGCCCCTTCAGTCAGTAGATGGTTCGACTGGGCTTAGTAGCTAAGCCACACATTAAGGCCAGGAGCTGGACTTGGTTATCAAAGGCTTTTTGAGATGCATGCCATTGGGTGTATTTGTAGACAGCAGGAGAAATTATTTAGTGATACAGCACAGTTGGCCTCCCTTCGGCCCCTCAAGGCACGCTGCCACAGCAACCCCACAACTCCGGTTAACCCTAACCTAATCATGGTACAATTTACAGCGACCGGTTAACCCACCCGCTTTGTCTTTGGACTGTGGGAGGAAACTGGGGCACCTGGAGTAAACCCAGGCATCCCATGGAGAGGGCAATGGCACCAGAATTGAACATAGATCTCTGAATGCCTTGAGCTGTAACAGTGTCGTGCTAATTTCTGTGCTACTTTGAAGCATGTGTAGAATGGGGTTGAGAGGGATGATAAGTCACCAATGCAAACGCCTATGTCAGGATGCTGTTTATCGACTATAGGTCAGCATTTAATACCATTATTCCTACAGTCCTCAATGAAAAGCAACAGAACCTGTGCCTCCCTCTGCAAATGATTCCTCAACTTCCTAACTGGAAGATCACAATCTGTGCTGTTAGGCAATTACATCTCCTCCTCTCTGATGATCAACACTGGCATTTCACAGGGATGTGTGCGTGGCCCACTGCTCGACTCTCTCTACGCCCATGACTGTGACTAGGCATAGCTCAAACAGCATCTATGAATTTGCTGATGGTACAACCATTGTTGGCAGAATTTCAGAAAGTGATGAAAGAGTATAGGAGCAAGATATCCCTGTTGAGTGATGTCACAGCAACAACCTTGCACTCAACATCAGTTGATTGTGGACTTCAGGAAGTGTAAGACAAGGGAACACAAACCCGTCTTCAGAGGAATCAGAAGTGGAGAGTGTGAGCTATTTCAAATTCCTGGGTGTTAATATCTTTGAGGACCTAACCTGAACACAACATATTGATGTAGTTATAAAGAAGGCAAGATAGCAGCTATACTTCATTTGGCATTTGAGGAATGGTTTGTCAACTAAAACACTCAAGAACTTCTGCAGTAGTACTGTGAAGAGCATTCTGGCTGTATCATCTGGTGTGGGGGGGGGGGGGGTGCTACTGCACAAGATTGAAGTAAGTTGCAGAAACTTGTAAAATTAGTCAGCTCCATCATTGGTACTAGTCTCCGTAGTATCCAAGACATCTTCAAGGATTGGTGCCTTAGGAAAGCTACATCTGTCATTGAGGATCCTCACCACCCAGGTCTTCACACTGTTACCGTTGGGAAGGAGGTACAGAAGCCTGAAGGCACACACTTAGCGATTCAGAAACAGCTTCTTCCCCTCTGCTATCCAATTTCTAAATGGGCATTGAACCCATGAACACTACCCCACTAATTTTTTTTTGTTATTTTTGCACTACTTAATTTAACTTAACTATTTAATAGATATATACTGTATATACTTAAGGTAACATTTTCCCCTATATTTATTATGTATTTCATTTCACAGCTGTCATAAAAGTTAACAAATTTCACAACATATGCTGGTGATATTAAATTTGATTCTGATGGAAAACTAGAGTAGGTTCGATGGGCCAAATGGTCTGATTCTGCTCCTATAGGTCTTGTGGTCTAACAGGGATGGAGTATTATGGGAGATGAAGATATACTGCTCTTTTAAGTGTACAATCTTAGATCAGATTTATTACTGATTTAGATGAAGAGAAATTGGTTTGTGACAGCAGCAAGTGCCAAGACAAAGTTAACTGTAAATTGTAAAAAATAAATGATGCAAGAACAGAAAGGAACAATGAGGTAGGATTTCTGGGGCGTTCAGAAATCTGATGATGGTGGGGAAGCAATTTTTCCTGAAAGGTTAAGTGCGGGTCTGCAAGCTCCTTTACCACCTCCACGATGGTAGCACGAGGGCATGTCCCGACTGTTGAGTGATGGGTTCTGCAGTGTTCAAGCACCTCCTCTTGAAGATGTCCTTGCTGGTGGCGAGGGTTGTGTTTGTGATGGAGCAAGCTGAGTCTACAATTCTGATTACAGGTGTGAGGAAACAGCAGGGCACAAATTGGATTGTTTTTGAAAAGCTTTGGAATGAGCCAAGCTGAACGGAACAACCTCTGTACTATGTGTCTTCTATTCACTTTGACACCCTTAGGATAGCTAGTACTGACCTTTTGAGGTTCACATTGCTTGCTTCTGGAATTTGAGTTCTGGTGAACTTGTGGGTAGAAATAATAACTTGTCCTTGAAGTTGCATGTTGACTCTGATCTCTTACTATATCCCTTTTAAACACCTCCCACTTATCGGATGCTATTTTCAACTCTAGCAGCTGTTCCGTCCCAATCTTCCTTTGCCAAATCCTGTTTAATACTGTTGAAAATTCGCCTTCCTTCAGTTTATGGCCTTGTCTTCGACCAACCTTACCTTTTTCCATGGCAACCTTAAAGCTTACTGAACTGTGGTCACTGTTCACAAAGGGTTTCCGCACAGATACTTCAGTCTTTGACCCATCCTTGGTCTGAGATAAGGTCTTGATCAGCTTCTTCACACCCACACCCTGTGGGACTCTACATACTACAACAAACCCTTTTGTATGGAATTTGAAAATCTTGCCCCATCCAAGCGCTTGAACTAAGACAATTCTTCTTGATAGTGGGAAAGTTAAAACCCCTCATTACAACTCCATGCCCCCACTTTGCTATCTGGCCTGGTATCCTGTTCTTCTAATTGCAACTAATTACTAGTTCTATAGTCTAAGGCCTATCAAAGTGATTGCAGTACTTTTGTTCCTAAATTCTACACACATAGTCTCATTGTCCAGTCCCTCCGAGGTATCCCAATCTATTGCTGTAATGTTCTCCCTGATCAGTCACACACTACCCCCTTCATTTTGTACTCTTAAAAACAATGAGCTGCTGGCTTTTTTCTGTGATTGCAACAATATAATGATCTCATGTTCTGATCTGGCCTCCACCACCATCGCTCGCAAGTCATTCCAGGCACTCACAACCCTCTGTTTTTTTTAAAAAAAAAACTTACCACTGATGTCTCCCCTAAACTTCCCTCCCTTAATTTTGTACATATGCCCTCTGGTGTTTGCTACTGGTGCCCTGGGAAACGGGTACTGACCATCCACCCTATCTATGCCTCTCAATCTTGTAGACCTCTACCAAGTCCCCTCTCATTCTTCTACGCTCCAAAGAGAAAAGTCCCAGCTCTGCTAACCTTGCTTCATTTGACTTGTTCTCCAAACCAGGCAACATCCTGGTAAATCTCCTCTGCACCCTCTCCATGGCTTCCACATCCTAGACATTGTCTCTCTTGCCTGTGAGATTCCTGGCGCTGAAGGCAATATGGTTCAGCTTACCAGCCAGCTTGTGTTTTCCCCTCCTTTCTCTTTCTGCTCTCAGCTGGATTTGCCTGTTCTGTTTTTTACATGCGAGCCAACCGCACCTCTGACCAAACTGTCATGGTGAGTCCCAGCCTTTGCCTTTCTAGCCTGAACCCTCCCAAGCAGGACTGGACCTGAAGACCATAGTACTTACAGTGGCATGCAAAAGTTTGGGCACCTCTGGTCAAAATTTCTGTTACTGTGAATAGTTAAGTGAGTAGAAGATGAACTGATCTCCAAAAGTCATTAAGTTAAAGATGAAACATTTTAAGCAAGATCAGTGTATTATTTTTGTTTTGTACAATTTTAAAGTGGAATAAAGGAAAGGAGCTCCATGCAAAAGTTTGGGCACCCCAAGAGATTTGAGCTCTCATAACTTTTACCAGGGTCTCAGACCTTTAATTAGCTTGTTGGGGCTATGGCTGGTTCAGTCATTGTTAGGAAAGGCTAGGTAATGCAAATTTCACAGCTTTATAAATACCCTGACTCCTCAAATCTTGTCCCAACAAACAGCAGCAATGGGCTCCTCTAAGCAGCTGCCTAGCATGCTGAAAATTAAAATAAATGATGCCCACAAAGCTGGAGAAGGCTACAAGGAGATAGCAAAGTGTTTTCAATTAGCCGTTTCTTCAGTCTGTAATGTAATTAAGAAATAGCAGTTAACAGGAACAGTGGAGGTCAAGTTGAGGTCTGGAAGACCAAGAAAACTTTCTGAGAGAACTGCTCGTAGGATTGCTAGAAAAGCAAATGAAAACCCCTGTTTGACTGCAAAAGAACTTCAGGAAGATTTAGCACACTCTGGGGTAGTGGTGCACAGTTCTACTGTGCAGTAACACCTGCACAAATATGACCTTCCTGGAAGAGTCATCAGAAAAAAACTTCCCCTGCATCCTCACTACAAAATTCAGCGTCAGAATTTTGCAAAGGAACATTTGAACAAGCCTGATGCATTTTGGAAACAAGTCCTGTGGACTGATCAAGTTAAAATGGAACTTTTTGCCCCAATGAGCAAAGGTATGTTTGGGGAAAAAAGGATGCAGAATTTCATGAAAAGAACACCTTTCCAACTGTTAAGTACGGGGGTGGATCAATCATGCTTTGGGCTTGTGTTGAAGCCAGTGGCACGGGGAACATTTCACTGGTAGAGGGAAGAATGAATTCAATTAAATACCAGCAAATTCTGGAAGCAAATATCACACTTTTTTTTAAAAAAAAACAAAAGCTGGAGATGAAAAGAGGATGGCTTCTACAACAAGATAATAATCCTAAACACACCTCACAATCCACAATGGACCACTTCAAGAGGTGCAAGCTGAAGGTTTTGCCATGGCCCCACATTTCCCTGATCTAAACATCATTGAAAATCTGTGGATAGACCTCAAAAGAGCAGTGCATGCAAAGCAGCCCAAGAATCTCAGAACTGGAAGCCTTTTGCAAGGAAGAATGGGTGAAAATCCCCCAAACAAGAATTGAAAACCACAAAAAGAAGCAGAGGCTACTTTGCAGTTATTTAAAACTTCGTTGGTTGTTTTCCTCTCTAAAATGAACTTAAACTTTTCAACTCAATCTTCAATTCAACTCAGCCACTCACCTATTGACCAAAATGTAGCTTTTTTTTCCCAATTCATTTCCAAAACTGGTAAATATCTTAATGTGAATGGTTTAATGGAGAGGGTCCAGAGGAGGCTCATGAGAATTACACCCGGAATGAAAGGATTAACAAATGAGGAACATGATGGCCATGGGCCTGAACTCGCTAGAAGTTAGAAGCCTGCTGGGGGGGTGAGGGTAATCTCATTGAAGCCTATCGAATATTGAAAGGCCTTTGATAGAGAGGATGTGGAAAGGCTACTTCCTATAGTGGGGAGTCCAGGACCAGAGGGCACAGCCTCAGAATATAAGGATGTCCTTTTAGAAAAGAGATAAGGAGGAATTTCTTTAGCCAGTAGTGGTGAATCTTTGGAATTCGTTATCACAGACAGCTGTGCAGGCCAAGTCACTGGGTACCTTTAAATCAGAGGTTGATAGGTTCTTGATTAGTATTTGTCAAAGATTATGGGACACAAGGCAGGAGAATGGGGTTGAGAGGGATAATAAATTAGCCTTATTGGAGTGGCAGAGTACTTGATGGGCCAAATAGCCTAATCCTGTTCCTATATTTTACAATCTAATTGTTACCTTTATATTGTTTCGATAAATTTTTAAAGATTTATTTTTTAAGATGCGATGATCAGTTGCATTGAAGGAGATGAGATGTGTTCAGTTTTAAGTGTCACGTAGGATATTATTGCATAAGACTTTGTGCCTTCGGGGTAATAGAATTGCATGACTAAAAGGTTGATTCTAAAGGTTTGCCTTCTTCGTGATGGTGCTTATATGCTGGTCCCAGGACAGATCCTCTGATATGATTGCACCAAGGAATTTAAAGTTTAGACGAAGGAGAGAGAAATGTAGGGACAAAAGATTGTGAAAAATTGTGAAATTCAGCATTAATGTTATTGGGTTGAAGGCTACCTGGACAATATAATATGGGGAGACTTTGCGTGGTGGTAATCACTACTGGATCAGTAATCCAGAGACCCAGTTATATACTGGGGACATGACTTTGAATCCCACCAGGGCAGATGGTGAATTTAAATTAAAAAAAAATCTGATTACCATGAAACCATGTTGATTGCCATAAAAACCCATCTGGTTCATTAATGACCTTCGGGAGGAATCCTGCCATCCTTACCTGGTCTGGCCTATATGTGGACTCCAGACCCACAGTAGTGTGGTTGACTCTTAAAAGCAGAGATGGGCAATAAATGCTGTCTTAGCTGCTGGCTCCCACATCCTGTAAGTGAATAAATAAAAATAAAACTAGACAATATAAAGTGTTCTTCCAGTTTGCAAATAACCTGCCAAGTTCCTTCAGTTTGTTTTTGCAAAGGTTTAAACCTGTGTTAATTGAGTAGTTAACCAGTCAGCCAGTGGAATGTGAGGCAATCCACAGTGGGAGAACAGAGAAGCAAAGTTAGGCTACATCCCCACACTATGCCGGATAAATCTGTAACCGAAGCTTTTTCTCTTCGTTTTTACCCTCCGTCCACACTAAAACAGCGTTTTCGTCCCCCGAAAACGGAGCTTTTCAGAGACACCTTCCAGGGTGGGTTATTTTTGAAAACGTTGCTCGGGCAGATCAGTGTGGACAATGTAACCGGAGACTTCTGGAAATGCTATCAGATGGCAGCGTGCTATTTCATTGTTTTCTTGAATGCAACCTAACAATTTCAGAACAGATGGCAAAGAGGCTGAAGCCAGAAGAGTTAGAAATGTACTCACCAAATACTTTGACCCATAACTTACTGAATAAATAAGTATACTGTACTCACTTTGCCCTGTTTTCTGTCCTTGCTTGTATGAAGGTGGTTTACCTATTTATGCAAGTACTTCTCTGACAATAGATGTGTAACAGCCTAATGTAACATTGTATGGAAATACAAGATAACACTGATGCAGACATGTTTTATACATTTAACAGGGTGCTTTATTAATGCAACAGAGTTGGTCAGTTTTTCAATGTTCATCGTCAGCCGAGTCAATCTGTCATTGAACTCTTGTCGGTAGCCGCCATATGCTCCAGTATTTGTTTTTTTTTTAGTTTAAGTTCTCCTGCATGAGAGCCAACAGCTGTCTGTCGTTTTAAGTCTTTCTAGTCTGTAACTACACAAACATGCACATGTACGGCGAGATTCAACACCAAACATGTCGCTTGTTTTCGGTAGATGTGTCCTGCGCAGGAGGAGGAGATTCGCCGAAATCTCCGTTGCGGTGTGGATAGAGAGATTTCCAAAAACACATAGTGTGGACGCCTATTGTTTTTACTCGAAACCGGCGTTTTCAAAATTATCCGGTCTAGTGTGGATGTAGCCTTAGTAGAAAAAGACGTGAAATAAATTTGCAGTACAAAGGGATCTAGATGTCCTTGTACTTGGAAGAACAAACTTACCCTGCAGGTACAGCAAGTAATTAAGAAGGCTGATGGGATCGTGGCCATTATTGTAAAGGACCAGAGTGCAAAGATTTTGCTACTTTAGGAACATGATGAATAGAAGCAGGAGTGGGCCACTTGCCACTTGTACATGCTTCAGCAGTAAATAAGATGAAGGTTATCTTTACTTCTGTGGAGCGGCATGGTAGTGTAGTAGCTAGTGTAATGCTCTACAATGCCAGTGATCTGGGTTCAATTCTCGCCATTGACTGTAAGGAGTTTGTACATTCTCCCTGTGACTGTGTGGGTTTCCACCCATGTTACAAAGATGTATGGGTTAGTATGTCAATTGGTCACTTGGCTGTATTTAGATGGTGTGGGTTTATTGGGCTGGATCTAAATAACAAAAAGTAAATAATTTTATTTCCAATGTTACTTTTCCATATTCATTTATTTTTAATGTCCAAACATCTATTAATCCCAGTCTCTATCCTAACTGGGCATGGTGGGCTCGTTGGGCCAAACCACATCTCTAAATAAAATGAAATAAATAATTAAATACACGGAAAAACAGTGCCTTCGTCAGAAGCAGAGTCTGTTACAAATGCTAGCGTGCAAAGTAATGATGTTATTGGAAGATACTTAGGAAATGTCAGTGCAATGACAGTCGAAAGTGGATTTAAAAAAAAGACAACTATCTGGAGGAATTTTTCAGGAAAGGGCAGGTAGAGTAGAGATAAATCAGTGGGTACAATGGCTCTGGTATTTAATAAAATGTGAGGAGATTGTGCAGAATTATAGCACGTGGGATAAGACCATAAGATATAGGAACAGAAATAGGTCATTCGGCCCATCAAGTCTGCTCCATCTTTCAATCGTGGGCTGATGATCCAATTCTTCATCATCTCCACTCCCCTACCTTCTCCCCATACCATTTGATGCTCTGGCTAATCAGGAAGCCACCTATCTCTGCTTTAAATGCATCCAATGACTTGGCCTCCACAGTCACTCGTGGCAACAAATTCCACAGGTTTACCACCCTCTGACTAAAATAATTTCTCCCCATCTCTGTTCTAAATGGATGTCCTTCAATCCTGAAGTCATGCCCTCTTGTTCAATTCTGGGTAATGTGTTGGCATGGATTGAAAATTGGCACATAGATGGGAAACAAAGTAGGAATAACAGGGCTGCTGAAGGGTCTCAGCCCGAAATATGGACTGTACTCTTCCGTAGATGCTGCCAGGCCTGCTGAGTTCCACCAGCATTTTGTGTGTGTTGCTTGGATTTCCAACATCTACAGATTTTCTCTTGTTTAATAATGGCTTTTTCAGGATGGTAGATGGGTGACTAATGAGATACTGCAGGGATCAGTGTTTGGGCCCATTTATTTGCAATACATACATACTCTACAAAAGTCTTGGGCATATGTATTTTGCTCGGGTGCTTAAGACATTCACAGTACTGTAGTAGTTTTCTGTATCGCATTTTGCTGCTGCCACAAAAAGAATCAAATTTTATGACATGTGAGCGATGATGCTGATAAGTGTGAGGTGCTACATTTTGGTAGGAATAATCCAAATAAGACATAGATGGTAAATGGTAGGGCATTGAAGAATGCAGTAGAACAGAGTGATCTAGGAATAATAGTGCATAGTTCCTTGAAGGTGGAATATCATGTGGATAGGGTGGTGAAGAAAGCTTTTGGTATGTTGACCTCTATAAATCAGAGTATTGGAGTTGGGATGTATTGTTAAAATTGTCAATGGCATTGGTAAGGCCGAATATGGAGTATTGTGCACAGTTCTGGTCACTGAATTATAGGAAAGATGTCAACAAAATGGAGAGAGTACAGAGAAGATTTACTAGAATGTAACCTGGGTTTCAGCACCTAAGTTACAGGGAAAGGTTGAACAAGTTAGGTGTTTATTCTTTGGAGTGTAGAAGGTTGAGGGGGGGACTTAATAGAGATATTTAAAATTATGAGGGGGATAGATCGAGTTGACATGGATAGGCTTTTTCCATTGAGAGTAGGGGAGATTCAAACAAGAGGACACGAGTTGAGAGTTAGGGGGCAAAAGTTTAAGGTAACATGAGGGGGAATTTCTTTACTCAGAGTGGTAGCTGTGTGGAATGAGCTTCCAGTGGAAGTGGTAGAGACAGTTTTGGTATTGTCATTTAAAGTAAAATTGGATAGGTATATGGACAGGAAAGGAATGGAGGGTTATGGGCTGAGTGCAAATAGGTGGGACTAGGTGAGAGTAAACGTTCGGCACGGACTAGAAGGGCCGAGACGGCCTGTTTCCGTGCTGTAATTGTTATATGGTTATATAAACCTGATTCTGAGATGGGTCTCTATTGTGTACTAGAGTGGAAAGGGAGCAAGGAGAGGGGAACCATGATTGGGAAAAGGGGAAGGGAAAAGGCATTTTCTGCCACCGTTCAATCATGTCTGAATTTTTTTGCTTCACCCCATTCCCCATTCTCCCACCTTTTTCCTGTAATCCTAAATTAGGTTGCCACTAAAGACATCTTAATGGCATAAATTAAGTGGATAGACTTAATTTATCTCTCACTGAGATACATCCAATGACATTTTGTTTATAACCCTCAGTGATAAGAAATTCCAAAGATTTCTCTTCTCTCCTCCCCCCCCCCTCCCCCAGTTGAAGAAATTTTTTTCTCCTCTCAGTTTTAAAAGTAACACCTCAGTAGGTCAGGCAGCATCTATGGAGAAGAATAACGAGCTGACATCACGCAGTTCCTCCAGCATTTTGTGTGTGGGTTTCTAGCATCTAGGGAATGCCTTGTGTTTAAAGGGACTTTCCCTTATTCTAAGGCCATCTCCTCAGATCTTTGACTCTCCTATTAATGGAAGCATTATCTCCATGTCCACTCTATCCAGGAGGTTACCAAGGAGATTGAAGGAAAGGCAGTGGATGTTGTTTACATGGATTTTAGCAGTGCATTTGATGAAGTCTTACATGGGAGACCAGAAGGTTTTAGCCTAAGGCAAATTGGCTTGGTAACTTGAGATCGACAATATTATACTGACCCATTAACCTATTGCAAGATCTACCTAACCATTCAATCTCACATAGCTCTCCATTTTTACTTCATGTATTAGAAAGGTTTACCGCCTTATGGGGACCGCTTCCCCATATTCCATCCACTTAATTTATGCCAGTAAATTGCTGAATGTGGATGCCATTGAGATGTGTCCAGCTCCATGCGAGCAACTCTTCCACTGAAATGAGTACACTTACTGAAAGTGTGCCATGTCCAATCTGGAGAATGCTCAGTCAGTTATTCCTCAGCGCAATGCTGGGAAATCCGAGCAACACACAAAATGCTAGAGGAACTCAGCAGCCAACTGCAGCCGTCGACTGTACTCTTTTCCATAGATGTGGCCTGGCATTCCAGTACCAGATTCCATGAGGACCCTGAGATGAGTGCAGTGTGAGGGCGTGGATCAGATCCACAGACCCAAAAGCTCGGAAATTTATCTGCAGCATCGCTTGTGTTTATGCCAGGAAATCGGCTCTGCTGGGTCTCTGTAGCTTTTCAGCTTCCTCACTGGGTTTCCTTGTGGCAAAGAAGTCGTGCAGATGTTAAACTTTTGTTGGGATGTAGAATATACAAGTGGGAAAGTTATGATACAGATCTATAAAATATTAGGCTACATCTGGAATATTGTGTACAGTTTTTGTCACTACAGTACAGAAAGGATATGATCACCCTGGCGAAAGTGGAAGGGAGATTCACCAGAATGTTGCCTAAAATGGACTATCTCATTTATAAGGAGAGTTAGGATTGTTTTCCTTGGAGCTAGGAAGACGGTAAGGTGAACTGATAGAAGTGCTCAGATGTAGTAGAGGCATTGTTAGAATTGATAATAGTAAAACTTTCCCGTAAGAGGTATCTAAAAGCAGCACTACAGATTTAAAGTAAGGAGTTTGCCAGCAGAAGTAATGGTTACAGGTTCAATTTCCACATTTAAGAGAAGATGGGTGTGTGGGTGGGAGGGATATGGAGATCTTATCCAGGTATGTGGATCGGAGGGATATGGAGGTCTGTGATGCAGATGTGTGGGTGAGAGGGGAGGGATATGGAGGTCTATGGTCCATATGTTCTATGACTCTAGTAGGTGATTCAGAGGTGAAGAAGTTTTCTCCCCCCCCCCCCCCCCCCCCCCCTGCGGAACTTGGTTGGAATTTGAAGTGCGCTGTATAAGAGGGCAAAGTCCATCAACACTAGCTTTAAAGGATATGGATCAGGCCAGTAACTGGGATTGGTAGAGATCAATACTTGATGGCAGCATTGATGTTAATGCCTGAAGGACCTATTTCCATGTTGTCTGGCTCCAGGACAATTGAGAGAACGCTGCACCCCCTCTCACCCCCCCCCCCATCTATGGAGTGAAGAAAATTACAATCTAAATTATCTAGACATTTCTATTGGTTTAATCTACTGAACCAAGGTAGACATGTTTTTTATTTACTGTTATCTTATTTCCATACAAGCTGCATGTTTGCTCTGCTAAAGTCTACTCTCCAGAGACAGCTGCATGCTATGCAAGAATACACTGTGCTTTGGCAAAACGCGTAGCTTTGTATTCAGAGCCAGCACAAGTACTAAGTGACCTGTTACTTCAGTGGACGACTTCTGTCTTGTTACCTTATTAACTTTGAGTGTAAGCACAGTTTCTGTGAGACGACTCTTTGATTACCGCAAACACCTCTCATCTATAAGCTAAAGCCTACGTCCCCCTGTTAAAGTTCAGTCATATTCTTAGTGAGTTTTAATGGAACTTAGCACAGCACACAAACAGGCCCATTGGCCTGTGATGTTTTAAGACCATAAGACGTTGGAGCAGAATCAGGCCATTTGGCCATGGAGTCTACTCCACCATTCTGTACTGGCTGATTTATTATCCGTCTCAACCCTATTTTCCCTGTTACCTTTGACACCTGTTATGCCAAACTAATTAAATTAGTGATTAAATGCCCAACTAATCTTATCTCTTCTACCTACACAGTATCCATATCCTTTCATTTCCTACACACATTCTTGTGTCAGTCTAAGAGCCTCTTGAATAGATTTATTCTACTTGCCTGTACTAGGCTCCCTGGCAGTGCATCAGGTACCCACCATTCTGTATGTGTTTAAAAGAAAACTTGCTATGCACATCTTTGAACTTACACCCTGTCACCTTAAAGCATACGCTCTGTGGTATTAGACATTTCAACCCTGAGAGAGATACCAGTTGTCTGCTCTATCTCTGCCTCTGACAATCTTACAAACCTCTATGAGGTTCGCCCTCAGTTTGGAACATAGAACAGAACAGTACGGTACAGGCCCTATCCCACAATGTGCTGACCTTTTAACCTACTCCAAGATCAATCTAACCATTCACTCCCACATAGCCTTCCATTTTTTTCTTTCATCCATGTGCCTATCTAAAATTCTTTTAATTGTCTTTAATGTATCTGCCTCTACCACCAGCCCTGGTACTGTGTTCCACACGCCCACCACACTGGGGTGGGGGGGGAGGGGGGTGAAAAAAACACCCCTGACGTTTCCCCTATACTTTTCTCCAGTCGCCTTAAAATGATCTTCTCTTGCATTAGCCATTTCTAACCAGTGAAAAAGGTACTTGTTGTCCACTGGATCTATGCATCTCATTTTGCATTTCTATCAAATCACTCCCATCTTACTTTGCTCCAAAGAGAAAAGCCCTAGTTCACTTAACCTATCCTCATAAGACATTCTCTTTAATCCAGGCAGCATCGTAGTAAATCTCCTCTGCACCTGCTCTAAAGCTTCCACATCCTTCCTATAGTGAGGCGACCAGAATATTCCAGGTACTGAAGAGTACAATTTTTCTTGTCCATCGACTTTGTAAATTTTCCCTTAAATATAATGCTGCTATATGTTTAAGATTCTTTGTGTTAAGGTGGTTCACCTGCATATCTTACTGCATTTATTAGTCACTGTGTACAATCTTCAATGGAAACATGATTCACTAATCCTCTGTAAGACCTTAAGACCAAAGGACATAGGAGCAGAATTATCATGACTGATTTATTATCCTGTTTTCTTCCTGTAACCTCTGACCCCCCTTACTAATCAATCTTCACATTAAGTATACCAAGTGACTTGGCTTCCACAGCCGTCTGTGACAGTGAATTGAACAGAATCATCACCCTCTGGCTAAGGATGTTCCTCTTCATCTCTGTTCTAAAGGGACATCCTTGTATTCTGAGGTTGTGCTTACTGGTCCTAATTCCCCCACAATAGGAAACGTCCATTCTATCTAGGCCTTTCAATATTTGGTAGGTTTCAATGAGATCTTCCTCATTCTTTTGAACTCCAGCAAGTACAGTCCCAGAGCAATCAAATGCTGCTCATAGGTTAACACTTCCATTTATGGAATAATTTGTATGAACCACCTTTGGGTGTATGAGTCCAATCACAAACAAGAGCAAATCTGCAAATGCTGGAAGTCCGAGCAACACACAAAATGCTGGAGGAACTCAGCAGCCAACTGCATCCGTTGATTGTACTCTTTCCATTGATGCTGCCTGGCCTGCTGAGATCCTCCAGCGTTTTGAGCATGTTGCTCTGGATGTATGAACTTTTTTCTATTGTTTAAAGAAAATGGTAGATAATTTTGAAGCCCATCATCTGGGCACCCTATCTTGAGGACAGAAAAGTTCCTGTTGGCTCACCGAGTTTTGATATGTGTAGTTTATCCAGTGTTTGAAATAATTCCAGACTTGTCCAGATCTCTCCATTTCTCAGCCTTTCATCTGGGCCTACATAACTGTAATGCGTACACGACCGGCTGGTGTATGTCTAGCGGAAAGTTCGTCCACCCGCCAAACTGCGTCTCCCATATACGTGGATGCTGTGAAATGCACACTGGTACAAACTTGCACACACAATATCAAGCTCACACCAGGTACGTTTACAGAATACACTTTATGAATCTTACTAGAACTAAGTGATTAATAAAGATACAATATATATGAAAGGAAAGAAAATAAAGAAAAGGCGCGAAAACTTCTCAGAGTTCAGTCAATTAGTGCACATCGTTGGAGTTCAACCTATCTACTTCATGCCAAACCATCAATCTGCACCTAGATCATAGTATTGGTAGCAAAGCGGTTAGCATAATGCTGGTACAGAGCCTGAGACCTGGGCTCAACTTCCACTGCAGTGAGTAAGAAGTTTGTACATCCTCACAGTGCCCGCATGGGTTTCCTCCAGGTGCTCCAGTTCCCTCGCACATGCTAAAGACGTATGGGTTAGTAGGCCAATTGATCATATGGGTGTAAACGGAAAGAGTGGGCTTGTTGGGCCTGAAGGGCTTGTTATTGTACTGTATCCCTAAATAAATAAAAGTAATACCCTTCCCAATCATTTACTTATGCAAACATCTCTTAGATGTTGTAATCAAACTCATTTCTGCTGATAGCTCGTTCCTCTGACTGAAGAAGTTTCCATGACCTCTCGTTTTAGTTTCACCCAAACTCAGTTGAAAAATCCTGCTTGCTGTACTTTACCCTATCTATACCCCTCATAATTTTCTATACCTATATCAAATCTCCTACGTCCAGGGAATGAAGTCTTAATGGGTAAATGAAGCTGAACTGAGATCAAACCCGTGGATTAAGCTGTTGCATTCACAAAACAATGCCGCTAATGTCATTGCAAAGGCCTAGATAGCATGGATGTGGAGAGGATTTTTCCTATAGTGGGGGAGTCTAGGACCAGAAGGCACAGTCACAGATGAGGGGGAAACTTTAGTCAGAGGGTGAATAGTTTGTGAAATTCATTCCCACAGCCATCTGTAGAGAACAATTCATTGGGTCTATTTAAATCGGAGGTTGAAAGGTTCTTGATTGGTGGTTTCAAAGGTTATTGGGAGAAGGCATTGGGAGAAGGCAGGAGAACAGAGTTGAAAAGGATAATAAATCAGCCATGATAGAATAGCAGAGTAGACTTGGTGGGCCAAATGGCCCTATTATGCTCCTATACCTTACGATCTGGTGGTCTAAAATATCCTTAAGCTTTTTTTCCCACAGATGGCTAGGTAGTCTCGACTGAGATATTACATGAATGCAAGGAAAGTGATAAGTAAGTTATAAAACCAATGTTGTCTCTTTCAGACATGCACATTTTCTTCATGGCCCATCACCTGATACACATTTCGGACCCAAAGCCTCCATTCTGCAGAACTCCACTAGCATCGTGTAAGTAGAGAGCAACTTTTCCTTCTCCCAGCTGACTCTGAAGTGATGGCAGTCACTGGTTTGTTAACGAAAATATAAGAAGCATCGCAGATGCTAGAATTTGAAATAAAAATAGAAATTAACATTTTTGGATAAAGTGTGAACAATGGTCAATGTTAAATTGCAGCATGGATGGACAGGAAAAAGGAAAATACCTCTGATATAGTGAGACCAGGGCTGCCAGTGTTTATAGATGTATCTGTTTCATAAATTAGGGCATTTATAGAAAGAGAACCAAATGCGGACTAGGTGATCATTTTACGGGGCTTGAAGTTCCAGTTGCTTCTGAATTTAATTATCCAATCCCATACCTAATCTGAATGATCTCTTGCAACCAGCACTGGACAGGCCACACTTGGACTATTGTGAGAAACAATGAGAGGACCATTTGATGGCTCTAGGCCTGTATTTTCTGGAGTTTAAAAGGTTGGTGGGGGGGGGGGGGGGCTCATTGAATCCAATAGAAAATTTAAAAGGCTGAGATAGAGTGGACTTGGAGAAGATGTTTCTTATAGTTTGGGGGATCTAGCACCAAGGGGAACAGCCTCAGAATAGAAGTATGCCCCTTTAGAACAAAGGTGAGGAGGAATTTCTTTAGCCAGAAGGTGGTGACTCTGTGGAATTCATTGCCACAGATGGCTGTGAAGGCCACATCATTGGGTATACTCAAAGCGGAGGTTGATATATTTTTGAATAGTAAGGGCGTCAAAGGTTATGGGGAGAAGGCAGGAGAATAGGGTTGAGAGGGATAATAAATCAGTCATGACTGAATGGTGGAGCAGACTTGATGGGCTGAATAGCCAAATTCTGCTCCTTTGTCTTAATAAAGTCCATGGACTTTTGTAATAAAGTCTTAATAAAGTCCATGGACTTTTGTAATAAAGTCCATGGACTTTTGTAATAAAGTCCATGGAGAATGCTGGCATCCCTGACAGTCACATTGTGTCTGCTGAGAGAGAAAACACAAGCTAACATTATAAATAGACAACTGGTGCAGCAGAGATGATAATATATCTGAAATTGCTGAATTGCTAGACTAAAGATGAGATGCTATAGTCCCAAAGTTTGTGCTGCACCTCACTTGAACAGTTCTGGGTGTCCCAGATCATTTAGATTGGGTGTGGGAATGGGCTGGACAACTACATGGATAGGTAGTTCAAAGTTTCAGAATGTATTATGAAAGTACGTACAGTGGCATGCAAAAGTTTGGGCACCCCGGTCAAAATTTCTGTTACTGTGATAGTTAAGTGAGTAGAAGATGAACTGATCTCCAAAAGTCATAAAGTTAAAGATGAAACATTCTTTTCAACATTTTAAGCAAGATTAGTGTATTATTTTTGTTTTGTACAATTTTAGAGTGAAAAAAGGAAAGAAGCACCATGCAAAAGTTTGGGCACCAAAGAGATTTGAGCTCAGATAACTTTTACTAAGGTCTCAGACCTCAATTAGCTTGTTAGGGCTATGGCTTGTTCACAGTCATCGTTAGTAAGGGCCAGGTGATGCAAATTTCAAAGCTTTCTCAATACCCTGACTCCTCAAACCATGTCCCAACATTCAGCAGCCATGGCTCCTCTAAGCAGCTGCCTAGCACTCTGAAAAGTAAAATAAATGATGCCCACAAAGCAGGAAAAGGCTATAAGAAGATAGTCCATTTCCCTCCAGCCTATGACTTCCCAGCTCTCTACTTTATCCCTCCCCCCACTTCTTATCCCCCCTCGACCATCCCATGTTACTTCACTCCTGATGAAGGGTTTCGGCCTGAAACGTCGTTATTACCTCCTCCCATAGATGCTGTCTGGCCTGCTGAGTTCTGCCAGCATTTTGCGTTTTTTAAGAAGATAGCAAAGTGTTTTCAGGTAGCTGTTTCATCAGTTTGAAATGTAATTATGAAATGGCAGGTAACAGGAACGGTGATGTCAAGTTGAGATCTGGAAGACCAAGAAAACTTCCTGAGAGAGCTGCTCATAGGGTTGCTAGAAAGGCAAATCAAAACCCCCGTTGGACTGCAAAAGACCTTCAGGAAGATTTAGTAGACTGGAGGGGTGGTGCACTGTTCTACTGTACAGCGACACCTGCATAAATAGGACCTTTATGCAAGAGTCATCAGAAGAAAACCTTTCCTGCGTCCTCACTACAAAATTCAGTGGCAGAAGTTTGCAACGGAACATCTAAACAAGCCTGATGCATTTTGGAAACAAGTCCTGTGGACTGATGAAGTTAAAATGGAACTTCTTGGCCACAATGAGCAAAGGTATGTTTGGAGAAAAAAGGATGTAGAATTTCATGAAAAGAACACCTCTCCAACTGTTAAGCATGGGCGTGGATTGATCATGCTTTGGGCTTGTGTTGCAGCCAGTAGCACAAGGAATATTTCACTGGTAGAGGGAAGAATGAATTCAATTAAATACCAGCAAATTCTGGAAGCAAACATCACACCATCTGTGAAAAAGCTGAAGGTGAAAAGAGGATGGCTTTTACAACAGGATAATGATCCTAAACACACCTCAAAATCCACAATGGACTACCTCAAGGGGCACAAGCTGTAGGTTTTGCCATGGCTCTCACAGTCCCCCAACCTAAACATCATTGAAAATCTGTGGATAGATCTCAAAAGAGCAGTGCATGCAAGACGCCCCAAGAATCTCACAGAACTAGAAGCCTTTTGCAAGGAAGAATGAGCAAAAATCCCCCAAACAAGAATTGAAAGACTCTTAGCTGGTACAGAAAGTTTATAAGCTGTGATACTTGCCAAAGGGGGTGTTAATAAGTACTGACCATGCCGGGTGCCCAAACTTTTGTTTTGGCCCCTTTTTTTGTTATTTTGAAACTCTAAAAGATGAAAATAAAAAAAGTAATCTTGCTTAAATATAAAATAAATGTGTCATCTTTAACTTTATCCCTTTTTGAAATCATGTCATCTATTACTCGGTTAGCTGTTCACAGTAACAGAAGTTTTGACTGGGGTGCCCAAACTTTTGCATGCCACTGTATATGTCATCATTTACTACCCTGCGATGCATCATTTTGTGGTAGGTATAAAGAAACACAAAGAGTCAGTGAAAAACTACTCACAAAGATGAAGAAACAACCAATATATAAAAGAGGGCAAACTGTACAAATGCAAAAAAAAAACCCCAAATAATAATAAACAAAAAAGTAATAAATAATATTGAGAGCACTAGTTGTAGAGTTTGTGAAACTGAGTCCAGAGGGTTTGGACCTCAAACCTTACAAAGTGATCACCTAATGTGCACTTGGTTCCTTCAATATAGAGAAAACCACATCATGACCTTCAGTAAAATAGAAGTGCACATGAATTTTTGCTTTGCCTGAGAGGACTATTTGGGTTCCTGGATGGTGGGAAGGGACAAAGTATAAGAGAAGGTGCTGCATGGGGGAGTAATGTGAGAAAGAGTGGTAGATGGAAAAGAGAGAGCAGGAGGGAAATGTTCCGATTGCAATGTTGATGCTTCCTTCTGACAGTGCAATTTAAAACTGACTCGTTTTCTCAAATTTTCAGTTTGGCTGAAGGGTCCTTGACCTGAGGTGTTAACTGTTTATCTGTCCACAGGTACAACCTGACCACTTAGGCAGTTTTGTTATGTTGTTGGATTGAGTTTAATTACTGCAGTTTTACTAACTTATCTGAGAGTCTCTGAATGATTCAAAAAGGATCTAGTGCTTTCCTGGCGTATATGACAAATAAACTCTTCTTGGGCTTCAAGTCGGGTACAGGTATCAATTATAACTGGTATTTTGAAAACAAACTCTACCATCTTCTTCAGGGGTGATGCCTGGGCATGTCTAGTCAATTGGTATTTATACCGCTGTATTCTGTCATCGAAATGTTGGTTATAATGGAAACCTGTACTCAACTTGAAACCGGAGAGGAGTTTATTGGTGGTATAGCAGTTTATCACCTTCTATATTTTTCATTACCCATGTGATGTCATTGTTTTAGTTATGTAGCCTATTAACTAATTTAATAGCAATTTCCCTTATCCATAAAAGTGGTAGGTTTTTCAGAAGCTCTATCTTTTATATCTTTATTTCTTTGTCTTTCATCCCTTGGGATTAATTCCTCTCAGCATTGTTTCTCAGCTCCTTATTTAGTTTGCTTAGTATTTGTGTTTGTACTCTGAAATAAACTGAAATATTGGAATTAAGACTGCACGCCATTCTTGTCTCCTGGAAGAACCCTGAAGATCAGAAATTAAACAGTACCTGTCTCGAATTTTAGTATCCCCACCATTGTTAGCCACCCTTATTCCTCACTTGTCCATCTGTTTCCTTTTCTCATTCACTTAAAGCAACTCTTAAGTGTTGGGTCATGTGTGATATGTTTCTTGATAATATTCCTGTGAAAACTGTTGTGTTTTGCAGTTCTAAAAAAAATATTGTTGTGAGAATTCTTTTAGAGGAGAGTAAATATTGATTGAAAATCACCATCGAAAATGTTATTTCTGGATTGGAGTATGCTGGAGTATGTTCTGTATTTGCATGTGTAATTCTTTATTCCTAATTCTCCAGGCATATTCAGGATCCAACAAGTCAAAGGTTGACTTGGGACAAACCACCGACAAACGTACTGGTCATCAAAAAAGTCAAGGATGAAGCTCTTCTGGAACCATTCAAGGAACTGTGCACTTTTCTCATTGAGGTGACATAACATATTAGTGTGCATTCTCTGTTATCATAGATTTTCCTGTGAACCTGTGTGTTAAGTTGCTGCAAGAAGGGGAAAAGGTAGTGGAGATTGAGAATGAAATGGTGAATGGTCCCATCAAAATGTTGGAATGGAGCAATGGACATTTGATCATAGCAGCAAAAGTAGAGGATAACCCATGAGAAAGCTGAGGAAGAAGGTGGAGATGAGAGTGGTGGGTGCCTGGAATTTGCTTCTTGGGATGCTGGGTGGCAGAAACTAATTAGAGGCTTTCATAAGATGTTTAGATGGGAACACGAATGGGGAAAACGGAAGGATATGGACATTGTGTAGGCAGAAATTTGTTCAATGCCTTAGACATAGTTCAAATTTGTTGTCATTCAACTGTG
Source organism: Hemitrygon akajei (assembly GCF_048418815.1). Taxonomy (NCBI): domain Eukaryota; kingdom Metazoa; phylum Chordata; class Chondrichthyes; order Myliobatiformes; family Dasyatidae; genus Hemitrygon; species Hemitrygon akajei. Next base: position 194,846,683 of record NC_133126.1, read on the forward strand.
TACATGTATACCGTGATATTAAATATAGTTGTAGACCACAGTGTCAAGATGCACAATAGTTGATGTCAGGTGGGAACTAGAGAAAGGAATTCAATGCGGGACATTGACTTTCTCCAGAGAAATTGCCTTGCCGGCAGAGTACGTCCAACACTTTGTGTTTACAGCTTTGATTTTGCTTTTTCAGTACATTTTCATCTGGAGAGTGGGGTGTCAGGGATGTTTTTACATTTTGGAGATTGATTTTGTTGGATTTTCCAGTCACTTGAAATCTTGGAGAAGCTGTCAGCTTTAATCTCTAACCATTGCCAAGCTGAGGTGAGAACAAACAGCTAAATGTACAACAAATGGGCCATTCAGTCATTCAAGCCTGTTCTTCTGTCAAGTTTTTATTCAGTTTTTGGTCATTACACATGTAACCAAATTTTGATAATGATATTGATAATGTATATAAACTACCTTATGTATTTATAATTATTGTACTTTATCTTATTGTGTTCTTTAGCTTGTTTTTTTTGTGCTGCATTGGATCTGGAGTAACAATTATTTTCTCCTTTGCACTGGTGCACTGCAAATTAATTAAACAATCTTGAATCTTGTAAGGGGCTTTGGCATTTTGCCATGTTAAAGATGCAGTATAAATTAAGATTGCTTTTGCATAATCAGATTGTGCATATTGTAAGTTGATTCCATTTATATCTTCTCCACATTCTTTGAATCTGTTAGCACCTCACTCTATTCTGGAATCACAAATCATGTGACTCAATCTCTGATTTCTAATCTTGCTTTTACAGATGAGTCATGAATTTTGCCATAATTTTCTGTTGCTTCTGAGAAGCAGCAAAATATCGAAGGTGTATTAATGCAGTGTCAAATATCAACTGTCAATAACCTGGGGTGGAGGTCACTGTTAATCTAAGAACTAATTGGTCTCGCCACATAAGTACTGTGGCTACAGAGCAGCTGGGAGAACTTGTGACTTGCAGAGAGTCTCTCTTCTGACATTTTGTGGCCTTTCATCATTTACAAGGCAAAAGTCGAATGCATGATGCACAGGTCTTTACATGTCTGGATGACTTCAGGAGAAATGTGTCTCCTTTTCACCCACTCATCGTCAACAACTCGACAGTTAGCTTCGCTTTTACATTCAGGTTCCTGGGCATCATTATTTCGCAATACCTTATGGGAAAATTTTATCTCCCACATTAACAAAGGCTCAGCAGAACAAATTGGTGCAATTCTACACTGCCATCATAGAGAGCATCTGCGCATCAGCCATTACTGTCTGGTTTGGTACAGCATTCTCTCACAATATACAAAAACTACAGTGAATTGTCACATCAGTAGAAAAGGTTGTAGGCTGCAGTTTGCCATCACTGCAGGACTTGTATGTGTCCAGGACAAAGAATCAGCCAGGAAAGATCATTGTGGACACTACTTACCTGACAAACTGCCTTTTCCAATAGCTCCCTCCTGGTAAGTATTATAGGGTTACTAAAACAATAAAAACATGCCATCTTAAAAGTTCCTTACCAAGGTGATTAATCAGTTCAGCGTTCTAGATAGCCACCCTCACCCCCCTCTTTTACCTCAGTCACTACACTGCTCTGTAAACACTTTAAACCATTTTTTATAGCAAGTCTATAAAACACCGATGGAGAATTAGGCCATTTATCCCATTGAGTCTGCTCCTTCATTCTATCATCGCTGATTTATTATCCCTCTCAAATACATTCTCCTGCCTTCTTTCTGTAGCCTTTGATACCCTTACTAATCAAGAGCCTATCAAACTCCACTTTAAATATACCCAATGACTTTGCTCCAAGCTACCTATAGCAATGAATTCTACAAATTCATATATTGTCAATACATAGGGATATTTATGTATTTATGCATATTTTATCCATAGTCATAATTTAATCCATAAATTTATTTTTATATAATTTTTTATAATGCTGTTTTTGTTGCATGTCTCAACACCACACCTCAGCAAATTCCTGATACACGTAAACATATCCAAAAATTTGGACACCATAGACAAAGCTTCCTGCTTCGTTGGCAGCCCTTCATCTCCCGGAATATTCAGTCTTTCCATCAATGTAGCTCAAAGGCTGCAGTTTTCATTTTTCTTTCAGGTAGTGCATCCTATATTATAACTTGATATTCCAACAGTACCTCTTAAACCAGAGACCTGATTGCAAGGGTGGGGGTGGACTGGAATTCGTAGCCCAATGGTCTAGGACCCTGGGTTGGTGTGGGGGTGGGGGGGGAATAGAGTGTTCTGGAGGTTGTGGCCCAAGGCTCGAGGACCCTGGTCAGTGTAAATGAGGGGGGAGGGGGTGGTCTGGAAGTTGTGGCAGATGGTCCAGGGCTCTGGGTCATCAGGGTTGTGGGAGGTGGTCTGGAAGTTGTAGCCCGATGGTCCAGGACACTGGGTTGGGGTGAGGTGTGATTGGTCTGGAAGTTGGAGGCCCGATGGTCTGGTACCCTTGGTTGGGGAGGGGGGGGAGGTGGAGTGTTTTTGTCTGGAAGTTGGAGGCCTGCTGTATACAAGTCTGGGCCAGGGACTGGAAATTGGACACCTAGAGGTGGCCTGCCTTGGGATTGGAACCTGTCTATGTGTGTCGGCAGGTGGTTGGGAAAGAGAAAAGGGGCTTATTTTGTTATTGTTCTGTTTTGTTGCTGTGATTGTGTTGTTGGTGGTGGTGTTGTTTTGTTGAACATGTGGACATTCTATGTTGGCAATGGGAAGTGTGTTGAAACTTACGGGCTGGCCTCAGCACATTCTCGGGTTCTGTTAGTTGTTAATGCAAACAACACATTTCAATGTACATTTTAATGTACATGTGATAAATGAATCTGAAGAAAGACAAGGATGGCCGGTGCATGGGTCCCCCTTCAAGTTGCATGCATCTGTATTTGGATATATTGCTTCATTGTGACTGGATGTAAATCTGAGAAGTTCCTAGAAGGAGTTTCATTGGGAATATTACAGCATTTAAGGTGGCTTAACACAACCTTTTCAAGGGCAGCTCATGATGAACAAAAAACATTTTTTCCAGCTAAGCCCTGATTCTGAAAGGGAACACTGGAATTAAAAGGTGTCATGGTTCCATTTCTGCCTTTCAAATCATGTTCAAGTTCATTGTCATCCAATCTTATTGCCAAAAGAAATGACATTCTTCTGGGCCAAGTTGCACAACGCAGGACATGACTCGCACACAGCACAAAGTTAATATTACCACAAGTAAACTAACAAATAATAAAAGATATTCCCGAAAGTTGGTATTTGCATAAAGTGCATTTATGACTCAAGTTAAACAGTAAACAGTTATGCTACTGGTGCTTCATATGTGATGAGACCTGGTAATGATGCTAAAGATAAATGCAGCATGCTGCCTATTTGAAACTTTTGAAAAGCCTTACTCTTCTTAAGCCCATCATCTCTTCTGAAGCTCACCAGAGTCCTTTGTCCTGGGCTCCAATCTTCCCCGGTGTAGCTCATCTTCTAGATCCTTCCTCTCCCTGGAGTGAGATCTTTTGAACTTCTGTTGGCATTTCTATAGGTTTGTGGTTTTATGGGATGGGGTTGCTAGCCCTGTTTTGCAGCCTGGCTGGGGACTGTCCAAAGTGAGGTTAGACGCCTCATAAGCAGTACTTCATATCTCAGTTGACCTCTGACTGTGAATATGTATAATAATATAACTTATTTATAGAGCACTTTTTCATACAGATGAAGTAGTTCGAAGTGCTTTACAATGGGATATTACAATTTTACTTCTCCAAACACGTCAAGTTTCCTCTGCCTGTGCAAGCCTGGAGGAATACTTTATTTTTGTGTTAATTCGTAGGTCACACTTGTTCCCCTCTTCCATCCTACCTTCTCTCATCGTCAGCTTGAGAGAATCATGACGTAGTGTTCCTAGCCAGCCTCTGTTGGGGCAGAATTATTTCTCCTTTAGAAGAAGGAAAAGCCGACAAGTGGATTGGTAACCGGTGGAAAATGATGTAAGGTAATTGGCAGAATGGACAGGGGAAGACGAGATAAATTGTCCTTGTCTTGTGAGCTGGGGTGCATTGTCTGGAAGAAAAATGGAATTGGATCCAATAGTAATTTTTCGGAAACAACTTGTCTAAATGCTTGAGCGCCACTGTAGCATAGCAGTTTGCGTGACCTTAATAGAGCTCAGGGCATCGGAGTTCAGAATTCAATTCCGATGTCATCTGTAAGGAGTCTGCATGTCCTTTCTGTGGAATGTGTGGGTTTTCTCTGGGTCCTCTGGTTTCCACCCATAGTCCAGAAATATATCAGTTTGTAGGTTAATTGGTCAATATAAATTGCCCTGTGATTAGGCTAGGGTTAAATCAGGGGTTTCTGGGGGCTGTGGCTGGAAGGGCCTGTTCTACACTGCATTTGTAAATAAATAAAGTAAAATAAAATAAAAATGAAAATTTTAAAAGGGCTCTGGGGCAAGAACAGGGGAGTGAGGTACAATGTTGCACGTTTAAAAGGGCTATGCAACTGAGTAAGACTAATCAATTAGTTAAAACAAAATTCTTGAGGTAGACTCTGAAGCAATGTTCTCCTCTTTTTCCCCATGCCTTTGTATATCCAGGAGAAACACTTGGTTGTATTTGTTGAGAAGAAAGTGGTGGACGATGCAGCGCTTGCTAAAGATGCAGACTTTGAGCGCATCAGGCGGCAACTTAGCCCCTTCCGAGAAGGTGAGATGATAGGCACGGGTACCATCATTGTGTAGATTTATTTAAAGAGTAAATGTAGCAGTTATTAATGTAATATTTTGAGATATGGGTGTTGGTAGGAAAATCAGACTTTACTGTCTTTGCTTGAGTGCTGTTACATTAGGGTGTAGAATTGTTATTTTCCTTTTAGTTTAACTTTCTTATCCTTGTATTTTTATATAATCTATATACATGTAATTGCGCAGTGTAGTCTCCAGTAATTACAGTACAGTTACTCTGTATTTTTCTAGAAGCTTCAAAGTTTTTTTGCAGCAGAACTCACGCCCCACTTGAATCTTTATTTTATTGGTTAATTGTTATCTCTGGAATTAAAAACAATCTTTAGTTTGACATCACAACTTATTTCTAGTGTCTTTCTTTTTGTTTGTTCTTTGATCTTGTAACATGGCCAGAACCACCAAGTTTTATGCCTCATTCTTGTCTCCCAAAGAAACTCAGTACTAGTATCACCAGATCAAACTGTACTCTTAAGGTGGCCAACTTGAATTGCTGTGTTCATATGATCAAGGTTTGTTTCTCCATCCCTTAGCTGAACCATTGACTGTAGATGAGCCTGTGATATAAATTCTATTTTATTTTTTTCATTTAGCGATCCAACCTAATGAGCCACACTGCCCAGCAACCCACCTCTTTAACACTAGCCTAATAACAGGACAATTTATCATGACTAATTAACCTACTAACTGGTACATCATTGGACAGTGGAAGGAAACCAGAGTACCCGGAGAAATCACACACGGTTCATGGGGAGAATGACAAGCACCCTACAGACAGTGCCAGAATTGAATTTCGAAGTCCGGAATGCACCAAGCTGTAATAGCATCTCACTAACTGTTATGCTAAAGTGGCGCCCAATAATTCTCTATTGTCTTTCTTTGGGCATCAAGAAATCTGGGGAGATTTCATGACCCACTGAAGAAAAGAGTAGCATTCCCAAAGGCCTAGGCACTACGAGTGGAATGAGGAACATGAGGGGAATGATTAGATAAGAAGGAAAATGGGCATCAAATGAAAGAGCTCAATGTTGAAGGAAAATGAGTGAAGTATTGCTGGGGATGGAATTAGAGAAGGTTGATATTTTTCACATGCAGAAAATGTAAGCCTCATTCGAATCTGAAGTTGCACCTAGTGAATGGAAGTTTAACCTCGGCAGATCAGATAGCATCTTTGGAGAGGAATAAACAGTTGTCATTTTGGGCCAAGTCCTTCAGCCAGTCCTGATTAAAGGAATGCAGCCTGACATGTCAATGGTTTATTCCTCTCCATAGATGCTGCCTGACCTGCTGAGTTTCTCCACACCATTTTGTGTGTGTTGCTCTGGATTTCCAGCATCTCCAGGATCCCTTGTGCTTATGGAAATTTAAGATGTGAATGTGATTGAAGAGTACATTGAAATGTGTAGCAAGAAATTACTGGACAAACTTAGTGGCTTGAGCTGCATCTGTGAGGGGCTGGTGGAATTGTTGATGGTTGGGTTTGACATTTGCAGTCTTTGTGTTGAAATGTGTGAGGCAGATGGAGTTAAGAAAGAAGAGGACAATTAGAAGATGAGATTAAAAAATTGGGCAGCTTGAGCTTGTTGTGCCAAAAGGGCCGTGCTGTATCTGTAAGTAAATAAATAACCAGAAATAGAGGGACCAGAGGAGGTTAACAAGAATGTTTCTGGGAATGAACAGGTTAATATATGAAGAGTGTTGGTGGGAACTGGGACTGTAATTGCTGTAGTTCATAAGAACAAGGGGAGGATCTCATTGAAACCTATTGAATATTGCAAGCTCTTGACTGAGTGGATGCTTCCTACAGGGGTGAGTCTAGGACCAGAGGGCGTAGTCTCAGAACAGAGGGATGTCCACTTGGAACAGATATTAGAAGGAATTTATGTAGCCATAGGGTGGTGAGTCTGTGAAACGCATTGCCATGGACAGCTGTGGAGGCCAAGTCATGGATTGTATTTAAAGCAAAGGTTGATAGGTTCTTGGTTAGTCACGGTGTCAAAGGTTATGTGAAAAGGCAGGAGAACGGAGTTGAAAGGGATAATAAATCAGCCATGATGGATTGGTGGAGCAGGGTCGATGGGCCGAGTGGACTAATTTGCTCCAAGTCTTATCGTCTTGTATCCCAGGCAATTAAGAGGTGGTTGAGAAGACATCACAGATCTCTGAAAATTATTTTCTTCGTCTGTAGGCCTGGTGGCAGAGTGTGAATACTATTTAAAAGGGGAAAAAGATGAACATGGTATCTACAGGCTATCAGCCTGATGCCAAATAATTAGGTGTTAAAAGATCTGAAGGTCTGTATAAATAACAAAGGAATGGTTAGCCCATGGATTTGTCTGGCTTGATCGATGAGGAAACAAAGGCTGGTGAAGCTGAAGCATTTGATACAGACTGCACTGATTTTAGCAAGGCAATTTACTGAATCACAAATGGCAGCATGATCAGAAAGTTACAAGTATTTCAATCCAAAGGAGGTTAAATCCTGATAAATACAATGTAATGCAGCTTGGATGAGGACATGAATTTCCTCCATGTACTCAGACCATAAACGTAGGAACAGAATTGGGCTATTCAGCCAATTGAGTCTGCTCCACCATTCAGTCATAGCTGATTTATTTTCCCTCTCAACCCTATTCTTCTCCCCATAACCTTTGTCACTTATTGCTATTTATTTATATTCGTATTTGCACTGTTTGTTGTCTTCTGCACTGTACTTGATCTTTCATTCATCCTGTTATAGTTACTATTCTATAGATTTGTTGAGTATGCCCGTGGGAAAATGAACCTCAGTGTTGTATGTGGTGACGTATATATACTCTGACAATAAAATTTACTTTGAACTTTGAACCAATTGACTTATGCTGGGTATATAATTTGTAGAGTGGGAACAGCCTTTCTTATTGACTGTTGGAATATCTGCACATTTTTCCTGTCAGTTGGCCCAAGTAGGTGTGGTATTTCATTGATTCTATTGTATTATTCTATTCTAAATTTATTGAGAAAGCCTGCAAGAAAATGAATCTCAGGATTGTATATGATGACATAAATATACTTCGATAATAAATTTACTTTGAACTTTGAAAGTGATTGTATGATTAGAATGTAAGTTCATCACCCAGTTTTTTAAATCCCAGGTTATGATGAGCTGTCGGGCTACATAGACCTAATCATTTGTCTTGGTGGTGACGGCACGTTGCTCTATGCTTCCTCACTCTTCCAGGTATGTTTGTTTTTGGCCTCAGCATCTTCTCACCAAGAAATGGCATGCAAACATGTGGCCCCTTTCTGGATGTCCAAATGCACTGTACAACAAAGACGTACTTTTAAGGTTTAAACACTGTAGAATCAAAACCAGGTTTATTATCACTGACATATGTCATGAAATTTGTTGCTTTGCATCAGCAGTACAGTGCAATATATAAAATGTACTATAAATTACAATAAGAAATACAACTGGTATGCAAAAGTTTGGTCACCCCTGGTCAAAATTTCTGTTACTGTGAATAGTTATGTGAGTACAAGATGAACTGATCACCAAAAGTCATGAAGTTAAAGATGAAACATTTTAAGCAAGATTAGTGTATTATTTTTGCTTTGTACAATTTTAGACCGGAAAAAAAGGAAAGAAGCACCATGCAAAAGTTTGGGCACCCGAAGAGATTTGAGCACTCAGATAACTTTTACCAAGGTTGTGTATAAGATGATGAGAGGCATTGATTGTGTGGATAGTCAGAGGCTTTTTCCCAGGGCTGAAATGGTTGCCACAAGAAGACACAGGTTTAAGGTGCTGGGGAACAGGTACAGAGGAGATGTCGGGGTAGGTCTTTTACTCAGAGTGGTGAGTGCTTGGGAATGGGCTGCCGGCAACGGTGGTGGAGGCGGATACGATAGGGTCTTTTAAGAGACATTTACATAGGTACATGGTGTTACGTATTCAGGCAACAATAATTATAGATGAGTTAGACGAAGGGTTTTATAACGAATAACACGTTTATTAAACACTGATAACAAACCCCCTTCAAATGTAAACAAACCCAAACAATGATCCGAGCTCAGCTGCTGCCAGCTGGTCAGACAGTTCTTAATAGCTTTGCAGTCTCAAACAGTCTTTAAAGTAGTATTGAAAAAAAACAGTTCTCCAAAGCGAATTGCCGAATGAAAACAGTTCAAAGAACGATATGCCGACAGTTCAAAAGCTCACGGTACTTTTAAAAGGAGAGACTTTTTAAAGCGATATAAATTCTCTTCCACGTCGATGTCCTTCGATTCCCAGCGTCGAACTCCCACGTCGAATTTTATTAAATATAACAACTTAAAGTGACTGACCTTCCTTCCACAATATTCTCAATCTCCCGCTTTTTCCAGCGGAGACTATCGTGAGAATAGTAAACGAAATCCTTCCGAATGAGGATCACACAAGGTCGAAGTCAATCCATCGAAAATCGATTCTTCTCGATTTGTCTTCCAAACTTCACTCTCCATTAGCAAAGAAACCGTTGGCTCTGACCTTTTAAACTTTAGGCATTAACAAAACTTCATTTTTAACTAAACTGCGTCATCACATTAAATCACACAGTAACATGAAGTCATCTTGGCAAATCCAGCCACGAACTGCCCCACCTGACAGGGTGGGTCTTCCTTTTATACCCTGTAGAAAAAACCTGTCACATGACCTCTACTGGCGGGAAAATGACATCACTCCACCATTACCTCATGTCCAGTATAACTTCAACCCCAGTCACGTGACAAGGGTACCACTGTCACGTGTCACGGGTACGTAACACCTCCCTCCAAAAAAAACATTTTTGGTCTAACAAGAACAAAAATTTTAACAATTACTTACAAGAAAAACAAATGTATAAATTATATAACATACACAATATACAATACAGTAGGAGTGTTACAATAAAAAAAAACCACTCCAAAAAAAAACATTGTACATTCAATATCGAGATAGACAATCAGCAACCACATTATCTTTACCTTTAATATGAGTTATCACAATATTGTACTCTTGTAACATCAAACTCCAATTTAATAATCTTCTGTTTTTGTTTTTCATCTTACTCAGAAAAACTAACGGATTATGATCAGTGTAAACAATAAGTGGTTTTTGAGTTGTACCAACATATACCTCAAAATATTCCAAAGCCAAAACAAGTGATAACAATTCTTTTTCTATTGTTGAATAGTTTCTTTGATGCTTATTAAATTTCTTAGGAAAGTATGCTACCGGATGATCAACCTCATCACCCTCATTCCTTTGCATCAATACTGCTCCCGCAGCTTCATCACTAGCATCTACAGCTAATGAAAAAGGTTTTTCAAAGTCAGGTGCCTTAAGCACAGGTTGTTCACATATCATTGTTTTCAATTTTTCAAATGCTTCCTGACAAAACACTGTCCATACAAACTTCACATTCTTCTGCAGAAGGTTAGTTAATGGAAGGGCAACATTAGCAAAATTCTTACAAAATTTTCGATAATATCCTACCATTCCCAAAAACCTTCTGAGAGTTTTTTTCCCCGTCGGAGTGGGAATTTCCAAAATTGCCTGAACTTTTGCCTGAACAGGAGCTACCTTACCTTGACCTACAACATAACCAAGGTAAGTCACAGTAGCATGTCCAAATTCACTCTTGGCTAAATTAATAGTCAAGTTAGCTTTTGAAAGCTTTTCAAACAATTTCTCCACCGCAATTATGTGTGCTTCCCAAGTATCATTTCCTGTCACTAAATCATCAATATAAGCATCAGTATCTTTCAAACCCTGAATCACAGAATTAATCATCCTCTGAAAAGTACCTGGGGCATTCTTCATCCCAAATGGAAGAACATTATACTCATATAACCCAGATGGAGTTACAAATGCAGAAATCTCTCTACCTCTGTCCGTTAACGGAACACACCAATACCCTTTTAATAAATCAATCTTTGTAAGGAACTTTGCTTTCCCAACTTTATCTACACAATCATCTACTCTAGGAATTGGATAGGCATCTGTCTTCGTTACAGCATTCACCTTCCTATAGTCCGTACAAAACCTAATACTACCATCAGGTTTTGGCACCATTACACATGGCGAACTCCAATTCGAGTTAGAATGTCTAATAATATCATTCTCTAACATGTATTCAATTTCTTTCTCAGCAAGTTCACATTTTTCCATGTTCATCCTATATGGATGTTGTTTAATAGGTTTGGCATCTCCAACATCTACATCATGTGAAGCTATAGTAGTCCTTCTCGGAACATCTGGAAACAAATCCTTATACTTAAAAATCAATTCCTTCATCTGTTGTTTCTGCTCTAGCTGTAAATGTGCTAATTTCTCATCCATATTTTCCAAAATAGTCGAATTAGGTAACCTAACAGAAACAATGTTAGATTTAGAATGAAAGTCAGATGAATCATCTATCATGTTCCCAGTTAAATCCAACTCATTCTCCCTAACCACAACAGTCACAGTATCAGATTGTTTCTCAAAATATGGTTTAATCATATTTATGTGGCAAAGTTGTGTTGACCTTCTACGATCTGGAGTTTTTATTACATAATCCACATCATTAACTCTAGACACAATTTCATAAGGTCCATGAAATCTAGCTTGTAAAGGATTTGTCTGCACTGGGAAAAGAACCAACACCTTATCTCCAGGCTTAAACATCCTCATCCTAGCTTCCTTATCATACCAAGTCTTCATTTTCTCCTGAGCCAACTTTAAATTTTCCTTGGCTAAGCTACAAGCTTTATGTAACCTGTCCTTAAATTTCAAAACATAGTCCAACAAATTAGTATGCACTTCCTTACTAATCCATTGTTCCTTCAATAAAGCTAAAGGTCCTCTAACTCTATGTCCAAACACAAGTTCAAATGGACTAAAACCTAAAGATTCCTGTACCGATTCCCTTACTGCAAATAAAAGTAAGTTTATACTCTCATCCCAGTCACTTTCATTCTCCACACAATATGTCCTAATCATATTCTTGAGAGTAGAATGAAACCTCTCCAAGGCACCTTGCGATTCTGGATGGTATGCAGACGAAGTAATTTGCTTAGCTCCCAATTTATAAACTATCTGTTGAAACAATCCAGACATAAAATTACTACCTTGATCAGTTTGTATTTCCTTAGGCAATCCAAAATAAGTAAAGAATTTTATAAGAGCCTTCGTCACAGTTTTAGCTTTTATATTCCTAAGTGGTACTGCCTCTGGAAACCTAGACGAAGTACACATGATAGTCAACAAATACTGATAACCAGTTTTTGTCTTTGGTAATGGACCAACACAATCTACAATAACTTTAGAAAACGGTTCACCGAATGCTGGAATAGGTTGTAATGGAGCTACTGGTGTAACCTGATTTGGTTTACCCACAATTTGACAAGTATGGCACGTCTTACAAAACATCGCCACATCTTTTCTTAAACCAGGCCAGTAAAAATGTTTTAAAATCTTGTCCACAGTTTTCCTTACCCCTTGATGTCCACCTAAAGGCACACTATGAGCTAAAGTCAAAATCTCATTCCGATAAACTTTAGGAACAACTACCTGGTAAACAACATTCCATTCCTCACTTGCAGGAATTGTAGGCGACCTCCATTTCCTCATCAACACTCCTTTTTCCAAATAATATCCTACTGACACCTTCTCAATTTCACTACCTAGTAAAGCTTGTTCCCTTAATTTTATAATCTCAGGATCTCTATTCTGCTCTGCTATCATCTCCTTCCGAGACAGAGATAAATCTTCATAGTCAGACTTACTCCCAGAACCTTGTTCAAACAACGAAGGTAAGAAAGTTTCTGACACATCCTCAAAACTCAAATCCTGAGTTGAACAGTCATGAGTAACAACCTCATTCTGCACATCAATCTTTTTAGCCATAGCTCTAGTCACAACACAAGAAGAATCTGTGTTAGAATTCACCTCTGGTTCCTCTGATTCCATTGTCAAATGCACTTCAGGAAAAACTTGTCCACCTGCCAAGTCATTACCTAACAATAAAGAAATACCCCTCACAGGTAAGCTATGCTGTAATCCTACCTTAACAAATCCTGTAACTAACCCTGACTTTAAATTTACTTCATGTAAACGTACAGGGATAAAATCACTTCCAACACCTCTTATATAATTTACCTCACCAGTATCACTCTCTTCATTAAACTTCAACACACTATCTAACATCAGTGATTGAGAAGCTCCAGTATCCCTAAGAATTTTTATTGGCACCAGAGTAGATCCTTCTTTCAAGGATACAAACCCTTCAGTTATAAAATGATCATATCCCTTTCTAACTTTGTCAGACTCTAACAAATCCTCATTTGTGTTTACCAAACCCTGTAACTTTACAGGTGCTTCAGTATGTTGCACACAAGCATCCGGAACTGCTTCCTTCTCTTTCTTTTTCAATTTGAAACAGTTAGCTATTACATGGCCAGGCTTCTTACAATAGTTACAAATAAGACCAAACTGTCTTTCCTTCACAGGTTTTCCTTCCTCCTTACCTCTCTCATTAACCTCTAATTTAATTTCTGATTTACCTGGAGTCTCCATATTATTTTTCCTCTTAAAAATTCTACCCTGAGGAAATTTATTCTTATGGATTAAAACATACTCATCAGCTAATCTAGCACAGTCCTGCAATTTATCAGTATCCCTCTCATTTAAGTAGGTCCTTACTTCAACAGGAATGCTTCTTTTAAATTCCTCCATCAAAATCAGCTCTCTCAATGTATCATAGTCCTCATTTACATTTTTAGAAGAAACCCATCTCTCAAAACACATAGCTTTATCATAGGCAAATTCCACATAAGTCTTTTCCACAGACTTTTTCAAACTCCTGAATCTTTCCCTATACGCTTCTGGGACCAATTCATACGATTTGAGAATATTTTCTTTCACAATATCATAATCTAATGCTTGCGCAGCAGTTAAAGCTGTGTAAACGTGTCGTGCCTTGCCTTTGATTACACTCTGTAATAACACTGACCATTTATCTTTCGGCCACTCTGACATCCGAGCAATAGTTTCAAAATGTTGAAAATATCTCTCCACTTCAGTTTCACTAAATGGAGGGACCAATTTAATTTCTTGGCTAGCAACAAACGGTTTTCTAGAATCAGCAGACTGTTCTACAGACCTTAATTTCTCCATTGCATATTCAAAATCTCTCTGCTTTTGCTCAGCTTCCAATTTACACCTTTCTAACATCATTTGTTCAATTTGCAACTGCATCTCCAGATTACTTATTGGAAACGATTCTAAAATCGATTCTTCAAAATGACCCGAAGCCACAAAATGTGATGCGATCTTTCTCTGTATTACAGCTTTTGATGTAGTTTGCAAAATCCCTTTAAGATGTAACCGATTAGCAAGTTCAGAGACTTCAGTTTTTTTCGCCTTCGCTAACAAGTCCGCGTCTGGTGAATCCAGAAACTCATCAATATTCATAGTTGCCGAATACCACTCACAAGCCAATCAAACAAAAAGAATCGAGCAATCCCCGTTACCAAAACACCGATTCAAAATTCAAAAAGCTGATTAAACTCAAACAAATTCAATCCCGGACGTAGCCCCCATATTTATGTTACGTATTCAGGCAACAATAATTATAGATGAGTTAGACGAAGGGTTTTATAACGAATAACACGTTTATTAAACACTGATAACAAACCCCCTTCAAATGTAAACAAACCCAAACAATGATCCGAGCTCAGCTGCTGCCAGCTGGTCAGACAGTTCTTAATAGCTTTGCAGTCTCAAACAGTCTTTAAAGTAGTATTGAAAAAAAACAGTTCTCCAAAGCGAATTGCCGAATGAAAACAGTTCAAAGAACGATATGCCGACAGTTCAAAAGCTCACGGTACTTATAAAAGGAGAGACTTTTTAAAGCGATATAAATTCTCTTCCACGTCGATGTCCTTCGATTCCCAGCGTCGAACTCCCACGTCGAATTTTATTAAATATAACAACTTAAAGTGACTGACCTTCCTTCCACAATATTCTCAATCTCCCGCTTTTTCCAGCGGAGACTATCGTGAGAATAGTAAACGAAATCCTTCCGAATGAGGATCACACAAGGTCGAAGTCAATCCATCGAAAATCGATTCTTCTCGATTTGTCTTCCAAACTTCACTCTCCATTAGCAAAGAAACCGTTGGCTCTGACCTTTTAAACTTTAGGCATTAACAAAACTTCATTTTTAACTAAACTGCGTCATCACATTAAATCACACAGTAACATGAAGTCATCTTGGCAAATCCAGCCACGAACTGCCCCACCTGACAGGGTGGGTCTTCCTTTTATACCCTGTAGAAAAAACCTGTCACATGACCTCTACTGGCGGGAAAATGACATCACTCCACCATTACCTCATGTCCAGTATAACTTCAACCCCAGTCACGTGACAAGGGTACCACTGTCACGTGTCACGGGTACGTAACAATGGAAAATAGAGGGCTATAGGTATAGCATAGGCTATACCTATGCTATAGGTAAGCATAGTAATATCTAAGGTAGGGACATGTTTGGCACAACTTTGTGGGCCGAAGGGCCTGTATTGTGCTGTAGGTTTTCTATGTTTCTATGTCTCAGACCTTAATTAGCTTGTTAGGGCTATGGCTTGTTCACAGTCATTGTTAGGAAAGGCCAGGTAATGCAAATTTGAAAGCTTTATAAATACCCTGACTCCTCAAACCTTGTCCCAACAATCAGCAGCCATGGGCTCCTCTAAGCAGCTGCCTAGCACTCTGAAAATTAAAATAAATGATGCCCACAAAGCAGGAGAAGGCTATAAGAAGATAGCAAAGCGTTTTCAGGTAGCTGTTTCCTCTGTTCGTAATGTAATTAAGAAATGGCAGTTAACAGGATCGGTGGAGGTCAAGTTGAGATCTGGAACACCAAGAAAACTTTCTGAGAGAACTGCTCGTAGGATTGCTAGAAAGGCAAATCAAAACCCCCGTTTGACTGCAAAAGACTTTCAGGAAGATTTAGCAGACTCTGGAGTGGTGGTGCACTGTTCTACTCTGCAGCGACACCTGCACAAATACGACCTTCATGGAAGAGTCATCAGAAGAAAACCTTTCCTTCGTCCTCACCAGAAAATTCAGCGTCAGAACGTTGCAAAGGAACAAGCTTGATACATTTTGGAAACAAGTCCTGTGGACTGATGATGTTAAAATAGAACTTTTTAGCTGCAATGAGCAAAGATATGTTGGGAGAAAAAAAAAGGGGCAGAATTTCATGAAAAGAACACCTCTCCAACTGTTAAGCACGGGTGTGGATCGATCATGCTTTGGGCTTGTATTGTAGCCAGTGGCATGGGGAACATTTCACTGGTAGAGGGAAGAATGAATTCAACTAAATACCAGCAAATTCTGGAAGCAAACATCACACCATCTGTAAAAAAGCTGAAGGTGAAAAGAGGGTGGCTTGTACAACAGGATAATGATCATAAACACACCTCAAAATCCACAATGGACTACCTCAAGAGGCGCAAGCTGAAGGTTTTGTCATGGCCCTCATAGTCCCCCGACCTAAACATCATTGAAAATTTGTGGATAGACCTCAAAAGAGCAGTGCATGCAAGACGACCCAAGAATCTGACAGAACTAGAAACCTTTTGCAAGGAAGAATGGGTGAAAATCCCCCAAACAAGAACTGAAAGACTCTTAGCTGGTCCTCCAACCTGAGTTTGGCCACATCATGGCAATAGAGGAGGCTATGTATGGACATATCCGAATGGGAATGTGAAGCAGAATTGAAATGGGTGGCAACCTGGAGATCCTATCTATTGTGGTGGACGGAGTGGAGGTGCTCGACGAAGTGGTCCCCCAATCTGCGTCGGGCCGCACTGGATGCAATAGATGACCCCAGCAGACTCACAAGTGAAGTATTGCTTCACCTGGAAGGACTGTTTGGGGCCGTGAATGGTAGTAAGAGAGGAATGGCACTTATGCTTGCAGGGATAAGGCCAGGTGGGAGATCTGTGCAGAGTGACTTGTGGGCCAGGGAGTTGCGGAGGGAATGATCCCTGCAGAAAGCAGAGTGGGGTAGAGAAGGAGAGATGTGCTTAGTGGTGGGGTCCTGTTGAAGGTGGCGGAAGTTACTGAGGATAATGTGCTGGATCCGGAGGCTGGTAGGGTGGTAGGTGGTCTTCAGAGATGTTGGCAACCAGGAACTTAAAGCTGCTCACCTTTTTCAGTGCTGACCTGGTGATGAGTACTGATGTGTGTTCCCTCGACTTACCCTTCCTGAAGTCCACAGTCATGGTCTTCATGATATTAAGTGCAAGGTAGTTGTTATAACACCACTTGACCAGATCACCTTTCTCACTTCTGTATGTAATACAGATTTGAGAAAGAAGCTGATAATCTGTCTGCACTCCAATACTGACTGAACAGTCAGTGATCCAGGTACATTTGTTCCCATTCACGTTCCCCTCCCACACCCCACCCCATCCCAACTGTGGAACTAAAGATTCCTGAGGAAAAGGTGACTAGGATCTAAGTAACCACAGCAATTACATAATCATCCAGATAAATTAGCTTAATTTTAAACAGCTTGGGTACAGACTGCACATGGGGTGTGGGGGTGTGTGGGTGTGGTGTAAGAAGAAAATAGCATTGGCTTCCTCAGAGTTAAGGAAGAATTTATTTATTCAAACAGCAAGGAGTAGGTTTAATGGGCCTTCCAGCAACCCCTGACAAACCTGATTAACCCTAACCCAATCATGGGACAATTTACAATGACCATTTACAGTATCCATATATCTTTGTGTGGGAGGAGACCAGAGGATGTACAGAGACTCCTTGCAAAATGATGCTGGAACTGAACTTCGAACTGTGGAATGCATCGTACTGTAATAGTGTCATGCTAACCGCTACGCTGCCGTGGGTCCCTAATGTACAGCACTGGGTTAGCAGCTGATGAAATGCTCCTGAAATGAACTACAGTAGAGCCCACCACAAAGATTCTTTCTCGGGATCAAGATTCTTGTTCATTGGCTTTTAGCTTTTATACCTGAGCACATGTGTTTGATCATTTTTCTTTTTTTTCTGTACAGTTATAAGGAGGGAATGGTGGCATAGCTAATAAAGTTGTTTTATCCCTACATTGAGTGATGGAGGTCCAACCCTGAGTCCTGGCACTAACTTGAACACATGGGTTTATCAGAAGATCATGGGAGCCAGCCAGTGCAAAAAAAACTCTCTATGGACTCTGTGTATATTTCTTGCTGCCTTACTAAAGCAATCAGCATAATCAAAGAGGGTCTTTGAACCTGGTGCTGTGCGCTTTCAGGCTTTTGTATCTTCTGCTCAATGGGAGAAGGAAGAAGAGCGAATGTCCGGGGAAGAAGGTACAGAAGCTGAAAAGTACATGCCACCAGGCTCACAGACCGCTTCTACTCCATTGTTATCAGACTATTGAAAAGTTCACTGGTATGGTAAGATGAACTCTGGACCTCATAATCTACCTCATTATAACTTTGCACTTTATTTTCTGCCAGCGCTGTAACACTATTCTGCATTCTGTTATTATTTTACCTTGAACTACCTTAGTGCACTGTTGTAATGAAGTGGTCTGAATGAACAGTATGTAAGGTAAAGTATGCAAGCTGTTCACTGCATCTTTGTACATGTGACAGTAATATTCCAGTTGGACAGGGGCTCAGAGGTCCCATATGGAAGTAGGGACCATTGCCCTTCACTGTATGGCATTGACAATGTAATTCCGTGTGGCTAAAGTACTGCGATCTCTTTTCAGACCAGTGTCCCTCCTGTTATGGCATTCCATCTTGGCTCACTTGGATTTCTCACTCCATTTAAATTTGAGTCCTACAGAACAGAAGTAACCAATGTAATTAAAGGTAAGCGCAAAACTTTCTGGATTATTCTGTTGTCTGCGTGCATGGATATAGAATACTGGTGCACAGCAAAAGTCCCTTTTGCTAACCGGATATAAACTGCATATCTGCCTGCATGTAGTTTATATACCTCAATTCCCCACCTGTTCATTTGCATATCTCAATGCTTCTTAAATGTCACTTGTATCTTCTTCTGCCATCTTCCCAGGCAATGGGTTCAAGGCATCCACCATTCTGTGTTTAAATATAAAAGAAACCAGCCATATAAATCTCCTTTGAGCCTTACCTCTCTCATCTTAATCCTAGTTGTTGACATTTTCATCCTGGGAAAAGATTTTGACACTCTATCCTATCTATGCCTCTTTGTGATTTTATGAACCTCTACCAGGTTGCCTCATAGCCATTGCTTCAGAGAAAACATTGTGAATTTGTCCAGTCTTTCTGTAGGTCCTACTCTCCAATCCTGGTGAACGTCTACAGTCTATCCAAACCCTCCCCATTCCTCTTGTAAGCAGTACTGCATAGAAAGGTGACCTAAGCAGTTTTGAGATGTATGAGATCAAAGATACCTAATTTATTAGGTACCTCCTTTACCTAATAAAGTGGCCAGTAAGTGCACGTTTGAGGACTTCTGCAGCTGTAGCATATCCACTTCAAGGTTCAATGTGTTGTGCATTCATTTTGCACGGCACTTGTTGTTGTTGGCTTGAATGAGTCTGGCCATGTTGTTCTGACCTCTATCATTAAAAAGATGTTTTCACCCACAGAACTGCTACTCGCTGGATGTTTTATTGTTTTTGCACATTCTCTGTAAACTCTAGATATTGTTGTGCTTGAAAACCCAGGAGATCTGCACTTCCTGACATACTGAAACTACCCTGACTGGCACCAACAATCATTCCATGATTAAAGTCACTTAGATCTCTATTCTTTTCAATTCTGATTTCTTCTCCATTTTGATGTTTGGTCTGTGCAACAACTCAACTCTTGACCATGTCTGCATGCTATTATGCATTGAATTGCTGCCACATTATTAGATATTTGCATGAACAAGCATGAGTACCAAATAAAGTGGCCACTGAGTTTCTGACAGATTAATTTTCTTCTGTCCTTTTCTATGCCTGGGTTTAAATTTGATTGCCCTGCTAGTTTAAAGAAAAAAGTTTAAGTTAGGGATTTATTTTGCTACATTTTCTGGTATAATGATCCACCAGCTTTGTAACTCTGTTCTTGTTATTTTACTGGGAAAGTGATTTTTAAATGCTTGATGCATAATGAGGGTAAAATAATTTGTAGAAATTATAACAGTACAGTGCAACTGTTGGTTTGTAGACTACCATGTGTAGGCAATTGAAATGCAGAGTCTAAGTACTTCTTAAGTACTGTCGGTGACTGCTTTCACCACGTGCTCAGGCTTACCACTGTCTGGGTGAAAATGGTCCCCCCTCAGATTCCCTCTAAATCTCATTCCCATTATCCTAAATCAACGTACTTGTAGTTTTATTTCGAACACGTAACAGTACAGCACAGTGTAGCCCCTTTGGCCCACTATGTTGTGATGTGTCTACTTTTAAGAAAAAATCTACCTTCACCATCTTCTTGTGTACAAACAGGCTCTATTTTTCTATTATCCATGTGCCTATCTAAGAATCTCTCCTAGGAGTCCCGGGAGACCCAGCGTCTTCCAGGGAATTACATCTGCGTGAAGTGCATCCGGCTGCAGGTCCTTGAAGACCATGTTAAGGATCTGGAGCAGCAGCTGGATGACCTTCAGCTTGTATGGGAGAGTGAGGAGATAATCAGTTACAGGGAAGTAGTCATGCTGAAGTTGCAGGAGGCGAGTAGCTGGGTGACTGATAGGAGAAATAGAAATATGAATTGGCAGTGCAGAGTACCCCTGTGGCCATTCCCCTCAATAAGTAAACCCCTTTGGTTACTGTTGTGGAGGATGACCTCGCAGGGAAATGCCATGGAGTCTGGTTACGGCATTGTCTGTGGTGCAGAATGGAAAGAGGGAAAAGAGGGAGTTGGTGGTGATTGGGGACTTCAAAGGAACAGACAGGAAATTCTTTGGATATGAACAGGACACCTGAATGGTATGTTACCTCCCAGGTACCAGGGTCATGGACATCTCAGATAGCATCCACAACATTTTGGAGAATGAGGGAGAGCAGCCAGATGTCTTGGTACATATTGGTACCAATGACATAGGAAGGAAAAGCAAAAAGGTCCTGAAAAAAGGAATTTAGAAAGCTAGGTAGAAAGCTGAGAAGTAGGACCTCCCGGGTAGTGGTTTCTGGATTGCCTCCAGTGATGGTTGAAACCGGAACATTTTGCAGATTAATGTGTGGCTGAGAAGCTGGTGCAGGAGTCAGGGCTTTAGGTTCTTAGATCATTGGGATCTCTTCTGGGGGAGGTATGACTGTTCAAAAATGATGGGTTGCACCTAAACCTGAGTGGGACCAATATTCTCGCTGGCAGGTTTGTTAGAGTTGTTGGGGAGGGTTTAAGCGAATTTGGTGGGGGCGGGGTGGGTGTGGTGGGAACCAGAGTGAAGGGACTCAATTGCGTGCAGTCAGATTCAGGAAGGGCAGGCAGATGATAGGACTCAATGTATTCAACTAGAAGTATAGAAAGGAGCCATTTGGAATCAGAATAAATTAGAATCAGGTTTATTATCACTGACGTGTCCTGAAATTTGTTGTTTTGCAGCAGCAGTACTTTGCAATATAAAAAATAGAGCATAAAGAGAGCAAAATCATGGGTTTGTGGACTATTCAGAAATCAGATGGCAGGGGGAAGAGGCTGTTCCTGGAACAATGAGTGTGTGTCTTCAGGCTTCTGTACCTCCTCCCTGATGGTAGTAATGAGAAGTGGAAATATCCTGGATGGTGAGGGTCCATCATAATGGTTGCTGCATTCTTGAGGCATCGCCATTTGAAGTTGGCCTCAATAGAGTGAGCATTGTGCTGGCTGAGTCTTCAACCCTTGCAGCTATTTTCCATCTTGTGCTTTTTTTTCCCGTCCCATAAGAATTAACTTACTTCTCTGTGCTCTCTCATTTCTTGTCCATATATCTTGAGGAATAATCTGAATTCTGGAAAAATAATGAATTTCAAATCTGTTGAGAAAGCCATTAATTGACATGCATGGGTTAGCAATGTGATGAGTGAGTAGTAAGAGGTAGGTGATTGTACAGTCAGCCCTCCTTATCCGTGAATTCAACCAACCGCGAATCGCGAAAACCGGAAGTGCTCTTCCAGCACTTGTTGTTCGAGCATGTACCGACTTTTTTTTCTTGTCATTATTCCCTAAACAATGCATTGACATTGTATTAGGTATTATAAGTAATCTAGAGATTATTTAAAGTATATGGGAGGATGTGCGTGGGTTATCGTGGATTGGGATTGAAAAAAATTGGAAGTTCTCTTAGTAAGTCGGAACAGGTACATTCGGTATTATTTAGCGTCAGTCAAACGTTTGTCTTAGTGTATAGTATATATTTTACCTTTCTATGTATATAAAACACTTAAGAATGTATGTTTCAGCGCCGGGCTCGGGAACTTCTTCCCGAGTTTGATCCAATGACAGACCGCTATCGAGTGCACTCTCCACCGTGCTGGTTTGACGTGAGGATCAAAACCCCAAAACCCAATAATTAAACCACTGCGTTGCTTAGTAATAATTGTAGCTTTCATCGGGGCACAGCCTTTCTCGCTTTATCCATTAACATTATTCCGATCATTGACCGACTGTAGCCTAACGCTTTTCCAATGACCGATGGCGTTTCACCTCTTTCCGATCGCTTTATTATTTCCACTTTATTTTCAATTGCAATCGTGATTATTTTCGTGAACAGAAACACTGCGGATTCAGATCTCCGCTGCTGGGGTCCTAATGTCCACTGCACTAATAAGGTCTGGGGTTCCGCTGGGTCTTAAGATCCACCGCATTGAGACAGGTTGAATAAGGGACTTGAGCATCCACGAATTTTGGTATCCGCCAGGGGTCCTGGAACCAATCCCTCGCGGATAAGGAGGGCTGACTGTACACAATGCTGAAAAGAAAGGAAATGCTTGTGCAGATATATTCAAGCATTATTGTCTCTGAGGGAAGCAGGGGGGAAGAGTCATAGAGCACAGTAACAGACCCTTTGGTCCATCCAGTCCATGCTAGCCTGATTTTCTATCTAGTCCCATTAATCTGCACCCAGACCATGTCCCTCCATAGCTCTCCCATCCATGTGTCAATGTAAACTTTTCTTAAATGTTACAAATGAACTACCACTTCAGCTGGAAGCTTGTTCCACACTCACAGTATGCTGTGAGTGAAGTAGTTCACCAGTATATAATTCCTGAGGTGTACGGTTTTAAACTGAATGCAGTTTTTCTCAGGTCTCTGAACAAACAAAGCATGACCTATAGCGTTTGTATTCCTATCTTCATCACTGCCGTCTGAATAACACAACACACCTGAATAGCACTTCAACGTAGGCTCAAAATATTGACGGTAAATGAAAAATAAAAAGATGCAGATGACGGAAATTTGAAATAAAACAGAAATTTCTGAAAGTACAGCATCCGTGGAGAGAGAGTGAGCCAAATTATTGAACATTTCAGACATTTTCTGTTTATTGCGCTGCAGAGGTATTTGCTTGAGATGATGGCTCCACTATTTAGGCCCGAGCAATAGGCAAGGCTGCTAAATGAAATTTAAAAAAAATTAACAGAATCCAGATGCTGGAAATCTAAAATGAAACCGGAAATGCTGGAAAAACTCAGCAGGTCAGACAAAAGCACAATTTTTCTTTTTTTTTTTGAAAATCAGTTATTAATCTGTGAAGCCTTACTGAATTGCTACTTGAGCATATCCAGAGTTTGACCCTAACATGACTGTTCAAAAACTAGAGTGTGGATGCAGACTGTCTCTGGATAATAAACAGGTCCTGTTTGAACCGAACTTTCAAAGTTGGTTTATTTCTAATGACAGAGAATATACTGAAGTACCCATTCCTCTGAAGCATTTTAATTAAGTAAAAGCACATCACCAGAAACTTTGACAAACTTCTATGGATGCACATTGGATAGTATCCTAACTGGTTGCATCACGACCTGGTATGGAAACACGAGTGGACAGGAATAGAAATGTGATGGATACAGCCCAGTGAATCACAGGCAAAGCCTCTCCACTAATGAGTACCTTTACAAGGAACGCTGCCGTAAGGAAACAGCAACCATCATCAAAACTCCCACCAGCCACTATCCTTGGGCAGAAAGTATAGGAGCCTTGGGTCCTACACCATCAGGTTAAGGAACAGTTATTCTACAGCCGACAGGCTCCTAAACCAGCATGGATAACTTCACTCACCACAAATCTGAACTGATTCCACGACCTACAGACTCACTTTCAGCGACTCTACAGTTGCTGTTCTCAGTATTTTTATTTGAACAATTTTGCCTACTTTTGCACATTGGTTGTTTGCCAGTCTTGGTTTATGTATAGTTTTTCATTAATTCTATTGCATTTCATTATGTTCCTTTAAATGCCTGCAAGAAAATGAATGTTTCTGTATATGTACTTTGAAAATAAATTTACATTCTTCTTTTGATAAGAAACAATAGTAAAAAATATAAGGACAGGAAACTAGCTCAGTCCTTAGAACAAAGGAAAAAATTGACAAACCAATGCTGGAATTTTGTATTTAATATTTTGACAGCTTTTATGTTGGGGTATTCATAAGGAGGGCATTCATAACTTGGAGATGGCCTATGATATAAGGAGTGCAAAACTTAAGGTGTTGAGAGAAGATTGACAGCTGTAGACTTGAGCAAGCAAGAGAAAAACTTCAGAAGCTTAAAGGATTAATAGAAGCATTCAAAACACTTCCAAGTGCCTATGAATATCAGTCAGGAGTGCAGTTTTTGGATGCTAAGTTTTGGTCTTGTGATATTCTTATTCTCTGTGACCAAGTGCTTGGGCTGCCGGGACTCAAGGACCTGAGTTTATGGTGAGAGTATCTTTTCCCCAGGGAAAGAGAATGAAAAACTAGAAGGCATCGATTTAAGATGAAAAGGGAAAGGTCTACGAAGGACTTGAGCGGCTACTTCATATTGCAGAGAGTGGTGCAAATATAGAGGAAGTTGCCAGAAGAGGTGGTTGAACCAGGTACAAAAACAACACGTGGACAAGTATATAGATAGAAAGGCTCTATCGGAATATGGACCAAACACAGTCAAATGGGACTACTTTAGATGGGATTTGTGGTGTGTATGGTTGAGTTGGGCTGAAAGGCCTGTTTCTATGCTGTATTTCTTTATACCTCACATGTAAGTATTGGAGGGGGGGGGTGTCTGTGGGGTGGTGCCACGAATAGATGAGCTGTTCTGTAATTGGTGCCTTTATTGCTATTTTAGCCAGTGGTAGAATGATCAATCCCATAAGTGAACAGAACTTAATTTGGTACCTTGTCTTTGAACAGGAGATGCCAGGGTAATTCTGAGGAGTCGCCTGAAGGTGAAGGTGGTTAAGGATTTAAAAACAGCAAAGCCAGAGAGCAAGTACCAAGTGGAGGATAATGGACTGATCCCTCAGAGTCGCATTGACAATGAGACACAAAAAGCCTTCATGCAAATACATGTATGTAAACAATGACGAGTGGTCCCTTCGCAAACTCCTGTCAACACAACACAGGAAGGAACAACAAGGCCAGGGTCACTAATTAGAAATGCTATAAAAACCTGTTCAATTTGCACCAAATTGTGCGAGCATAAGTTTCTATTTTAGATAGCGTTGCTTTAAAGACCTGCTCAAGTTTGTAGATTAGCTTTATTTGTCATATGTACATCAAAGCATACAGTGAAATGTCATTTACATCATCGACCAGCACAGTCCAAGGTTGTGCTGGGGACAGCCCACAAGTGTGGCCATGCTTCTGATGGCAACATAGCATGCCCACAAGTTTTTAACCCAAAGCCGTCAATCTTTGGTTTGTGGTAGGAAACTGGAACACCACAAGGAAATTACATGATAATGGGAAAAACAGACAAACTCCTTACAGACAGTGGCAGGTATTGAACACTGATCGTTGGTACTATGAAATGTTATGTTAGCCACTGCGCTACCATGCCTCCCAGAGTAGCTCCTATCCTATAGTTCCAACAACCTATGTTCAGTCCTGACCTCTGGTGCTGTCTGTGTGGAGCTTGAATGTTTTTCATGGGTTTTCTTCTTGGGTTTTACCCAATTGCTGGTTTCTTTTCCAATTCCAGAAACATGGGATGTTTGGTTAACTAGTTACTGTAGTTTGCCCTTTGGTGGTAAAATCTGTGGGGAGTTGATGAGAAGGTAGATTTTTTTTTCCCACAGTGGTGGGTGTGTGGATCACATTGCCAGGGATAGTGGCAGAGACAAATACATTGGGAGCATTTGAGAACCTTGGGGTAGGCACATGGATGAAAGAAAATGGAGGGTTTGTGGGAGAGAAGTGTTATATTGATCTTAGAGTAGGTTAAAAGTTCGGCAAGCATTGTGGGCCGAAGAGCTGTATTATACTGTTATTTTCTATTTTGTAAAAGTGATGTTTGAAACAAAAAGTATGCAGCAGATTGTCTATGATGTGTTTGTAGTCCACATTTACATCCCAGATCCTGTCTTGTTTCCTAATGACAAAGATGGCTGTTTCAGCTCATTGAGCCATTCGCAGTTCACAGACTAATTGCATCCCTTGCTGATTTTCCCTGTAACTTGTTCTACACACTGGGAACAACTTGCAATTGACAATTTACCTTCTACCCCTTGGAATGTGGGAGGAAGCAAGAGTAACTTCGGTAAACCCACACAGTCACAGGGAGAACTCTGGTTGCTGGAGCTGTGAAGCAGCAGCTTCCCTAGCTGTGCCACACTGTCCTGTCTTGCATTTATCCCTTGCACTGTTAGCTTTACTGTTGCTTTTCTTAGATCTAGACCTTAAGAAATAGAAGCAGAATTGGACCATTTGGCCCATTGAGTCTGCTCCACCATTCTATCATGGGTGATTTTTTATCCCCCTCAACCCTATTCTCCCATCTCCGCCCCATAATTTTTGATACCCTGACTAACCAAAAACCTATCAACCTCCATTTTAAATATACTCAAATGACTTGGCCTCCCCTGCAATCTGTGGCAATGATTTCTACAGATTCATCAAACCCACATCAGCTAAGGAAATTCCTTCTCATCTCTGTTCTTAAGAGACAGTCTTTTATTCTGAGACTGTGCCCTCTGGTCCTAGACTCCCCCATTATATGAAACATTCCTCTCCACATCTAGGCCTTTCAATATTCGATAGGTTTCAACATTCAATAGATCCCCCTCATTCTTTTAAACTCTGCTGAGTACAGGCCCAGAGCTATCACGGGCACCTCCTACATTAACCCCTTTGTTCCTGGGATCATTCTTGTGAACCTCCTCTGGACTCTGCAATGCCAGCAGATTGGGAACATCATCTCGACATCCCCTCTGGTCTTGTATTTGTGCATGTAGATTTGGACAATGTTTCTTGTATTCTTACTGAAGAGACATTGCAATCAAGGCAAGTTCAAATTCACACTTGGATACCTGAAGCAAAATATGCATGATAGATAATATGAAGTGAAAACGACCACTAAATTACATGATCTGAAATTACATGAACTTCACATATTTTGCTTAATGACATTCATTTATCCTGGCTCTGAGAACAAAGTGCCATTACAGTGAACATTGACTCTTCTGAATGCATGTTGTTTCAGGTACTGAATGAACTGGTGGTGGATCGAGGACCTTCTTCATACCTCTCCAATGTGGACTTGTACTTGGATGGGAGACTCATCACTTCTGTCCAGGGTGACGGTAAGAATAATAATATTCATAATTCCCTAGAGTGTAGGAGAATGAGGGGAGATTTGATAGATGTGTACAAAATTATGCGAGTTACAGATAGGGTCAGTGTAAGCAGGCTCCTTCCACTGAGTATGGGTGGAACTAGAACTAGAGGTCATGGGTTAAGGGTGAAAAGTGAAATGTTCAAGGGGAACTTAAAAGGAGTATTTCTTTACCCAGAGGGTGGTGTGAGTGTGGAACAAGCTGATGTGGGTTTGATTTCAACATTTAAGAGTCATTTGGATAGTAATATGGAGGGGTATGGGGGGGTTATGGTCTAGGTGCAGGTTGATGAGATAAAGGCAGATTAAAAGTTTGGCATAAGCCCCACAAAAAAGGGCCTGTTTCTGTACTTTGGTGTTCTATGATTCTATGACTCTTTATTCTGCAGCTTATTCATACACTAGTTAGAATTTTTTAAGACTTAATTCTTTCGGCACCTTTTGCCCTGATCTAACCCAACTCTGGTTTTACATGTATTTTGTGATGTTGTGTTCTTGGACCAAATGGTTCAGTTTTTCTGACATGTAGCTCTAGAGTGTGTACTTGGGTTGAATCAAACTATTTGCAACCCAGCATCCTATTCAGACTTGATATCCTTTGCATCAACGAGTCCACCACTTCTTCACCTTGTCTCTGCTTTTGTAGCCCTCGTGTATTTCTGTCACCTCAGTCCTTTTATGTTCCTCCGGGCAGCATCCCATCTTTCATTTCATACAATTTTTGCTGCCTCTGTTCTGATGCCTATGTAGTTCTGCTGTGCATCAAAAGTATTGTGTACTGATCTATACTCAGTGGCCACTGGGTATATGTTCGTGGTCTTCTGCTGCTATAGACCAACCACTTCAAATTTCGATGTGTTGTGCGTTCAGAGATGCTCTTCTGCACACTACTGTTGTGTTGTTTGAGTTATTATCACCTTCCTGTCAGCTTGAACTAGTCTGGCCATTCTCCTCTGGCCTCTCATTAACAAGGCAAACTGCAAAGGTGAAAAGGTGGTGGACTTTGTGGTGCAAAGGATATCGAGTCTAAAATAGCGTAAGAAATGCATTATTTAAAGTGCAAAGCATTTCAAGCAGCACACTGAAACGAATGAGAGTTTCATTGGTCAGAAGGCATACTTGGGAAAAGGCCGAGGAAAGATTGTCTAGTTTATTAAGGCTGACTTAGCCTTAAACACCATTGTCCTCCTTTACTACAGATGACTGTGGAGACCAAGTCATTGGGTTTGTTTAAAATTGAGGTTGATAGGTTCTTGGTTAGTCAGGGTATCAAAGGTTACAGGGACAAGGGAGGAAAATGGGGTTGAGAAGGATAATAAATCAGACATGATTGAATGGTGTTGAATGGGCTGAATGGCCTCATTCTGCCTCTGTGTTATGGTCTTCTGGAGGGATATTAGTAAGCAATAAATACATTTAATTTCAGGGCACCTGTAACTTACCCCATTTAAATGGTGGCGGCATCCTGTCTCTCAAATTTAGCTGCCCTACTTTTAAAGTTGTGTAATTAACTCCTGCATGGTATATTCCATTCCAATGGCTCCCTGTGAAAAGAAGAAACTCTCTAATGCATTTTAACTATAATAGTTCACACAGTAAGATAATAGAAGAGAATTTCAACAGAAATGTACAGCATAAGTTGGTCTCGTCAGTAAATTGGTTTATTATTGTCGCAAGTACCAAGGAACACTGAGAAGTTTGGTGTAATGTGCCACCCACGTAGATCATTTCATCATCTCAGTTTATTGAGGTAGTACAAGGGAATGCAGAATAAAGTGTTACAATTGCAGACAAAGTGGAGTGCAGGTAGATAATAAGGTGCAAGGCCATGATGAGGTAGAATGTGAGGTCAGAAGTCCATCTTATTGCACTAGGGGATAGTATAGAAGCTGTCTTTGCGCCTAGAGGTATGTGCATTAGGCATTTGTACCTTATGCCCTTGAGAATGGGGAGAATGGTCAATGTCGGTGCACGATATCAGATCAATTGTGGTGCAGATGTTGCTGATTAGTCAGGTGATGAATCATTTGGGTCTCCTATGTGCAGGAGGCACTCTCTTTTTGGAACAGGCTTTCGAGTATGCATATTTTTTGTTTTGGTGGGATCAGTTCATAGCTCCCACACTAAGTTGTCCAGACTGTACCAATAGTAACATGACTCGGGGTGGGGGTGGGGGAAATGGTTAATCACTACTCTGTTGTCGTTCTTGCTCTGCGCTACGTAACATTCTGGAATGAATCAGGTATTTGATTAAGTTAACTGCTTTGCTGAGGCAGTGAAATATAGACAGAGTTCATGAGAGGGATCTGGTTTCTGTGGTGTGCTGAGCTGTGTCCACAACTATCTGCAGTTTCGTACAGTTGTGGTCGTGGCCAGCAGAGCTGTTGCCATACCAAGCTGTGATGCATTCTGTTTTCTTTGGTGCATGTATAAAAGTTGGTGACGGTCAAAGGCTGCATGCCAAATTTCTTAAGCCTGTTGAGAAAGTAGAGTTGCTAGTGCGCTTTCTTGGCCCAGTGATTATGCTGTTGTTATTCCTACATCCTTTCATCCTACAGTTTGTGTTCTGCCCTCGATTGTGGTTGAGGTGAATTGCTACATTAAAGCCTCCCCTTTAAACGATCTCTTCTGGTAATATGTTACACATTCTCACAGTCTCTGGGTAAAAGAAGCTCTTTCCTGGGAATCTCCGGGGTGTGGGGCTCCTGAATCACCTGTGGATGGGTATGAACTTGGTGCGTGCTTGGTTTTTTCAGGAGTCATCGTGTCTACTCCCACTGGTAGCACTGCATACGCTGCAGCGGCGGGTGCCTCTATGATGCACCCTAATGTCCCGGCCATCATGATCACGCCCATCTGCCCACACTCCCTTTCGTTCCGACCCATCGTAGTACCGGCTGGAATGGAGCTAAAGGTGAGCACATTAAGATTAGTTCATAGCATGATGCATCAGCCACCTTTGTGATTAATATGTGTGGCACAGTAGCGTAATGCTTTATAATGCTAGCTGTAAGATCGGGGTTCAGTTCACACTGCTGCCTGTAAGGAGTTTGTACATTCTCGCTGTGACCGCGTGGATTTCCTCCGTGCGCTCTAGCTTTCACCCACATTCCAAAATCATACGGGTTGGGATGAGTAAACTATGGACATGCTGTGTTGGTGTTGGTGCCGGAACTTGGGGATAGCTGCGGGTTATCCCTAGCTCATCAGAATCAGAATCACTCTATTGCCATTATGTGAAACATACTTGGAATCGATTGTGGTTCAATGCCAAGCATAAAACACAGGACAGAACCATAACAGACAACACAATAGCAACCAGTAGTTTACAAGACAATAGTGCAAACAGCCATGAGCAATCAACAATTAGCAGAACTGTTGCATGCGTAAATGTCAGTTATCAAACTTAAATAAATGCGAGCACGTGAATGGGCTCAATAATTATGATTTGAACATGGAAACCAGGAAAGTATTTAACGGATGTTGGCAGGGACAGTTAAGGTACAACACCTGAGTAAGTTTTGTTGAGAAGCTGGATAACCTCCAAGAACCAAGCTGTGGCAATTACATGTAGTCCTGGTGGTGATGGACTTGTAGTGTCTCCCTGATGGCAGTTTGATGAATGGGTGACTCCTAAGGTGGGTGGAGTCAGCAGTGTCTGTTGCAGCTCTTCGCTCTGGCGATGAACAGGTATTTTAATGTCAATAGCTGACAGCCTGTGATCTTTGCCACAGGGCCAACTATTCGCTGCGACCTGGAATTGTAGAGTGAGGAGGTGGCAAGAAACTAAATGGTCATCGAGCTGGTCACAACGCCCTCAATGATGGCTGTGTAAAGATTCATCAGGATATATCCGGAGATGTTAAGTTTCTTAATCTGGCATAGAAAGAACAATCTCTGCTCGGCTTTCCTAGTGATGAGCGAATTGTGCTGGTAATTCAGTGTTGGTAATGGTAGTCCCCAAGAATTTGAATGGCTTGACCACAAGCATAGCCTGACTATTAATTTCCAAAGGTGGGTGCAGGTTGGGGGTTGTTGGTGGAAGTCAGTCCTCATTTCCACTGTCTTGATAGTATTAAATTCCGTTGTTACAAGCACACCATGCTGCAAAATGGTCTACCTCTCTTTGATAGCAAATCACATCGTTATTGGTTTGAGATGAATTACTGTCGTATCTTCTGCGAACCTGAAGATTTTAATAGATTTGTCTGTGGAGCTACAGTCATTTGTATAAAGTGAGAACAGGAAGGGTGAAAGGAACACAGCCCTGGGGAGAGCCTGTGCTTATAGACATTGGATTGAAAAACTAGAAGCCCAGCCTTAGTAACTCTTTCCTGTCAGGGAGTTTGTAATTCACTGACAGACATGCAAGTAAGCAACAGGACTCAAACTTTTTCCTTAAAGAAAGTCCATAATTATTGTTACTAATTCATTAATCAATGAGAGAAACTGCTCAAAATTACCATAGCAGGCAAGAGAACTTTTTAGATTGGCAATTTAGGCATACAGTGGCTTGCAAAAGTTTGGGAAACCCTGGTCAAAATTTCTGTCACTGTGAATAGCTAAGCGAGTAAAAGATGACCTGATTTCCAAAAGAGATAAAGTTAAAGATGACTCATTTCTTTAATATTTTAAGTAAGATTACATTTTTATTTCTATCAGACAGACAGACATACTTTATTGATCCCGAGGGAAATTGGGTTTCGTTATAGCCGCATCAACCAAGAATAGTGAAGAAATATAGCAATATAAAACCATAAATAATTAAATAATAATAAGTTAATCATGCCAAGTGGAAATAAGTCCAGGACCAGCCTATTGGCTCAGGGTGTCTGACACTCCAAGGGAGGAGTTGTAAAGTTTGATGGCCACAGGTAGGAATGACTTCCTATGACGCTCAGTGTTACATCTCAGTGGAATGAGTCTCTGGCTGAATGTACTCCTGTGCCAACCAGTACATTATGGAGTGGATGGGAGTCATTGTCCAAGATGGCATGCAACTTGGACAGCATCCCCTTTTCAGACACCACCGTCAGAGAGTCCAGTTCCACCCCCACGACATCACTGGTCTTACGAATGAGTTTGTTGATTCTGTTGGTGTCTGCTACCCTCAGCCTGCTGCCCCAGCACACAACAGCAAACATGATAGCACTGGCCACCACAGCCTCGTAGAACATCCTCAGCATCATCCGGCAGGTGTTAAAGGACCTCAGTCTCCTCAGGAAATAGAGACGGCTCTGACCCTTCTTGTAGACAGCCTCAGTGTTCTTTGACCAGTCCAGTTTATTGTCCATTCGTATCCCCAGGTATCTTTCACAGTTTCAAAATAACAAAAAAGGAAAAGGGCCCGAAGCAAAAGTTTGGGCACCCTGCATGGTCAGTACTTAATAACACCCCTTTTGGCAAGTATCACAGCTTGTAAATGCTTTCTGTAGCCAGCTAAGACTCTTTCAATTCTTGTTTGGGGGATTTTCACCCATTCTTGCTTGCAGAAGGCTTCTAGTTCTGTGAGATTCTTAGGCCGTCTTGCTCTTTTGAGGTCTATCCACAGATTTTCAGTGATGTTTAGGTCGGGGGACTATGAGGGCCATGGCAAAACCTTCAGCTTGTGCCTCTTGAGGTAGTCCATTATGGATTTTGAGGTGTGTTTAGGATCATAATCCTGTTGTAGAAGCCATCCTCTTTTCATCTTCAGCTTTTTTACAGACGGTGTGATATTTGCTTCCAGAATTTCCTGGTATTTAATTGAATTCATTTTTCCCTCTACCAGTGAAATATTCCTTGTGCTACCGGCTGCAACACAAGCCCAAAGCGTGATCGATCCACGCCCGTGCTTAACAGTTGGAGAGGTGTTCTTTTCATGAAATTCTGCATCTTTTTTCTCCAAACATACCTTTGCTCATTGTGGCCAAAAAGTTCCATTTTAACTTCATCAGTTCACAGGACTTGTTTCCAAAATGCATCAGGCTTGTTTAGATGTTCCTTTGCAAACTTCTGACACTGAATTTTGTGGTGAGGATGCAGGAGAGGTTTTCTTCTGATGACTCTTCCATGAAGGTCGTATTTGTGCAGGTGTCACTGCAC
Source organism: Hemitrygon akajei (assembly GCF_048418815.1). Lineage (NCBI taxonomy): Eukaryota > Metazoa > Chordata > Chondrichthyes > Myliobatiformes > Dasyatidae > Hemitrygon > Hemitrygon akajei. The sequence continues at coordinate 194,880,292 of NC_133126.1, forward strand.
GGTAGAACAGTGCACCACCACTCCAGAGTCTGCTAAATCTTCCTGAAGTCTTTTGCAATCAAACGGGTGCTTTGATTTGCCTTTCCTGCAATTCTGTGAGCAGTTCTCTCGGAAAGTTTTCTTGGTCTTCCAGACCCCTCAACTTGACCTCCACCATTCCTGTTAACTGCCTTTCCTTAATTACATTACGAACTGAGGAAATGGCTACCTGAAAATGCTTTGCTATCTTCTTACAGCCTTCTCCTGCTTTGTGGGCATCATTTATTTCAATTTTCAGAGTGCTGTGCAGCTGCTTAGAGGAGCTCATGACTACTGATTGTTGGAAAAAGGTTTGAGAAGTCAAGCTATTTATAAAGCTTTGAAATCTGCATCACCTGGCCTTTCCTGACGATGACTGTGAACAAGCCAAAGTCCTGACAAGCTAATTAAGGTCTGAGGCCTTGGTAAAAGTTATCTGAGAGCTCAAATCTCTTGAGGTGCCCAAACCTTTGCATGGTTTTCACTCTAAAATTGTACAAAACAAAAATATTACACTGATCTTGCTTAAAATGTTGAAAATAATGTTTCATCTTTAAATTTATGACTCTTGGAGATCAGTTCATCTTCTACTCACTTAACTATTAACAGTAACAGAAATTTTGACCAGGGGTGCCCAAACTTTTGCATGCCACTGTATGCTCTCAAAATGGTTTGTCACCCCTTCCCCGTAATGATGTGCCAGTGGTGTCACTGAGTATATTCTGCTTGGTGGTTTTTGGTTTCTGTATTCATTCAAGGGGCGTGGGCTTCACAGGTTGAGCAAGCATTTGTCTCAATCCTGATATAGCATTTTGACCTGAAATGCTGACTATCCCATTGCCTGCACAGAAGCTTCTTGATGTGTTGAGTTCCTTCAGCAGCTTGTATTTATATTGCTCTAGATCCCAGTAACTTCAGGCCCCTTGCATTTCCATTTAAGTCCATTTCTAATTGACTTTAAGGTGGCAGTGAACTGCCTCTTGACCACAGCAGTCCCTATTTTGCAGCTTTGTAAAACTCAAGTTAGGCTGCATCTGGGGTATTGCATATAGTTCTTGTGTCCCCATTATAGGAAGGATGTTGAGGCTTTGGAGAATGAAAGGTTAGACAAACTTGGGTTGTTTTCTCTGGAGTGCTGAAGGCTGAGGGGAGATCTAATAAAGGTTTTTAAGAGGTACAGGTAGAGCAGGCAGACAGTAATTTTTCCAAGGGTTGAAACGTCTAATAATGACAGCAATCAAAAATGAGAAAATCTGCAGACTCTGGAACTCCAAGCAAAGCGCACAAAATGCTGAAGGAACAGCAGGCCAGGCAGCATCTATAGAAAAGAGTATAGCTGACGTTTTGGGCCGAGACTCTTCATCAGGACTGGAAGAAAAAAAATGATAAGGAGACAGGGTAAGAAGTTGAGGAGAGGGGAGGAAGAAACACAAGGTGATAGGTGAAACCAGGATGCGGTGTAGGGGTGAAGTGAAGAAGTTGGTGAAAGAGGTAGAGGGCTGGAAAAAGGGGAATTTTATAGGGGAGTACCGAAGGCCATGGAAGAAAGAAAAGGTGGAGGTGCACCAGAGGGAGGTGATGGGCAGGAAAGGAAATGAGGTGAGAGAGGAAAAATGGGAATGGTGAAGGCCCAGGAAGGGGCCTTTGGTCTTCTGTCAGATTCCCTCTTCTCCAGCCCTGTATCTGTTTCTCCAAACAACTTCCCAGCTCTTCACTTAACTCCTCCCCCTCCCAGTTTCACCTATCATCTTGTGTTTCTTTCTCCCCTCCCCTAGCTTCTTATCCTGTCTCATCTTCTTTTTCTCTAGTCCTGATGAAGGCTCTCAGCCCGAAACGTTGACTATACTCTAGATGCTGCCTGGCCTAATGAGTTCCTCCAGCATTGTGTTTGTGTGTTGCTTGAATTTCCAGCATGTGCAGGTTTTCCTCTTGTTTGTGGTTGGACTATAACACTGTGAAGTCAGTTCCAGGGATGCCTACCCTGAAGAAGTTTAATTCTTCCTTTTGACAGGAGTTCAGTGAAACCCTCTCTCACTGCTCCCCCTCTGTGATCTCTGCTGCCCTGATTATGACCACGTGTTTAGCCAGACCTGCTACCACAACCACGTACCCTTCCTGGGCCTTCACTATTCCCCATTCCCATTCTTCCCTTATCTCCTTACCTGCCCACCACCTCTCTCTGGTGCTCCTCCCCCATTTCTTCTATGGCCTTCGGTCCTAGCCTATCAGATTCCCCCTCTCTGGCCCTGTAACTCTTTCACCTATTAACTTCCCAGCTCTTTACTTCACCTGGCCCTCCTCACCCCGCTCCCCGTTTCACTTCTCACCTTGTGTTTCTTCCTCCCCTCCCCCCACCATCTTACTTTTTCTCTCCCGTCCTGATGAAGGCCCGAAACATCGATGTATTTTTCCATAGATGCTGCCTGGCCTGCTGAGTTCCTCCAGCATTTTGTGTGTTGCCAATATATGCGTTTAAGGTGAGAGGATTGATTTAAAAAGAAATGTGAGAGCCAGTTTTTTTTTACAGAGTGTGATGCGTGCTTGGAATGCATTGCCAGGGGTGGTGGCAGAGGCAGAAACTTCAGTGGGCGTGGCATCATGATAGTTCCATAGTCATCATGAAGATCTTGCACACTAGTTTACAGGCATGTTCCTGTGAGAATAGATTAAAGATCTCAATTAATATCCCTCGCAAAAGAGCACCTATAATAAATCAGCAATCCATCTGATGGCGTGGAATGTGTGGCTACACTTAGCTAATTATTCAGAGCACACCACACAGGAGCAGAACCAGGCCATTTGGCCCATTGAGTCTGCTCTGGCATACTATCAAGGCGGATTTATTATCTCTTTCAACCTCAGTATTCTGTCTTCTCCCTGTAACCTTTGGTACCGACTACTCAAGAACCTGTCAACCTCCGCTTTAAAAATACCCAATGACTTGGCCTTCACAATTGTCGGTGGCAATGAACTCCATAGATAGATAGATAGATAGATACTTTATTCATCCCCATGGGGAAATTCAACTTTTTTCCAATGTCCCATACACTTGTTGTAGCAAAACTAATTACATACAATACTTAACTCAGTAAAAAATATGATATGCATCTAAATCACTATCTCAAAAAGCATTACTAATAGCTTTTAAAAAGTTCTTAAGTCCTGGCGGTAGAATTGTAAAGCCTAATGGCATTGGGGAGTATTGACCTCTTCATCCTGTCTGAGGAGCATTGCATCGATAGTAACCTGTCGCTGAAACTGCTTCTCTGTCACCAGATCACCACCCTCTGGCAAAGAAATTCCTCCTTATCTCTGTACTAAGTGAATGCCCTTCTATTTCGAGGCTATGCCCTTTGCTCCTATGCCCACTATAGGAAACGTTCTCTCTGTATCCATTCTAACTAGTCCTCTCAAAATTTGATAGGTTTCAGTGAGATCCACTTCATTCTTTTAAACTCCAGCAAGTACAGATCCAGAGCCATCAAATGCTCTCATATGTTAACCCTTTCAGTCCTGGAATCATTCTCGTGAAGCTCCTCTGGACCCTCTGCAATGACAACGCATCTTTTCCAAGATAAGGGGTCCAAAATTGCTCACGATACTTGGCAACGTGGTCTGACCAATGGCCTTATACAGCCTCAGTATTAAATCCTTGCATTTGTATTCTCATCCTCTTGAAATGAATGCCGACATTGCATTTGCCTTCCCTGCCACCAGCTCAACCTATGAGTTAACTTTTTAGGGGATCCTGTATGAGGACTCCCAAATTCCCTTTGTACCTCTGATTTTAAATTTATTTTATTTAGAGAAACAGCGCAGAACAGGCCCTTCACCCAAAAACCCACATATTTAACACTAGCTTAATCACAGGACAATTTACAGTGACCAATTAACCATTACGTCTTTGGACTGTGGGAGGAAACCAGACCACCTTGAAGAGACCTGTGTGATCACAGGGAGAACATACAAACTTCTTACATAGTGCTATAATTGAACTTTGAAATTTGGAATGCCCAGAACTGTAATAGTGTTGTACTAACCACTACCCTACTTGAAAGTTGTCCCAGTACATCCTTAGCTGTTTTGGTTGTTAATCCAAACAACACATTTCACTATATGTTTCAATGTACATGTGCAAGTGAATCTAAGTCAGCAGTGCACAGAACTGTGAATCTGGATTATGTTCTCAAACCTAAACATTTGATTTGATGCCTCTGTGGAGATGATGGTCTTGGCAGGTGATGTGACAGTTGTGCTTGGTGTCTTTGGGTAACAAAGTATTCACCTTTTCACTCACAATCACCGTGCTATGAACTGCATTTGCTGGGATTCACAGGGCACGAGTAATTTGGTGTTGTCAACACCAGTAGTTACTGTATGGACATGAAGAGTGGCTGCTTGGCAAGGTATAATAGGGCTTTCTCTCTCCAATGTGTGTCATTGGCTGCAGAAGAGGAGAGACAACAATCAGAGTGAAACGTGTTAGATCGAGCTTTATTGTCTTTGCTGAGGACAATGAGTTTGCATTTAGTGCAAAACAGCATACTGGCAATTCAATTACTGAAAGCACAGTGACTACCTTTAAAAAAAACATCTGCGTTATAAAGAAAAAAAAGAATGACATCTAAGCTACAATTGAATTAAAAACAAACAACTCAAGTTAAAAGGAACAGTTGCTGCATCATTGAAGTACTGTACTTGTCCATGTTATAAAATACAATGATTAAATATAACAGCATTAGGAATTAAAACTGAAATATTAAAACAAATAGAGCTCTGAAATGAAAGTAGCTGTACCATTTAAACCCATTAAAAATATTGCAAATGCCTTGGAGATTGTCCATAGTGCCTTTGGATTATGAGAATTGATATTGGACCACCGGAAAATAACGCTGGTGAGGTAGTTATGGGGGAAAAAGAAATGGCAGATGAACTTCGTAAGTGCTTTGCATTAGTCTTCATTGTGGAAAATACTAGCAGTGTGCCAGAGGTCTGTGAGTGTCAGGGAGCAGGAGTGAGTGCCATTGCTATTACAAAGGAAAAATTGCCAGGCAAACTGGAAGGTCAAGGTGGATAAGTCACTTGGACCAGAGTCCTGAGAGAGGTTGCTGAAGAGATAGCAGGTGCATTGGTCATGATCTTTCAAGAATCACTTGATTCTGGCATGGTTCCAAAGGACTGGAAGATTGCAAACGTCACTCCACTCTTTAAGAAGAGAGGAAAGTGGAAGAAAGGAAATTATAGGCCAGTTAGCCTAAACTCAGTGGTTGGGAAAGTGTTGGAGTTTTTAATTGAGGGTGTGGTTTCGGGATACTTGGAGAAAAATGGTAAAATAAGTCAAAGTCAGAATGGTTTCTGTAAACAAAAACCTTCCCTGACAAATCTGTTAGAGCAGGGTGGACAAAGGAGAAGCAGTGGATGTCATTTACGTGGATTTTTGGAAGTCATTTGATAAGGTTCCACACGTGAGGCTGCTTAACAAGATAAAATCCTATGGCATTACAGGAAATATACTGGCATGGGTAGCGGAATGGCTGGCCTGCTGGAGGCAGCAAGTGGGAATAAAGGAGATATTTTCAGGTTGGCTGCCAGTGACTGGTAGTGTTCCTCAGGGGTCAGTATTGGGACCGCTACTTTTCACATTGTTTGTTAGTGATTTAGATAATAGAATTGGTGGCTTTGTGGCAAAGTTTGCAGATGATTTGAAGATAGGTGGAGGGATAAGTGCTGATGAAGCAATGAGGTTACAGTAGGACTTGGGCAAATTGTATTGCTGCTGTGAAGTTAACAAATTTCATGACATATGTGGGTGATAATAAACCTGATTCTGATTCTACTATCAAGGAGGTGTTGATGGTTCAAGAGCGCTCCTCTGCGATGTTCACTCCTAACAACATAAAGTTGGAGACCTTTTCCATTGTTTCACTGTCTTTGGGCACTTGAGCAGTTCTGAAATTATCATTAACTCAGTGCAATAATACCATTTCCAAAAATGATAATCATAAAGCTCTGTAAAATAATTGTGTGTAGACACTCTGAGCACTGTGAGCTTACAGTTGGTATTTGCTTTCTGTAGATAATGTTGTCACCTGACACCAGGAATGCGGCGTGGGTGTCATTTGATGGAAGGCGGAGACAGGAAATACAACACACTGATAGGCAAGTATCTCACTCCTCTACCTCTGACCCCTTTATGTTCGTTATGCTGCAGTAGACTGGAGATTATCACTGGTGAGGAGGGGTGGGGGAAAGAGTCTAAAGCCATAGAGTCAAAGAACGCTATAAAATCAAAACAATCCCTGCTGCTCATCTAGTCCGTGGCAAATGTTATTATGCATAGTCCCATTGACTTGCACCTGGACTGAGCCCTCTATAACCCTCCTATCCATGTACTTACACAAACTTCTCTTACAGTGCCTATAAAAAGTATTCACCATCCAACCCCCGGGAAATTTTCATTTTTTAATGTTTGGAACATTGAATCGCAGTGGATTTAATTTGGCTTTTATGACACTGATCAACAGAAAAACAAGTCTTTTGTGTCAAAAGTGAAAATAGATATCTACAAAGTGATCTCAATTACAAATATAAAGCACAAAATAATTGATTGCGTAAGTTTTCATTGGTGCAGCCAATTGGTTTTAGAAGTCACATAATTAGTTAAATGGAGATTCCAGTGTGCAGTCAAGGTGTTTCAGTTGATTGCAGTAAGAGTACACGTGTATCTGGAAGATCCATCTGTTGGTGACTCAGTATCCTGGCAAAAATTACACCACGAAGACAAAAGAACACTCCAAACAACTCTGCGAAAAGATTCTTGAAAAGCACAAGTTAGGAGATGGATACACAAAAATTTCACTGAATATCCCTTGGAGTACATTTAAGTCAACCATCAAGAAATGGAAAGAATATGGCACAGCTGTAAATCTGCTTGGAGCAGATTGTCCTCAAAAACTGAGTGACTGTGCAAAAAGGGGACCTATAACAACTCAAGGAGTTATAAGCTTCAGTGGTTGAGATGTGAGGGACTGCGCATACAACTGTTGCCCGGGTGCTTCACCCATTGCAGCTTTATGGGAGAGGGGCAAAGCAAAAGATACTGTTGGAACAAAAACTCACATGAAATCTTGGCTAAAGTTAGTCAGAAGGCATGTGGGAGACTGTGAAGTTAGCTGGAAGAAAGTTCTATTGTCTGATGAAACCAAAATTGAGCCTTTTGGCCAAATGCTGCTCATCATCAGAAACACACTATCCCTACCGTGAAACGTGGTGGTGGGTGCATCATGTTGTGGGGATGCTTCACTGCAGCAGGCTTGTGAAGGTAGAGGGTGAAATGAATCCAGAAAAATACAGAAATCCTGGAGGAAAATCTGATCTAGTCTGCAAGAGAACTGTGACTTGGGAGAAGATTTGTTCTGAAGCAAGGCAATGACCCCAAGCAAAAGTCAAAGCTACTCAGGAAAAGCTTAAAAACAACAAAGGTAACAACCTGAAGTCACCAAGTCAGAGTCCAGAGCTCAATCCCATTGAGAATTTGTGGCAGGACTTGAAAAGGGCTGTTCACTCACATTCCCCATGCAATCTGACAGCTTGAACATTTTTGTAAAGAAGAATGGGGAAAAATTGCAGGTTCCATATGTGCAAAGCTGATGGAGACCTATCCACACAGACTCAAGTTTGTAATTGCTGCTGCAGGTGCAACTACTAAATACTGACTTGAAGCAGTGAATACTTATGCAATCAATTATTTTTTGTTTTATATTTTTAATTAATTTAGATCACTTTGTAGAGATCTGCTCTCACTTTCACATGAAAGTGTCTTTTTCCATTGATCAGTGTCGAAAAAGCCAAATTCTCCATTAATGGAGAATGTGTGGAGCAGGTTAAGACCTACAAGTATCTGGGAGTACAGTTAGACGAGAAGCTAGACTGGACTGCCAACACAGATGCCTTGTGCAGGAAGGCACAGAGTCGACTGTACTTCCTAAGAAGGTTGGCGTCATTCAATGTCTGTAGTGAGATGCTGAAGATGTTCTATAGGTCAGTTGTGGAGAGCGCCCTCTTCTTTGTGGTGGCGTGTTGGGGAGGAAGCATTAAGAAGAGGGACGCCTCACGTCTTAATAAGCTGGTAAGGAAGGCGGGCTCTGTCGTGGGCAAAGTACTGGAGAGTTTAACATCGGTAGCTGAGTGAAGGGCGCTGAGTAGGCTATGGTCAATTATGGATAACTCTGAACATCCTCTACATAGCACCATCCAGAGACAGAGAAGCAGTTTCAGCGACAGGTTACTATCGATGCAATGCTCCTCAGACAGGATGAAGAGGTCAATACTCCCCAATGCCATTAGGCTTTACAATTCTACCGCCAGGACTTAAGAACTTTTTAAAAGCTATTATTAATGCTTTTTGAGATAGTGATTTAGATGCATATCATATTTTTTTACTGAGTTAAGTATTGTATGTAATTAGTTTTGCTACAACAAGTGTACGGGACATTGGAAAAAAGTTGAATTTCCCCATGGGGATGAATAAAGTATCTATCTATCTATTAAATCCACTGTGATTCAATGTTGTAAAACACTAAAACATGAAAATTTACAAGGGGGGTGAATAGATACTTTATTGACCCCAAAGGAAATTAGTGTCACAGTAGCATCACAAGTGCAGATATAAATATTAGAAGAGAAGTAGAAAGAACAAAAAAAGTTACCTCAACCAGTCTAACAGAGTTTCATCACTTCCCCGGCTAAAGGTTGACTCATTATAGAGCCTAATGGCCAACTGTAAGAATGATCTCATATAGTGCTCTTTGGAGCAGTGCAGTTGTCTATTACTAAAAGTGCTCCTTTGTTGAGCCAAGGTGGCATGCAGAGGGTAAGAAACATGGTCATGCAATTTGGTAGAAGAAATGAAATGGATTTTTCATAGGGTCCTTTCTTCCACCATAGCCTCCCATGTGTCCAGTTTGACTCTTATAACAGAGCCAGCCTTTCTATCAGTTTATTGAGCCTGTTAGCGTCACCTGTGTTGATGCCATTGTCCCAGCACACCACTTCATAGAAGATTGTACTGGCGACAACAGACTGTAGAACATATAAAGGAGAGGCCTGCATACTCCATAGGATCTCGGTCTCCTCCGGAAGTAGAGGCAACTCTGGCCCTTCATGTACACAGCCTCTGTTTTGGTGTTGCACTCTGTCATTCAAGTGCACCCCCAGGTACTTGTAGTTCCTCACCACAACCACATCCTGACCATCAATATCAGGGAGCAATGCAGGATTAGTCTTCCTAAAGTCCATCACAATCTCCTACTAATTGTCCTCCTAATGTTGAGCTGCAGATGATTCAGCTTGCACCATTTGACAACGTCCTCCACCAGGGCCCTGTTTTCATCTTCCCTTTATACATCCAATTATTGGTGACATCATGACATGACTCAGTGTTGTATCTAAAGTCTGAGGTATACAGGGTAAACAGGAAGGGAGCCAGTACAGTGTCCTGCCGTAGTGCTGCTTTTAGCCATGTCTGACACACAGCTCTGAAGCTGCATGTAATGTGATGTTCCAGTCAGGTAGTCCATATCCGGTGCTTTTCCCACAACAATAAGGTCTGTATGGTATTGAAAGCACTTGAGAAATCAAAAAACATGATCCACACAGTGCTGCCCTCTAGGCGGATTTTTAAAGGCACTGTAAGTGTTTCAATCAAATCCACCCCTTCTGCTGGCAGCTCGTTCCTCTCCCCATCCTCTGTTAGGAATATTTAAGGAAAACCTTACATTCTTCTTAAATATTTCACCTTTCAGTCTAAATCTGTGACCTTGAGTTCTAGTCTCACCCAACCTGAGAGGAAAAAGCTCACAGGTATTCACCCCATCCTATCAAATCTTCCCTCATTCTCCTCACTCCAGGGACTAAAGTCCTGAACTATTCAACCTTTTCCTTTCATTCATGTGTTCATGTCTCGGTGACATCTTTGTAAACCTTCCCTGCACTCTTTCAATCTTATTGATATCTTTCCTGTAGGTAGGTGACCATAGGTAACTCTTCTTCACAGAGCTGATTCGAATCTGGTTTAATGTCACTGACATATCTCGTGAAATCCAGTGTTGTTCTGTGGTATGCAATACAAAAAAAAACTACAAATTGCAATCATATATACTATATTATAAAATGTCTATTTTATATATAAATAAAAGTGCAAAAAGAGAGCAAAATTAGTGAGGTAGTGTTCAAAGAATGTTTCTTTGTCCGTTCAAATATTTGTTGGCAGAGGGAAAGAAGCTTTTTCTAAATCACTGAGTGTGTATCTTCAGGGTCCTCTACTTCTTCCCTGATGGTAGTATGTCCTTTGTGATGGTAGCTGCCTTTCTGGGCTATCACCATTTGAAGATGTCCTTAATGCTGGGGAGGTTAGTGCCTATGATGGAACTGATTGAGTTTGCAACCATCTGAACAACATCCACGATGAACAAAACAATTTGCTGTTGTGAGATGACGCTATACATTTTAAAGAGTCATACAGTATGGAAACAGGCCACTTGTCTCAGCATCTCTATGCTAAGTAGTGGGCACCCATCCATAGTAATCCTGTCTTCCACATGCAGTCAATTCAAGTGCAGATTCTAAATACTTTTTCAAAGTTTGCCACTCTCTGGGTGAAAAACAGACCCCCTCTAAATCTCTTTTCCATTATCCTAAATCTATGTCTTCTAGTTTTATTTACCTTGGATAGAACATAGAACAGTACAGCACACTGTTTTGTGCTGACCTTTTTAAACTCAGGGCAATCTAACCCTTCCCTCCTATATAGCCCTCCATTTTTCAAGGAGTCTCTTAAATGTTCCTAATGTATCTGCTTTTATCACCACACTGGCAGTGTGTTCCATAGCACTTTCTGTCTAGGAATAAAAGGTTCTACCTCTTAGATCCCCCCCTATAATTTCCTCCAATCACCATGAAATTATGCCACCTTGTATTAACCTTTACTCTCCTGGGGGGGAAATGGCTATCCACTCAATCTATAGTTCATATCTTTGATCAAGTCACCTCTCATCCTCCTTCACTAAAAGTGAAAAGGCCTGGCTTTCTCAACCTATCCTCATAAGGCATGCTCTCTAATACAGACAGTATGTGGGTAAATCTCCTCTGCACCCTCCAATGCTCTTTTATAATGAGGTGACCAGAACTGAACACAGTATTCCAAGTGTGATCTAATCTGAGTTTAAAAGAGCTGCAAAATTAACTCAATGATAGTGGAAACGTGTCTTGTTGTCTTCCTTAGCTGTGCCTTTTATAAGTTAGTCCAATTCTTTATAGTTCAAGGCAACTAAACCAGGCAGCATCTGGTAAACCTCTTTTGTAAATCTATTTATCCCTTCATTTTCTGTGTAATCTTAGAGTCTCAATGTATTTGCCTCTACTTCCACTCTGACACCACTACCTGTAAAAACAAAACTTGCCGCATACATTTCCTTTGAACTTTACCCTTCTCACCTTAAATGCATGCCCTCTAGTATTAGTTTTGACCCTGGTTAAGAGATACTACTTGTGTGCACAATCTATCCCCTTTGTAATCTTATAAATATCCAACAGCTCTCCTGCTGCTCCAGAGAAGACAACCTACTTTATTCAATTTCTCATAGTATATACCCTCTAATCCAAGCGACGTCCTCGTGATCCTCTCTTGCATAGCCTCCATGCCCTCCTTGATGTTGGGAAACTAGAATTAAACAGTTGTTCCCTTGCTGTATTAGAACTTGGGTGGTGGGTGGAGATGTCCTTCTGCTAGTCTGCATGTCACCCTGCTTAGCCCCCTGATCGGGGTCACATAAATCCATGGGAGCAGGTGGTGGATGGTCGTATGTGCAGCTAGTGTATATCAAGTCTTGGTATGCGACCATTGATGAGTCTCTGAAGAGTGTTGATAACGGCTGGGGTCAGCTGTCTTGTAAGTACACTGCCCAGAAGGCGGCTATGGTGAACCACTTCCATAGAAAAATTTGCCAAGAACAGTCATAGAAACACCATGACCGTCCATGTCATATGACACGGCACACAAATGAATGTATTAGATCCAGCAGTCTGGAAGATGAAATGTTGTATGGTGCTATTTTGAAGCAATGAGTGCAAGATCAGAGGGAATAGGCTAGAGTTAACATATTATGTTTTCCATTTTAGTATTACAGTAACAACATCCTGCTACCCAGTGCCATCCATCTGCTGTCATGACCTTGTGTACGACTGGTTTGATAGCCTTGCCGAGTGCCTACACTGGAATGTCCGCAAAAAGCAGTCGCGCTTTGAAGAAATCACGGATTCTTCAGACACTGAATGTTAGTCCAAGGTGCACATTCATTTTTCCATATATCCTCTCCTTGCTATTTCCCTTAAAAATAAACTCTAATCACTTTGAGTTAGGCTGAAAGGGTATGCATCCCATTCACATTGATTGGAAGACTGCCAGGCAGAGTAGTATTTGATCAGCTACAATTATTTTGTCTTCCTTTCTCTAGAAGCCCCCTTCCATGCCCAATTCCTTGTACCTTAGTCACCCTGAAGGAAAGAAAATGCCTGGAGCCAGAAAACCAGGAAGAATGGTGAAAATGCATCAGCTCCCTTCACGCGGGACTGGAATTTGGATGTTATTGCTTTATTGCCTTTTTTGAAGGTGCCTTTATAAGTAAGTTAGCAGATTTTATGGAATGCATCCTTGCTGCAGATGTAATGTTAAAAATGGAACATGACAGTTTCACCCAAGACAGAAGAATGGAGTGGAGTATCACTCCAGAGACCTGAAGGTAATCCAGTCCCATTGCTGAGGAAGTGCTGCAGAGTCAGACCATTGTTTTGGATGTGTTGGTAAGCAAAGGTCCCGTGTTCTGTCTTGTGGGCATAAAAATTTGTTGTTACTTTGAATTACAGATCTTTCTCCATTGTCCTACCAACATTTGCTTCCCTGTTGACCATGATTGAAGCAGATTCACCATTGTTGCTGTTCATGGGATCTTTCAGATTGATTTCTCTATTTACCACCGAGATGACAGCTGAAGAAGGAACCTGATTTGGATGTTAAAATTTGCCACTTTGGATGGAGAGGTGTAACTGAGCTCATGCCCCCTTTATCACTGTAACTTGCAGTTTATAAATGGAGTAAAGCACTGTCGCTTTGGTAAAAATAGAAAATAATGTCTAGGAAAGATATTTTTTCAAAATGGGGTTGAGGCCTATCATTAGTTTGCAACTTAGTCAAGTGAGACTTGTTGCGAAATCGGCAGCCTGTATTCCTTGGCTTGTTTTCTTAAATGTGGGGCAATTGAATGTATTAACTTTAAGTGCAGATGAGTTCAGGCTGCAATATCAGCGAACCAACCTTTCCTGTGGAATTCAAACTTCATTCCTGCCCAGTCTGATGGGATACAGATATCTTCACTAGCCTATGTGGCTTTTGCCCGAATGGAGATTTCACCTGGTTTAGTTTCCATTGTGCATGTCTGCAACGTAATTCATCAGTCTTGGATCCAATTTGTGGATGAACATTGTTCTGAGAGCATGGACAAGGGCAAGGAAGAGCTATGCATTGGGGCTACAGTGCTAAATGCCCTATAGCTGGCAAACACAGCATTCTGAGTGATGATCAAAATTCACTGTTTGTACCCTTTAACTTAAGGAGGTCTAACTAAAATGATTTCCAGCTGTAATTGACATTAGTGTTCCCAATTTAACTTTCAGATAATATGTCGAAGAGAACCAAATTCAAAAATATCTACATTTTCATAATGGATGAATGCACAGTATAGTGAGATAGATTTTGAACTTGGTGCAGATACACCCATAACATTAAAACAGTTCACATTTACAGTTTAAGTATATGGAATATTATACAAAATTACCAAAGATTTTCCAATAAACTATTTTAAATCTTAAATCACGCTACTCTTTTACTTGGTTAAATTAACAGGAGTGCAGTGTATTTGATAAACACAAGAGACTGCAGATGCTGGAAATCTGGAGAAACTCAACAGGTCAGGTAGCAGTGATGGAAATGAATAAACAATCTGCAGTTCAGCTGAGACCTTACTGCTGAATAACAATTGTTTAGTCATTTTCATAGATGTTGCCTGACCTGTCGAGTTCCTTCAGCATTTTGTGTGTTATAATGTAGTTGATGTAACTTTAAAATCATGCTGGCATTTGTTTGAGAGGCACCAGCACTAAATGGGATGTGGGAATTGAAGTTCCACAGCATTTCTGTCTGCTCACTTTCAACATTCATTCGACCCTCATACCCTGCATCTGGGGCCCTCATACTTGATGCTGGAGAACTCAGTGGGTCAGGCACATCTGTGGAGGAAACGGACAGCCGAGGTTTCAGAGTGAGATACTGAAAAACCTTCATCAGAAACAATGACTCCCTATCCTCTCACCCAACCCCAACAGATGTTCCTCCAACATCTTGTTTTGCTGCTCCAGATTCCAATATCTCTGGTCTCGGCTGCTTGGGATCAATAGCTCTGGCCAGTGGGAATATACTTTGCTCCTCAACCAAAATTCTTTCTAATCTATACTTGTTCACGAATGCCCTCAAACACTGAATCACTTCATGTTGTTGAAAGTTTAAAGATGTGTGAAAAAAGCTTTTTGCACAAAGGGTAAACCTAGCAATTATTGGCCTGTCAGTTTGACGTCAGTGGTGGGTAAATTAATGGAAAGTCTTCTTAGAGATGGTATATATAATTATCTGGATAGACAGGGTCTGATTAGGAACAGTCAACATGGATTTGTACGTGGAAGGTCATGTTTGACTAATCTTATTGAATTTTTTGAAGAGGTTACGAGGAAAGTTGACGAGGGTAAAGCAGTGGATGTTGTCTATATAGACTTCAGTAAGGCCTTTGACAAGGTTCCGCACGGAAGGTTAGTTAGGAAGGTTCAATTGTTAGATATTAATATTGAAGTAGTAAAATGGATTCAACAGTGGCTGGATGGGAGATGCCAGAGAGTAGTGGTGGATAACTGTTCGTCAGGTTGGAGGCCGGTGACTAGTGGTGTGCCTCAGGGATCTGTACTGGGTCCAGTGTTGTTTGTCATATAAATTAATGATCTGGATGATGGGGTAGTAAATTGGATTAGTAAGTATGCAGATGATACTAAGGTAGGTGGCGTTGTGGATAATGAAGTAGGTTTTCAAAGTTTGCAGAGAGATTTAGGCCAGTTAGAAGAGTGGGCTGATCGATGGGAGATGGATTTTAATGCTGTTAAGTGTGAGGTGCTACATTTTGGTAGGAATAATCCAAATAGGACATACATGGTAAATGGTAGGGCATTGAGGAATGCAGTAGAAAAGAGTGATCTAGGAGTAATGGTGCATAGTTCCCTGAAGGTGGAATCTCATGTGGATAGGGTGGTGAAGAAAGCTTTTGGTATGTTGGCCCTTATAAATCAGAGCATTGAGTATATGAGTTGGGATGTAATGTTAAAATTGTACAAGGCATTGGTAAGGCCGAATGTGGAGTATTGTGTACAGTTCTGGTCACCGAATTATAGGAAAGATGTCAACAAAGTAGAGAGAGTACAGAGAAGATTTACTAGATGGTTACCTGAGTTTCAGCACTGAAGTTACAGGGAAAGATTGAACAAGTTAGGTCTTTATTCTTTGGAGCGTAGAAGGTTGAGGGGGGGACTTGATAGAGGTATTTAAAATTATGAGGGGGATAGATAGAGTTGACGTGGATAGGCTTTTTCCATTGAGAGTAGGGGAGATTCAAAGAAGAGGACATGAGTTGAGAGTTAGGGGGCAAAAGTTTAAGGTAACATGAGGGGGAATTTCTTTACTCAGAGTGGTAGCTGTGTGGAATGAGCTTCCAGTAGAAATTGTAGAGGCAGGTTTGGTATTATCATTTAAAGCAAAATTGGATACGTATATGGACAGGAAAGGAATGGAGGGTTATGGGCTGAGTGCGGGTCAGTAGGATTAGGTGAGATTAAGCATTCGGCACGGACTAGAAGCCTGTTTCCATGCTGTAATTGTTATATGGGTGGTTGTGAGGCAAGTACAGTGGCAACGTTTAAGAGGCATTTAGATGAGCAAACAGGCAGGTAATGGAGTGATATAGACCAAGTACAGGCAAATGGGGTTGGTCTAGATTCACATGGTGGGCAGAAGGGCCTATTCCTGTATTGTACTGTTCTGTCCTATCTTGACTTACCTCCATCTTCCTTGAGTCCACTCTATTCTAGTTTCCCTTGCTTTAATCATACAATTCTGAATACCAGTGTTCAATTTTTTTTTTAACAATACTGTGCTTTCTCCATTAGCATAGGTTGCTTATCTCTCTGGCTTGCACTGTATCTCATTTCCTGCACTACTGCTCTCACCCGAACAAAAAGTTCCTCATTCTCATCTTGCACTTCCACCTAGACTCCAGATTCAAAAATCATACTTTAATTTCTGCCTCTTATAGGGTGACAGCTCCAACAGACATCTTCCTCGTGTAGTAGTATTATGAAGGGACAGGCCTCTGTGACACTCTGGTCCACTCTTCCATAACTAGCAATGGCCACTCCCACTCCAGGCACCTTCCCCTGGAACTGCAGATGAATTCTAACCCTTTTTACTTCTGGAAGCCCAAGCATTTTTTCCAGATGAGGCAGTCTTTCAGATTTAGTCAATTCAGCATTTCATCATGGCTGATCCAATTTTCCTCTCAGCCCCAATTTCCTGCCGCCTTCCCCTACCCCTGACCAATCAAGAACCTATCAATCTCTGCCTTAAATATACATGAGGACTTGGCTTCCACAAATGCCTGTGGGAAAGAATTCCACCTCATCTCTGTTCGGAGGCTGTCCCCGCTCGTCTTACTCTCACATCATAGGAAACACCCACTCTATCAAGGCCTTTTACCATTCAATAGGTTTCAATGAGGTCACCCCTCATTCTTCTGAATTCAAGTGAATACTCACCAAGAGCCATCAAACACTTTTCAGGAGACAAACCATTATTTTTGAGTACCTCTTTTGAACCCTGTCCAGTTTCAGCACAATTTTTCTGAGATAAGGAGCCCAAAACCTCAATACTACAAATGAGGGCTCACCAGTGCTTTGTAAAGTCTCAACATTACATCCTTGTTTTTATATTCTAGTCCTCTTGAAATAAACGCTAATATCACATCTTTTCGTGCTTTTTTTGTATCTTGTCTCCATTTAGAAAAGTCAACTCTTTCATGTGTCTCCAAGTACCTTGAGATCTCATCCTTAATAATCAACTCCAACATCTTCCCAACCACTGAGGTCAGACTAACTGCCCTATAGTTTCCTTCCTTCTGCCTCTGCCCTTTTTGAAGAGTGGTGTGACATTTACAATTTTCCAGACCATTCCACGATCTAGTGGTTTATTGAAGATCATTACTAATGCCTCCACAATCTCTCCAGCAACCTCTTTCAGAACCCTGGGGTGTACACCATCTGGTCCAAGTGACTTTATCTACCTTTCAGTTTCCCAAGAACCTTCCCTCTAGTAATGTTAATACACTTCATGACCCCTGACACCTGGAACTTCCACGATACTGCTAGTGTTTTCCACAGTGAAGACTGATGCAAAATATTTAGTTTATCTGTCATTTCCTTGTAATACATTACCACCTCTCCATCATCCTTTTCCAGCAGTCCGATATCCACTCTTGCTGCACTTTTAAACTTTACGTTTCTGAAGAAAGTTTTGGTATCCTCTTTAATATTAATGGCTAGTTTACTTTTGTATTCTATCGTTGCCTTCTATTTGTTTTTAAAAGCTTCCCAATCCACAACCACACACTGCTCTAAAAAGCCATCTCAATGGCATTCTAGAAATCCCCCACTTAGAATCTAGCACCAACTTCATTTTCCTAATCTACCATGACAAAAATAATACAATTGAACACTTACCTGATACCAGTTTAGGAAATAATCCGCAGAAAGAAGTTAGTCACAGAAGCTCTGCTTTAGTTATAGGATAGAAATCTCAGTCATCAAAAGGAAAACAGTTCCTTATTACTTAAGTATGGAAAATCCTGTGCTGTTTGTCCCCAATTTTGTGATGAAGGCTTTCAGCATCTTACAGCAGAAAGCAGGCATTAGACCCATTCCCAATCCTTACCCACATATTATTCAAGTTATTTTTGTAAGCTACCAATTTGCTTCTAACACTTCATTGCAATTAGTCAGAATAACTTTTTCTGCCTTGCTTTATTAAGAGTTAGACCAAACTTGGAGTATTGTGTTCAGTTTTGGTCGCCTCATGAAAGGAAGGATGTGGAAGCTTTAGAGAGAATGCAGAGGAGATTTATCAGGATGCTATCTGGACTTGAGAGCATGTCTTACAAGAATAAGCTGAGTGAGCTAGGACTTTTCTCTTTGTAGTGATAGAGAATGAGAGATGAGTTGATAGAAGTGTACAAGATGATAAGAGGTATTGATCAGACAGCCAGCACTCTTCCCTCCCCCCCCAGTGTGTAGATGGTTAATACAAGAGGGCATAATATTGTAGGTTGATGGAGGGAGGGAAGTATAGGGGGATGTCAGAAGTTGATTTTTCTTTTAAATACAGAGTGGAACATGCTGCCAGGGTGGTGGTAGAGAGATACATTAGGGACCTATAAGAGACACTGATACAGACACATGGAGGATTATGTGGGAGGGAAGAGTTAGATTGATCTTGGAATTGGTTGAAAGGTCTTCACAACATTGTGCAGTTCCATTTTAATTTCAGAATTGGTTATTCTATCAATTATTTAAAAATAACACCTCAAAGTTCATTTCTAGAGTTCTATGTGGACAGGATTTGGATCAGAGTTTAGAGATGGTCACAGGCTTTGCTTAAAAACCAGTATTTTTACTTGACCCTTCTTCTAGAATTAAAATGAAAAGGCAAATCAAGAGACACACAACTGTTTCACTTTTTTAATTGCATTAAAGGATACATTTAATTCCTCAAATAGCTAAACAGTTATTGTTTAAATAATGTTCCAGTAATCATAAAGACAAATCTTTAAATTATATAGCAATCCAAATATGGACATAACTGGGTTTGAACAAGAGCAAGGAGCAAGCACTTCCCTTTCTCTCACTCTTCTCTCTCTCTCTCTTTGCTGCTGCAATACACACAAAAGAGCACTGGCCAAGAGCTACACTATACGATGTACGAATACTCAAAAAACCATTTGAGAGCAGGTTCATACTCACTACCAGAAAAACAACTGGCACGCTGGCAAATCTTTCTCCAAGAAAGACACGTGATAACAGAGAAAAAAAATGCTTTATCATTTCATTAGGAAAAGCATATGAATATAGAAAATTCCTACACTACCAAGTATTTCTTTTCTGTGCTATAGTTTAATTAATTAAACAGTAACTTCAAAGTTATGTGGTCCATGTTCAGATTACTCTGTGAAATGTCAGAGCTCAGTTCAATACCGCACGACAAACAGATGCTGGAGACTAATTAAGTTCCACATTTAACTCAATACATCAGCCACCAGGAAAGTGTCAGAGGTCTAATGGATATAGGAAGGCTTGAAACTGACTAAAACATTTTTAACATTTCTAATTGGCTGGCTGTGTGTGTTGCAGTTGAAGGGATATTAAGGAACAATATGTTAATTATCAATAAAGACGTTTGAAATTCTATTGCAAAAGGATGTATTGAGTAATAGGGTCAATGAGATTCACAATGGCATCAGGATTTCCTGTGTAAGAGTTTCATTTTTTTCCTGTCCTCCCAAACTACATTAAAGCCTACAACTCCAGTTGTCTGATAAAAATTATATGCAATGTGAAAATTACAGCCAGTTGAGTATTACTTTAGCTGAAACTTAGACCCTATTCAAAATCATTTCTGCATCATTTTTAGGAGGAGTATTTTGTATAGCCAAGTTGAATTGGCACTTCCTAAACTTTCTTCTCCTCACTGCTAAAACTAATAGATGTTGGAGAATAATTACATCCACTCACTAATCTCATGCTTTGAAGGGACAGAAATTCTTTGGCTACACAACCTAAACTTCTGAAATTATCACATATTCTGCATAGCCCAAGCATCATTTTATTTATTCCTAATTATAAAGGCAATACTTAAATATTGTTTCTGCATACATTTAACCAACTCCATCCACAGCAGTTGAAAAATGAACATCTGCTTCTATTAATTGACAATAACAGTAAAGATGTTAAATTTTAACTGAAATGGAAGGACTGCTTGATGTAGCGAACACACATTTAATGGTTTGTTGCTAGATTCAGTAGCTTATTAAACAGAAACGGACTTTTCTATTTTGGTTCAGCTTTCTGTTTCTTAACAGAACTCCCACCACCAAAGACAGCACCAGATTTGCACTCTTACTGGTCAAACTTGTGGCAAAACTGGGAGACCTTTCAAAGAAGATCTGGCACCCACACATTCTCCAGACCTCAAAGAACTGCATCGATGTTGATTGCCTGAATGATAGCATCTTCCAGCTTTACGGCAACATGTTAATTTGCTGTTTGAGTGAAGATGGTAAGTCCACTGAGCCTAGAGAGCAGATTATAATGCTAGGGATGTGGGTATTTCAAACCATGGCTCTGAGATTTTACCTCTTAGTTCTTTCTGCTGAGCAAGGATGGACAAACAGCTTTGTGAATTTCTCTCAGACCACTGAATGGGTCATATTTGTGATGGGAAATTCATAGCCTTTGAAACAAAGCACCGAGGAAAATTCTATGACTCCCTCCAACTCCACCAAAATGTAGTGGCTTTTGAACATTGTGTTTTGAGTGGGACAATTTTAAAATGCTATGCTTATCATGCAGTTTTAAATTTCACAATTTCTCATCTGTGGCATCCAGAATTGACCAGATGTCCCCAACAATGTGGAACTGTCTCCACCATCAGCTCCTTGTGCTTGACTGCCGGAGATGGAACTGTCCCTGTTCTATGACTTAGTGTGTAGTGGCTGTGTCTCGTCATCCTCCTCCTCCTCTTCCTCATCCTCGTCGTCTGTGGGCTGATCTAGTTCATCTTTAGTGATCATTTCAAAGTCATTCCCATTACCGCTGCTATGCTGGGAACAGTCATCATCCCTCCGGTCACTGTCCGTGTCTGACACCCTTTCTGCAGCTGCGCTCCCTACTGCCACTGCCGCCTTTGCTCCCGAGTCGTCGTCTTCTTCCTCCTTTGCCTCCTCTTCGCTGAGTTGTGGCTGTTTTTCCTCGCCAGATTTCTTGGAGTCCTGTTTAGGCCCTTTATACTCGTGTGTGTATAGGGGCCTGAAGGAGTCTATGAAGCCAACGTCCGCTGTCAGGTTTGGTAAAAACCAGAAGTGGTGGCGGCCGCCAGTAAGGAGCCAGATTAAGAGGAAGAGAATGCACCGAGCTGCAAGGATTTGAAGAAATGAATATATAAGCATCAGTCATAAAAGTCACACTATTACCAAAAGATAAGCCACATCCCGGACACAAAATTTAATGGAGCCTGAAGACTCCCACTCAAAAGTTTAGGAACAGGTTCTTCCCCTCCACCACCAGATTTCTGAATGAACAATGTGCCAACCTGTGAGCTACCTCAGTTGTTCCTCCAGTTTTTTTAAGATATTGCACTGCCATAACGCAAAAAATAACGTGTCAGTGGTATTTAAGAGGCTCTTAGGCAGATGAATGGTGGGATATGGACATTGTGTAGGCAAAGGAGATAAGATTGGTGGGTGTGTTTAATTAGTTTGGCACAACATTGTGGATGGGGGGCCTGTTCCTAAGCTGTACTTTCTTTAAAAAGTCATTTGGCGGGGGGGGGGGGGGGGGGGTGTGTGTCAATGAGAAACCACTTGGCCAACTTAAAAAATTCAGCACTGATAGCCAAATCTCGAGAGTTAATAACCTTGGCAGAAGGAGCGCCAAGAGAGATGACGATGAGAAAATATGCTATGACCATAAGATGCAGGAGCAGTATCAGGCCATTTCACCCATCAAGTCTGTTCTGCCATTCAATCATGGCTGATTTATTATTCCCCCCTCAATCCCATTCTCCTGCCTTCTCCCCATAACCTTTGACACCTTACCAATCAAGAACCTATCAACCTCTGCTAGAAATGCACCCAATGACTTGGCCTCCACAGCTATCTAATGCAATGAATTACCCAGATTCAGCTTCCTCTGGCTGAAGAAATTCTTCCTCATCTCTGTTCCAAAGGAATGACCTTCTATCTGAGACTGTCTGCTCTGGTCTTAGACTCCCCCACTACTGGAAACAGCCTCTCTATCCAGTCCTTCAATAGGTTTCAGTGAGATTGCTCTGTCAATCTTCTAAACAGCGAGTACAGGCTCAGAGCCATCAAATGCTCCTGATGCATTAACCCATTAATTCCCAGAATAATTCTTGTGAACCCCTGGACTCTCTCCAATGCCAGTACATCCTTTCTTAGACAAGGGGCCCAAAACTGCATGCAATACGGTGCTCTTCAGAAATATGGAGTCCTCTCCCTGGCCAAAAATAACTTATTTCTCTACTAAAATCATGAGGTTATCCTTTCATGATCAGAGTGGCATCGTACAGCAGATCTGTGGTCAGTGGCTTTACCTTCCCTATATCACAATAAAAATGACAAATTTTAATACTATTTTGTAATACAGGACATCCTGAAAGGAGTGTGATATAAAATGCTGTAGCTTCTGCTTGATCTCTTAAGACTATCTTTACAGAGTCATGCAGCATCAAATCGGCCCTTCAGCCCACTCATCCATCATACTAGTCTTATTTGCACACATTTCAATCATATATTTATTCATTTCGAGATAGAGCGTGGAATAGGCCCTTCCAGCCTTTCTGCCCAGCAACCCTGACTTTTAACTCTAGCCTAATCACAGGAAAATTTACAATGACTAATTAACCTGTTAACTGGTACACCTTTGGAATGTGGGAGGAACGCATAGCACCTGGAGGAAGACCATGTGGTCCTGGGGAGAATGTACAAATTCCTTACAGAGGACACTGGGAATGAATTCCAAATTCTGATGCTCCAGGCGCTTGTAATCTTGTTAAATTTACTTCTTATAAATCAGCTGTGTAATGATTATAAACGAGAAAATTTGCAGATGTTGGAAATCCAAGCAATACACACAAAATGCTATACGAACTCAGCGGGCCAGGCAGCATCTATGGAAAAGAGTATAGTTGACATTTTGGGCTGAAGAAAAAAGGATGAGGAGTGAAATTAAAAGGTGGGGGGAGGGGAGGGAGAAACACAAGGTGATAGGTGAAACAGAAGGGGAAGGAGTGACGTAAAGATCTGGGAAGTTGATTGGTGAAAGAGATACAGAGCTGGAGAAGGGAGAATTTTAATAGGAGAGGACAGAAAGCCATGGAAGAGAAAAAAGGGGGGAGGAGCACCAGAGGGAGGCGATGTGCAGTCAAGGAAATAAGGTGCGAGAGGGGCAAGGTGGGGTGGGGGTGCCATCTAGAAATTGATGTTGGAAGCTACTCAGACAGAATACAAGGTGCTGTTCCTCCAACCTGAGTGTCACCTCATCACGGCAGTATTGGAATGGAAATAGAAAGTGCAATTAAAATGGGTAGCCACTGGTGGATCTCACTTTTTCTGGCAGATGGAGCGTAGGTGCTTGGCAAAGCTATCTCCCAATCTACAGTGGGTCACATTAATTTGTTTGATTTAAAGATACAACTTGATAACAGTCTCTTCCGGAACAATGAGCTTGAGGTGCCCAATTACACCCTGTGACTAGTTCAACCATACATCTTTGGATAGTGAGAGGAAACTGGAACACCTGCAGGAATCACACATGGTGATGGGGAGAACACATGAACTCTTTACAGACGGCAGGAATTGAATGCATGTCACTGGTGCTATAGCGAACGTTAACTACTGCTTTGCTGTTGTGCCATAGCAGTTAGCATGGGTGCGCAAGGTGGAAAATAATCAAATGCAGATCTTCACTCACCCACTGCAAGGAGGAGGATGCTGGCCACGAAACAGCCTGCTGCAACACTGAGGTAGTAAACACCGACTCGCATCTCCGCAGGCCACAATGGAAAAAGTGTGGCAGCTATCACTGCAATAACTGTTCAACAGCCAAACACACAGAACGTTAGTCCAGCCCTACTCTGAAGTCAAGAAAGACCACTAGAGCAAGTGAGCAAAATAGGGAGGGGTAAGGTGGCAGTGCACAGGGGAGAGAGGGTGGGTGAAGATATGAATGGGGTAATTAAGCATACGTAAATTATGGTGCCTGATGGCTCCTTGAACCATTTACCTAATACCAGTCCCATTGCAAACGTCTTGAAATGAACAGGATCATAAATCCACACATAAACCTGCAAAACAAAATCACAGAAATGGACAGACAGAGTATTCACTCCAAACACTGGAAGAACAGAAATAAAAGCACAAAGATGCTGTTAACTACTCAGATCAGGTGGTGTTGGAGCAGCGATAGGGGTTCAATTTTTGCTGCTTTCTGTAAGGAGTTGTATGTTCTCCTTGTGACTGCATAGGTTTCCTCTAGGACCAACCGTGTTGGTCTGAGGATGCAAATGACACAATCATCGTATGTTTCACTGTACAAGTGATAAGTCTAATCTCACTGAATCTTGGAAGCTGCCCAGCACAATTTTTGCTGCTTTGAATTGATACAAATGACACATTTTACCGCTTGCTAACTGCAGAACGCACATCCTGATGGTCTGTTTATTGTCGCCGGTGATTTTAACCACGCGAACCTTAAGTCAGTGCTCCCCAAATTCCATCAGTATGTGGACTTTGCAACGAGGGGGGAGAATGCATTGGACCTGGTTTACACAAACATTCCCGACGCGTACCGGGCAGAGCCCCGCCCCCACCTCGGATACTCAGACCACATCTCTGTTATGCTAATCCCAGCATACAGACCGCTCGTCAGGTGCTCCAGACCAGTTCAGAAGCAGGTGAAAACCTGGCCAGCAGGAGCCATCTCTGCTCCTCAAGACTGCTTTGAGCACACTGACTGGCACATGTTCCGGGAGGCTGCAACCGATGGCGACTCTACCAACTTAGAGGAGTACACAGCATCAGTGACCAGCTACATCAGCAAGTGCATTGATGATGTTACTCTGTCCAAGAGCATCACTATACGTGCCAACCAGAAGCCATGGATGACCGCAGAGGTGCGTGCGCTGCTGAGGTCCCACGACTCCACCTTTAGAGCAGGCGACAAGGCAGCTTTAACAACAGCAAGGGCCAAACTGTCCCGAGCCATCAGAGGGGCAAAGTGTGCACACGCCCAGCAAATCCACAGTTACTTCCAGGACAGCGGCGACATGCAGCGCATGTGGGAGGGCATCCAGGACATCACCAATTACAAGACAACATCACCTGACTGTGCAGGTGATGCCTCCCTCCCAAATGCACTGAATAACTTCTACGCCCGGTTTGAGGCGGAAAATGACGTGGCGGCAAGGAAGTCCACCCCTCCTGCGAATGACCAGGTGATGTGTCTCTCTGTGGCCGACATGAGAAGAACCCTGTGCAGGGTCAACCCACGGAAGGCTGCTAGACCAGACAACATCCCTGGTAGAGTGCTCAGAGGACGTGCAGACCAGCTAGCAGATGTTCTCATTGACATCTTCAACATCTCCCTGAGCAGTGCCACCATTCCAACGTGCTTCAAGGCCGCCACCATCGTCCCCGTGCCGAAGAAGTCTTCAGTGTCCTGCCTAAATGACTACTGTCCCGTTGCACTTACATCCATCATCATGAAGTGTTTCGAGAGGCTCGTCATGAGGCATATCAAGTCCCTGCTGCCCCCCCTCACTGGACCTCCTGCAGTTTGCGTACCGTCCCAACCGCTCAACAGATGATGCCATTACCACCACCCTCCACCTGGCCCTAACCCACCTGGACAAAAAAGACACATACGTTTGGATGCTGTTCATAGACTTTAGTTCAGCATTCAACACAATCATCCCTTAGAAACTGATTAGAAAGCTGAGCCTACTGGGCCTGAACACCTCCCTCTGCAACTGGATCCTAGACTTCCTGACTGGGAGATCTCAGTCAGTCCGGATCGGGAGCAGCATCTCCAACACCATCACACTGAGCACGGGGGCTCCCCAGGGTTGCGTGCTCAGTCCACTGCTGTTAACTCCGCTGACCCACGACCGTGCTGCAACACACAGCTCGAACCACATCATCAAGTTCGCCGATGTGGGTCTCATCAGCAAGAACGATGAGTCAGCTTACAGAGAGGAGGTGCAATGGCTAACAGACTGATGCAGAGCCAACAACCTGTCTCTTAATGTGAACAAAACAAAAGAGATGGTTGTTGACTTCAGGAGGGAACGGAGCGACCACACCCCGCTGAACATTGAAGGCTCCTCGGTAGAGATCATAAAGAGCATCAGATTTCTTGGTGTTCACCTGACGGGGAATCTCACCTGGTCCCTCAACACCAGCTCCATAGCAAAGAAAGCCCAGCAGCGTCTCTACTTTTTGCGAAGGCTGAGGAAAGTCCATCTCCCAACCCCCATCCTCATCACATTCTACAGGGGTTGTATTGACAAGCGTCCTGAGCAGCTGCATCACTGTCTGGTTCGGAAATTGTACCATCTTGGATCACAAGACCCTGCAGCTGATAGTGAGGTCAGCTGAGAAGATCATCGGGGTCTCTCTTCCCGCCATCACGGACATTTACACTACACTCCGCAAAGGAAACAGCATTATGAAGGACCCCATGCACCCGCCATACAATCTCTTCTCCCTCTTGCCGTCTGGGAAAAGGCTCCGAAGCATTCGGGCTCTTACGACCAGACTATATAACAGTTTCTTCCTCCAAGCTATCAGACTCCTCAATACCTGAAGCCCGGACTGACACCTTGCCCTACTGTCCTGTTTATTATTTATTGTAATGCCGGTACTGTTTTTGTGCACTTTATGCAGTCCTGTGTAGGTCTGTAGTCTAGTGCAGCTTTCTCTTTTTTTTTTTATTACATAGTTCAGTTTAGTTTTTGTACTGTGTCATGTAAACCATGGTCCTGAAAAACATTTGTCTCATTTTTACTATGCACTGTACCAGCAGTTATAGTCGAAATGACAATAAAAGTTGACTTGATGTTTCGATGTATACCTGACAAATAAAGTCTACCTTTAATTCCATTATTGTTTATTCTCTCCACATTATCATTATTTCCCTCCACGTCGCCAGATTATACCACTCGCCCACGCACTTGGGGCAAGTTAGTGCACTAAACTGCAGGTACTGAAGCACCTGGAGGAAACCCATGCTGTTGCAGGAAGGCCCAGAGACAGTACCCAATGTTAAGACTGAGGCTGGAACTCTGCCGTTGCAAAGCAGCAGCTATACCAGATATACCACTGAGCTTCCCATTTTTACAATTAAAAAGAATCTTGGGGACTAAAGGATCAGAGTTAGCACCAGGTTCCAGTGCTAGAGGATGTGTATGACCCTTGCTGGGGTCAGAATGGAACTAAGCTGTGACCCTGCTTAGTGGGGCAAGAGGTACTGATGACCTCTGACCATTGGTCACCAGCTTGGAAAGGGCTTTGGAAGAAGCTGTTTTTAATTTTAAAGATGGGGAGCTCAGTGCCGTATCCATTATAGCTGCTGCCTTGCAACACAAGAGTCCCCGTGATCATCACTAAATGTCAGAAACCATTACTCTGGGCCATTGCCCTGTATCAATGGGACCGTACTACATACCATCATCCGCACAGAGGGCAACAAGACAGGCCTCCTTGGAAAAGCTTCTACGACTGATGATTACCAGGGTGGCACAGTAGGAAACAGTGAGTGTTATGCTTTACAGTGCTAGCAATCAATGTTCAATTCCCACTGCCGCCTGTACATAATTCTCCCTATGTTTGCATAGGTTTCTTGCGGGTGCTCCGGTTTCCTCCTACGTTCCAAATATGCCCAGTCAGGGTAACAGGGTAAGGGTTAGTAAGTTGTGGGCATTCTATGCTGGCACTGAAAGCAACATTTGATTTGCCAATTGCAGTGGCCATTGATGCATAACTGAAGCAAACAACACATTTTACTGTATGGTTCAATGTACATATGATAATAAGGCTAATCATTTTTATCTCTTTTGTTTTACCTCATTTCCATCGAGGAAAAGTTGGTCATTATGTGGCTCCAGTTTAAATTTTCTTTTAGTTTCCTTCTTTTTCTTTGGTGTTCCTGGAGCTTCATCCTTTTAAAAAAAAGACACAGTTTCATGTACTATCCTGTAGCTGTGAGGGTCAGGTTTGGAAAAGTGCAAAGAATTACCAGAATGAAAACGGACCTAATAAGTAAATGCTTCACAGTAACTGTCCTCCAGTCAAATCACTTATACTCTACATAGCCACTCCTCCTCATGTGCTTTGAACTCATCAATGCTAATTATTCCAGCAATGCCTGTTCACAAATACCACAATCGCACCACTATTATTCAGCCAACTTTTCCTCTTAATTTCTTAAAGAATATTCTGAATTAGTGTTCCAAATGTTTGTCAGGTCTGGCACTTTAACTCTCTAACTTCATCTTCATAATTACTATAATTATATAGCGGCACAGTAGTGTAGTGAGTGTAACACTACTACGGTGGGATCAGTACCAGCAGCTGTCTATAAGGAGTTTGTATGTTCTCCCTGCGGCCAAGTGGGCTTCCTCTGGATGGTCTGGGTTCCTCCCACGTTCCGAAGGCATATGGGTTAGTAGGTTAATTAGACAACATGGGCTTGTATAATAATTTTAATCACCTCAATCAGATCTTTTTCTGATGGTAAAGAACTCCTGAGTGATCTTAAAAGTGTACAATCAAGCTTCATAAGAATAAAAAAACTGGATGGGACAATCACAAGTATTTAGGTGTGTCTATGTTATAGAATGGGTCAGTTTTAAGTCTTGAACTGTACCAAGTTCAAGTTAAATTGTTATTCAACCATACACATCCTCCAGGTCCAAGGTGCAAAGCAGAGTAAATAAAGTCACACACAGCACATATAGTTATAGCATACATACTCACAAAAATAGTATTAGCACAAGTCCCTGTGGCATGGTCTGAAGACTGGAAGTGTATGGGATGTTGTCCTGCAGCCACGTTTCTACAAGAACAAACATGCAGTAGTTTCTCATCTTGTGCTGGGTCAGCCGCAGGCAACTCCAGGAAGCAAATACAGGAGAGCAGCACCCACAGAAGCCAGCCATCAACCCAGCACGGATTCTAATGCGCTTGCCGCATGAGGGTCTGGTCTGCTCAACAACTGAGGCCACAGAGCTCCTCCTGCCATCGGTCTTGACAATGAACCAATCAACTGGACTTGCTGTATTTTATATTACCAATGTCCAACCATTTGTTGGATCCAGACAGGTGGCTGCCATTTTACCAGAAGCCTCTGAAGTCCTCCACAACATCTAACCTTTGCTCTCAATTTCCTCTCAGTACCAGTGACAGGTACTGTACAGAAACACTTCCCCAGGAGTGGTGGTGGTGGTGGGGTGTTCTGCCCAACTTCCAGTTCGGAATTTAACTAGACCAACCATCTTTCAATGGTTGGTACTGCTGATATTCCATTTCAGTGCTGAAGGATCATGGAACAGCAGTTGTTGTTCTGAGGCTCTTGGGTCAGCACTGAGTTGTTTCTGCTCATACCTTAATTCCGAAGAACACTCAATTATTTTGCATGGAATTTCCATCCTAAAACTTGCAGTCTTGAGAACTGCCAAACCTTTAAAACACTGAACGTTTCTTCATGCTGAACATCACAAAACTACTAAAGGTATTACTTTTTTGTTTTGCTTTGGATTTCCAGCCTGCCCAAATATTAATAGCTATTTATTTAAAATATGAACATTTTTGGAAAAGCAAATACAAAAAAAGTCATAGAGCAATTTAGCAGGGAAACAGGTCCTCAGGCCCAACTTACTCAGCCCAACCAAGATGCCCCTCTAAGCTGGTACCATTTGCCCAAGTTTGACCCATTTCCCTCTAAACATTTCCTATCCATGTACCCACCCCAGTTTAAATGTTAATATACTGTACCTGCCTTAACCACTTCCTCTAGCAGTTCATTCCAGTACCCTGATAATATAAATCTATCGATCATCCACTAGGTAAAAATACTGCCTCTCAGGTTCCAATTAAATCTCTCCCCTCTCACTTTAAACTGCTGCCTTCTAGTTCTTGATAACCCAACCATGAGAACAAGATGCACTTTGACCCTTTCTGCGTCCCTGATGATTTTCTCCAATTCTATAAGATCACCACTTTTTCTCTTACCCTCCAATGAATAAAGTCCCAACTACTCAGGTCTAGTTTTTGGTTCCAGTCACTGGCTAGTCTGTTGTTCAAGGCCTTAAGTTAAGGCCCTCATCCAGGGTCTAATCCAGTATCATCAGCAAATCATAGGTCAATACTGAAGATCAAAGTCCAAAGGTAAATTGGAGATCCAGATCGAAGCTGAAAGATCGGTAGTCCAGACCGAAGCCCACAGGCCGATTGCAAGACCGACCGGACCGAAGCCCACAGGCCGATCGGAGGTCCGGATCGAAGCCCACAGGTTGATCGGAGGTCCGGATTGAAGCCCACAGTTCGATCGGAGGTCCAAATCGAAGCCCACAGTTCGGTAGGAGGTCCGGATCGAAGCCCACAGGCCGATCGGAGGTCCGGATAGAAGCCCACAGTTTGATCAGAGGTCCGGATCAAAGCCCACAGGTTGATCGGAGCTCCGGATCGAAGCCCACAGGTTGATCGGAGGTCCAAATTGAAGTCCACAGTTCGACAGGAGGTCTGGATCGAAGTCCGCAGGATGATTGGAGGTCTGGATCGAAGCCCACAAGTTGATTGGAGGTCTGGATTGAAGTCCACAGTTCGATCAGAGGTCGGATTGAAGCCCACAGTTTGATCAGAGATCTGGATCGAAGCCTGAAAGCCGTTTGGAGATCCAGATCGAAGCCAAAAGCTGATCAGAGATCTGGATTGAAGCCCAAAGGCCAGAGATCCGGATCGAAGCCCAAAGGTAGATCGGAGGTTCAGATCAAAACCTGAAATTTGTAAATGCAAAATGTGTCACTCAATAGTGACCAAATGCACACTGGGAGACTCCATGAAAGGGTTCAGAGTTTATAAATCTATCTCAACAATACCTGAAATTAGACACTGCACCCGGTACATCACTTTTAAAATCTTTACTTGCTATTCCACTTACTCAATTGCATGATCTGTTTACTTACTTATTTTTAATTTTTTTTACAGCACATCACTGGCAAGGCCAGCATTTGTTATGCCATTACACTGAACTGTCCTTGATCTTCGAAAATTGCTCTGTCATGTCACAGGGCTATAGAGATTCACATGCACAAAAGGCATTAATGTATCAGCCTTGTTCTTAATGCCCCAATTCAACAGTTTTATGAGGACATTCCAGACATTTGGCCCAACTGATCCATACTGACCAGGATGTCCATATAATCTAGTTCCATTTGCCCATGTTTGACCCACATCCCACTAAACCATTGAAAATATTTACGAGGTGCTGCCTGAAGTAGGTAAAATCTGTCATCCCCATCCAGGCCATACCATTTCCTCACAGCTACCATTGGGGAGTAGGTAAAGAAGCCTGATGTTCTGCACCACCAGATTCAGGAACACAGCTACTTCTTTTTAACCATTTTGTTCTTAAATCACTACAATTCAGCAGCACTATAAGCACTTTTCACCACAATGGACCTCCCCCCCCCCATTCTAATTGTGTTCTTTCTTGTTTAACTTTGTTTAATTCATGCTTAATCCATGTTTTTCTTATGACTGTTTTGTACTTGATGCAATGTGCTTGTGACGCTGCTGTATATTTTTCATTGCACATTTGTAATCTGCATATGTACATTTGACAATAAACTTGACTTTGTATTCTTTCCTATTCACATACTTATCCAAATGCTTTTTAAATGTTGTTTATGTACCTGCCTCAACCACTTTCTCTGGCAGCTCATTCCATACAGACCACCCTCTGAGTGAAAATATTTGCCCTTCAGGATCCTACTAAGTCTTTTCACTGTGTGAAAAAGTCACTCTTTTATTCCAGTTGACACCATTAACAGGATTTACATTCGGACCTCATGCAATGGAATTTGATCTCAACTGCGTCAATACTGCACAGTTCTGGATTACGTAACCACTGTCCTGATGCAGGGCTTTGGCCTGGACCATTGACAATTCCTTTCCTCCCATTGATACTGCTTGGCCTGCTGAATTTCTCTCATGGATGGTTTGTGCAGGTTCAAGTTTATTGTAATTCAATCATACACAGGTATACATCTAAACGAAACATTGTTCCTCTGGGGTAAAGGTGTAAAACACTACATACAGTCACACACAGCACATAGAGTTATGATAGCACATACAGTCACAAAAAATATTAGCACAAGTTCCTGAGTGGCATGGCCACTGACAGTTTAACTTAAAGTGTGAGGTGCATGTTTATATTAAACAGTATAATTTTACTGACGCTAATATAATAAAACAAGCAGTCATATAAATAAATGAAACAGCAGCAATAAAAGATGAAAAGTGACAGGTGCAAGCTGAGTGTGTTGGCACAGGTGGGAAGAAGTCTAACACTACGGGAAGAAGCTGTACCTATCCTGACACTTACTGAGTCTGTTGCTACATAGCCACTGTAGCAGGGGAGATAATGCTAGTAATCTCAAACACAAGTTGCCAGCTAAATGTTCCCACAACCTCTAGGCCAACTTTCATGGACTCTTTATATCTTCTCGATGTTTATTTATTTAATATTATTCTATCTTTCTTTTTCTATTTGCACAGTTTATTGTCTTTTGCACACTGGTTGAATGTCCATATTGGTGCAATCTTTCACTGATCCTGTTATGGATTTCTTGGGTATGTCTGCAAGAAAAAAAACCTCACAATTGTTTATGATGACATATATGCACTTTGATAATAAAGTTACTTTGAACAATAGTCACTCCATCCCTGGATATTTAATAATAACCTCCAGAGTGGTCTGCTTATTGCTGTATATTTAAGGCAAAATCAGTGTTGCTCTTGGCTCATGTATTCTGTTGTGTACTGAAGCTCAACACAGTAAAGCAATTACCAATACATTCCCAGGACATGAGTAGTAGAGATAAGGAGAGCTTGGACAGGAACATGGATAGGCTATAAGACACAGGAGCAGAATTAGGCCATTGGCCCATTGAGTCTGCTGCACCATTAGATCATGGCTGATTCATTATCCCTCCCAACCCTATTCTCTTGCCTTCTCCCTGTATCCTTTAACACCTTACTAATCAAGAATCTATCGATCTCCACTTTAAATATCCCAATGACTTGACCTTCACAGCTGTCTATGGCAACAAATACCAGTTAATTGGTCATTGTAAATTGTCTTGCGACTTTGTTAGGGTTAAATAGGTGAGCTGTTGGGCGGTGCAACTCACTGGGCCTATTCCGTGCTTTCTCTCTAAATAAAAAACATATTAGATCTCTTACCTTCTTCTCTTTCTTAATCTCTTCTTTTTCACTATCCTTTTTCTTCTCTTTCTTACTCTTCTCATCCTTCACCGTTTCCTTTTTGCTTTTCTTTTCCTCCTCTTTGCTGCTGTCATTCTTCCCTTTCTCCTTTTTGATTTCCTTCTCAGACTTTTTCTTCATTACTTTCAATGCTCGGTGGAAGAACTGCTTCTTGAGAAGCCTGTTGACAATTCAGGGTGGGGGGGGGGGGGAAGCTTTAGCATTTCTGTTAATGTAAAAATATCATTAAAAAAAAATTCATCATTGCTAATGGGAAGTCTGCAAGACTGACAGCTGCCCTCTGGTAACTCAATTTGGATAACCAGCTCTCGACCAACTTCACTAAAATAGTTAATTTTGTCATTATATCATTGGGATCACATTATACATAAATGGGTAGCCTAAACTGACTATACTTTAAAAGTAATTAACTGGCTGAAAGACCCTTTGGGACTTACTGAGACTGTGAAAGACACTCAGAGAAATGCTCGCCTTTACTACATATCTACTTTCTGCATAAAGACTGAAATTATGTTTATTACTTTTTGTGGCAGAATAAACAACGTAGTGTATTATTAAGCCTTCTGACTGAGCCATGTTCGTAATGGTACATGCTGTGCAACTTACAGTGCTGCAGCTACGAATCCAACTCTCCGAGATGACAACATGAGCACTCGAAAGCCCGTGCCCAAAAGAGCGCGCCTCCCACACGTAGGAGGCCCTATGGATTCATCACGCGACTGATCAGCTGCATGCGCACTTGCCACATTCTCTCAATCGATCTGATATGGTACAATGTTATTAAATTTAAAATAAATTTAATAACATAATTTCAGTATTTATGCATACAGCTATAATCATGAAATTGCACAGTAAAGAAATGGGTCCTTTGCCATATTGACCAACATGACCAGTTATACTAAATTTGCCTGCATAAGATATACTTCTATGCCTGTGGCTATAGGCATTGTAAAGTTTTAAGACCGTAAGATATAGGACCAGATTTAGGCCAGTTGTCCCATTAAGTCTGGTCTACCATTCCATCATGGCTGATTTATTATTCCTCTCAACCCCATTTTCCCACCTTCTCCCCAAAATCTTCCTAAGAATCTATCAACCTCTGCTAAAAATATACCCAAATGACTTGGCCTCCACAGCTGCCTGTGGCAATGAATTCCACAGCAGAAATTCCTCATCTCTGTTCCATGGGGACATCCTTGTCGCCTGAGGCTGTGCCCTCTGGTCCTAGTTTCCCCCCGTTGGAAACATCTTCTGCATATCGACTCTATCTAGGCCTCTAAGTATTCAATATGTCTCAATGAGATACCCCTCATTCTGTGATCTCACATACTTTAAAGATGAGGGTTATGTATTAGTAATTAATGTAAAAACTCTGCATCTTTAGGTGAGGTACTAAAATAACTTTTATTAAATTTCCCCTGAATCATGGAAAAATTATTTTCACTATTCCAACTGCTGGTTTTCCTTACTGTAAAGCTCCATTCCACTGAATACCTGATTCCAGGTTAAATGTTCAAACTACCATTAGATTTCTGGTTTACTTTACATTAAACGATCACCTTTCCTCATTGCCTCAACTTATAAGGATATGTGTGGACAAAAACCAGGAGTGATTGCAGTTGCACTGGGATACTGCTGCTGTTGTTTTGATAGAACAGTACGAAGTGGAGTAAAAAATTATTTCCTATTGCACATGTAAAGCCCTCCCCACCACTGAGCACATCTGCAAGGAGTGCTGCTGCAGGAAAGCAGCATCCAGCATCAAAGAACCTCACCATCCAAGCCATGCTCTCTTCTCACTAGTGCATTCAGGAAGGAGGTACAGAAGTCTCAGGTCCCACACCAACAGGTTCAGGAACAGTTATCACCCTTCAACCATCAGGCTTCTGAACCAGTGTAGATAACTTCACTCACTTTAACAATGAACTGATTCCACAACCTAAAGACTCACTTTCAAGGACTCAACAACACACGTTCTCTATTTATTTCTTTGTTTTTTTTTAATATTTGCACAAATTTGTCTTCTTTTGCACATTGATTGTCCATCTTTGTGAGTAGTTTTTCACTGATTCTTTTATATTATTTACTCTACTGTGAAATTCTATAAGAAAATAAAGCTCAGCGTAGTATACGGACTTTGATAATAATTATAAATTCACTTTACGTTTACCTAACATATTGAGGGGAAGCTCAATATACTCAAAAAATGCAGACTTGTGCAGTTACCTCCCACTCTTACATTCAGATTTTAGCTGTGAGCTAGATCTGTTGGGAGTACTGCAGAACTGGTTAAGTACTGAGTCTATCACTTGGTTGATTTAAATTTGATTTTTAGCATAAGTTTGTTGTCACCAAGCTACCTCAACCCAAAGAAAAAAGCTGCAGTGGGTTGTAAACTCAGCCAATTCCACCATGAGCACAATCCTCCTCAACATTAAGGGCATCTTCAAAAGGCATTGCATCAAGAAGGTTGCATCATCATTAAGGACCCTTACCATTACACACCCTCTTCTCATTGCTACCGTCAGTGAGGAGGCACAAGAACTGGAAGATGCACTCTCAATTTCTTCTCCTTTCCTCTGCTATCAGACTTCTGAGTGGCCCATGAACACTACATCACTACTTGGCTTTTTTTTTTACACGACCTATTTATTTTTGAATATATTTCTTACTGTAATTTATTCTTTATGTATTGCACTGTACTGCTGAAACAAAACAAGAAATATCACGACATATGACGGTGATAATTCTAATTTTTTAAGATTATACAACTCATTATCAGTATCTATTTATTATCATTTGCTTTCTATTTGTAGTTTGTTTTCGTTTGTCAGTCTTTGTGTATAGTTCTTTATTGATTCTACTGTGTGTCTTTATTCTACTGTGAAAGCCTGCAAAAAAAAATCTTGGAGAAGTATATGGTAACATACGATACTGTGCAAAAGACAGGCACATGTAACGAAATTCTGTGAAGCAGAAATGTTTTCAAAAATAATAAAAATGAAATGTTTCTAAATTTCAAAGAAATATTAAGAGCAATAAACAGTAAAAAAAAACCCTAAATCAAATCAACATTTGGTGTGACCACCCTTTTCCCATAAAACTGCATCAATTCTCTTAGGCACATTATTGTGCAATTTTATAAGAAAAATGGCTGGTTGTTTCAAGCATCATGGACAACTTGCCATAGTTATCCAGCAAACTTTAGCTGTCTCACTTGCTTCTGCTTCCCCAGGTAATCTTGGACAGCTTTAGTGATGTTGAGATCAGGGCGCTGTAGGTGCAGTACCATCTGAAACCATATAAAAAATCTAGGACGCCTAAGATTTTTGCACAGTACTGGAGTCATAGAATACTATAGTATAGAAACAGGTCCTTTGGCCCACCTAATCCATGACAAACCATTAATCTGCCTAGCTCCATTGACCTGCATAACCATCCCATGCATGTACATATATGTAGTTCGATAACAAATTTACTTTGAACATGCATTCTGGGTTACTGCCTTTCCTCTTTCATGCACTCTGATTCATTGATGCTAATGTTATTAACAAAGGCAGAGTTAACAACATAGTAATAAAGGAACTGCACACACCTGTTGCAATATTCCACTGCCGATTCCCTGGTTGTAAAAACAGCCTCCTCTCCTTTCTTTGCTTTTGCCCATTTAGAATCCAGCAAGCAATCTATCGCTTTGGAAGCTGAAACGTGATGGTAGTACAAGTTTAAATTCATTGTCATATGCATGCACTCATAGGATATAAATATGAAATTAGCTTTTTGCTGCAAGGACACCATAGACAAGTAGAGGTTGACAGGTTCTTGATTAGTAAGGGGGTTAGAAACGTGATGGAGAGGGATAATAAATCAGCCATGAAAGAATGGTGGAACTGACTTGATTGGGAAAATAGCCTAAATTTGCCCTGCTTATGGTCTTATGATCTATAAAACAAATTTAAAAAATCATACAACTTTAATGAGTGCAAAATAAACATAACAGTATTAGCAAGCATTTCAAAGTACAAAAGTAGGACTTTACAGCACTAGTGATTACTGAATCGTGCTCAATTCCAGTAAACTTTTAGCAGTTTGTATGTTCTTGTGGTGACTGCATGGGGTTTCCTCCACATTTCAGACATGTATGGTTAGGGTTAGTGAGCTGTGGGGATGCTATGTTAGTGCATAAAGCGTGGTGGCAGTTGCGGATTGCTCGCAGCACAATCATCCAATGCCGTATTTAAGTTTGCTGAGGACACCACACACCACAGCTGTTGGCCAAGTCAA
Source organism: Hemitrygon akajei (assembly GCF_048418815.1). NCBI lineage: Eukaryota > Metazoa > Chordata > Chondrichthyes > Myliobatiformes > Dasyatidae > Hemitrygon > Hemitrygon akajei. The sequence continues at coordinate 194,918,148 of NC_133126.1, forward strand.
AGGTAGTGACAATTTGGTATGTAGGTGGCACACTGAAAGTCTGGTTGAGTGGTGCCACAACAATAGCCTCTCACCCAATGCCATCAAAACTAAACAGCTGATCGTTGACAGCAGGAAGAAGTGTGTGTGTGTGTGGGGGGGGGGGGGGGGAGGAGGTCCATGAACCAGTGCCAGTGGAATCAAAGATGGAAAGGGTCAATAACTTTAAGTTCCTGGATGTTATTATATCAGATAATCTGTCTTGGGACCAGTATGTCAGTGCCATTTCAAAGAAAGCATGCACTGCCTCTACAAGAGAGCAGCATCCATCATTGAGGACCCCCATCATCAAAGCCATGTTCTCTGCCACTGTTACCATCAGGAATGAGATACAGGAGCCTTAAGTCCCACACCATCAGGCTCAGAAACAGTCATTATCTTTCAACCATCAGGCTTCTGAACCAGCATAACTTCACTCGCCACAGCACTGAACTGATCACTGAACACTCCCTATGGACTAACTTTCAAGGACTCTACAACTCGTGTCCTCAGTAATTATTTTGTGTAGTTTGTTTTCTTTGTGTATTAGATGTTTGTCAGTACTTTTTTCACTGACTGTATTGTATTTCTTTGTTTTACTGTCAATGCCTGCAAGAAAATGGACTTCAAAGTAGTATTGGTGATGTGCTTGGATAATAAATTTACTTCGGACTGTGTTGGTCGCTGATGCTAAAACATTGCATTTCACTGTATGCTTTGATGTACATGTGACAAATACAGCTAATCTTGTTCTTTACCCATGTTATATCTGTGTTTAAATCTATGAACAATCCATCACTAAATCTAATCTAATCTCAGTAAACTACATCCAGCTTTTACTTTCATTTCCCTTGACTGTTAGTTGTGACAGTGAGTTCCACATTGTAATTCTTGGTAATGAAGGATGAAAAGAGGCTGCAGAGGGTTGTAGATTCTGCCAGCTCCATCACACGCACGCCCTTAACCATCATTAAAGACATCTTCTAGAGGCGGTGCACATGAAGACGACATACATCACTAGGTACCCTCTTCTCATTACTACCAACGGGGAGGAGGTATGGGAGCTTGAAGACCTACACTCAATCACTCAGAAAGAGCTTCTTCCCCTCTACCATTTGGATTTCTGAATGGTCCACGAACACTACTTTGTTATTCCTTTTTTAATTACAATTTTTTGTAATTTACAGTAATTTTGTTTGTTTGCACTGTACTATTGCCACAAACAAGATCATGGCCCAAAACAGTAACTGTTTATTCCTCTCCATAGGTACTGCCTGGCCTGCTGAGTTCCTCCAGCATTTTGTGTGTGGTACACTGGATTTAATGCATCTACAGTATCTCTTGTGTTGACAAATTTCATTTCAGATTGTTTAATGTCATTTCCTGTACACAAGTGTAAGGAAGACAATTGTTATTCCCAATCCGATACAGAACAAAAAAAGATCCACAAAAGATATAGAACACAGTAATAAAAATACACACCATAAATATAAATACATAAGACCATAAGACACAGGAGCAGAATTAGGTGATTCAGCCCATCGAGTCTGCTCTGCCATTACATTATGGCTGATTGTGGATCCCACTCAACCTGCTTTCTCGCCATATCCTTTAATGCTCTGACTGATCAAGAAACTACCAACTTCCCCCTTAAATATACTCACGGATTTGGCCTCCACCGCAATCTTGACAGAGCATTGCACAACTTTACTATACTCTGCCTGAAAATATTCTTCTTTACCTATGTTCTAAGGGTTGCCCCTCAATTTTGAGACTATGCCCTCTAGTTCTGAATACCCCCACCATAGGAAACATCCTGAAAAACATCCACCCTAATCCTTTCATCATTCGGTAGGTTTCAATGAGCTCCCCCCACATTCTTCTAAATTCCAGAGAGTACAGGCCCAAAGCTGCCACTCTTCATATGTTAACCCCTTCATTCCCAGAAGCAAACTTGTGAACCTCCTCTGGACTCTCTCCAATGACAACACATCCTTTCTGAGACATGGGGCCCAAAACTGTTGACAATATTCAAATGTGGCCTGACTAGTGTTTTATAAAGGCTCAGCATTATCTCCTTGCTCTTATATTCTATTTCCCTTGAAATAAATGCCAACATTGTCTTTGCTTTCTTTACCAATGACTCAAACTGTAAATTAACCTCTGGGAGTCTTGCACGAGACTCCTAAATCTCTCTGCACCTCTGATGTTTGAACTTTCTCCCCATTTAGATAATAGCCCGCACTACTGTATTGTTCCTTTTACCAAAGTGCATTACCATACATAAGATAGCTTATATACATAGATTGACTGTATGTCTATAAAGTGATGCCAGGCTGTATGTAATATGACTGACAGGAAATAATAAAGTAGTGGTGGAGTGGATAATCAGTCTTACTGCTTGGGGAAAGTAACTGTTTTTGAGTCTGGTTGCTACTAGCCTTCTCTCTGAGGAGAATAGGACAAATAGTCCATGATCAGCGTGTGTAGTTTCTTTAATGATGTTAAAGATCCATTTCAAGGACATATATGTCCTTAATGGCATATGTCAGTGATAATAAATCTATTCTGAATATTATGTATTTTCTCAGGTCCTCGGTAGCAGTCTTGTGGGGAAGTGGAAATACTTTTCCCTTGTCTACTCTATCAAAATATAATTTTAAAGATAAATAGTACAGATCTCCATTTTCTCCTCTTGAGAATAAATGGAACCCAGCTTTCCTGTGCATTGTAACCTCTCATTTCTGGTGTCATTCTAATAAAGTATTCTTCACAGTAGCTTTAAACTACTATAAAGTAATATTTCTGTCTGATTCTATAAAAACAAATTCTCAATATAGAGACGGGAGGGGTGGATTCTGCACAGCGACATGATCCACAACACCATCAGTGCAACCAGAAGTCTATGATGCACCAATTAAGAATAATAACAACTTATCTATACAGCACTTTTCATACAAATAATGTACATAAAGTGCAAACATTAAAAAATTGTATTCAATTCACTTTATTTCTTACACCCTTCACATACATAAGGAGTAAAAATCTTTACATTACGTCTCCATCTAAATGTGCAATGTGCAATCATAGTCATTTATAATAAATAGAACAGTCAATGTAAGATAGAGTACACTCAAGTCAGTGTGAGTTCATCAGTCCGATGGCCTGATGGGAGAAGCCGTCCCGAAGACTGTTGGTCCTGGCTTTTATACTGCGGTACCGCTTCCCGGATGACAGCAGCTGGAATAGATTGTGGTTTGGCTTGATTGGATCCCCAAAGTGAAATAAGTTTTAAGCTGACATATAAACGTGTCAATAGTGCCTGTATCCCTTCACAAACAAGAAAAAATCTGCAGATGCTGGAAATCCAAGCAACACACACACAATGCTGGAGTAACTCAGCAGCCCAGGCAGCATTTATGGAAAAAAGTAGTCGTTGTTTTTCATTAGCTGCTGCCTGGCCTGCTGAGTTCCTCCAGCATTTTGTGTGTATCTGTATCTTTTATAGTTTTAGGTATTGGATTCCATAGTTTAGGTGCTGATCTGCTAATTATCTTTTGAGGGAGATTGTTTAAACTTAAGAGAGTGGCGGAAGAAGACCTGAGAGCTTGAGCAAGATCATAAAAGCAAAGAGATTCTGCGATGCACTCTGGTCCCAGGCCACTGAAGGCTTTAAAAACAAGAAAAAATATGAGGGCTGAAGAGCAAGAATGCTCTTTAGCTCATTTTATCTAAAGGCTAATAATCTTGTGACAAAGGTCACTGGGAAACACTCATGAAACAAGGTGATCAACAATGGAAAAGCTTCCAGAGAGAAGTCAGAGTGGGGTGCTGTTGAAAGCTAAGGCTACATCCACACTAGACCGGATAACTTTGAAAACGCCGGTTTCACGTAAAAACGATAGGCATCCACACTATGCGTTTTTGAAAATATCTCTATTCACACTGAAATGGAGATTTCGGCATACCTCCTTCTCCTGCGCATGCGCAGGACACATCTACCGAAAATAAGCGACATGTTTGGTGTCAAATCTCGCCGTAAAAGTGCGCGTTTGTGTAGTTACAGACTAGAAAAACTTAAAATGACGGACAGCTGTTGGCTTTCGCACAGGAGAAGTTAAAAGTTAAAAAAACCAAATACTGGAACGTACGGCGGCAACCGACAGGAGTTCACGGACAGATTGACCTGGCTGACGACGAACATTGAAAAACTGACTAACCCTGTTGCATTAATAAAGCACCTTGTTAAATGTATAAAACATGTCTGCATTAGTGTTATCTTGTATTTCCATACAATGTTACATTAGGCTGTTACACATCTATTGTCAGAGAAGTACTTGCATAAATAGGTAAACCACCTTCATACGAGCAAGGACAGAAAACAGGGCAAAGTGAGTATACTTATTTATTCAGTAAGTTATGGGTCAAAGTATTCGGTGAGTACATTTCTAACTCTTCTGGCTTCAGTCTCTTTGCCGTCTGTTCTGAAATTGTTAGGTTGCATTCAAGAAAACAATGAAATAGCGCGCTGCCGTCTGATAGCGTTTTCAAAAGTCTCCGGTTATTCTGTCCACACTGATCTGCCCGAGCATCGTTTTCAAAAATACCCACCCTGGAAAGTGTTTCTGAAAAGCTCCGGTTTCGGGGGACGAAAACGCCGTTTTAGTGTGGACGGAGGGTAAAAATGAAGAGAAAAAGCTTCGGTTACGGATTTATCCGGCGTAGTGTAGATGTAGCCTAAGCTGTAAAGTCTGACAGATAGAGTTGTCATTTATTGATTATTCAGATCTTTCAGATCTGAACACATTTCCACTGGTCAGAATATTTTAACAGATGTTGCATTAGATTTTAAAACTAACAGTTATAGTTTTTTGCTGGATTATAGTACTTGGAACTAAAGGGGTTAAGTGGATTGACGAAGACCTGATTGAATGCCAGAAAAGAATCAAGAGACTGAATGCTACACTCTTGTTCCTATGCCCACACACTTTAGTTATCCTCAGCTAATAGGATGAGGATAATAAAGCAACATTATCATGCCGGGTTAGGAAAAGGGTAGTGGTTAGCGAAATGCTATTACAGTACCAGAGACCTGGGTTCAATTTCCCACTGCTGTCTGTAAGGAGTTTGCTCTCTTTCTGACTGCGTGGGTTTCCTTTGGATGGTCCAGTTTCCTCAAACATTCCAAAGACGTAAAGGTTAGTAGGTTAATAGGTTGCACAGGTATAATTGGGTGGTGCAGGCTCATTGAGCCAGAAGATCTTGTTAACCTGCTGAATCACTAAATTAAAGTTAAATAAATAAAATTGTTTGTAAGCTGAACAATTTGGAAGTTGAACCAAGTTCTTACTTGGCAGAAAATACCTGTAGCACCCCACCCCCACGCATACGGTATGGTAAAACCATCCCACGCCTATTCATAATTACAGGCTGTACTTAAGTTGGACACTCATAAGCTGGGGAAGGACCTGTACACACATAAATACACGAAGACTAACTTACACAGATGTACTATACTGTGCATATAAACAAGTGTCAATATATTTTGCGGAGGCAGAAATTGATTTTAATGGTATGTTGTGATCTTACCAACAAAATAATCGACTCTGTGCCCCATCATGGTAGTGGACTTGGTTGGACAATTGAAACGCAAGTACTTGGCCACTGCTTTCTCCTCTTTAGTTGGTTCTCCAACCTCCTTAAAAACAAGAGAGAATTTAAATTGGAAAATCATGATTTTGACTGACATACCAAATATCACTCTTAATTAAAGCCTATTTTTAATTAATCAATTTTAGGCGAGTCTTGATGAAGTGTCTCGGCCCATAACATCAATTGTTTATTTCCTTCCACAAATGCTGTGTGGCCTGCTGAGTTCCTCCATCATTTTGTGCGTGTTGCTCAATTTTTCCAGCATCTGCAGAGACTCTTGTGGTTAAGATTAATTGATACGCATTATGCACAGTAATACAGAACTTACTGAACTGTACTAGGTTGTGTACCAGGGTTATTTTGCACCTTCACTAAAATTGAAAATATTGCATTTATGTGGATACATCTGTTGTATAAGAACAAAGTATGTTAAGCTGCATAACAGATTCCCCCCAGGCTGAGAGACTTCTTAATATACTACCACCCAGTACACATTAATTATGACAGCACAAGAATTATGTATATTTAACTACATGTCATATATGTCAACTTGCAAATCCACAGAATATTTTAATCTGTTAATATTATTTTATCTGCTTTATGTGATATATGTGCTTTATTTTGCACCTTGGCCCCAGATAAACAAGGTTTCATTTAACTATATACACACATATAGTTGAAGGATAATAAACTTGAACTGAACTTGTGACTGTAGTCCGTGTGAATGGAGAGACACTGAAGCTGGTGATATGGAAGACTTTATTCATCGTAGCAAGCACGCATTTACCTGGAGATCCTCTTGGTAGAGGCTCCCAAACTTCATGTACATCACATTTTTATACCCGTAAGTTTAAAGGTGGTTCAATACAATTTCAATAGTTAAATTGTTTACTTCAATGTCAACAGAAACAGAATGCTGGAGGAACTCAGCAGGTCAGGGAGCATCTCTGGAAAGGAGTAAACAGTTGGCATTTCAGGCCGCAGCCCTTTATCAGGACTGATAAGTAAGGGGGAAGCGAGAATGAGATGGTGGGGCTCCCTGAGTTGAGCTAAAAGATAAAGACCCCAGCTGTTCCCTTTTTCATGCATTGTTTTGCCAGTTGATGCAAGCTCAATGTAGCTTGAATTTCAGTAAAATTTCAGCTACGTGCATTAGAGTGAAGGTGTATAAGGTCTAGGAGTATTTTGACCTGCTATTCACTGGAATACATTGTGGGAGTTAGTGTAGACATGCTGATATTTACAGTAATCTCAGTGAAAAAGACTACATGCTAAGACACCTTTCACCCGAGTGAAACAAAACAGTGGAAAGCAATATGAGGTACGATCTTGACTGATGGAAGACTAACACATACAATGAGGGCTTTGTCTGCTTTAATAACTGCCATTTTGAATACAAGAGATTCTGCAGATGCTGGAGATCCAGAGTAACCCACACAAAATTCAACTGGTTTTGAGGGCCTAGATGAGGTTCGTGAAAATAATTCCCAGGAATAAAAGCGTTAACATATGAGGAGTGTTTGGTGACTCTGGCCCTTTTCTCAATGGACTTTAGAAAAATAAGGGAGGATCTTAGAAGAGGCAAGATCGGATATCAGATCACTGAAAAATGATGCTGGAGAGGTAGTAATGGGGGACAAGGAAATGGCGGACAAACTGAATAAGTATTTTGCATCAATCTTCTCTGTGGAAGATACTTGCAGTGTGGTGGAAGTTCCAGGAGTTAGGGGTCATGAAGAGTGTGAAGTTACCATTACTAGAGAGAAGGTTCTTAAGAAACTGAAAGGTCTGAAGGTGGATAAGTCACCTGGACCAGATGAACTACACCTCTGAGTTCTGAAAGCAGTAGCTGAAGAGATTGTGGAAGCATTCGTCATGATCTTTCAAGAATCACTAGATTCTGGATTGGTAGCTGAAGACTGGAAAATTGTAAATGTCACTCCACTTTTCAAGAAAGGTGAACAGCAGGAAGAAAGGAAACTATAGGCCAGTTTGTCTGACCTCAGTGGGTGAGAAGATGTTGGAGTTGATTATTAAGGATGAGTTCTCAGGGTACTTGGAGACACTTGATAAAAAAGGCGGCTGTGGTCAGCATGGCTTCCTCAAGGAAAAATCTTGCCTGACAATCTGTTGGAATTCTTTGAAGAAATAACAAGCAGGACAGACAAATGAAAATCAGTTGATATTGTGTACTTGGATTTTCAGAAGGCCTTTGACAAGTTGCCACACACGAGGCTGCTTAACAAGCTATGAGCCCATGGTATAACAGGAAAGATCCTAGCATGCATAAGGCAGCGGCTATTTGGCAGGAGGCAAAGAGTGGGAATAAAGAGAGCCTTTTCTAGTTGGCTGCCAGTGTCTAGTGGTGTTCTATAGGAGTCTGTGTTGGGACCAATTCTTTTTACGTTATATGTCAACGATTTGGATGATGTAATTGAAAGCTTTGTTGCAAAGTTTGCAGACAATATGAACATAAGTGGAGTGGCACTTTGAGGATGTAGAGAGGCAACAGATGAACTTAGATTAGGGGAATGAGCAAAGAAATGACAAATGAAATACAATGTCAGGAAGCGTAGGGTCATGCACTTTGGTAGAAGAAATGAAAGGGTTGACTATTCTTAAAAAAAACTGATGCACATAGGGACTTGGCAGTCATTGTGCAGGATTCCCTGAAATTAATTTGCGTGTTGAGTCTGTGGTGAGGAAAGCAAAAGCAATGTTAGCATTCATTTCAAGAAGACTAGAATATATAAGCAAGGATGTAATGTTGAGACTTTATATAATGCACTGGTGAGGTCTTACTTGGAGTATTGTGAGCAGTTTTGAGCTCTTTATCTTAGAAAGGATGTGCTGAAACGGGAGAGGGTTCAAAGGAGGCTCATGAAAATGATTCCAGGATTGAATGGCTGTCATATGAAGAGCGTACGATGGCTCTGGGCCTGTATTCACTAGAATTCAAAAGAAAGAGGGGTGACCTAATTGAATCCTATCGAATGGTGAAAGGCCTTGACAGACTGGATGTGGAGAGGGTGTTTTCCATGGTGGGAGAGTCTAAGACCTAAGGACACAGCCTCAGAATAGAGAGACGTCCTTTTAGAATGGAGATACGGAGGTATTTGTTTAGCTAGAGAATGGTAAATCTGTGGAATTCTTTGCTACAGTTAACTATAGAGGCTATCTTTACATACATTTAAAGCAAAGGCCGATAGATTCTTGATTGATCAGGGCATGAAGGGATATGGGGAGAAGGCAGGAGATTGGGGCTTTGAGGAAAATTGGATCAGCTATGATGAAATGGCAGAGCAGACTCAATGGGCCAAATGGCCTAATTCTGTTCCTATATCTTAGGGTCTTATGGTCTATGTCATTGAAACCTGTCAAATATTGAAAGGCTTAGATACAGTGGATGTGGAGAGAATGTATTCTTATAGTGGGGGAGTCTAGGACCGGAGGCCGCAGCTTCAGAATAGCGGGATATCCAACTTATTGCCATGGATGTTTGTGGCCAAGTCATTGGCATATTTAAAGCAGAGGTTGATAGGTTCTTGATTAGTCAGTGTCAAAGGTTACGGGGAGAAGGCAGGAGAATGGGTCTGAGAGGTATAATAAACCAGCCATGATGAAATGGTGGAGTAGATCTAATGGGCTGAATGGCATAATTCTGCGCCTACGTTTTATGCTTTTATGATATAATTTCTAAAATTCTAGAGGAACTCAGCAGGTCAGACAACATCTATGGAGAGGAATAAAGAGCCAACATTTTGAGCTGAGACCCTTATCAGGACTGTTTTGACTGATGTGGACAGCTGGACTGATTTAAAGATTTACAGTAAACGGTTCAAAGCAGATGTAAATAAGCCAATGCTGGAAATACTCAGAAGACCTAACAGTATCATTGGACAGAGCAAAGGAATTCCGGCTGTTTCAGGTCAATGACCCTTTAATAAAGCTGAAAATGTCAGCTGTAGCTAGGCAACTGCATCCGATGGCTAGAAGCTTCAGCAGGTCTATTGAGATGAAGAGCTGAAAATTATTTTGCCCAACTGGTATACATAAGTGCATATTTCTCCTCCTGATACCTAGATCTTTTATTCCCTTTCTCCCTGAAGCACTTGTAAAAGCATCTCTGTTATTCACCTCATCCACTCATCACTGCAAAGTTCAGTGTCTTCACTCATCACATTGTCTTCACTCTGGGTAAAGCTTTGCTTAAATTTCTAAGTGGGTTAATGCTGGATCATAAAACAAGTCATAGGAGCTGAGTTTTGCCATTCAGTTCATTGAATCTGCTCCACCATTCCATCATGGCTGATTATACCTCTCAACTCCATTCTCCTGCCTTTTCCCCATAACCTTTGACACACTGACTAATCACGAACCTATCAACCTCCGCTTTAAATATACTCAATGACTTAGTTATAGAAGACCATGGCAATAAATTCCGGATACACCACCCTCTTGCTAAAGAGATTTCTCCTCACCTTTGCTCTAAATCGATGTCCCCTATTCTGAGCCTGTGCCCTCTGGTTCTAGACTCCCCAACTATTAGGAAACATTCTCTCCATATCTACTCTATGTAGGCCTTCTCATATTTGATAGGTTTCAATGAATTCCCTCCTTTCTTCTGAACTCCATCAAGTACACCATTTAACACCAAGTTCTGAACACCTAATGTGGAAATATGTTCCTTCTGCCACCATCAAATCCATCATTTTAACATCGAAGTTCAACATGCAACCCAGTGGTCACTTTATTAGGTACCTCCTGTACCTAATCAAGTGGTCACTGAGTGTCTGTTCCTGGTATCCTGCTTGTTGTACATTCAGAAATGCTTTTCTGCATATCACTGTTATAATGCATGGTTATTTAAGTTACAGTTGCCTTCTTGTCAGCTTGGCGATTTTCCTCTGACCTTTCTCATTAACAAGGCATTTTAGCCCACAGAATTGTTGCTGACTGATATTTTATGCTTTTTGCATCATTCATTGTAAACCTAAGAGACTGTTGTATGCGAAAATCCTAGGAGATCAGCAGTTTATGATACACTCAAACCACCCCATCTGGCACCAACCAGACTTTTCCATGGGCAAAGTCACAATTCTTCCCCATTCTGATGATCAGTCTGAATAATAATGGAATCTCTTGACCATGCCTGCATGCTTTTGCGCACTGAGTTGCTGCTGCCTGATCTGATTAAATATCCGCATTCACAAGCAGGTGTAAAAGTGTCTCCCTCTGCAACTGGATCCTTGACTTCCTCAATGGGAGTCTACAATCTGTGTGGAATGTAAATAACATCTCCCCCACAATGACAATCAACATTAGCACCCCTCAGAGATGCATGCTTAGACCATTGCTCTACTTTCTCTACACCCACAAATGTGTGGCTAGCACAGCTCCAGCATCATCTATAACTTTTTCGATGACCCAACTTTTGTTGGCAGAATTTCATATAGGGATGAGGAGGCATACAGGAGGTAGATCAACTGGTTGAGTAATGTTGCAACAGCAGCCTTGCACTGAATGTCAGTAAAACCAAGGAACTGATTGTGGACTTCAGGAAGGCAAGTTGAGGGAACCCACACCAGTCCTCATGAGGGGATCATGTGGAAAGAGTGAGTAGTTTCAAGTTCAACATCCCTGAGGATCTAATCCTGGGTCCAACATATTGATGCAATTACATAGAAGGCACAACAATGGCTATATTTCATTAAGAGTTTGAAGAGAATTGGTACAGTATGTCACCAAAGACACTTGCAAGTTTCTACAGATTTACTGTGGAGAGCATGTTAACTGGTTGCATCACCGTCTGATATGGAGGGTCCACTGCACAGGATCAGAAAACGCTGCATAAACTCTGCCAGCTCCATCATGGGCACTAGCTCCTCCAGCATCAAGGACATCTCCAAAAGATGGCATCCATCATTAAGGACCCCACCCCTCTTCTCATTACTACATTCAAGGAGCAGATACAGGAACCAGACGATGCACACTCAGCATTTCAGGAGCAACCTCTTCCCCTCTGCCATCAAATTTCTGAATGGACAATGAATCCATGAACATTACCTCAGTATTTTTTTCTGTCTTTTTGCACTACTTATTTTTTTTACAATATGAACTTATTGTGTTTGAAGACACAAAGGTTGGAGGTGTTGTGGATAGTGTGGAGGGCCATCAGGTGTGACAGCAGGACATTGATAGGATGCAAATCTGGGCTGAGAAGTGGCAAATGGAGTTCAACCCAGAGAAGTGTGAAGTGGCTCATTTTGGTAGGTCAAATATGATGGCAGAATATAGTATTAATGGTAAGACTGTTCGCAGTGTGGAGGATCAGAGGGATCTTGGGGTCCAAATCCATAGGACGCTCAAAACAGCTGTGCAGGTTGACTCTGTGGTTAAGTGTGTTGGCCTTCATCAATCGTGGAATTGAACTTAGGAGCCAAGAGGTAATGTTGCAGCTATGTAGGACTCTGGACAGACCCACTTGGAATACTGTGCTCAGTTCTGGTCGCCTTACTACAGGAAGGATGTGGAAACCATAGAAAGGGTGCAGAGGAGATTTACAAGGATGTTGCCTGGATTGGGGAGCATGCCTTATGAAAACAGGTTGAGTGAACTCGGCCTTCTCTCCTTGGAGTGACGGAGGACGAGAGGTGACCTGATAGAGGTGTATAAGATGATGAGAGGCATTGATTGGGTGGATAGTTAGAGGCTTTTTCCCAGAGCTGAAATGGCTGCCACAAAAGGGCACAAGTTTAAGGTGCTTGGGAATAGGTACAGAGGAGATGTCAGGGGCAATTTTTTACTCAGCGAGTGGTGAGTGCATGGAATGGGCTGCTGGCAATGGTGGTGGAGGCGGATACGATAGGGCCTTTTAAGAGATTTTTACATAGGTACATGGAGCTTAGAAAAATAGAGGGCTATGGGTAAGCCTAGTAATTTCTAAGGTAGGGACATGTTTGGCACAACTTTCTGGACTGAAGGGCCTGTATTGTGCTGTAGGTTTTCTATGTTTCTATTATAGCTTTTATTATGTATTACAATGCACTGCTGCAAAACAAATTTCACAACATATGCCAGTGATATTAAACCTGATTCAGATAATAGAGTGGCCACTGAGTGTAGATCAGCCATGATTTGACGGAATGGTGGAGAAGGCTTGCGGAGGGATAAAAGATGTGCTTCTGTTTCTTACATTTTGACCATGACAGACAAATGGCTAGGTTCGCAAAACTACATACAGTCCACTTCAACACATTATTTCAAATGGCACTGATGAGCTGCCACCTGGCTGCAGTTCAGTCTTAAATCAATAATGAAGGACTAACACAGAGGTTTGCCCACAAAAGTAATACTGGATTAATGGTCCAGACCTCTCTTCCTGCATCTCTGTTCAAACTGCTTCTGCCAAAAATCACAATATTTATTAGAATTGGGCAAGTCCCATGAGAACTTTCGAAAACTTCTTTCCCCCCCAAAGTTCAGAGTAAATTTATTATCAAAGTACCACGGGCATTCAACAGTAAATACAAAGAAACACTACAGAATCAATGAAGAACAGCACACAACAAACAGCCAATGTGCAAATACAAAAATAAATACAAAACACAAAATAATAAGGAATAAATATCAAAAACATGAGTTGTTTAGTCTTTGTAATTCAGTCCATAAGTTGTGGGAACAGTTCACTGTTGAGGCGAGTGGAGTTATCCCCTCTGGCTCAAGAGCCTGATGGCTGAAGGGTAATAACTGCTCCTGATCCTGATGGTGTGGGTCCCAAGGTTTCTGCACCTTTTCCTGATGGCAGCAGTAAGAGGTGAGCATGACCTGGGTGATGGGTATCTCTGATAATGAATGTTGCTTTCCTGCGACAGCACTCCTCCTTTGAAAAGCTGAATAGCATACGTAAATCGAGTAATCTGCTATTTGCCTTTCACCCGTTCTTTCCAAGGAAAGATACAATTAACCGAGCAACACACAAAATGCCGGAGGAACTCAAGCAGGTCAGATAGCTTTTGTGTAGAGGAATAAAGAGTTGACGCTTCAGGCTGAGACCCTTCATCAGAACTGGAGAGGAAAGGTGCAGAAGCCAGAATAAGGAAGTGGAAACCTCACTTGGTTTCACCTATCACTTACTAGCATGTACTCCTCTCCCTCCCTCAGCTTATTCTGGCTTCTCCTTCCTTTCCAGTCCTGCTGAAGCACCTCGACCCGAAACATTGACTGTCTATTCTCCTCCAAAGATGCTGCCTGACCTGCTGAGTTCCTCTAGTATTTTGTGTGTTGATCTGGCTGTCTAGCAGATGCAGAATCTCATGTTTACCATTCGCTTAGGAAGGCAACAAGACAGTTATTACCTTTATTATCCTTGATTTTAAATCCTTCATTGCTCTCTTCAAGCCCGAGTTTTGAGCAATAGGATTTTTCAATCAGCTGTCCTAAATGTCAAGAGGCTTGTGCCAAATTTTTTTTTGATTTTACATAAGTATCTTGTGATGCTTTGGGTGATAAGTAAATGCACAGTGATGTTGAATTATGAAAATCATGCTCCCTTCTGAGAGTTTGCTCATTACATATGCCAGGATGTTCTTAGCACTGCTTGGAGCTACTCAAGGAACAGAGAAATCATATCTGTTTGCTTTGAAGGAGCTCCATCTGTTTCAGCTTGTACCCAGGGTGAATGACGCATCCACTCTTACATTAACCAGCATAGTGGATTCCAATCAGCCGGCAATGAGTGTATTAAACATGGGAATTGTTATTACGCATTTGGAAATTACAATGCATACCTCAGGTCAAATGTGACCAAAGTAAAACTTAGCGTCAAAACCATATAATTACTGATTAGGTGCTAGAACTTAAACTAGCGTTAAAGGAGTGCTGTATTTTTGGTGTGGTGACCTTCTGGGTAAACTTTTAAATGTTCTGCTTGTCAGAGGGAAGAAGGAGCTATACATTGAATAATAGCAAAGGCTTTAGTTATGGGGATAGTCTGGGCTTGTTTCTTTAGAGCGAAGGAGACTGAAGGGTGTCTAATGTATAAATATTGTAAGAAGCATAAAGGATGTATGAAATAGTCAGAAGCACAAATAGAATAGACAACAAGAATCTTTTTCTATGGCAGGCAAAAACAAGTGAGCACAGGTTTAAGGTGAGGATAAGGTGTTTTGATGGAATTTTTTTAAAATCAGAGAGTGGTTAATATTTGGAACTCATTGCCAGAGGAGGTGATCACTGTGTTAAAGAAGCATTTAAGCTGTATTTAAATAGGCAAAGATTAGAAGGATATGGAGCTAAAGTGGACAGTTGGGATTAGTATAGATGGACAAAAAGATCAGCATGGACAAGGTAGGCAGAAAGCCTGTTACTGTGACTATAAAGCACATCTGCGATGAAAGAAATATGGCACGGTAGAGTAACGCTACTACAGCGCCAGAAACCTGGGTTCAATTCCCACTGTTATCTGCAAGGAGTTTGTATGTTCTCTAAGTGACCATGTGGGTTCCCTCCTTGTGCTCTGGTTTCCTTCCACATTCAAAGCATGTGTGGGTGAATGAATTAATTGATCATAGGGGTGGAAGTGGGCGGCGCAGGCTCGGTGGTCCTGTTATTGTGCTGTCTCTCTAAATGAAATAAATAACACCTGCAAACATTCTGTACTGACATACACTGGGACTAATCAGTAGTGATCTTCCTTGTTAATAAAATTTTAAATATTTTCCTTATCCTTCTGAGCTCAGCCACATTACAGCAAAAACCTATTCATTCTGTAGACCATAAGATACAGCAGCAGAATTAGGCCATTCATCACATGTCTGCTCCACTGTTCTATCATGGCTGATTTATTATCCCTGTCACCCCAGCCACTACAAAAAACAGCTCCTTTACCTTTTTTCAGTGCTACCACACTGTGCCAACACCAGGGCAAATTTGCTTAAACTTCCCACATATTAAATTGACCTTCCCGCTTGGACTTGTCAGGGCTCCGCTGAGAAGCAAAATGTGCAGGTCTCACCATCCTTGGAACTCATTCTAATGCTGTCTCATAGAACAGTACAGGCCCCTCGGCTCACGACCTTTTAACCTACTCCAAGATCTATCTAACCCTTCCCTCTCTAATTTACTTTCAGTCTCTTCAATCTCTCTAATGCATTTGCTTCTACCACCACCTCTGGTTCACTCCCCGGGGAAGGGGGAAGAATTTTTTTTAACTGGAAGGAGAAATTGATATTCATGCCTTCCAACAGATACTGTCTGACTTGCTGAGTTCCTCCAGCATTTTGCATGTGTCACTCTCCATTGCAGCATCTGCATAATCTTGTGTTTGTGATCATATTCACCAAGTTTCCTTTTTCAGTAATTTGGTAATCATACATTTGGTTTGTGTATCACTTGTACACGCTGTTTCAATTGCCTATATTCATGGGTTTTCCGTTGAATGACAATTAAACTTGAACTACACATTTGGTTCATATCTCCTGTACCACAAGCGTCAACTGTAAATTGGATCACATCTCTTGAACCACTTTTTTAGCCACTCATTTATCTGTGAACATTCTGTTTCTTCTCTTTAACTCCTTAAAATCTGCCTGCAGCTCATCCCTTTCTAACTATATCCATAAAACATGGTCTTCTTGGACTTCATAAATCAAGAATATTGAGTACAGAAGCTGGGATATTATGTTTAAGTTGTTTAAGACACAGGGAGGCCAAATTTGGAATATTTTGAGCAATTTTGCTCACCGACCTACAGGGAAGATAACAATATGACTGAAAGAGTACAGAGAAAATTTACAAGGATGTTGCCAGCTCGTGACAGCCCAAGTTATAGATAAAGCTTGAATAGGTTAGGACTTTATTCCCTAGAGTGTAGGAGAATGATGGGCAATTTGATAGAGGTATATAAAATTATGAGGGGTATAGACAAGGTAAATGCAAGCATGCTTTTTCACTGAGGTTGGGTGAGACCAGAACCAGAGGTTATGGGTTAAGGATGAAAAGTGAAATGTTTAAGGGGAACATAAAGGTGAACCTCTTCACTCAGAGGGTGGTGAGAATGTGGAACGAACTGTCAGCGGATGCAAGTTCGATTCCAACAAGCAAGAGAAGTCTGGAGAAGTACTTGGAGGCTATGGTCTCAGACTAGATAGAATAATAGCACAGCCTAGACGGGCTGAAGGGTCTATTTCAATGCTGAACTGTTCTATGACTTTAATTAAGCCACTTGGCCCATCAGGTTTGCTCTGCCATTCCATTGTGGCTTATTTGAGGTCAAGGGGAGCATCCAGTCAATTAGCGATCCAACCAAAACCTGAAGCTGGTGGAAGAATTTGATATACCACAACAGCCGTGAAGGCAGAGGAAGGCTGTAGCAGTGAAGTGTCCCTGGTCGTGTTGGACACCATGCCACTGGACCCTGACCTCAATCTCTCAAGGATCGTGTTGTGACTGACTGTGCATCAGCCTCCCCACGTTAAAAGTCACGCACAGGCATTCTTCGTTGAGGAAATAACCCCATGGGAGAACATCACACTCGACTCGTGTGATCACACTACTACATGGCTGATTTATTATCCCTCTCAACTCCATTCTCCTGCCTTCACCCCATAACCTTTGAGGTCCTTATTAATCAAGAATCTATCAAACTCCACTTTAAGCACACCCAATGACTTGGCCTCCACAGTCGTCTATAGCAATGAATCCCACAGATTCACCATCCTCTGGCTAAAGAAATATCATTAGTACCAATGTGGATCATAAGCTCTGGCTGCTCACACTTCCTTTTCTTACTTGTCCCTATACATGACTTTGGGGAGTGAACCTGCATTCTGAAATCAAGTATGTAACTAGACTGCCTGTCAATTCCCCTAATTATAGAATCCCAAATAACTAGCTCCAACCTTGCAAACAGATTAGTGACGTCAGTTGGTGCTCAAGGTGCAAAACCTTGGGCTCTAGCTGATGTCAATGATAAGGATGCATTCTGCATTTTTTATCAGCACTGCATGTGTATTTTACAGGGCAGAGGTGCCCTGTTAGTAATTAGCATTCTGTTACGACCACAAGGGATTCTGCAGGAGCTGGAAATTTTGAGCAACACACAAATGATGGAGGAACTTAGCAGTTCTGGCGGTATCTACAGAGGGGAATAAGCAGCCAACATTTCAGGCTAAGATCCTTCATCAGGACTGGAAAGGAAGGGGTCAGAAGAGGAGATAAGAAGGTGGTGGAGGGGTAAGGAAGAATTACAAGCTGGCAGGTGACATGTGGAAAAGACTGAAGAAGAAGCAATCTGATAGGAGAGGAGAATGGACCTTGGGAGAAAGGTGGGGGGGGGGGGGGGGAATCAGAGTGAGCTGATAGGCAAGTCAGGAGAAGGGAAAAAATAACAAGTGAGCCAGAATGGGAAATGGAGTAAGAGAGAAGAGCAACGGGGGAAAATTACATGAGATTCGAGGCCACTGAAATGGAATATGAGGCATTGCTCCTCCAACTCGAGCGTGGCCTCAACATGGCAGCAGAGGAGTCATGGACCAGCATGTCAGAATGGGAATGAGATTGGGAAATCAAATTGCAATGGGTGGCTATGGGGAAATTCTACCTTTTGTGGTGGACAGGGTGAAGATGTTTGATGAAGCAGCCCCCCCCCCCCAATGTAAATCAGGCTTCACTAATATAGGTGAGGCCACATCAGGAACACTAGATTTAGTAGATGACCCCGACAGACTCGCAGGTGAAGTGCCATCTCACTTGGAAGATCTGTTTGAGGCCCTGAACAACAATGAGGGAGGTGGTGTAGGGGCAGGAGTAGCACTTGTCTCGCTTGCATGGTTAAGTGCCAGGACGAAGATCAGTGGGGAGGCATGAGTAGATAAGGGACTCACAGAGAGAATATATACTAAATTACTTAATTTTTACTTATCTTGTTGAACTTTAATTCCCAAGGGCTACTTGAACCAAATGCCAGTTTAAATTCACTGACTTGCTATCAGAATGAGAATGAGGCTACAGATTCCAAATTCACTGCACACCATAAAAAAAAAATTAGGGAACTTTAGAAGATACAAAACTGCAGAACAGGCATCAGTTAATATTATGACATAAGTTTCAGAGCCAGTATTTCCTTAGTACAAGTCCACAGTTGTATTTAACACTCCTGGAACATAGAACATTACAGTACAGTCGCTATGGCCACAATTATGTGCTGACCTTTTAACCTACTTGAAGATCAATCTAACACTTCCCTCCTACACAGCCCTCCATTCTCCTATCAACCCTGTGCCTAACTAAATGTCCCTAATGAATCCACATCTACCATCACCCCGGCAGTGCATTCTACATCACTCTCTGTATAAAGAAACTACCTCTGCCATTCCCCCTACTTTCCTTAAATCACCTTAAAATTACGTCCTCTTGCATTAGCCATTCGTGCCGTGGGAAAAAGTCTCTGTCTGTCTGGTCTATCTATGCTTCTTATTTTGTACATCTCTAACACGCCACTCATCATCCTCATTTGCTCCAAAGAGGAAAGCCCAAGTTCACTCAAACTTTCCTCATAAGACATGCTCTCTAATCCTGGCAGCATCGTGGTAACTCTCCTCTGCACCCTCTCTACAGCTTCCACATCCTTCCTATAATGAGACGACTAGAACTGCTCATCATACTCCAAGCTTGGCCTGGCCAGGGCTTTATGGAGTTGCATTATCACCTCGTAGCTCTTCAACTCAATCAGACAGACAGACATACTTTATTGATCCCGAGGGAAATTTGGTTTCGTTACAGTCGCACCAACCAAGAGTAGTGTAGAAATATAGCAATATAAAACCATAAATAGTTAAATAATAAGTAAATAATGCCAAGTGGAAATAAGTCCAGGACCAGTCTATTGGCTCAGGGTTTCTGACACTCCGAGGGAGGAGTTGTAAAGTTTGATGGCCACAGGCAGGAATGACTTCCTATGATGCTCAGTGTTGCATCTCAGTGGAATGAGTCTCTGGCTGAACGTACTCCTGTGCCTAACCAGTACATTATGGAGTGGATGGGAGACATTGTCCAAGATGGCATGCAACTTGGACAGCATTCTCTTTTCAGACACCACTGTCAGAGAGTCCAGTTCCACCCCCACAACATCACTGGCCTTACGAATGAGTTTGTTGATTCTGTTGGTGTCTGCTACCCTCAGCCTGCTGCTCCAGCACACAACAGCAAACATGATAGCACTGGCCACCACAAACTCGTAGAACATCCTCAGCATCGTCCGGCAGATGTTAAAGGACCTCAGTCTCCTCAGGAAGTAGAGACAACTCTGACCCTTCTGGTAGACAGCCTCAGTGTTCTTTGACTAGTCCAGTTTATTGTCAATTTGTATCCTCAGGTATTTGTAATCCTCCACCATGTCCACCCTGACTATTGAAGGCCAACACACCATACACCTTCTTAACCACCCTAATACACTGCATGGTGAAACATTATGGAACCAGGCACAATATTAATGCTGTGACAACTGAGCAACTCTTGTCAATCATAGAGCTACGACTCTTAACAGACTCCACGACTTTAACCACAGCTTGATCCACCAAGAAAAAACAAAATGCTGGAACTGGTACATTAATCAGTACAAACTATGACATTCAAGCTGTCAAACCTCAGCAAAGGCACAAGCAGATACAAAATCTAGCCAAGGTATTCTAGTGCAGCTACAGCACTGACATTTATGATAAATGGAAAGTTAGCATGCTATTTCTTGTCAATAGAAAGGACAAATTGATCCAATTACTGTCCTAATGCCATTCATACTACCATGGAAAGGGGGTGGGGAAACAAAAACCCCTCTCTACTCTCCCTTTGGCAACTCAGAATTAAGAGGCTGCTGATTTGACAAGTTTCTTGTCACATGCCCAAGTGCTGTGAAGTATAGAACAGTACAGCACAGTACAGTACAAGCGCTTCAGCCCACGATGTTGCGCCAACCTTTTAATCTACTCCAAGTTCAATCTAACCATTAACTCCCGCATAGGTCTCTATTTTTCTTTCATCCATGTGCCTATCTAAATGTTTCTTAAATGTCCCTAATGTATCTGCCTCTACACCACCCCGGCAGAGTGCTCCAAGCACCCACCACTCTGTGTAAAAAAAAAACAACTCTGAATCCCCCTTCCCTATAATTTCCTTCAATCAACTTAAAATTATGCCTCTTGTATTAGCCATTTCCACCCTAGGAATAAGTCTCTGGCTCTCCACTCGATCTCTGCCTCTTATTGTCTTTTATTGGTGACTCATCCTTCTTCGCTTCAAAGATAAATCCAGGCAGCATCCTGATAGATTTCCTCTACACCCTCTTTAAAGGTTCCTCATTCTTCCAATAATGAGGTGACCAGAACCGAACACAGTGTTCCATGTGTAATCCAAACAGAATTTTATAGAGCTGCAGCATTATCTCACGAGTCTCAAACTCAATCCCCTGACTAATGGAGGACAACACTACGTGCCTCCTTAATCACCCTATCAACTTAGGTGGCAACTTTGAGGAACCTATGGACGTGGACCCCAAGATCCCCCTGTTCCTCCACACTGTTAAGAATCTTGTCATTAACCATGTACTTCAAAAAGTGTACCACTTCACATTTTTCTACAACCTTCTTTGAGATGAAGTGACCAGAACTGAACGCAATATTCACAGGCACAGCCACTTGGACTCAGACCACACACAGACCAGAACTTGTACAAAACCCTCTCAGCTGAGAGCCAAAGAAAGCACAAACTCCTTGCCCAGTACCATCAGAACAAACCATTTGCTGCCTGTCGCGTTTCATAAAGGAGTGTTGCCTGACAAATACAAGTTTGTAAACACTGCTTGCCTGCAAAAACAATGAAAGTAAACAATCCTCTGTCCAGAGGTATCTCTACAGCTAAGGGCAGAAATCTGTGTTATCTCTATCACTGTTGCTCCACAGACTCATTACTCGCTGGGTAAAAATCTTACTGCTGACATCTCCCCTATACCTTCTTCCAATCAACTTAAATTATGCCTCCCTTAATTCAGCCAATTCCATCTTGGGAAAAGGCCTCATTTTGGCCTTTTGATCTATGCACCTTATCCTATTCATCTCTGTACTTCTGTGCTCCAAAGAGAAAAACCCTAGTTTGCTCAACCTATTCTCAGAAGGCATGTCCTCTAGTCCAGGCAGCTTCCTGGTAAATCTCCTCTGCAACCTCTCTAAAGCTTCCATATCCTCCTTATACAAGGCAACCAGAAATGAACACAATACTCCAAGTAATCCGATCTGTTTACTCAAGCATGAATGTTCTTGTGAAAGTAGGTGTGCAACTGAGGTCCACCACATTTATTCTTGGGATGGGGAGTTCAGGAAGATGAAAAACAATGTACCTTTACCCTTGTGTTTGGAAGATTGAGGTGTGACCTCACTGAAACACTCATTTTAAAGGGCTTGGGTATGTACAACAACGATGTTTCCTGACTGGGAGATCTAAAATCCAGCCTCACTGTCTAAAAATAAAGGTTGGGTATTCAGGATGAAATTTTTAAAAGTTCTTCAGTCAGTGGACAGCGTGTCTCTGGAATTCCCTACTAAGACTACTGAGGAGACTCAGTCGCTGAGAACAGCATCTATCCATTATTTCGTTCTAAGGCAATCACAGGACACAGCGTCAGTGCAGGAAACTAATGCAAAAAGTAGTGGATACAGCCCAGACAAGAGGCAACTTGCAGGCGCTGGAAATCCGAGCAATACACACAAAATGCTGGAGAAACTCAGCAGGCCAGGCAGCATCAGTTCATACATGGATACAGCTCAGTTCATCATGGGCAAATCCACCCCCACCACTGATCACATCTACAAAGAGTGCTGCCACAAGAAGTAGCATTCATCAAATTCCCCCACAATCCATGTTCTCCCTGCTCTTCAGGAGAAAGGAAGGTCCTACACCAACAGGTCATTACCTTTCAACCATAAGGCTCCTGAACCAGCATGGCTAACTTCACTCACAATCATTGAACACAACCAATGGACTCGCTTTTAAGGACTCTATAACTCATGTTTTCAGTATTATTTATTATAATAATTTACTTTTGTATTTGTACAGTGGTTGCTTTTCGGTCTTTGGGTGTAGTTTTTCATTGATTTTATTGATTTCTGTGTTCCGTGAATGGAAGGTGAAGCTCAGGGTAGTATATGGTGCCATATACATACTTACATAATAAATTTAATTTGAACTTTGAGATGAAGGATCAACGTGATCTCAATGGCACAACATACACGAGAAGCTGAACAGGTAATTCTGGTTTCTGTAATACTTTGCTGTTAATAAGAATGTTGTGATGGCCAAGTGGTTGAGGCGTTGGTCTAGTGATCTGAAGGTCACTGGTTCGAGCCTCAGCTGAGGCAGCGTGTTGTGTCCTTGAGCAAGGCACTTAACCACACATTGCTCTGCGACGACACCGTTGCCAAGTGCTGTTCCCTTGGACAACATCGGTGGCGTGGAGAGGGGAGACTTGCAGCATGGGCAACTTCCATACAACCTTGCCCAGGCCTCAGTCAACATCGAAATCGATGGACAGCCGAAGAAGTTGTTCAAGAAGGAATACGGGCTTTTCCCATCTACAAACACTGGACTTTGGGGTTCCTTAAAACTGAACTGAGAAGGAACTTGTAACTCAGAAGATGTGGTGACAATTGTGGGCTGTCCCCCGCACATCCTTGGGTGCATTGGTTGTTAATGCAAATGACATACTTCACACTAAGTACACGTCAGAATCTGAAATCTGGAATTCATTGTCAGAGGGCTTTTCAGGCCACGTCACTAGGTATGCTTTATTTTTATTCAGAGATACAGGGTGGGGCAGGACTTTCCAGCCGAAGGAGCCACATGGCCCAGCAATCCACCTATTTAACCCTAGCCTAAGCACAGGACAACTTGCTATACAATGATCAATTATTTTTAGACTGTGGGAGGGAAGAAACCAGAGTATTCGGAGGAAACTCATGGGGTTCACAGGGAGAACATACAAACTCCTTATAGACACCACCAGAATTGAACTCCAAAATCCAGAACGTTCTGAGCTGTAACTGCTGTGCTACTGTGGCACCCATTTTTTAAGGCAGAGGTTGATGAGTTCTTGCTTGGTCAGGGTGTCAAGGTTTATGCAGAGAAGGCAGGAGATTAGGGCTGAGAAAAGAAATTAAAAAGTCAGACATAACTGAGTGATGGAACAGACTCACTCGGCCAAATGGCCTAATTCTGCTCCTATGTCCGATGGGCTTATGGAATCCAAGTGACTACAAAGCTCAGTGTTGGAGATGTCATCTTATGTCACTTGAATACAGTGCCTGAGAGATCTGTTGCAGCAGTAACACAACAAAGATCTGCTGTGGAGGCTCAGAACAGTGAGGAAGCTGAGGAAAAAATGCGGCTTGAAAGCACAATTGCTGGTCACACACCTCGGGGCTGTCAGGCTCAGAAACCAGAACCTGCTAACATGTTGGATGCATTGGACAAGGGCAGGTAGATGAGCATCTCTGAACATTCTCAGCAGCATTCTTTGCTCGTCATTATCTCCTCTTCTGAGCTGTGTAAGTGGCCAATTATGTCTCTCCTAATGACATGGTGGGAGCTGGTGATTACAGAACCTCCCATTGTTTATATGCTGCATAAAACACTTCCTGTTAGTTTTAGTACTAATACCAGCAGACACTTCTAACATTGCCCAGTCAGATCTCTCAATGTCTCCTTAAGATTCAAGATTGTTTGATATCATTTCCAGTGCACAAGTGTAAAGGAGAATGAAATAGTTGTTACTGCAGATCTGATGCAGCACAAAAATAAAGACAAGAACATAATAAAAACACAATAATTAAGTACATTAGACAGCTTATGTACATAGGTTGGTTGCATGTCCATAAAGTGATGCTAGGCACAGGAGTTTCAGTACACAGGAAGACTCTGACAGGAAGTTTTATACCCCCCCCCCCCAAATGCTAGCAAGAATGTCACCTTAAACTATGAGAAGAGCAATAAGTTAGCTTGATGTTTATCTAGTTGTACTTTGGCTGTTCAATGATGTTCTAAGCTGAATCCTTAAACTCCAATATGTGAAGGCAAGAATGGAAATGGGTGCTGTATTAAGTGGTGGCATTAAATGCACATCTAGTGTCAGCTGCTTAGATCACAGTCCAATTTCCCAATGAGCATCATTTCATCTGGAAAAGGTCACCAGGTCCACTCAGATTTTGTGTTTTAAGCTTCAAAGCAGGTGCTAATCAGACCAAAAATGGAGGACAAAAAACTAATTGCTGTCTGTAAGACTTTTTTTCCCACATTTTGCGCTCCCAAATTCAACAAGGAAAATTCTGTTCAATGCATTAAGTAAAAAGCTAATAATGGACAAGGCTGTAACCCACTTCTACAGGTCTTCACAAGCCATTTCCCTGCTGTTTTACCACATCTGTCCCACCATTTCGCCGTGCCTGGCCAGACCTCAAACCCTCCTCCCATCCCTCAACCTATCCGTTCTTCCATGCTCTAATCACTCCACATTCTGCCCCCTTGCCCATTTCCCCAACTACCCCATAGACTCCCTTTCCCGCTACTGCCTCGTCCACCTCCATCCGCGCTCCCGCTCCTCTGTCCCCCACCTCCCACCGCTCTCCCGCTCCTCTGGCCCCCTACTTCCCTCCACAATCCCGTTCCTCTATCTTAACTTCCTCCGCGCTCCCGTTCCTCAAACCCCTATCTCTTCGTCCATCATTTCACCCTCCACCTCACCTCAACACCGTTTCAACACCCTCCGCCTTCTACACGTCCTCTTACCCCACCCCCGTCCTACTACTTTTCACCCCTCTCCATCCCGTCCTCCAGTCTACACTTTCCCGACTCTTTATTCCTCATTGTTTTCTCTCCCACCTGGAAATTTTCCTTGCTCCGCCTGCCCAACCCCTCTCCTCCCCCAAATCCACCGGAGACCCTCACTCCGCTACCTGGCTCCGTTTCTTCTGCTTGCGTCGCTCCGCCATGTTTCCGACCCGAAGTGACGTGTAACGGGCGACCAAACATCGCGAGACTTCAGCGTTCCGCCGCCTGCGCCGCCACCTAAAGGCAGGGAAGGTGACATTACACGCAGCCTCATCGATTCTGGCACTAGATGGGGAACCGCATGCTGTTTCATCGCCCCCTTGTGTCTCTGATGGGGAATGGCATGCAGCCTCATTGCCCCCTAGCGTTTGGGAAAGGGAATAGCATGCAGTTGTTCCTCTCACGAGTTCGAGCCTTGAATTTGGAAGATTCAGCCACATCTGTCTCTCACGAACACGAAGGGAGAGGGATGGAAATGTGCTGTCATATCCCCACCAACAACAGCACAAACTGGCGAATGAAACAAACTCCCCTGTCCTCTGCCAGGGACCCGTGACCCAGGAGGGAAAGAAAGAGGGTGGACGTAACCTAACCTGCAGCGTGATGCCTCCCACATCCATCCCAACCAAGTGTGGGTTGGAGGGTTAATTGATGACTGTAAATTGCCCCCGTGTAATAGGTAATGGGTAAATCTGAGGGCACAGGGCAACGGTTCATGGGGACGTGAGGAGAATAAAGAAAAAAACCCTAATGTGGGATTGGTGTAAATGGGTGTTTATGGCTGGCTCAGATACAGTGGGCCATAGGACCTGTTTCTTGCTGTACCTATCCCTGTGAATAACTAATTTTAAACACTTTCAGAGGCAGGGGTGATTGATAAGATTGTGGCCTAAGGTAGAAGGAGATGAGTTATACAGCTCTCGTTACATGCATGTGCAATTCAACTCTGTGAGTGATTATGCAGAATGTTTGAAGTTAATAACTCATCTCCTTCTACCTTAGGCCATGGACTTATCAATCACCCCTGCTGTGGACCACTTCTGGTGGTCCAGAACGCCAACTTCTACAAAGAAGGGATCCGTATGCTCCATGACCCACTGGACGAAGTGTGTAAATGTAGGAGGGGACTGTGCTGAAAAATAAATGTACTAAGTTTTCTAATATTGAACTTAGCAATCACCCCTCGTACCTGCCTTTTCCCCTACTATACAAAAGTATATCCAACTTGTCTTAAGTATATTTACTGAGGTAGCCTCCACTGCTTCATTAAGCAGAGAATTCCACAGATACACCACTCTCTGGGAAAAGGAGTTGCTTCTCATCTCTGTCCTAAATCTACTCTCCCAAATCTTGAGCCCATGTTTCCTAGTTCTTATGTCACCTACCAGTGGGAACAACTTTCCTGCTTCTATCTTGTCTATCCCTTTCATAATTTTATATGTCTCTATAATATATCCTCTCATTCTTCTGAATTCCAGCGAGTACAGTCCCAAGTGACTTAATCTCTCCTCATGGTCAAACCCCCTCATCTCTGGAATCAACCTGGTGAATCTCCTCTGCACCATCTCCAAAGCCTTCCTCAAGTAAGGAGACCAGAACTGCATGCAGTACTCCAGGTGCAGCCTCACCAATACCCTGTATAGTTGCAGCATAACCTCTCTGCTCTTAAATTCAATCCCTCTAGCAATGAAGGCCAACATTCTATTTGCTTTCATGATAACCTGCTGCATCTGCAAACCAACCTTTTGTGACTCAAACACAAGCAAAATTAATGCTAACATTGCATTTCCCTTCCTCACCATAGATTCAACATGCAAATTAACAGCCACCGGCAACCAACCAGAAGTGTCTGCCTTTATTCCCAGTCTTTGCTTCCTGCCAATCAGCCACTGCTTCATCCATGATATAAGCTTTCCTGTAATACCATGGGCTCATAGTTTGTTAAACAGCCTCATGTGTGGTACTGTGTTGAAGGCCTTCCGAAAATCCAAGTACACAGCATCAATCCTGCTTATTATTTCTTCAAAGAATTCCAACAGATATGTCAGGTAAAGTTTTCCCTTGAGGGAAACATGCTGACTTTGATCTACTTTACCATGCACCTCCAACTACCCCAAAACCACATTTAACAATCAATCCCAATGTCTTCTCAACCACTGAGGTCAGACTAACTGGCCTGGACTTTCCTTTCTTCTGCTCTCTTCTTGAAGAGTGCAGAGACATTTGCAATTTTCTCGTCTTGTAGAACTATTCCAAGATCTCATGATTCTTGAAATATCATTACTAATGCCTTCACAAGCTCTTCAACCACCTCTTTCAGAAGTCTAGGGTATACATCATTTAGTCCAGGTGATTCATCTACCTTCAGACCTTTCAGTTTCCCAAGAACCTTCTCTCTAGTAATGGTGTCTTCACACTCTTCATGACCCCTGTCACCTGGAACCTCCACCATACTTTCACAGTGAAGACAAGTGCAAAATATTTACTCAACTCATCGCCATTTCATTGTCCCCCATTGCTACCTCCCCAGCATTATTTTCCAGCAGTTCGAAATTCACTCTTGCCTCTCTTTTACACTTCATGTATCCGAAGAAACTTTTGGTATCTCTTTAATATTGTTGGCTATCTTAGTTAGTTTTGTATTCCATCTTTACCTTCTTAAGGACTTTTATAGTTCCCTTCTCTTGGGTTTTAAAAGCTTTCCAATTCTCTGATTCGCACTAAATTTTACTCTACTATATGGCCTCGCTTTGGGTTTTATGTCAGCTTTGTCTTCTCTTATCATCCAACTTTGCTTCATCTTGCCTTTAGAATACATCTTTCTCTTTGGGATGCAAATATCCTTTGCCTTCTGAACTGCTTCCAGTAATTCCAACCATTGCTGCTCTGCCATCAGAGGAAGGTTTTCAAAGCTTGCAGAGGGATTTGGACCAGCTGAAAAAATGGGCTGAAAAATGGCAGATGGAGTTTAATACAGACAAGTGTGAGGTATTACACTTTGAAGGAAAAACCAAGGTAGAATATACAGGGTAAATGGTAGGGCACTGAGGAGTGCAGTAGAACAGGGGCATCTGGGAATACAGATACAAAATTCCCTAAAAGTAGCATCACAGGTAGATAGGGTTGTAAAGAGAGCTTTTGGTACATTGGCCTTTATAAATCAAAGTATTGAGTATAAGAGTTGGAATGTAATGGTGTGGTTGTATAAGACATTGGTGAGGCCGAATTTGGAGTATTGTGTGCAGTTTTGGTCACCTAATTACAGGAAGGATATTAGTAAGGTTGAAAGAGTGCAGAGAAGGTTTACAAGGATGTTGCCAGGAGTTGAGAAACTGAGTTATAGAGAAAGGTTGAATAGGTTAGGACTTTATTCTTTGGAGCGTAGAAGAATGAAGTGAATTTGACAGTGGTATATAAAATTATGATGGATATCGATAGAGTGAATGCAAGCAGACTTTTTCCAATGAGGCTAGTGGAGAAAAAAACCAGAGGTCATGGGTTAAGGGTGAAGGGGGAAAAGTTTAAAGGGAACATTGTGGGGGGGGCGCTTCTTCACACAGAGAATGGTGGGAGTGTGGAATAAGCTGCCAGGTGAAGTGGTGAATGCAGGCTCACTTTTAACATTTAAGAAAAACTTGGACAGGTACATGGATGAGAGATGTATGGAGGGATATGGGTCAGGTGCAGGTCAGTGGGACTAGGTAGAAAAATGGTTCTGCACAGCCAAGAAGGGCCAAAAGGCCTGTTTCCGTGCTGTAATGTTCTATGGTTCTATCATCCCTGCCAGTGTTCTTTTCCAATCAATTTTGGCCAACTCCTCTCTCATGCCTCTGTAATTCCCTTTATTCCACTGTAATACTGATACATCTGACTTCAGCTTCTCCTTCTGAAATTTCAGGGTGAATTTGATCATTATATGATCACTTGCCCATAAAGGTTCTTTTATCTGAAGCTGTCTAATCAATTCATTGCATAACACATATTCCAGACTAGCTGGGCCCCTAGTGGGCTCAACCACAAAATGCTTTAAAATGCCTTCTCGTAGGCACTCCGGATAACCTTCCCCGGGCACAGTAGCAGGGCACATACTCTCCCCTCTTCAGCAGCAGAGGGATCCCGCCAGTGATCAAAAGGCAGGCTTGGCGCTCACCTTCCTCGTTCGCCTTGGTGTTTCAATCTCCCTCATCACTTCAGCTGGCAAACAATGGAAGCTTTAATTGGTAAAATGGAGTCAAACATTAGGTTGCACTGACCACAGCCTCCTCACCGTGAGGCTCACGCTCGCTCTCTCTGCCTCCCGGAATCCTTTTGGAGACAGAAAGGCTCTGGATCTCCCAAACAGTCTCCAAACTGCAAAATACAGTTGCAGAAACAGATTCAAGAAGATAAACAAATGTAAAATAATAATAACAACAACAACAATAATAATAATCATAAAAATAATAATAATACTTAATATAATAAAAATACTTTATTGATCCAGAATGGAAAATTCCTTTATTGTAGCAACAACATTTAAAAACACACCTAGCAGTGTGCAGACTTAACTAATAATGAGGTACAGAATAATAATATACACAATAATGTACCAATATGCAATAATAATGTACGAAATAATAAGCAGAGACTATTGCACTGCGATATGTGTTCTCCTGTCGCACAGAGATGAACTGTTGTATTTGCTTATTGGATTTGGTAGGTAAGATTTTCTGTAACAATCCTTGTGCCAGCGGAGCTGATGAGTCTGTTTGAAAAGGTGCTCCGCTGCCTGTTCAGTAGGTAATGGAGAGGATGTGCCAGACCTACCATAATGGATAACAGTTTGTTTAGTTACTTCCTCTTCACCACTAACTGAAAAGACTCCGGGTTGTGGCCAAGGACCGATCCAGCCTTTCTGATGGGTCCTGCTCCCCCAACATAAAACCACAAAGAAGACTGCACTCTCTACAACAGACTGGTAAAAGAACTCCAAAATCCTGCTGCACACATTGAAGGATCTCAGCTTCCATAGAAAATAACCATACCTCCCTGTTTGCTGGAGAAATTGTGGAAATCAAAATGCAAACCATTATCATATTTTCTGGGAATGCCCCGTTATCAAAGACTATTGGAGGGGGATACACTGTGCTCTACAAGACATCTTTAAATGTGAAATACCCTTAGAGAGTAAGACCATATATTTTGGATATATACCTCAAGAATGGTTGAAAAGAGATAAATATTTAATGAATATACTGTTGGTGGCTGGTAAAAAGACTCTTACCAGGAAATGGTTATCACAGGAGAGCCCAACCTTAAATGCATGGATGGAAATTACAATGGACATTTACAAAATGGAGAAGATAACAACATCTGTTAATCATAAGTTGGAACAAATTGATTCATACCGGGAAAAATGGTTTAACGACATAACACCTCATAGGCTTGATTTTATCCTCACAAATCAATGGATATGTTGTAAAAAAAAAGATCACTCCTTACTTGTACATAGTTTTCTCCTTTCGCTTGTTCTTTCTTTCCTCTCTTTTCTATGAGTGTACACCTCAGGTAAATATTATGTGGAGATTTGTGGCATATATGACTATGTGATATATATGTACAATATCTGAAATACATCTTATGGAAATGTTTGTTTGACGATGAACTTCAATAAAAAATAACTTACTAAAAAAAAGGCAATAGAGTCTGCTCCTCTCCTTCTTGTAAACAGCCTCGGTGGTTTTCCAGTCGTCTGGTGTCAAGGTGAACACCCAAGTGTTTGTACTCCTCCACCACCAGGACTGTTACACGGGGGCGACAGAGGAGAACCCAAGTGCGGGACACTGGCACGTCAACTCAGTTGGGGAGGCTGGCATAGACCTGAACGTAGAACAGGAAACCAGAGGGATTGTGACAAGGAGACGGGATTCACAGGGACTCTCTAGAAACTAGAGCGGAACTTAGAATCGGAACAGGGAATGAAGTATCACACTAGAATTGACCAACGAACTGGCAACCTGTGATAGAGTCGCCGTCGTTATTTATTTCCCAGTCTCTGATGAGAGCCAGATGTACGGTAATTGGGTAACTAGCAGCAATTGACTGAAATTGGGGCATGATCAGGGAGAAAGAAGTGTTAAAGGGGAACGGCCAACCGGAACCATGACAGGAACAACTTCTCCCAGAATGTACCCAGGACCTGTCACAGTCCTCTTCCTCCTAAAACCAATCACCATCTCCCTGGTTTTTCTCCCACACCACTCCACAAACTTGTCCACCAGTTTTCTGTACTCTGATTCCTGCCCATCCCTGATACAACCAACCACCGCAGAGTCATCAGACAACCTCTGCAAGTGATAAGACTCAGATTTGTACTGGAACTTTGAGGTGTACAGTGTGAACGGAAACAGAGGCAGGACAGTCCCTTGTGGCTCTTGAGTGCCATTCACCACCATCGCAGACACAGTACTATCCAT
Organism: Hemitrygon akajei; assembly: GCF_048418815.1. NCBI lineage: Eukaryota > Metazoa > Chordata > Chondrichthyes > Myliobatiformes > Dasyatidae > Hemitrygon > Hemitrygon akajei. The sequence goes on from NC_133126.1 coordinate 194,950,142, forward strand.
CTGCTCAGACTGGGGTCTATCTGTCAGGTAGTCAGTAATCCATGATACGGGGTTTGTTCACGTGAACTGTCTGCAACCTAGATATAAAAAAGGAGTGAAAGGAGACAAAGAAATAAAAGGAGTGAAGTAAATAGTTAATGCAGAAGATGTTGACTGTGGGAACATTGTATGCAGGCACCATCTTGACCAGAAGTCCTCGCCTGCCTCACTCTGTGGCCACTTTATTTGGCACAGCTGTACACCAGCTCGTTAATGCAAATATCTCATCAGCCAATCATGTGGCAGCAACTGAATGCATAAAAGCATAGAGGCATGGTCAAGAGGTTCAGTTACTGTTCAGACCAAACATCAGAATGGATTAGGAATGTGATCTAATTGACTTTAGCCGTGGAATGATTGTTGGTGCCAGACAAGGTGGGTTGATGATCTCCTGGGATTTCACTCACAACAAGTTTACAGACTATAGTGTGAAAAACAAAAAAAAAAAAAAATCCAAAGAGCGGCAATTCTGGGTGAAAATGCCTCGATAATGAGTGAGGTCAGAGGAGAATGGCCAGACTGGTTCAAGCTGACAGGAAGGAGGCAGTAATTCAAATAGCCACATGCTACAGTACAGATGCGCAGAACAAAGAACAATACAGCACAGTACAGGCCATTCGGCCCACAATGTTGTACCAACCCTTAAATCCTGCCTCCATATAACACTCCACCTTAAATTTCTCCATATACCTCTCTAGTAGTCTCTTAAATTTGACTAGTGTATCTGCCTCCACCACTGACTCAGGCAGTGCATTTCACACACCAACCACTCTCTGAGTAAAAAACCTTCCTCTAATATCCCCCTTGAACTTTTCATCCTTACCTTAAAGCCATGTCCTCTTGTACTGAGCAGTGGTGTCCTGGGGAAGAGGCGCTGGCTGTCCACTCTATCTATTCCTCTTAATATCTTGTATACCTCTATCATGTCTCCTCTCATCCTCCTTCTCTCCAAAGAGTAAAGCCCTAGCTCCCTTAATCTCTGATCATAATGCAAGAAGAGTAGCTCTGAATGCATAACACGTTGATCCTTGAAATAGATGGGCTACAGCAGCAGAATACCAGGAGAATACACTCCGTAGTTATGACAGGAGGTACCTAATAACGTGGCCACTGAGTGTATATTGGAATAGGGCCTGAGGACTGCAGTGGAACAGAGGGGCCAAGAAGTACAAGAGCACACTGCAGTGCGCTGAGCATGGCACCACCTGTAGAGAGGGTGGTGAAGAGGTTTGGCATCAGTCTGGGTTCTGAGTACAGGATTTGGGACATTATGTCACAGTTGTACATGGTGTTGGTGAGGCCGCACTTGGAGCATTGTGTACTCTTTTGGTTCCCTGCTTCAGCAAAGACATTGTTAAACAGTGCAGAGAATTTTACTGGGATATTGCCAGGACTTGAGTGCCTGAGGTACAGGGAGAGGTTTGAAAGTGGGGATCTTTATTCTTTGGAATATAGGAGATAGATGGTGATCTTTCAGAGGTGTATATAATCATGAGGGGCGTAGACAGGGAAGGGAGACTAGAGGCAGAGATTTAGGGTGAGAGGGAAGAGATTTAAAAGGGACTTTAGGACAATTTCTTCATGCAGAGGGTGGTGAGTTTATGGAACGAGCTGCCAGAGGAAGTGCTCGAGGCAGGTACAATAACAACATTTTGAGTCTATGGATACGAACAGTTTAGAAGGAAATGGGTAAAACACAGACAAATTAAACTAGTTTGGTGGGCACCATGAGCCAGTTGGACCATAGGGCCTGTTTCCATGCTGTATCATGTCCAAACATAAGTTCCAGTTCAAGTTCAGTTTATTGTCATTCAACTGTACGCATGCGAAATGACATTCCTCTGGACCAATGTGAACAACGAGTATATACAACTGCACCTCACACACATAAATTAATATTACCACAAATAAATTAACAAATAATGGAGTGTATTTATGACACAAGTTAAAAAGTAAACAGTACAACACCACTGGCATTTCACAAGTGATGAGACCTGGGTGGTACAGGGAGGTCAGTAGGTCTCACAGCCTGGGGGAAGAAGCTGTTCCCATCCTAACAGTCCCTGTCCTCATGATACAGTACCTCCTACCTAATGGTAGGGGGTCAAACAGATTGTTGGACAGATGGGACAAGGTTAAGTGCCCTGTGTAAGCAGCATTCCTGATAAATATCTCTGATGGATGGAAGAGAGACCCCAACGATCCTCTCAGCAGTCCTTGCAGTTCTTTGTAGGGACGCGGTCAGATGCCTTACAATTCCCGTACCAGAGGGTGATGCAGCTGGTCAGGACACTCTTGATGTGCTCCTGTAAAAATGGGTTAGAGTGTTGGGGGTGTAGATCCTCACTCAACTCAGTCTCCTCAGGAAGTGGAGACGTTGCTGTGCTTTCATGACCAAAGAGGTAGTGTTGAGGGACCAAATGAGATTGCCCGATAAGTTCACTCCTTTCGGTTTAGGTGGGTGACAACTTACTGGTAGTTCAAAAGGAAAGGAATTTGACTAATGTTGCACACTTGGACACAAAAGGGACTTACAGGCATGCAAAAGTTTAAAATAACATCTTTATTTACCTTTCTGGAAATACCGGAACGCACGCGCATCGGCTTACCATACATGCTGTGGGGCCGTTCCCGACTACTCTACACATGCGCACCACCGTCCCCCAGGACCCCTCAGCTGCCCCCAAGTGCCTGTATAGGCTTTTCTCCTCGTAACCATCAATTAACCTACTAAAATATTACCTTTGCTAATGCAACTGAACATTAATCAAATTGTGAATAAACAAAATAACAAGCCAAAACAACAAAAATAATATGACCATCATATAAGGAAATTAGGGGGGTATCCAGTGTCCATTAATATTCTCCACATTACTATAGGTCCCACACTAATAACATTATTGTTAACACCTTTTCTGAGGCAAATTGTGGTAAACTATCACCACAGACATTGAAGGTGCGAGCAAAGACGAAGCTGATTGGAAGGATGAGCCGTGCTGGTGCATTGCAAAATCAAAGTGTAACATGTTCAAGAAGGGGTTGCAGATAGAGCTGGAGCGAGTGATTTGGAGAGGAGGAGTTGAAGCAAAGAGGCTTCAATGCCTGTTCAATTAACTCGGCTGCAAGGTTGGATCTTACTAAGTGCTGAATCCATTTGGAGAGTTGAGAACGGCTTCGGGCTGGGGGGCGACGTCTAGGCCAAGAGTGTATCGCTGTGGTAGGGCCCGGGTCCTAATGTGAGACATGATCCGCTGTTTGGACAATTTAAACACAGGCCTGGACAGACAGGGAAGGCAAGGTGATGGGTCTGGAGGTAAGGGTTGGGCCAATATCGCGATATGATGAACTGAGACAAAGGCTTTGGGCCTATTCCAGGCTGTTTCAGGGATTCGGATCTAAGGACTCAGTTTGGTTCTGAATGTTGTTCCTCACTGCTATTGTTTGCATGATTTGTGCTCTTTCTCTTTTCTCTGCGCGTTGGTGGGGTGTTGGACTTCAGTTTTTTCTCATTGGTTCTTTCAGGTTTCTTGCTCTGTGCAAAAATACAACTGCAGATGCTGTGGATCAAAGAATACGTACACGACGCTGGAAGAACTCAGCAGGTCAGCCAGCATCTGTGAGAAAAGAGTCGCCGACGTTTTGGGCCGAGACCCTTCATCAGGAATGGTGATGATGACAAATCTTGCTTTGTGAGCAGACAAATCTCAAAGTTCTGCAATTTATACATACTTTGATAATAAATGTACTTTGAATTTTTGAACTTTGAATCCTGGAAAATTGGGGCTCCTAACTCTCTCCACTGAGAGTTGTAAGTTCAGTGATGAGTGGTCTACCTACACCTTCCTAAAGTCCACAACCATCATTTCTTCAGTACACATAGTTACGATACAGCACATATAGTAATGATTCAGCACAACACAGTCACAAAATAATATCAACATGCCACCAGCCTGAAAATTGATGGTGCAAGGGACATTGTCCTGGTGCCAAGTTTCTATAAGAACAAGCACACAGTTGTAGATGGAGGTACTCCAGTTTGTTTTCCAGGAAGCGAACACTGGAGAGTAGTACTGACAGGGGAGCTGGCCTGCTGGGTTCAGCCTTTTAACCTTACACATATTCTAGTGTGCGTTCTCTGCTTCCAGCACCTCCTCCCCTGGCTGGCTGTAACATTCTATTTGAACGTTCTCCATGTGACTGAGGGAAAGAGGTTCAGGAGCCTGAAGACACACATTTCAGGAACATCTTCTCCCACTCCACTGTCAGTTTTCTGAACGGTCCATGAACCCATGAACATTTCCTTGTCATTTTGCTCTCTTTTTGCACTATTTATTTGTTATTATATATCTTGTGATAATTTATAGTAATTTTTAATGTGTCACACAGTACTGCCTGAACCTAATGAAGTGACCACTGACTGTAAGCACCTTGATGTATAAAAAGAAAAAGAGAGTGCAGAATGTGGTTTTACAGTGACAGAGAAAGTGCAGTGCAGGTGGACTGTAAGGCACAAGGCCATGACAACAGGATGGGAGATCAGGAGTCAGCTGCCTGTAAGGAGTTTGTTCGTTCTCCCCATGACCACGTGGCTTTCCTCCAGATGCTTTGGTTTCCTCCCACGTTCCAAAGATGTACCAGTTAATTGGTCACTGTAAATTGTCCTGTGATTCGGCTAGGGTTAAATCGGGGCATTGCTGGGCAGCTTGGCTCGAAGGGTGGGAGGGCTATATGGCAATAAATAAACAAACAAACAAATAAATAAATAAATATGGGAGATCTAATAAACTCTTCTTGGGCTTCCGTCCAGGTACAGGTATCATTTTTAACTGACGTTTTGTTGACAAACTCTGCCATCATCATCAAAGATTATTCCTGGGCATGTTTTGTCCTGTGGTATTTATATCCCCATAGTCCGACCTTCCTGATTGGTTAGCCCTCATCCAATCAGGTTTCCTCTGTCCCACTTTGTTTACAATCAAATTCCAGTTCTTACTTAGAGCAAGACCATCTTTGTTAAAATTCTCTTCTTCCGGGGTCTATTTAAGAGACTGATAACAGGGGGATAGAAGCTGTGGCAGTAGGTTCTTGTATCATCTACAGTGGGTAGAATGTGGGAGGGGTCCTCAATTACACTGGCTGCTTTACTGAGACAGTGAGAAGTGTATACAGAGATCGAGGAGGGGAGGCTGGTTTCCATGATGACCACAACTCTGCAGTTTGCAGCAGTCTTGGGCAGAGCCGATGCCATATTTAATTTTTATAACTTTTAGCAGTTTTTATGCCTTCCTCTGTGCTGCTGCACCAACTTACAGGACATATGCCAGAGGCAATTAACCTGATTCTGACCCAACAATAACTTACTTTGTGTTCTGTGACTGGACTGTGGTGACACCTGCTGGCGGTTGCCTGTATGTGCAGTCTAGTGAAAGTGACTGCAGAGGGCTGTGGATGCTTTACTTTAATCTTATTTACAGATACAGCACAGTAATCGGCCCAACGAGTCCGTGCCGCCCAATCTCAGTCATGTGACTAATTAACCTACTAACCTGTACATCTTTGGAATGTGGGAGAAAACCGGAGCATCTGGAGGAAACCTATGCGGTCACAGGGAAAACATACAAACTCCTTACAGACAGCGGCAGGAATTGAACCCGGGTGGTTGGTGTTGCTTAGCATTATGGTAATTGCTACGTGACCTTGCTGCCCAGCACGTGAATTCTTCACAGTAGCATTATCACGCCACTTTTGACGTTAAGGAGACGTCGGAAATTTGACCAAATGTCTGATCGTAGGGAGGCTGAGAAGGTTAATTCTGGAGCTCAGTGCTCAAGTCGCTGAAGGTATCACCAGTGCTGGTGTGGTGGTATACCTGAGAGCCAAACTGTACGGTGTTATAGAACGCATTTCAATTCGACTTCGCACTCCCACTCTGGCATGTCCTCCTCTATTGCCGTGATGAGACAAAACTTGTGCTGCTGCTGGAGACCATGCACTGCAAGGTTCGATATGCCGTGCATTCAAAGGTGCTCTTCTGCACATCATGTGGTTGCTCGAGTAATCATTGCCTTCCTGTCAACTTAAAACAGTCTCTTTTGATCTCGCTCATTAACAGGGCATTTTCACCCACAGAACTCACTGGATTTTATTTTTGTTTTTCACACCATTCTCTGTAAACTTCGGAGACCGTTGTGCATGAAAATCCTAGGAAACCAGCAGTTTCTGAGATACATAAACCACTCTGTTTGGCGCCGATGATCATTCCATGGTCGAGGTCCCTTAGATCCCATTCTGATGTTCCGTCTGAACAACAAATGAACCTCTCGACCGTGTCTGCATGCTTTTATGCATAGATTTGCTGCCACATGATTGGCTGATTAGATATTTGCATTAATGAGCAGTTGCACAGATGTATCTAATAAAGTGGTCAGTGAATGTATAATAAACAAATAAATAAATATATCATGCTAACTGAGAAAATATTACATGAGTTCATGGGCCATTCAGGAATCTTATGGTGGAAGGGAAGAAGGCCTGTCCTGTTCCTAAAATGTTGAGGCTCCTGTACCTCCTGTTTGATCGTAACAGTGAGAAGAAGGCCTGTCCTGGATGGTGGGGGCCCTTCATGAAGGATGCCTTTTGAAGATGTCCTCAATGGTGGGGAGGGTTGTACCCATGATAAAATAGGCCATAGTCAGCATGGTTTTCTCATGGGAATATCTTTCCTCACAAATCTATTAGAATTATTTGAAGAAATAACAAGAAGTATAGGCAAAGGAGAGTCAGCTGATGTTGTGTACTTGGCTTTTCAAAAGAACTTTGACAAGGTGCCACACAAGTTCAGAGCTCATTGTATTACAGGAAAGATTCTAGCATGGATAAAGCAGTGACTGATTGGCAGGAGGCAAAGAGTGGGAATAAAGGGAGCCTTTACTGGTTAGCTGCTAGTGACTAGTGATGGTCCTTAGGGGTCTGTGTTAGAGTTGATTCTTTTTATGTTATAAGCCAACGATTTGGATGATGGAATTGATGGCTTTGTTGTAAAGTTTCCAGATGATATGAAGATAGGTGGAGGGGCAGGTAGTTTTGAGGAAGTAGAGAGGCTACAGAAGGACTTCGACAGATTAGGAATGGCAGATGGAATATAGTGTAGGGAAGCGTACGATCATGCACTTTGGTGGACGAATTAAAAAGCTAGACTATGTTCTAAATGGAGAGAAAATTCAAAAATCTGAGGTGCAAAGGGTCTTTGGAGTCCTGGTGCAGAATTCTCTAAAGGTTAATTTGCAGGTTGCATCTGTGGTGAGGAAGGAAAATGCGATGTTAGCATTCATTTCACAAGGACTGGAATATAAAAGCAAGGATGTAATGTTGAAACTTTATAAAGCACTGGCGAGGCCTCACTTGGAGTATTGTGAGCAGTTTTGGGCCCCTTATCTTAGAAAGGATGTGCTGAAACTGGAGAAGGTTGAAAGGAGGTTCATGAAAATGATTTGAGGATTGAATAGCTTGTCATATGAAGAGTGTTTGATGGCTCTGGGCCAGTATTCACTAGAATTCTGAAGAATGAGGTGTGACCTCATTGAAACCTATTGAATGGTGAAAGGCTGATGCACCATCAATAACTCTTGGAAACAGGAAGTGAACAATAGGCTTTTATTAGCAGAAAAAGGGAGCACGACATCTCAGAGACTGAGGGAGGAACAGTGCCCCAATCGCCTTTATACCGGGGTCTGTGGGAGGAGCCACAGGAGCAGTCAGCAGAGGGGCGTGTCCAGACAGGTATACATAGTTTACCACAAAGGCCTTGCTAGAGTGAATGTGGAGAGGATGTTTCCTATGACGGGAGAGTCTAAGACCAGAGGACATGCCTCAGAACAGAGGAGAGTCCTTTTAGAATGGAGGTGATAAGGAATTTGTTTAGCCACATGGTGGTGGATCTGTGGAATTCTTTGGCACAGGAGCCTTTATGTATATTTAAGGCAGAACTTGTCAAATTCTTGATCTGTCAGGATGAAAGGATACGGGGAGAATTTCTATTTTTGCACGATTTTTAATCTATTCAATAAACGTATACAGTAATTTATTTATTTATTAATTATTTTTCTTCTATATCATGTATTGCGTGGAACTGCTGCTGCTAAGTTAACAAATTTCATTTTGCATGCTGGTGATAAGAAACCTGATTCGAATTCTGAAGGTAGGAGACTGGGGCTAAGAGAAAAATTGGATCCGCCAGGATGAAATAGCAGACAGACTCGATGGGCCAAATTGCCTAATTCTGCTCCTATTTCTTATGGTCTTATGATAAAATAGCTCAAAGTCAGCTTTGTTTCCTTAAGGAGAAACCTTGTCTGACATATTTGTTAGAATTCTTTGAGGAAATAACAGGCAGGATAATCAATGGAGAGTCAGTGGATGCTGTTTACTCAGATTTTCAGAAGGACTTTGACTAGGTGCCACACATGAGGTTGCTTAACAAGTTAAGAGTACATAGTATTACAGGAAAGATATTAGCATGGATAGAAGATTGGCTGACTGGCAGAAAGCAAAATGTTGGAATAAAGGGGACCTTTTCTGTTTGGCTGCCAGTGACTAGAGGTGTTCCACAGGAGTTGCTGTTGGAACCACTTCTTTTCACGTTATTTGAATGACATTTGAATGTCAGAATTGATAGCTTTGTTGGCTAAGTTTGTGGATCACACAAAGATAGGTGGAGGGGTAGGTAGTGTTGAGGAAACGGAGTCTGCAGAAGGACTTAGACTGACTAAGAGAATGGACAAAGAAGTGGCAAATGGTATAAAGTCTAGGGAACTGTATGGGAATGCACTTTGGCAGAAGGAATAAATGTGTAGACTATTTTCTTAATGGGAAACAAATTCAGAAAACAGAGGTGCACAGGGACTTGGGAGTCTTTGAACAGGATTCCTTAAAGGTTAACTTACAGGTTGAGTTGATAAGGAAGACAACTGTGAGAGGAATGGGATATAAAAGCAAATATTTGATACTGAGGTATTATAAAACATTTGTCACATCATAGTTGGAGTATTGTGAGCAGTTTTGGACCCCTTATCTAAGAAAGGATGCCCTGGCATTGGAGATGGTCCAGAAAAGGTTTACAAGAATGACCCCAGGAATGAAAGGGTTAATATATGAGGAGAATTTGATGACTGTTGACTTGTACTCTCTGGAGTTTAGAAGAATGGCGGGGGTGGGGGGGAGGAATCTCATTGATCCATATCGAATGTTGAAAGTCCTCAATAGAGTGGACATGGAGAGGATGTTTCCAATAGTGGGCTAGTTTAGGACCAGAAGGCACAACCTCAGAATAGAATGACAATCCTTTAGTATGGAGATGAGGAGGAATTTCTTTGGAATGCTTTCTTTTATTATTCAAGGCACTGAGTTCAAAAGTCAGGATGTTATGATGCAACTTTATAAAACTCTGGTTAGGTCACATCGGAGTATTGTATACACTTCTGGTTGCCTCACTATTGGATTGACGTTGGGGCCTCGGACAGGGTGAAGAAGAGGTTTGCCAGGATGCTGCTTGGCTTTGAGGGCACGTGCTAACACGTGAGACTGGATAAACTTGTGTTGTTTTCTCTGCAATGTCGCAGGCTGAGTGGAGATCTGATAGAAGTTTACTGGATTACGAGAGGCATAGAGTGGACAGGGAGTATTTCTGTCCTCTAGAGGGTGGAATTCATTGCCACAGGTGGCTGTGGAGGCAAAATTATTGGGATATTTAAAGTGGAGGTTGATAGTTTTTTGCTTAGTGCGAGTATCAAAGGTTAGGGGAGAAGGCAGGTGAATGGGGTTGTGAGGGATAATAAATCACCATGATGGAATGGTGGAGCAGACTCAATAGGCCGAATGTCTTAATTCGGCTCCTTCAGAACAAAGAACAGTATAGTAACTGGCCATTCGGCCCACAATTTTATGCCAATCCAGCTAAAAAACAAATCAAAAACACACAAGCATTAATCCCTCCTACCTACACCATGCCCATATCCTTCCACATTCTTTATATCCATGTGCCCATCCAAACGTCTCTTAAAACCCTCTAATCTATTTGCCTCTACCACTATACCAGGATGCGCATTCCAGGCATCCAACACTCTGAGTAAAAATTTACCCCTCACGTCTCCCTTGAACTTAATTCCTTCAACTTCAATGCATGCCCTCCAGTATTATATACTCCCTGTCCACTCTATCTATGCCTCTCATAATCTAGTAAACATCTATCAGATCTCCCGTCAGCCTACAACACTCCAAAATTCTCTTATCTTTCCACCCCTGTCCTTCCTTCTAACAGGAAGATATCTTTCCTGTACATTGTGCAATTTATCTTTAAACATCCTCCAAACGTTTGATGTGAACTTGCCAGAGAAAAGGTGTTCCCAATTAACGCTTCTTAGTTTCTGCCTAATGCCCTCATACTTTAAAATTCTCCCACAAGTACCATACCGATCCTTATCAATAGCTATCCTGAGAGTTAAGGTGTTGTGGTCACTATTCCCACTGAAAGGCGAGTCACTTGGCCAGGCTCATTACCCAACACTAGGTCCAGTACAACTCTTCACTTTGGACGGTCGACATGTTGATTTAAGAAACGTTCCTGGATACAATTAACAAATTTAGACCCATAAATTTACACTAAGAAGGTGCCAGTTTATATTAGGGAAATTGAAATCCCCCATGACAACTCCATTATTTTTACACATTTCCTTAATCTGATTACGTATCTGTCCCTCAATGTCCCGGTGGCTATTAGGGGGTCTGTAGTACTATCCCAACAGTGTAATTGCACCCTTCCTATTCCTGAGTTCCATCTGAATAAAGTCTGACCCCTCCATTATGTCTCCCCTGAGTTCAGCTGTGATATTGTCCGATTAGTAATGCAACTTCACCCCCTCTTTTACCTGCTCCTTTATCTTTTCTAAAACTTTGAAAACCTAGAACCTTAATTTCCTTTTCCTGTCCCTCTCTCAACCAAGTTTCATATGGTCTTATTGTCTTCTTGTCTTATGATTGAACGACCTCTTTCAGTGTTACAGTAGGTATAGCATTGATATTAAAACCTATCTGAAGTCAAATGGCAAATGCAATTTGCCGTCTTTATTTTATTCTTATTTTCCGATACAGTGCAAAGTAGCCCTTTACAGCCCTTTGAACCAAGCCACCCCACCAACCCCTGACAAACTCAATGAGCTTTTAGCCTACTTGATACATCTTTGGTCTGTGGGAGGAAACCAGAACACCTGGTTAAAACCAACGCATTCCACACGTAGGATGTACAGACTCCTTACAGATGGCGCCGGAATTTAATTCCAAACTCTGGAATTCTCTGAGCTGTACTAACATCATGCTAATCACTACACCACCAGGATGCCCAGAGGATCTTTACTGGGCCCAGCATGTAAGTGCAATTACAAAGAAGGCACAGCAGCACCTCTACTTTATTGGAAGTTTGCAAACTTCTATAGGTGCACGGTGGAGAGTATACTGACTGGTTGCATCACAGCCTGGTATGTAAACAGCAATGTCCTTAAACAGAAAAGCCTACAATAAGTAGTGGATACAGCTCAGTCCATCCCTTCCCACCACTGAGCACATCTACAAGGAGCAGTGTTGCAGGAAACCAGCGTCCAGCATCCAGGACCCCCACCATCCAGGCCGCACTTTCTTCTCATGACTGCCACGAGGAACAAGATGCAAGAACCTTAGGTCCCACACCACCAGGTTCAGCAACATTTATTACCCCTCAACCACCAGGGAGTGGATAACTTCACTCACCCCAACACAGAGGTCCCAGCTTATTCCATAACCTACGGACTCACTTTCAAGGATTCAACTAATTTTCTCAATATTATTTACTACTGATTTAATCTATTATTATTTTTGTTTTTTTTTGTGCTAGGACAATTTGTTGAATTTTGCGCATTGGTTGGTTGTCCGTCTTTGTGTGTAGCTTTTCACTGATTCTGTTGTGTTTCTTTGTAATTACTGTGAAACCCCTCAAGAAAATGGATCTCAGGCTAGTATGTGGTGACATATACGTGTGAAATAAAGTTATTTTGAACTTTTAGCTGTAACACTTTATTCTGCATTGTTGTTTTTCCCATGTACTACCTCAATGTACTGTACTGATGTAGGGAGGTGGTCTGTGTGGACAGCACACAAAGTTTTTCACTTTCCCTGTGACAATGATAAAGCAATTTACCAGGTTAATGTGAACAGTTTTTAATTGGGTGCTCTAGGTGGTGAGGAATTGTATCATGCATTACCTTTGGGTCAGCATCTTACCTCTGGAGCCCCCAGACTGCTCAGGTGCTCTTTTGTCTAATTTTCCTGACCTTTGTGCATATTATAATCACAGGAGACTGCTCTCTCTAAATTAATATAAAGTTTTTATTAAAGTCTGAATGCTCTGTGGCTTTAGATCCGTCAGGTGTTACCAACATAATGAGGTTTTCAAATTAGATGAGCCTCCAAGGCAGATAAACAACTCGAAATAATATACTTTAAAATAAAACTATTCTGATACCAGGTCCCACATGGAGTTAGGTTGCCCAAACTTGCCAAAGTTTGCCATGTGTCCACCAGCACTAACCAGACTCAGAATGAAAACGGTGTTAAAAAATTGAAAAGGAGATTTCAAAAGGCAACAGTGAAAACTCAGATGCACGAGCGGTTCTGCAGATGTTGGAAATCTTGAGCAACATCTATGGAGAGGGATGAGCAGCCGATGTTTCAGGCCGAGACGCTTCAATAAAAACCCCTTTGAATCAGTTCAGAATCAGCATGGAATTTGTTGTTTTGAGGCAGCAGTACCGTGCAGTATCACAAAATTAATATATTACAAAAAGAACACCCAAAAGATAAGTTAAATAATGAAGAAAGAGAGGAAAGCAGTGAGGTAGTGTTCTTTGCTTTGTGGACAATTCAGAAATCTGATGCTGGAGGCAAAGAAGCTGTTTCTGAATCACTGAGTGTGGGTCTTCAGACTCCTGTACCTCTTCCTTGATGGTAGTAATGAGAAGAGGGTACACTCTGGATGCTAAGGATCCCTAATGATGCACACATTAATCCAAGTGCGACCTCAGTAGCATCTTATACAACTGCAATGTAATGATCCAACTCCTATACTCAATGCCCTGATTAAGAGCACAACTCTCCTCGCCATAAAGGACATAGAATCATACAGTTATAGAAAACTATAGATCAGAAACAGGCCCTTTGGCCCAACTAGTCTGTGCCAAACCATTTAAACTGCCTACTCCCATCGACCTGCACCCAGACCATAGCACTCCATACCCCTCCCATCCATGTACCTATCCAAACTTCTCTTAAGAGTTGAAATCAAAACCCCACCCACCACTTGAGCTGGCAACTCATTCCACACTCTCACCACCCTCTGAGTGAAGAAGTTTCCACTCACGTTCCCCTTAAACATTTCACCTTTCACCTTAAGCCATGACCTCTAGTTCTAGTCTCACCTTACATCAGTGGAAAAAGCCTGCTTGGATTTACCCTATCTATACCCCTCATAATTCTGTATACCTCTATCAAATCTCCCCTCAATCTTTTACGTTCTAGTGAATGAAGTTCTAACCTGTTCAATCATTCATCCAGCAATATCCGCATAAATTTTCTCTGTACTCTTTCAAACCTATGTATCTCTTGTGTAGGTAGAGGACCAAAAACTGCACACAATACTCCAAATTTGGCCTCACCAATGTCTTACACAATATCTTCGAGAATATTCCTCAAGAAGTCAGCACTCATCCTTAAAGACCCTCAGCTTACGGGACATTCTCTCTTCTCATTACTATGATTGGGGAGGAGGTACAGGAGCCTGAAGACCCACATTGAACATTTTAGGAATGGCTTTTTCTGAACAGTAAATGAACACAACCTCATTATTCATCTTTTGCACTATTTATTTATTTTTGTAACACAGTAATTTTTATGTCTTGCACTGTACTGCTGCTGAAAGGACTTCTGTCAGTGATATTAAACTCAGTTTTGATTCTGATTCTGAATATAATGAATGTCAGCATGTCAAACACCTTACTGACTGCCTGTGTTGCCACATTCAGCGAACTATGCACCTATACCAATAGGTCTCTCTGTTTCACCATGAATTGGGCTGACCGTGGGTATGCTATTTGTTGCTGGTGGAATTCTGGGGGCAGATGTGAAGTGCATCTACCTTCTCAGCTGACTGCATCATCAGGTGGTGATAGATGCACTTTCAAGATTTTTAAAGATTTGATTTATTTGTCAGATGTACATCAAAACACCTAAACACACAGTAGAAAGCATCGTTTTGCATAATTGACAAATACAATATGAATATGTGCTGGGGGCAGCTCACAAGTGACACCAGCAACATAGCATACCCACAACCTACTAACCAAAACCCGCACGTCTTTGGATTGTGGGCAGAAACAGGAGTACCCATGTGGTCCCAGGGAGAATGCACAAAATCTTTACATGTTGGGCTCAAAATTGAGTCCAAAAGTGGAGTGAGGGGAACAGGGTGGATGGTAATTAGATCCACTAAGGCTCATCTAGTGCACAGGGACAAATTGTAATGTATCATGGGCAGAAGATAACCTGACATTCTCAGCAGAAATGCTGACTAAAGTTTGTTCGGCATGATCATTTTTCCAAAAAGTCTTTATCTAGAAGAGTAGGTCTTTTAAAGATTAAAGATCAAAGATTAAAGATTAAAGAACATGTACAGTGAAACACTGAAATGCGTTGTTTATGTTAATGGCCAATGCAGCCTAAGGATGTGCTGGGGGCAGCCCCTGAGTGTCGCCAACACAGTATGCCCACAACTTATTTACCCTAATCCGTATGCCCTTGGAATGTGGGAGGAAACCTACATGGTCACAAGGAGTACGTACAAACTCCTTACAGACAGTGGCAGGAATTGAACCTGGATCGTTGACAAGTAAGAACACAATTGGGGAAAAAAACACCGTCCATTTTAACGTAAAGTGATCCAGGTGGTTATAGTGTTGCTAAACTGTAGTGACGGGGTTTTGCCAGCTGGTTCAAGATGGGGAGGTACAGCAGCGTAGTGGTTAGTGTAACACTATTACAGCACCAGACGTTCGGGTTCAAATCCTGGTGCTGCCGATATGGAGTTTGTATGTTCTCCCCATGACTGAGTGACTTTGTGCTGGGAGCTCTGGGTTCCTCCCACATTGCAAAGTAGTACAAGTTAGTAGGTTAATGGTCACATGTGAAACCCTTTTTACTAGCTATCTCTAGAGATGTGGCTCGTTGGCCCCTCACTAACAACTACAGAGTCAACAGTGATAAAACAACCTTTATCAGGCTCCGTATGTCTAGGGTCGATATGACTTGGGTCCCACCAAACCCGGGAAGTTGGGATGTCTCGCCCGCTCGAACCCTGATCTGAGTGAATCACTCATCAGCAAGAAATAACAGATCGTACATGGCATACAATTATAAAGAAAGTATATTTATAAATCTCCCCTTTATCGAACAGTTAATAGGAAAAAAACTGAAAAAATATAAAGGGCCCATTACAGTTAACCCAGTCCAAATGTGCACGTAAGTTGGAGCTCATCTTGAAGTTGCCTTTGATTCATGTGCAGGACCCATGGTCTGCATGAAAGCACACACCAGCTTCCGAATGTCGCTCGAAACAGAGATGGCATCCTCAGCTATCCTCCCTCCGTCTTCACCCAGCTCCCACCTAAAGAACCTCGATCCACACCAGTGTCCGTCACAAAAGCCTCCCTTGCCTAGCATTCTCTGGAATCTTCTCACAATCCCACCATCCTGATTGGATGACACTACATTCCTAAGCATGAACATCACAACTCCTTATCTTTAACTCAAACCCAACCATGCCGAAAGCAGAACCGACTGCAGTTACAGAACTGCTAAAATTAAGTATCTACAGCACAGCAGTAAAGATCATAATCAGGGCGTTGCTCATGTGTATAATTGGGTGGAGTGGGCTTGTTGGGCTGGAAGGGACTGTTACTGTGCAGTATGTATAAATAAAATAAAAATAAAGGGAACCCAATAGTTGAAAGGAAGTAGTTGTTCCTGAACCTGATGTTATGGGTTTCAGCCTTCTATACCTCCACCTCAATGGCAGCTGCAAGGAGAGGGCATGGCCTGGATGGTGGGGACCTTTGATGATGGATGTTGCCTTCCTGAGGCATCGCCTCCTGTAGGTACTACCAATGGTGGGGAGGAATGTGTCAGTGATGTACTCGGTATTTTCTGCTTTCTAAATGGGGAGAAAATTCAAAAATCAGAGGTGCAAAGGGACTTGGGAGTCCTAGTGCAGGATTCCCTCAAGTTTACTTTGCTGGTTGAGTCAATGGTAAGGAAGGCAAATGAAATGTTAACATTCATTTCAAGGGGACTAGAATTTAAAAGTAAGGGTGTAATGCTGATGCTTTATAACGCTTTGGCCAGACACACTTGGAATATGGTAAACAGCTTTGGGCCCGTTGTCTATGAAATGATGTGCTGGATTTGGAGAAGGGTTCAGAGGATGTTCAGGAAAATAATCCCAGGAATGAAAGGGTTAACATATACGGTGGATTTGATGACTCTACGTCTCTACTTGCTGGAGTTTAGTAGAATGGGGCTGGGGGCGGGGTGGGAATCTCATTGAAACCTGTTGAATATTCAAAGGACAAGACAGAGTGGATAAAGAGAGGATGATTCCTATAGTGGGGGAGTCCAGTACAAGAGGGCACAGCCTCAGAATAGAAGGATGTCTCCTTAGAACAGAGATAAGGAGGAATTTCTTTAGCCAGGGGATAGTGAATCTGTGGAATTCAAGCCATTGGGTATATTTAAAGTGAAAGCTTGGTAGATTCTAGAATAGTAAGTGTGTCAAAGGTTCTGGGGTGAAGGCAGGATAATGGGGTTGGGGGTTATAATAAATCAGCCATGATGAAATTGTGGAACAGACCAGATGGACTGAATGTCCTAATTCTGCCTCTATGTCTTAAGGCCTTATGGAGTCCCACAATTTTCTGCACCTTCTCTGCAATCAGATTGACCATGACCTTTTCCTTTACCAGATGCAGTACAGTGATTCCTATGTTACAATAATACATTCTCATTTCACAATTGCTCTGTTGTTTTTATCTCCAATAACCTGTCACCTTCATTCTGTATAGATAGATAGATACTTTATTCAAACTCCTGCCACCTTATTGATCGAGCTGTTCTACTCTTGATGGGATATTGTGGTCCCTATCTCTGTCACCATTTTGACTTCTGAGAATCATATTGTGTTCAGAAACAAGATCAGATTTATTACCACTGACTTACATGCCCCTTCCAGTCCTGATGAAGTGTCTCAGACCGAAATATTGACTGTTTCCTCCCCTCCATTGATGCTTCCTGACCTGCTGAGTTCCATCTGCATTTTGTGTGTGCTGTTGATGAATTCCAGCAACTGCAGAATCTGCAGTGTCCACTGAGTGCACGTTCACGGTCTTCTGCAGCTGTAGTCCATCCACTTCAAAGTTTGACATGTTGTGCATACAGAGATGGTCTTCTGCACGTCACTGTTTTAACGTGTGGTTATTTAGGTTAGAGTGAACTTCCTGACAGCTTGAACAAGTCTGGTCATTCCCCTTGGACTCCTCTCATTAACAAGGGGCTTTTGTCCACCGAACTGGATTTTTTTTTTGTTTTTCGCACCATTCTCTGCAAACTCTAGAGACTGTTGTGCATAAATATCCCAAGAGATCAGCAGTTTCTGAGACATTCAAACCACCCTGTCTGGCACCAACAATCATTCCACAGTCATAGTCACTCACAGTAGATCACATTTCTTCTCCATTCTGATGTTTGGTCTGATCAGCAAATGAACCTCTTGGCCATGTCTGCATGCTTTTATGCATTGACCTGCTGTTCATTAGATATATGCATTAATGAGCAGGTGTACAGTGTAGCTAATAAAGTGACCATGGAGTAGAAGAAATCTCACGTTCTTCTACTAGTTTACATTCACTGTCACTCCCCATCTCGCTTCTTCTTGGGTCTATCCTTCAAAAGTCTTTTGTTGACTTACAGCAGCATTTATAAATTTCCAGTCATCTTCTCCTCATTCCTCTATTCTGGAAGCAATATTACACCTGCCAGTTGGGTAAAAAGCTGCAGAGAGTAATGGATTCTGCCCTATACATCATGAGGACTACCCTCCTCACTATCAGCGGTATCTCAGGAGTCACTGCCTCAACAAAAGTAACATCCTAATCAAAGATTCCTAACATCTTCTTGCAGCTATCATCAAGCAGGAGGTACAGAAACCTGAAATCTGTCACCATCACAGCTACTGCTTTTCAATCATTCAGTTCTTGACTGACTCATTTACTTAAAGCCATCACCCCTTCTGGGGCATAGGCCACCAAGAGCAGCTCGCCAGAGTCCTCTGTCCTGGGACAGTTCTCCGCAGGTGTGGCCTATCTTCAAAGATCCTTTCTCTTGCAGGAATAAGATTTTCGCAGCTTCTACTGGCATTTTTATAGCACTAGGATTTTACAGGATTGGGTTGACATCCACTTGTCCAACCCTCCTCCTTTCACAGCCAGGCTTGGACCGTCCATGCAGAGTTATTCGGTTCGCAAACTAACCAGCAAAACTCTAATTACTACCTCAGTATAGAAAATTCCACCACTTCGAAAATTTTGTACTACAATGAACATTTTTTTGTTACAGTTGTTTTTATTCTTGAAAAAATATGTATAATTTATGTTCAATATGTGTTTTTCGTGTGAATGCTGCTTATCTGATGCTGTTGCGTATGTTTTTCATTGTATCTGTGCATTCATGCAGTTGTGCATATGACAATAAACTCAACATTGACTTTAGCCTATTACTGATTACTGCTTCATTTTGAACAGTTAAGCCAAAAATGAATAGAGTGGACATGGAGAGGATGTCTCCACCAGTAGGAGTGTGTAGGTTCTGAGGGTACAACCTCAGATTCAGGGGATGTTGGCCAGAAAGAACTGCAATCTATAAATCAGTGAACAAGAATGAGGTAAGGACGGTGGAAACAGACAAAATGAATGTGTTTGTTCCTGCCATGTAATTGCAGGAATGGAGGCAGCCATTTTGTATGGTTGTCCTTGAAGCCACCATTTTGCGAAGTGTTTGGTGAACTATTTCTTCAGGGATAGCATAATCAAAACAATGGAAATGGACACAATTGCAGCTTGTAAATGGAACAGTCTGTGACCTGGTCATCTTAGCCCAGTGTTTTGGTGACCATAGCACCACAGAACATAGAACATTACAGCACAGAAACAGGCCTTTTGGGCCTTCTTGGCTTTGCCAAATCATTTTTCTGCCTAGTCCAGCTGACCTGCACCTGGACCATATCCCTCCATACACCTCTCATCCATGTACCTGTCCAAGTTTTTCTTAAATGTTAAAAGTGAGCCCGTGTTTACCACTTTATCTGGCAGCTCATTCCACACTTCCACCACTCTCTGTGTGAAGAAGCCCCCCCCCCAATGTTGCCTTTAAACTTTTCCCCCTTCACCATTAACCCATGTCCTCTGGTTTTTTTTTCTCCTGGTTGGACTGCTTTGAACCAGTCTATATTGGACAGAAGAAAAGAAATAACCTAGGGCACATGTCTGTAAGAAAGAGTCAATTAAAGCAATACTGCTTGCAGCCTTGGGTCACATCCAATGAGAAGCTGATACAGGTCATTCAGATGAGTCTCAGCCAATGAAATGAAAACATCATTGGAAAAGGATAAGAATGGAGGACATTTGGAAACACAGACAGCAACAACTCCATGAAGATCAACCATTGGGAAGGAGATAACCTTACGCTGGATATGTGGAGATTACTTTGGACCAGAAAGAATGCCCAGCCAGTGTAGACTTCTTTTTCTGAGCATGATCTTTTCTCCAACATGAAAGAAAATTCAAAATTCTAAATGGAGAGAAAATTCAAAAATTTATGGTGCAATGGGACTTGGGCGTACTGATTCCCAAAAGGTTAATTTGCATGTTGAGTCAGTAGTGAGGAAGGCAAATACAATGTTAACATTCATTTTGTGAGAACTAGAATGTAAAAGCAAGAATGTAAGGTTGAGGCTTTATAAAGCACTCGTGAGACCTCTTATTTAAGAAAAGATGTGTGACATCAGAGAGGGTACAAAGAAGGTTCATGAAAATTATTCTGGGATTGTTAGGCGTGTCATATGAGGAGCGATTGATGGCTCTGGGCCTCTACTCACTGGAATTCAGATGAGGGGTGACTCATTGAAACCCATCAAATATTGAAAGGCCTTGCTAGAGTGGATGTGGAGAGGATATTTCCTATAGTGGGAATGTCTAAGAGTATAGGAAACAGCCTCAGAACAAAGGGGAATCCTTTTAGAAAGGAGTGGTGAATCTGTGGAATTCATTGCCATAGGTGTCTGTGCAGGCCAAGTTATTGGGTATATTTAAGGCAGAGATTGATAGACTCTTGATTGCTTAGGGCATGAAGAAATATGGGGAGAAGGCAGGAGATTGGGGCTGAGAGGGAAAATGGATCAGCCATGATGAAATAGTGGAGCAGACTCGATGGCCCAAGTGGCCCAATTCTGCTCTTATATCTTATGGTCTCCACTTTTGGCTGTCATGGAGGGTCATGGAAACCTAGTGGATGTGCAGATTGGTATTTAGTTTTGTATATACATTTGTTTGTTAACTGAACCAATAAAGGTACCTGTCAGTAAATAGAAATTCTCTCTGTGTCCATTGGATCATTAGCATCGGGGGCTAATACTTTTAACAGGGACTTCCTGGAATTTCTTCAGCCAAAGGTTTGGTAGACTCAGCCAGTACCATCACAGGCACATCCCTCCCTGCTATGCTATGCTCAAGAAGGCATCACCTATCATCAAGGACACTCATAATCCAGGACATGCCCTCTTCTGATAAGTACCATCAGTGAGGAGGTACAGAAACCTGAAGACACACACTCAACAATTCAAGCAACACACCCAAAATGCTGGAGGGATTCAGCAGGCCAGGCAGCATCTATGTAAAAAAACACAGTCGATGTTTTGGGCCAAAACCCTTCAGCAGGAGTCCTAAAATGATGACTGTGCTTTTTTCCACAGACGCCGCCTGCCCTGCTGAGTTCCTCCAGCATTTTGTGTGTGTTGCTTGGATTTCAAGCATTTGCAGATTTTTTCTTGTTTGTGACTTAACAACTCATGAATAGCTTCCTCCCCTCCGCCATCAGATTTCTCAAAGGTTCATGAACCTTTGAAAACAACCTTATTATTCCTTTTTTGCACTACTTATTTATGTTGTAATCGATAATAATTTTATTTCTTTGTGTTATACCGCTGCCACAAACTAGCAAATTTCATGTCACATACGTACGTAAGTCAATAACAACAAATTTGATTCTAATTCTGAATACATTGCCACAGTGAGCTGTGGAGGTCAAGTAACTGGGTGTGTTTGGTAGGTCCTTGACTGGTAAGGGGTTAAGGGTAGTGGGGTTGAAAAATCTGTCATGATTTTGGTGGGGCAGACTCAATGGGCTGAATGGTCTAATTCTATTTCTAATATCTCATGGTTTTATCTATTTCAGTCATGCTATGCTGTTCCAGGCTTTACTGATTACCTCCCAGACTCCTGAAATTCACTGACTTCTCCTCCTGTCAGTGTGAACATAGGACCTAGAACAGTACAGCACAGCAGAGGCCCTTCGTCTCACGGTGTCGTGTCGGTCTTATATGCTGCTACAAGATTATTCTAACCCTTCCCACCCACATAGCCCTCCATTTTTCTATCATCATGTGCCTGTCTAAGAATCTCTTAAATGTCCCTAAGGTATCTGCCTCTACCACTACCTGTGGCAGCACAGCTACTACTCTCTGTGCAAAAAAAAAACTATCTCTGGCGCCACTCTATACTTTCCTCCAAAAACTTTAAATATATCCCTCTTGTTTGAGCTATTTCCATCCTGGGAAATAGGTGCTGGCTGTCCATTTGATCTCTGTTTCTTATCATCTTGTAAACCTGTATCAAGTTGCCTCTTATCTTCCTTTGCTCCAAAGAGAAATACCCTCACTCACTCAGCCTATCCTTATAAGATGTGCTCTCTAACCAGGCAGCATCCTGTTAAGAGTCCTCTCTAAAGCTTCCACATCCTAATGAGGCCACCAGAACTGAATCTCTCTAATACAGAACATGCTGTCCATTCTAGAGAGCATGTTGTTCTTTGATTATGACTGTAAAGTTACACTGTTAAGAATATTTCTTTGGTGGTCGTAGAGTTTAGGTAAGGGGTTTTTAGTTAACAAAAATGGTGTGTAAATATCAATAGGTCTCAACCCAAAAGTTTACTGTCCATATCCCACTGCATATGCTGCCAGATCGATGGACTTCCTCTGACATCTTGTGTGTTGATCAGCCTGATCTAAATCAGATAAAAGAAAAAGTTTAAAACAAGAAAATCTGATAAAGGTTTTCCATGTCTTTACTGAAATGTTGACGAAAGAGTTAATAGAGGCACAGGTGCCTGAATTGAGTGGAGTTTATTACTTCTACTAATCAATGAGATGGAATTATGACAGAATAACAAAATAACTTCAAGGCAAATATTAAGTCATGTCCCATATCTGTATCATGCTCCTGCTTCATTTAACGAATTTAGAGGACACAGGGTTAGAAATTAATTACAGTAACTCACTTCATTTGTTGGCATCCTGAAATCTGATTAATTAATTCTACGGTACCCAGGGACAGTTCATGCTGCAGGTTAAATACAACACAGAGCAGAATAACAAACAGATTGTATTGGCAAGTGACAGGCTACAAACAAAATCTATTTATTCACAATATAATGAGAACCAATTGTTTTTTTTGTAGAAACAGAAAAACAAGATGTTGTTTTCACCTTTTATGTTAGTAATAATCTCGAAGTTTCATAAATGTGAATTAACCAGGACTTTGTAAAGCTATCAGAAAGATTCCTCTCCACCATACCTTATCTCTTTAATTTCAGAGCCTTTTGGATTACATTTTGTGCTTGACAACAGCTTTTCAGTGATCTGTTGACATCGACACCAACATTTCACAGTTTATAGTTTTCACATTAAAAAGGTCTATTTTTTATTCAAAAATGGATAACCCAAGAAATCAAAGTTCAAAGTTCAAAGTACATTTATTATCAAAGTATGTTTGCTTTATACAACCTTAACAGGCAGCCATGAAACAAAGAACCTGTTCCATGTGAACCAAACTAACCTGTTAAAAAAAGAGAACTCTAAACACCTGTTGTACTGAGAAAGAAGAAACAAATCATGCAAGCAATAAATGCAAGTAAATAGTGTTCTGAACTGGAGTCCGCAAAGACCTCAGACCCTTAGTGTAGTGCAGAGTGGAGCGATGAGCTGAACCGGCCCATTCCTCACTGCGGGCCCCAGCACCCTGACCTTTCCAATATGACCCGCTTCCCAAATCATTGTCCAACAGTCAGTTTCAGTCACTTTGGTATGCTCTGGGGCCTGGATCCCGCAGCCTGTATCTGACCTTTCGAATTTGGCCCTGCACCTAAGTCATCATCTAAACGTCAGGTTCAGTCAATTCGATATGGCTCTGGGGCCACTGTATTGATAGGAGAACTGTTCTGCTTGTGGATACGAGAATTTGCAGAGAGCAGAAATCAGAAAATGGAAACCTGCCTCCCCTCTGTGGACTCTGTGTACACTTTTCATGGCCCCAGTAAAGGAGCCAATCAAAGCATTTAAAGACCCCACCACTTTTGACATTCTCGCTTCTCCTCTCTCCCATCAAGCAGAAGATACAAAACCCACAAGGATGTATCACCGGGCTCAGAGGTAGTTTCTATCCCACTGTTTCCGATTTTTGAATGGCCCCCAGTAAAATAAGATGGACGATAGACCTCACAATCTTCTTTGCCATGGTCTTGCACCTTATTGTCTGCCTGAACTGCATTATCTCTGTGACTGTAACACTTTATTCCATACTCTGCTAATGGTTTCCCTTGAGCTACCTCAATGCATGGTGTAATGAATTGATCTGTATGGATGGCATGCAAAATAAAATTTTTCACTGCATCTCAGTACTTGTGACAATAGTAAACCAACTCCTGTGTCCAGTTGGGTAACGTGCTGTGTTTGTATTGGGCAGGGCAAGATGCAGCATTGAAAATGCATTAGACCATGACCTAGAGCTTCTCAAAGTTCAAAATAAATTTATTATCAAAGTATTTTCTGTATACGTCACCATATAAACCCTGAGATTTGTTTTCTTGTGGGCATTCATAGCAAATTAAAATAAACAATGAAAAACTGCACACAACAGAGGCAGACAAACAACCAATGTGCAGAAGACAACAAGCTGTACAAATACAAAAAGGAAACAAAAATCATTCAAGAAAATAAGTTGTAGAGTCCTTAAAGGTATGTCCATAGGTTGTGGAAACAATTCAGTGTTGGGCGTGAATGAAGTTATCCCCTCTGGTTCAGGGGTAACAATTGATTGTTGAGGGGTAACAATTGTTCCTGCACCTGATGGTCTGAGTCCTGAGGCTCCTGTATCTTCTTCCTGATGGCAGCAGTGAGAAGAGAGCATGACCTGGGTGGTGGGGGTCTTTTTTGATGAATGCTACTTTCCATAAGACCATACGATATAGAGAAGAATTAGGCCATTTGGCCCATTGAGTCTGTTCCGCCATTTCATCATGGCTGATCCAGTTTTCCTCTCAGCTCCAGTCTCCTGCCTTCTCTCTGTATCCCTTCATGTCCTGACCAATCAAGAATCTATCCAACTCTGACAAAAATATATCTAAAGACTTAGCCTCCTCAGCTGCCTGTGACAAAGAATTCCACAGATCTACCACTCCCTGGCTGAAGAAATTTCGTCTCATCTCAAATCTAAAATGTCGCCCCTCTATTCTGAGGCTGTCCTCTGAGCTTAGACTCTCCCACTACAGGAGACATCTTCTCCACATCCACTCTTATCAAAGCCTTTCACCATTGGATATGTTTCAATTAGGTCATCCTCATTCTTCCGAATTCTTGTGAATACAAGCTCAAAGCCATTAAATGCTCGTCATATGACAAGTTGGTCAATTCTGGAATCATCATCGTGAGCTTCCTTTGAACCCTCTCCAGTTTCAGCACAGCCTTTCTAAGATAAGGGCCCCAAAACTGCTCACAATATAGCGCTCTTTGTAAATGAGCTCAGTGGTGGTGAGGGCTTTACCTATGCTGGACTGGGCCATATCCATTATTTTCTTGTAGTTTTTTTTTGTTCAAGGGCATTGGTGTTTCCATACCAGGCTGTGATGCTACCAGTCAGTATACTCTCCACTGCATCTATAGAAAGTTTTCAAAGTTTTAGATGACATGCAGGAATCTGCTCAAACTTCTCTGAAAGTAGAGGCACTGCTGTGCCTTCTTTGCAATGACAGTTATGTGCTAGACCCCAGGAAAGATCCTCTGAAATGTTAACAAATTTAAAGTTGCTGACTCTCTCTATCTGTGATACCCTGATGAGGACTGGCTCCTGGATCCCCTGTTTCCTCCTCTGGTAGTCAATGATCAGCTCTTCTTTTTTGCAAGAGTGAGAGGTTGGTGTTGTGACAACATTCAGCCGGATTTTTAACTTCACCCATGTACGTATGATGATTTGTCACTACCTTTGATTCAGCCAACAACAGTTGTGTCGTCAGCAAACTTAAATACGGTATTGGAGCTATACTTAGCCTTAAATGCAAAGCGAGTAGTGCAGGGAGTTAAACACACAGCCTTGTGGTGCACCTGTGCAGATGGAGATTGTGGAGGCAATGTTGTTACCAATCTGACCTGTCTGGTGTCCGCAAAAGAGGAAATCGAGAGTTCAGTGTAGAAGGAGGTTTTGAGGCGTAGGTCTGATTAGTGTTGAGGTGATGATAGTATTGAATGTAGAGCTGTAGTCAATGAAGGGCATCCTGATGTATGCATCTTCACTGTCCAGATGTTCTGAAGCTGAATGGAGAGCCATTGAAATGGCACCTGATATGACCTGTAGGCAAATTGGAATGGATTCAAGTTGCTCTTCAGACAAGAGCTGATATGCTTTATCACCAACCTCTCAAAGCACTTCATTACAGTGGATGGAAGTGCTTCTGGACGATAATCATTGAGGCAAGTTAGTATGTTGTTCTTGGGCACCAGTGTAACTGAAGCCTATTTGAAGCAGGTGGGAAACTCTGACTGCTGAAGTAAGAGGTTAAAGATATCAGTGAAGACACCAGCCAGTTGAATAGGGCAGGTCTTCAGTATTTGGCCAGGTAGCTCATTTGGCCTGGTTGCTTTCCATGGTTTCACCCTCCTGAAGGATGCTGTCACATCAGCCTCTGAGACCGAAATTGGGGGCTTTGGGAGTTTTAAAGGTTCTTTCATGTTTGTCAGTCAAAGTGAGAATAAAAGCCATTGAGCTCATCTGGGAACAAAGCCCTGTTGTCACATAGAATATACTGTATATCGCTTGGTTTCACTTTGAAGAAGGTGAATGCATTCAAGCCAGGCTACCACTGTCAAGCAGCTGAACTAAGGGATTCACAAAGACTCTAAATGATTTTGTGGGAACAGAGTCATCTCTCACTGTCTTTATAAAGTCCATGACAACTGTGGTGTATTTGTTCAGATCCTCTGATGAGTTCTTGAATGTGAGCCAGTCCATCGACTCAAAGCAATACTGGCTTTGGCGGTATTAAATTGCTGCCAGGATCATGGAGGTGAACTTTCTTGGTAAGTAGAATGTTTGACACTTAATCACTAGATGTTCCAGATTGGCAAAACAAGAGTATGACAAGACTGCTATGTCCAAGTGCCACAGAGATTTTATCATGAAACACCAACCCTGCCCCCGCCTTTTGCATACCCCAAGTGTTCCTCATATCAACCCATCCAGTAGATAGAGAACCCCTTGGGAAGGACAACCTATCCATTAGGTAGTGACTGAGAGTTATTTCTGTGAAAAACAGAACACAGAAATCCCTAATTTCCCTCTGATGCAGAAATCTTGCCCTTAGGTCTTTAATCTTGTTCTCCAGCAACTGTACATTTGCTAACACAGGTAAACAGAGATGTAAAAAGAGATTTTGTCACATTGGCCTTCATAAATCAGGCCATTGGGTACAGGAGTTAGATAGACATATTCAAAAATGTACAAGACATTAATGAAACCAACTTTTGAGTATTGTGTGCAGTTCTGCTCACCCATGTACTGTAGGAAGGAAGTTCTGGTCAGCCCCCTGGAGTCAAAGAGTACTTCAGCCCAGCTAGTTGTGCTAACCTGGTCCTCTGACTAGTCGCATCTATTTGCACCCAGACCATAGACCTCCATATCACTCCCATCCATGTACTTATTCAAAATGTTCTTACATGTTGCAATTGAACTCACATCCATTACTTCCACTGGCAGCTCGTCCCACACTCACTCCACCCTCGGAGTGAAGAACATTCTCCTCAGGTTCCCCTTAAATCTTTCATCCTAAACCTATGACCTCTACTTCTAGTCACACCCAACCTGAGGAGAAAAATGCCTGCAAACATTCACTGCATCTCATAACTTTGTACACTTAAATAAGATCTCATCTCAATCTACATACCTACAAGACCAATATCAATAAGTTTGAAAGAGTGAAGAGAAAATTTACAAGGATGTTGCTGGGACTTGAGGACCTGATTTTGAAGAAAAGGTTGAATAGGTTAGGACTTTATTCTTTGGAGCATCAGAGAATAAAGGGAGATCTTAAAGGTAGAGCAAATTATGAGGGGTATAGATAGGGAAAATGCATGTAGACTTCTTTCTACTGAGACAATAGACAGTAGGTGCAGGAGTAGGCCATTCGGCCCTTTTAGCCAGCACCACCATTCACTGTGATCATGGCTGATCATACACAATCAGTACCCTGTTCCTGCCCTCTCCCCATATCCCTTGAGCCCGCTATCTATAAGAGCTCTATCTAACTCTCTAACTCTCTCTTGAATGCATCCAGAGACTTGGCCTCCACTGCCTTCTGGGGCAGAGCATTCCACATATCCACCACTCTCTGGGTGAAAAGTTTTTCTGCATCTCTGTTCTAAATGGCCTACCCCTTATTCTTAACTCCACTGAGGTTGGGTGAGCTAGAGATAGAGATCATGGGTTTAGGGTGAAAGGTGAAATGTTTGGAAAGAGCTGCCAGTGGAGGTGGTAGATGCTGGTTCAATTGCAACATTTAAAATAATTTGGATAGGTACATGGATGGGAGGGGTATGGAGGGCTATGGTCGATGTGAAGGTTAATTGGACTGGGGAGAAGGTTTGTACTCTAGATAGGCTGAAAGGCCTATTTCTGTCCTGTAGTGCTTGGTGATTCAGTAAACCAATGTCTTCACTGTAGATACTGTCCACCAACCCAAAGGGACCAGACCCTTCAGTGAATTGGAGCAAGGTTTCATGTCAAAGTAGTCCAGAATACCCAGGAAGAGAATATTCTCCCTGCATCTCCCTCAAACACCTCCAGATTCTACACAATTTAAAATAGCCAATTAAGCTGACAATCTGCTCATATTTGCAATGTGGGAGGAAACTGGAGTATCCGGAATGAATCCATGTGGTCTCAGGGAAAGCATGCAAACTCCACACCAACAGTAATAGATGTCAGGATTGAACCCCAGCTGCCAAAGCTGTGAGGCACCACCTCTACTGGCTGCCACTTTTGTGCTGCCTGGCATCATCCTAAACCTGAGAATAATGAATGTGAAAAAGTAAGGCAAAGTAGTACTACTTTGAAATGGCATTGACCAAACTAGATTTGACCACAGCAGAAGGATGTTGCCGAGATGTGAGGACCTGAGTTATAGGGAAAGGTTGAATAGGTTCGGACTTTATTCCTTGGAGTATAGGAGATTGAGAGGAGATTTGTAGAAGTGTACAAAATTATGAGGGGTATAAAAAGGGTAAATGCAAACAGGCTTTTTCCACTGAAGTTGGGTGAGATGAAAACTGGAGGTCATAGGTTAGGTGTGAAATATTTAAGGGAACATTGGGGGAACTTTTTCACTCAGAGGGCAGTGAGAGTGTGGAATGAGCTGCCAGTGGAAGCGGTGGATGCGCGTTCAATTGCAATGTTTAAGAGAAATTTGGATGAGTACATGGACGGGAGGGGTATGGAGGACTATGGTCTAGAAGCAGGTCAGTGAGACTAGGCAGAACGAGTTGGGCATGGGTTAGATAGGTCAAAGGCTCTGTATCTGTGCTGTAGTGCTAAATGACTCTTTGACGATAAGGAATGGAAGATATTTTGTTTACACAGAAAGTGCACCTCATTATAGACTGGATAAGTGATTTTCATTTACAATCTCTCTGCTGTAAACTCAAAGGATTTGTTCTAATGTATTGGTTTACTTTAACCTGGAGGGATAGGCTGCTACTCTCTACAGAACAACCCTCTGATCGGTTTCCAAACTGAGAAGTAGTAAAGTGGAGCAAATAGTAAATCTCACTGTACCCTGCTAAGTGCCTGCATTGGAGAGACAGTTATGACATTAGGGTTTATGTTGTAATTAAGGGCAAGAAGTTTGATCTAAGCCTTGAGGCTCTTCAGGAAACTTGCAACAACTTTGACTAACAATGAACTCTAGATTTCCCAGTTCCTCAAACATATGTTTTGCAATAAACATTAATAAACTGTTTAATACACAGAAGAGGTTCTGGGGCCAAGAGAGTGGGGAATAGGTTTTCATGTTTACGATCCCTCTTGATCTGAAATGGGTAATTGCAGTCTAAAAAAAGTTTAAATCATCATTGGAAAAGTTTACCTCGAAGGTTTCAATTTTACACCTTTAGTACGACCAGATTTCTTAAAGAAAACTTAAATTAGTACAACATGCACCTGCAGAACCAATCACCATAAACATGAAAGCCTGAATCAGATTGGTGTCAAAAGTAAAAACTGGAAATGGAAACTGAAATTGTGTTAAAAATCTATATTTTTCTTTATGATCCCAGTTTCCAGGCAAATATTTTGCATTTGTAATTTCCGGGGAGTTGGTATACTGAGATAAAGAAGATAATTTTCAAACACTGATTTTCAGATTCACGATGTTTTAATGTCATCTTCAGTGCACAAGTGTAAAGGAGAATGAAGTAATTGTTACTCCAAATCAGATGCAGCACAAAAAACACAGTAAGATAAAGAAAACAATAATATAAAGAGAACACAGTACATTTATATACATAAGATAGCTTATATACTGTGCATAAATTGACTGTATCTACATAAGGTGACATTGAATACAACAGCAAGTCATATTTAAAAATAAGACCTAAAATAATAAATGTACAACAAAATTAAGAAAAAATTATTCTTTCAAAATAAGACCATAAGATGTAGGGAGAGAGTTAAGCCGTTCGACCCATTGAGTTTGCTCCACCACTTGATCGTGATTGATCCTGCTGCTGTCTGTAAGGGGTTTGTACATTCTCCCTGTGACCACATGAATTTCCTCTGGCTGCTCTGGTTTCCTCCCACAGTCCAAAGACATACTGGTTGGTAGGTTAGTTGGTCATTGTAAATTGTCCTGTGATTAGACTAGCGTTAAAATCAGAGGTGCTGGGCAGCACAGCTTGAAGGGCTGGAAGAGCCTATGTCAAATATGCCTATGCTGTATGTCAAAAAAATAAATAAATAGATAGATAGTTAGATGAACCCCATTCTGTAGCTGTTGCTCGAACTATGTAACAACAGTTGGAGCTAAATTATGTGGATTTCACTTAAATGCATTTCAATATTTTTGTACTTTCGGCTGTTCAACTGAGTAGAAATGAAGCAGATAAATAAAATGGCCTCATTTCACCGAATATTTGTTCAGTCCAGCTATTAACAGTTAGGACACCAGATGGCGCTATTGTTCCTTGTTTGCACTCCATGTAAGTCATTCTAAATGAATCTGGTGTTTCTCTCTCCCCTCCCCCCACCTTTTAAATCGACTCTCAGCTTCCCCCCCCCACCCCCCCAGTCCTACTGAATGGTTTCAGCCCAAAACCTTGACTGTACTTTTATTTTCCATAGATTCTGCCTGGCCTGCTTAGTTCCCCCAGCATTTTGTGCGTGTTACTCCAAAACCAAAGTCAAGATTATTGTTGGATGCACACAGCAAGTATGCACAGATGTAATGAAACATTTACTTGCATCAGTATCATAGGCATGTAGCATCAGACAAGCGGTGTTCGCAAGAAAAAACATAACTGAAACACAAGTTAATACACAATTTTTACAAGAAAGAACACAGAGCAAAAATTTTCATTTTGGAGCAAAATGATCAAAGTAGTCATAGGGTTGTTAAACTGAGGTAGGAGTTAGAGCTTTGATGGTTTAAAATTATGGTCCAGGAATTGAATGGCTGAAGAGAAGTAGCTGTTCAAGAACGTGATGGTGTGGGACAGCAAACGACTGTACTTTTTTCCCAATGAGAAGACGGCATGGTGGGGATGTTTGATGATAGATGAAGTTTGGAGAGGAGGGGACTTCAGTCTGGTCCACTGCCAAAAAATAAAAGGCAGCAGCAGGTCAGTACAGTGAAAAAGAACTTTGACCAGTGGCCAATTTGGACATCGGAAGTGACCATTCAGTGTTTGGCATTGATTAGCAAAGAGCAAATTAAGGGATGGCAGGGGCAAGCGCAGTGGACATCGTCTGAGTGGACATAGTCAGAGTGGTGATCTTCAGCTCTTTGAGTCTTCCGTGAAGAGAGGCAGAGAAAGCTAAGGAAAGGAAAGCTCTTTTTTTTCATTCTTTTTTTTATATCCGCTCAGCTAAAACAGCACATTTGACAGGTAGGATAGTGGAATGCTCCTCTTGTGGGATGTCAGAAGGCAGGGGGACCTCCAGTGTCCCTGATGACTACAACTGCGAGAAGTGCATCCAGCTGCAGCTTCTAACAAGCCATGTTAAGGAGATGGAGCTGGAACTGGATGAACTCCCGATCATTCGGGAGACTGAGTGTGTGATAGATATGGTATATAGAGTGGTAGTTACAATCAAGGGCAGAACATAGGAAACTCGGTGACAGTCAGGAAGAGGAAAGGGGTTAAGGAGCCAGTGCAGAGTACCCCTGTGTCCATTCTCCTCAACAACAGGTATCTCACTTTGGATATTGTCAGAGGGATGACCTAATAGCAGAAGGTCATGGTGGGTGAGTCCTAGCACTGAGTCTACCTCTGTGACTCAGAAGGGAAGGGAAGAAGAGGCACACTGTGGTGATAAAAGATCAGTTAGTTAGGGGAACAGACAAGAAATTCTGTGGGCGACAATGAGATTCCTGGATGGTATGTTGCCTTCTGAGTGCCAGGGTCTGGGATATTTCAGACCAAGTCCTTAGCATTCTTAAATGGGAGGGTGAACAGCCAGAAGTGATGGTCTGTGGAGATACCATTGACATGGTAGGATGAGTGATGAGGTTCTGTACAGGGAGTTAGGTGCTAAGTTAAAGGGCAGGACCTTCAGGGTTGTAATATCAGGATTGCTACCCATGCCATGTGCTAGTGAGGCCAGAACCAGGAATATAGTACAGTTTAATATGTGGCTAAGGAGTTGGTGTAGGAGGGAAGGCATAAGATTTTGGATCATTAGACTCTCTTCTGGGGAAGGTGGGACCAGTACAGAAGCGACGGCTTTCACCTGAACTGCAGGGGTACTAATATCCTCGTGGGAAGGTTCGTTAATGCTGCATGGTGTGGTTTAAACTAGAGTTGCCAGAACAGTTAGTGGAGAGGTTGTGGAGGCAGATATTGGTAAGACCTCAGACAAAGTTAGGAATCAAAAGGTTGAGCATGGTGTGACTAGTGTCCTGAGCTGCATATATTTCAATGCAAGAAGTATCGTAGAAAAGGCAGATCATAGTGCTGAAGATGAGGTAGCTGGTTTATAAATAGAAGTAATGTGTAGTGAGGAGAGGCTGTTAATAGGGCAAAATTTTAGTCAACAGGATGAGATGCAATGTAAAAGGCCGACAAAATTGAAAAGGGTGAATACAGGACTGAAGGTGTTATTTTAGAATGCGCACAATATATGGACTAAGGTGGATGAACTTACAGCATAGTTGCAAATTATGGAGGCATATACACTAGTGAAGTTTTAGAGACTACTAGACAGGTATATGGAGGAATTTAAGGTGGGGGTTATATGGGAGGCAGGGTTTGAGGGTCGGCATAACATTGTGGTCCGAACGGCCTGTAATGTGCTGTACTGTTCTATGTAAATTGGCAGGTATGATGTTATAGGCATCACTGAATCATGGCTGAAAGAAGATCAGAGCAGGAAGCTTAATGTCCAAGGATATGCATTGCATTGAAAGGACATGCAGAAAGGCAGAGGGGGTGGTGTTGCACTATTGGTAAAAAACTGAAATCAAATCATTAGAAAGAAATGACAGAGGGCCAGAAAATGCTGAATGATTGTGGATAGAGCTAAGGAACTGCAAGGATAAAAAGACCATGATGGTAGCTGTATATAGACCCCCCAAACAGTAAGTAGTAATGATGTCTTCTGCAAGTTACAATGGGAGATATAAAATGCATGCCAAAAGGGCAATGTTACAATAGTCATGGGGGACTTCAATATGCAGGTAGATTGGAAAAATCAGGTTGGTGCTGGATTCCAGGAGGGAGAATTTCTAGATTGCCTACCAGACGGCTTTTTAGAGGAACTCATGTTTGAACCCACTAGAGGATCAGTTATTCTGGATAGGGTGTTGTGCAATGAACCAGAATTGATTAGAGACTTTAAGCTAAAAGAACCCTTAGGGGCACGAGATCATAATATGATCAGATTCACCCTGAAATTTGAGAAGGAGATGCAAAAGTCTGATGTATCAGTATTAGAGTGGAGTAAAGGGAATTACAGAGGCATGAGAGAGGAAATGGCCAGAATTAATTGGAAAAGAACTAGCATGGATGACGGCAGAGCAGCTGGAATTCCTGAAAGCAATTCACAAGGCACATGATAGGTACATCCTAAAGAGGAAGAAGTATTCTAAAGGAAAGATGACATAACTGTGGCTGACAAGAGAAGTCAAAGTCAAGATAAAAGCTAAAGAGAGGGTATAAAACAGAGCACAATTTAGTGCGTAGTTAGAGGATTGGGGAGCTTTTAAAAACCATCGAATGGTACCTAAAAAAGTAATTAAGAAGGTAAAGATAGAATATGAAACTAACTAAGCTAGCCAATAATATTAAAGAGGATACCCTAAGTTTATTCAGATACATTAAATGTAAAAGAGAGGTGAGAGTGGATATCAGACCGCTGGAAAACAATGCTGGAGAGGAAGTAATGGTGGACAAGAAATGGTGGATGAACTGAATAAGTATTTTGTATCAGTCTTCTTTGTGGAAGGTACTAACAGTATGGTGGAAGTTTCAGGTGTCAGGAATCATGAAGTGTGTGAAGGTACCATAACTAGAGAGCAAGTTCTTGGAAAATTGAAAAGTATGAAGGTAGATAAGTCACCTGGACCAGATGGTGTACACTCCAGAGTTGTGAAAGAGGTGACTGAAGAGATTGTGGAGAAATCATTTATGATCTTTCAAGAATCACTAGATTCTGGAATGATTCCAAAAGGCTGGAACATTGCAAATGTCACTCCACTCTACAAGTAAGGAAGGAGGTAGAAGACAGGAAACTATAGTCCATTTAGGCCACAGTGGTTGTGAAGTTGTTGGAGTTGATTATTAAGGAAGTGATCTCAGGGTACTTGGTGACATGATAAAATAAGCTGTAGTCAGCATAGTTTCCTCAAGGGAAAATCTTTCCTGACAGATCTATTGGAATTCTTTGATGAAATAACAAGCAGGATAGACAATGGAGAATCAGTCGATGTTGTATACTTGGATTTTCAGAAGGGCTTTGGCATGAGGCTGCTTAACAAGCTACAAGCCCATGATATGAGAAGAAAGATTCCAGCCTGAATAAAGCAGTGGTTGATTGTTAGGAGGCAAAGAGTGGAAATAAAGGGAGCCATTTCTGGTTGGCTGTCAGTGACTAGTGGTGTTTCACAGGGCTCTGTATTGGGACTGATTCTTTTTTAAGTTTTATGTCAATGATTGGGATAATGGAATTGATGGTGTTTTTGCAAAGTTTGCAGGCGATATGAAGATAAGTGAAGGGCAGGTAGTTTTGAGGAGGTAAAGAGGCTACAGAATGACTTAGACAATGGTCAAAGAAAAAGCAGATGGATAACAGAGTCAGGAAGTGTACGGTCATGCACCTTGGTAGAAGAAATGAAAGGGTTGACTATTTTCTAATTGGGAAGAAAATACAAAAACTGAGGTGCAAAGGATCCTCAAAGTCCTTGAGCAGGATTCCCTGAAGATTAATTCGCAGGTTGAGTTTGTGTTGAGGAAGGCAGATGCAATGTAGGTATTAATTCCAAGAAGACCAGACTATAATATCAAGGATGGAATGTTGAGACTTTATAAAGCACTGGTGAGGCCTCATTTGGAGTATTGTGAACAGTTTTGGGCCCCTTATCTTAGAAAGGATCTGATGAAATTGGAGAGGGTTCAAAGGAGATTTTCCAAAATGATTCCAGGGTTGAATGGCTTGCTATATCAAGAGCATTTGATGGTCTGGGTCTGTATTCACTGGAATTCAGAAGAATGTGGGGTGATCTCATTGAAACCTATTGATAAGTTGTGTATGTAACCATGTAATATATAACAATTACAGCACGGAAACAGGCCATCTCGGCCCTTCTAGTCCATGCTGAATGCTTACTCTCACATTATGGTGACATATATGTACACCAATAACAATTTTACTGTGAACATTGAATTTTAATATACCTGTCTCTACCACCAACCCTGGCAGTGTGCCCTGGGCACCCACCACTTTCAGTGTAAAAAACTTGCTCCTCAGATCCCCTTTGAAATTATCCCCTCTCATCTTAAATACATACCCTCTGGTATTAGATATTCTAGGGGAATCCAGCAAGTAATACAGCATCTGTGGATGGGGATATAGTCAATATTCTGGGCATCGTGATGAAGGATCTCAACCTGAAATATTGATTCTTTATGTCCCTCCATAGGTGCTGCCTGACCTGCTAAGTTCCTCAGCATTTTGTCTGTTTCTCTCATTGTCTGCCAGTTTCTTTCCCTCTCACTTAAACTGACTTCAACCCTTTACAACCTTAATATCCTCCTCCAAAGAATAGCTTCACATTGAGCTTTGTGTCAGCTTGACATGCAATTGTGTGGCAATTGGCCCTCTTGTTTGTTGTTCCCACAAGCAGGAAGCTACACTCAGTGTCACTTTATTATGTACCACTGCTTGTTAATGCAAGTATTTAATCAACAATCATGTGGCAACAACTAAAACATAAAAACATGAAGACATGGTCAAGAGGTTCAGTTGATGTTCAGAACCAAACATCAGAATGGGGAAGAAATGTGATCTAAGTGACTTTGACTGTGGAATGAGGTGGTTTGAGTATCTCAGAAACTATTGATCTTCTGAGGTTTTTATGCATAAGTCTATAGAGCTGGGGGTTCCTAAACCTTTTTATGTCATGGAGCCTTACCATCAACTGAAAGGTTTGTGGACTTCAGGTTGGGAAATCCCTGCCACAAAAACAAAATAAAAATATTCAGTGAGCGGCAGCTGTTTTTAAAAAAAATCTTGTTAATGAGAAAGATCAGAGGAGAATGGTCAGATAGGTTCATCTGACAGGATGGCGACACTAACGCAAATGTATCCACATATTACAACAGTGGAGTGCAGAGGAGCATCTATGAATGCATAACACATCAGACCTTGAAGTGGATGGGCCAATGGGCCACAGAAACAGAAGACCACGAATATCCACTCAGTGATCCACTAAGAGCAGGTAACTATTGCTGCATAGCAATTAGCTAAGCATTGCCTCTGAATTGGCAGCTGAAAGCTTTGTTAACAGGGTGCTCAGATGGGATAGAAGAGGTAGAAGGCTACTGAGCCAGAGAAAGTTTCCTTAACCAAGCAAGTACTTTCAGGAAAGAGATGCCATTCCAAGATGGATTTCGGTCATGCTGAGAGAATTCCTTGACCTTCACTTGTCAACAGTGGTAATTAAAATGCTCCCTATAACAGCTTCACACTTAATCTGGTATCATAGAGTCACAGAATCATAGTCATAGACTTATTTGTTCAGGCAGAAACTGGCCTTTAAGCCCAACTTGTCTGTTCCATCAGATTTCTGAATGGCTCATGAACCATGAACACTACCTCATGTTTTACTCTCTTTATGTGCTTCCTGTAGTGAGGTGACTAGAACTGAACACAGTACTCCAAGAGGGGTCTAAGGTTTTGTATAGCTTTAACATTACCTAACAGTTCTTGGACTCAATCCCACAGTTGATGAAGGTCATCACACCATACGCCTTCTTTCCGACACTGTCAACTTGTGCAGTAGCTTTGAATGTTCTATGAGCACAGAACCCAAGATCTTGCTGATCCTCCATACTGCCAAGAGTCTTATCATTAATATTACATTCTGTGCTCAAATTTGACCTACTGAAATGAACCACTTCACATTTATCTGGGTTAAACTCAATCTGCCACTTCTTAGCCCAGTTCTGCATCCTATCAATGTCCCACTGTAAATTCTGACAATCCTCCAGACTATCCACAACACCCCCAACTTTTGTATCATCAGCAAACTTACTAACCCACCCTTCTACTTCCTCATCCAAGTCATTTATAAAACTCATAATGAGGCGGGTTCCTAGAAGAGTTCCTTGTGGGACACCACTGGTCACTGTCCCTCGTGCAGAATACAAACCATCTATAACCACCTTTTGCCTTCTATGGGCAAGCCAATTCTGGATCCACAAAGCAAGGTTTCCTCAGATCTCATGTCTCCTTACTTTCTGAATGAGTCTTGCATGGGGAACCCTATCAAGTGCCTTACTGAAATCCATATACACTACATTCACTGCTCTACCTTCATCAACATGTTTTGTTACTTCCTCAAAGCCGCTACCTCCTCCGGCTTCATGCACATGTTTCCACTATTGCATTTGATTGATCCTATTCTCACATGGCTCATCCTTTTGCTCTTCACATACTAGTAGAATGCCTTAGCATTTTCCTTAATCCTGCTCACCAATGACTTCTCGTGGCCCCTCTTGCTCTCCTAATTTCATTCTTGAGCTCCTTCCTGGCATCCTTGTAATTTTCTAGAGCTCTAATAGCACATAATTTCTTGAAACTTTTGAAAGCTTTTCTTTTCTTCTTAACTAGATTTTCTACATCCTTTGAACATTGTGGTTCTTTTACCCCAACATCCTTTCTCTGCCTCAATGAAACATGCCTATGCGGAATGCCACACAAATGTTCCATGAACATTTTGCACATTTCTGCCATGCATTTCCCTGAGAACATTTGCTCCCAAGTTCCTGTCTAATAGCATCATATTTCTCCTTACCCCAATTAAATGTTTTCCCAAATTGTCTGCTCCTATGCCTCTCCAGCACTATGGTAATAGAGATAGAGCCATGATCACTACCTCCAAAATTTTCTCCCACTGGGAGATCTGACACCTGACCAAGTTCATTTCCCAATGCCAAATGAAATACAGCCTCTCCTGCAGTTGGCTTATCTACATATTGAATCAGGAAACCTTCCTGAACACACCTAACAAACTCCACCCCATGTAAACTGCTTGGTCTAGAAAGATGCCAGTCATTATTAGGAATGTTAAGAACAACCAATTCAGCAACTCTATTATTATTGCACCATTCCAGAATCTGCCTCCCTCTCTGCTTGGTCTACAAAAACACCCAGTAGCATTATTGCCCCCTTCCTGTTTCTGACTTCAACCCACAATGTCTCAGTAGACAATCCCCCCATGACATCCTCCTTTTCTGCTGCCGTGATACTATCTCTGATTAGCAATGCCACTCCCCCACCTCTTTTACCTCCTTCCCTGTCCCTTTTGAAGCATCTAAAGCCCAGCATGTTCAGCAGCCATTCTTGCTCCTGAGACATCCAAGTCTCAGTAATGGCTACAATGTAATTTCTCCATGTATTGAACAGCAGTAACATAACATCTCAAATGCTATACTCAATAATCTGACCTACGAAGGCAAGTCTACTTACCTCTGACCTACCTATACTTTCATCCAATCATCTTAAATCAATGCCCTCTCATATTAGCTATATGAGAAAAGCGCAGGCTGTCCACATGATACAATGCCTCTTAGCATCTTGTACATTTCTGTCAAATCACCTCTCACCCTCTTTCACTCCAAAGAGAAAAACCCTAGTTCACTCAAACTATCTTCAAAAGACATCCTCTCCAATCCAGGCAGTATCCTGGTAAATCTCCTTTGCATCTTCTCTAAAGCTTCCACAACCTTTCTATAATGAAGTGAACAGAACTGAACACAATACTCCAAACTTGGGTTTTATGCAACATTATCTCACAACTCTTGAACTCAGTACCATGACTAATAAACACAAACACCCCATACTCCTTCTTCAACATCTTGTTTACTTGTGTTGCAACTTTGAAGGGACTATGGTATGCAACACTTCCCAGAGCTCAATCTTTTACTGTGGTCAGTAGGCACTGGTTAAATAGAACAGAGAACATAGAATAGTTCAGCACAGTACATGCCCTTTGGCCCACAATGTTGTGCCGCCTACTCCAAGATCAATAAAACTCTTCCCTCCCAATAGCCCCCCCCATTTTCCTTTCATCCATGTGTCTATCTGAGTCTCTTAAATCTCTCTGTAGGGTTCTCAGATTATTAACTGCATGTTAACTGCTAACTGCATATATAAAATGGCTTCTCTGTAGAGT
The DNA here is from genome assembly GCF_048418815.1 of Hemitrygon akajei. Classification (NCBI taxonomy): domain Eukaryota; kingdom Metazoa; phylum Chordata; class Chondrichthyes; order Myliobatiformes; family Dasyatidae; genus Hemitrygon; species Hemitrygon akajei. The sequence goes on from NC_133126.1 coordinate 194,990,069, forward strand.
TATAATGAAGTGGCTTTTTTGTGGGTAACCGATAAGGTAATGCTCTATTTAGTTGGAATGTTTGGGCTATAATTGTTGATAACGGAGCAACAAACCGATGGTAGCAATGTTGTTCTATCTGTATGTGTGGGAACCTGGAGTGAGTGAGCGGGTTCTTTGGGAGGAGAACCGGAGAGGAAGGACATGCTGGACGTGCTCTAGTTGACCACCGAGGTTGGTCCCAGGCGGTGGGTCGAGGAAGATGGAGACGATCGAATAGTGGACCGAAGTCTTCAAAATTGAGCTCCAATGGTTGTGCATGAATGGATTGAACTCTGATAAGTTTTGGCGCCTTTTCTTTTCTTTCTATATTGTATCGCTATTAATTACCTAATTCTAGTGAGATTTATGAAGTGTATTCTGCAAACGTACATGGTGTGCGGTCTGATACTGTGTGTGCGAGTTTGTATCAGTGTGCATTTCACAGCATCCATGCAAACAGGAGACACGGTTTGGCGGGTGGGTGGATTTTCCCCTAGACATACCTAAGCTGATAGTGTGGGTGTTACATCTCGAATGTATTCACCCCTAACACCTGCCACTCTGTGTGTGTTAAAAAAAAGAAAAGAAAGCTGCCTCTGAAGTTTCCCTCCCCCATACTTTTATCCAATCACTTTAAAATTATGTACTTTCATAATCACCATTTCCATCTTGTGACAAGGTTTCTGAATATCCATTCAATCCTTGTACATCTCTATTAAGTCACCTCTCATCCCCCTTTCCACCAAAGAGAAAAGTCCTAGCTCACTCAACCTGACTTCATAAGACATGCTCTGTAATCCAGGCAGTATCCTGTTAAATCTCCCTTATGTGATCCATAAAGCTTTCAGTTCCATACCATAATAAAGTAATTAGAACTGAATAGAAATACTCCAAGGCAACACACACAAAATGCTAGGGGAACTCAGCAGACCAGGTGGCGTTTATGGAAAGGATTAAACAGTCAACTGTTTGGGTCAAGACCCTTCATTAGGACAATACTCCGAGCATGCTGAAAATCTGCAGAAGCTGGAAATCTGGAACCTTTTTATTTTATATTTTGTTTCTCTACTAACCCCATAGTCAAATATAAAATCTTAATCATTTAATTGCACATTGTGTACTGCTGGCTATTTCACAGGTGATATGTGCTTTCAGGCTTTTGTATCTTCTGCCTGATGCTTGGTGGGGAAAGAAGAAATAATGTCTGGCTCCTGTGCAAATCCCCCCCCCCCCCCAATCCTTGCATTTGTGTGGATTACAGCTATTTCTTTTTCAGTTCCTTAAGGTTGTTGTAGCCGGAGGGAGGTGGTGGGGATAATCTCCCTCTATCTATTAAATGCTCCCAAGGGTTTGCATCTCAAATAGCCTCTGATAACCAAGAGGGAGGCAGGGGGACCAAATGAGGGGGTACACCAGCTTGTACTCCAAGCCCTCCTCCTATATTCTTATTCTGGCTTCTGTCCTCTTCTTTTCCAGACCAGATGAAGGATCTCAGCTTGAATCATCGGCTGTTTATTCCTCTCCTTTGATGCCATCTGACCTGTTGATTTCCTCCAGCATTACGTGTGGCTGATCAAAATTTCTACAGATGTACCACGGAGAGCATTCTAACTGGTTGCATTACCATCTGGTATGGGGAGGCTACTACGCACGATCAGAAAAGGTTGCAGAAAGTTGCAAGCTCAGTCATGGGCACTAGCCTTCCCAGCATCGAGGACATGTCTGAAAGGTGATGCTTCAAAAAAGATGCATCCATCATTAAGGGCTCCCGTCACACAGGACATGCCCTCTTCTGACTGCCATAATCAAGGAACAGGTACAGGAGCTTGAAGACACGCACTCAATATTTTAAGAACAGCTCATTCTCTGTCATCAGATTTTGGAATGGACGATGATCCCATGTACACTTCCTCACTATTTTTTGGCATGTATGTGTGTTATTGTAATTCATTGTCTATTTTGTCAATGTGTATTGTTTATACTGATATGAGAAGCAACAAATTTCACGACTTAGGCCAGTGATATTAGACCTGATCCTGTTTCTGATTCAGGCATCGTCACGATGAGAAATCTTGGCCCAAGACAGCAAATACTGTACATATTCCACTCCATAGATGCTGCCTGACTTGCTGAGCTCCTCTTGTATTTTGTGTGTGTTGATCAAGCTTTGCAGCTTGTGTTTCTGAGTATGAAGACAAGCTTTTCACAGTATCTCAGTACATGACACAATGATAAAATAATTCCAATGATAACACCATTCTGGAATGAATCCCTGCTTGAAATTGATGGAAAGTAATATTGGATGATTGATCAATTTCATGTTTAATTATCTATTTATTTAATTTATTTAGCGATACAGCACACAGTAGGCCATTCTGGTCCTTCAAGCCATGTCATTCCAGCAACCCCCAGCAAACCTGATTAACCCTAACCTAATCACAAGACAGTGACCAATTAACCTCCCTGGTACGTCTTTGGACTGTGAGTGAAAACCCACAGATTCCACAGGGAGGACATACAGAGACTCTTCACAGAATAACAGCAGAATTGAATTCTGAACTTGAGAATGGCACCAACTATAATAGGGTCATTCCAATCCTTATGCTTCCATGGCATCCAACAGTTGGGCCAGCAGAGAGAGAAGAAATTAACACCTCTGCAGCTCTCTGCTGACATATGAGCTGATGTTCAGGTTGGAGTTTAACTTTTAATTTTTGAGATACAGCACAGTAACAGGCCCTTTGGCCCAACGAGCTTGTGCTGCCCACTTGCACATGTGACCAATTAACATATTAACCCGTACATGGGAGGAGTCTGGACCACCCAGAAGAAACTCGCACAGTCACAGGGAGAACAGTAAGAGCAAGGAATCGAATGTAGAGTTCAGGAAAGGGAAGTGAAGGGAACACATCAGTCCTTGTTGAGGGATCAGAAGTGGAAAGGGTGAGTGGTTTCAAGTTCCTAGGTGTCAATATCTCTGAAGATTTATTCTTTTATAACCATGTAACAATTAAAGCATGGAAACAGGCCATCTCAGCCCTTCTAGTCCTTGCCGAATGCTTACTCTCACATAGTCCCACTGGCCCGGACTCAGCCCATAACCCTCCATTCCTTTCCTGTCCATATACCTATCCAATTTTACTTTAAATGACAATACCGAACCTGCCTCTACCACTTCTACTGGAAGCTCGTTCCACACAGCAACCACTCTCTGAGTAAAGAAATTCCCCCTTGTGTTACCCTTAAACTTTTGCCCCCTAACTCTCAACTCATGTCATCTTGTTTGAATCTCCCCTACTCTCAATGGAAAAAGCCTATCCACGTCAACTCTATCTATCCCCCTCATTATTTTAAATACCTCTATTAAGTCTACCCTCAGCCTTCTGCACTCCAAAGAATAAAGACCTAACTTATTTAACCTTTCCCTGTAACTTAGGTGCTGAAACACAGGTAACATTCTAGTAAATCTTCTGTGTACTCTCTCTATTTTGTTGACATTTTTCCTATAATTCAGTGTCCAGAACTGTACACAATACTCCAAATTCAGCCTTACCAATGCCTTGTACAATTTTAACATTACATCCCAACTCATATACTCAATGCTCTGATTTATAAAGGCCAGCATACCAAAAACTTCCTTCTCCACCCTATCCACATGAGATTCCACCTTCAGGGAACTATGCACCATTATTCCTAGATCACTCTGTTGTACTGCATTCTTCAAAGCCTTACCATTTACCATATATGTCCTATTTGGATTATTCCTACCAAAATGTAGCACCTCACACTTATCAGCATTAAACTCCATCTGCCATCGTTCATCCCACTCTTCTAACTGGCCTAAATCTCTTTGCAAGCTTTGAAAACCTACTTCCTTATCCACAACGCCAGCTACCTTAGTATCATCTGCATACTTACTAATCCAATTTACCACCCCATCATCCAGATCATTATTGTATATGACAAACAACATTGGATTCAGTACAGATCCCTGAGGCACACCACTAGTCACCAGCCTCCAACCTGACAAACAGTTATCCACCACTCCTCTCTGGTATCTCCCATTCAGCCACTGTTGAATCCATTTTACTACTTCAATATTAATATCTAATGATTGAACCTTCCTAACTAACCTTCTGTGCGGAACCTTGTCAAAGGCTTTACTGAAGTCCATATAGGCAACATCCACTGCTTTACCCTCATCAACTTTCCTCATAACCTCTTCAAAAAATTCAGTAAGATTTGTCAAACATGACCTTCCACGCACAAATCCATGCTGACTGTTCCTAATCAGACCCTGTCTATCCAGATAATTATATATACCTTCTCTACAAATGCTTTCCATTAATTTACCCACCACTGACGTCAAACTGATAGGCCTATAATTACTATGTTTACTCTTAGAACCTTTTTTAAACAATGGAACCACATGAACAATACGCCAATCCTCTGGCACCATCCCCGTTTCTAATAACATGTGAAATATTTCTGTCAGAGCCCATGCTATTTCTACAGTAACTTCCCTCAAGGTCCTAGGAAATATCCTGTCAAGATCCAGAGATGTATCCACTTTTATATTCCTTAAAAGCATCATTACTTCCTCCTCTTTAATTGTCCCGGTTTCCATAACTTCCCTACTTGTTTCCCTTACCTTACACCATTCAATATCCTTCTCCTTAGTGAATACCCAAGAAAAGAAATTGTTCAAAATCTCCCCCATCTCTTTCAGCTCCACACATAGCTGTCCACTCTGATTCTCTAAGGGACCAATTTTATCCCTCACTATCCTTTTGCTATTAATATAACTATAGAAACCCTTCGGATTTATTTTCACCTTATTTGCCAAAGCAACCACATATCTTCTTTTAGCTTTTCTAATTTCCTTAAGATTCTGCTTACATTCTTTATATTCCTCAAGCATGTCATTTACTTCATGCTACCCATATTTATTGTAGATATCTCTCTTTTTCCTAACCAAGTTTCCAATATCCCTTGAAAACCATGGCTCTCTCAAGCTTTTAACATTTCCATTCAACCTAACAGGAACATAAAGATTCTGTATCCTCAAATTTTTACCTTTAAATGACCCCCATTTCTCTATTACATCCTTCCTATAAAACAAATTGTCCCAATCCACTCCTTCAAAATCCTTTCGCAACTCCTCAAAGTTATCTTTTCTCCAATCAAAAATCTCAACCCTCGGTCCAGTCCTATCCTTCTCTATAATTATATTGAAACTAATGGCATTGTGATCACTGGATCCAAAGTGCTACCCAACACATGCCTCCATCACCTGACCTATTTTATTCCCTAACAGAGGATCCAACACTGCCCCTTCTCTAGTTGGTACCTCTATGTATTGCTGCAAAAAACTACCCTGCACACATTTTACAAGCTCCAAACTATCCATCCCTTTTACAGTATGGGCTTCCCAGTCTATATGTGGAAAATTAAAATCTCCCACAATCTCAACCCTGTGTTTACTACAAATATCTGCTATCTCCTTGTAAATTGCTCCTCCAATTCTTGCTCCCCATTAGGTGGTCTATAATACACCCCTATAAGTGTTACTACACCTTTCCCATTCCTCAATTCCACCCAAATACCCCCCTGGACGAGCCCTCTAATCTATCCTGCCAAAGCACCACAGTAATATTTTCTCTGACAAGCAATGCAACACCTCCCCCTCTTGTCCCTCCGATTCTATCACACCTGAAGCAACGAAATCCAGGAATATTTAGTTGCCAATCACACCCCTCCGGCAACCATGTTTCACTAATAGCTACAACATCATATTTCCAGATATCAATCCATGATCTAAGCTCTTCCACCTTTCTTACAATGCTCTTAGCATTAAAATAAATGCATTTAAGAAATTTTCCACCTTTTCCTCTCTGTTTATCTCTAACAGTACAAAAACTTTACTGTCTTCTTTTTCTTCCTTCTCCCATACATCTGTTCCTACACTCTGGTTCCCCTCCCCCCTCGTATCTAGTTTAAATCCACTGGAGCCTCTCTAGCAAGCTTGACGTAGTTGACTGCTTCTTTCAACGGATGCTACCAGAACTGCTGAGTTCATCCAGCTTTTTTGTACGTCTTGATTTGACCACAGCATCTGCAGTGAACTTTGTGTTTAGTGTTCTCTAGCAAACTTACTTGCAAGAATATTTGTCTTCCTCCAGTTCAGATGTAGTAGGAACTCATTGCAGGAAAGCATGCAGATATGGTCAAGAGATTCGGTTGTTGTTCAGCAAACATTAGAACGACCAAAGAAATATGATCTAGGTGACTTTGACATTGGAATGATTGCTGGTACCAGACGGGGTGGGTTGACTATCTTAGTAAATGCTGAACACCTGGGATTTTCACGCACAACAATCTCTAGAGTTTACAGAGAATGGTGCCAGAAAACAAAGAAAAAAATCCAGTGAATAGCAGTGCTGCAGGCAAAAACACCTTGAGAGAGGTCAGAAGAGAATGGCCAGATTGGTTCGAGCTGAGAGGAAAGCGACAGTAACTTAAATAACAATGTGCTATAACAGTGGAGTGTTGAAGAGTGGAAGGTGAAGCTTAGGAGGGTTAATGGCACCTAACGGTGACTCCTTTGCTTGCATCTTCGGAAACAGCTCTATTTCCATCTTTAATATCTCCACCTTTCCCTTTCAGGGTTCTTTTGAAGACCCTGACCTGGAGTTACACGCTGACTACGGTTCTTTGTGGGAATGGGACCCGCTCTCGGGGTTTCATAACTGCCCGTTGTCCGGCCAGCCAAAATCTTCGTCTAAGAGTTGAATTCGGAAGCCTAGGATCTCGGGGCTCTGGAGACAGGCGGATCAAGGGTCAGCGTCATGACAGGAGATCCGTGTGTCGTAGGGGGAGTCAGGATATCTGTTGTTTGTCTGGAGACCTGGCATCTATGTGATCTTCAGGCACAGAGCTTGAAAGAAGTGACGTAATGGACTTTAACATCGTAAACCAGCGAGCTGTTTGTTATGTCTCCCCTCTCGCTGGGAAAATGGAGATACCCCTTTCTCCCTATTAAGGAGAGAGAGAACCTGCGGTATGTTGAATACTGCGTGAAATACGAAGTCTTTGGGGTCACTGCAAGTCTGTGTCTTTGCTATTGCTTTGCTCACGCTTGAGTGTTCAGTGGCGGTGCCGATGCTTGCTTTTTTTGGGGTGGTGGGGGGGATTGTTGCTCACTGCCACTTACATGCGGGAGGCGGAAGCTGTGGGGTGACTTTGGGGTTTTAACATTTAACAGTCATTCATTCTTTGCAGCAATCCTCTGTTTTCGTGGATGATTGTGAAGAAAAAACATTTCAGGATGTATATGGTATACATTTCTCTGACATTAAATTGGACCTTTGAACCTTTGAAAGCACAACACATCAGCCCATTTTGAAGTAGATGGGCTACAACAACAGAAGACCATGAACACAACATTCAGTGGCCACTTTGTCAGTAGAAGAGGTATTTAATAAATGCCCCATGAGTGCACACGGTAAATAAATAGGGTCTGGAGTTGATCATAGAGGCAATTCACCAATTACAACTGTCCAGCATGAAGAAAACCCATTCATTCTGACTCTTTGGAGTCATAGACTAATAGAGATCTGCAGCACAGAAACAGGACCTTTCCCCCATCCAGTCTATGCCAACCTAATCTTCTGACAAGTCCCATCTACCTACATAAAAACTTTAGCCCTCCATGCTCCTGTCATCCATGCCTCCCTTAAAATATACAGTGGAACCCACATCTACCACTTCTGCGAGAGGCTCATTTCACACTTGCACCACTCCCTGACAGAATCACTCTACTGCATGTTTCCGATGTGATAACCTGTCTTCAGTCCTTATTACGATACTTTCCACAATACAGTGAGCTCTTTTCTTACACAACAGTGTTATTTATGGATCCTTATCAAATTTCTTGCAGTTATCAGAATATATAGATAGATAGATAGATAGATAGATACTTTATTCATCCCCAAGGGGAAATTCAATGTTCCTCCAGTATGATATCACATAAACACAAGACAGACCAAGACTAACTGACCAAAAAAACCACATAATTATAACATACAGTTACAACAGTGCAAAGCAATACCATAATTTGATAAGAGCAGACCATGGGCACGGTAAAAAAAAAGTCTCAAAGTCCCAGATAGCCCATCATCTCACGCAGATGGCAGAAGGAAGAAACCTCCAACGTGGCAAAACTTCCCGATGCAGCCTCTGGAAGCACCCGAGCACAGCCAACTGTGAGTCCGTCCGAAAACTTCCGACAACTTCGTGCCTCCGACCAGCCCTCCGACACCGAGCACCGAGCACCATCTCTGCCGAGTGCTTCAACCCCGGCTCCGGCCACCAAGCAACAGACAAAGCCGAGGATTCGGGGCCTTCCTCTCTGGAGATCTCAGAAGTTTCGCCAGATGTTCCTCCGTGCTTCACACATCCGTCTCAATCAAATCAGGATTGTGCACGGCCCCTACTTACAGATAACGGATATTCCTTACTGGAGTGGCCGCTGCGCCCTGCGTCGTCGCGCCGCCATCTTGATGACACAAGATGTTACACCTACAGTTTCACCTCCATTGACCATGCTTGTTAAACTAGTCATGGTGTAGTATCAGACAGAAACAGGCACTTTGGCCTAACTCATCCATGCCAAACAAGGTGTCCATCTAAGCTAGTCCCATTAAAAATATTATCTAGAGATACAGCATCGTAACAGGTCCACCCGGTTCACTGGGTGCCCAATGGCACCCATGCAACCTACTAATCTCTATGTCTTTGGAATGTGGGAGGAAACCAGAGCACCTGGAGGAAACCCACATGTTCACGAGAAGAACGTCCAAACTCCCTACAGACAGCAGTGTAATTGAAACTGGGTCATTGGTGCTGAAATAGTGATATGCTACTGGCTATGCTACATGCTGATTCACATTTTGCCATATGCCTCAATCCTTTCCGATCTGTGTACCTGTCCAACTGTATTTTAATGACTGTCCTCAAAGGGTTCTAACAAATTTTTCAAACTCTTGCCTCAGCAAGGACCTGGATCCATTGAAATTTGCCTATCATTACAATAGGTCAACGGCAGATGCAGTCTCCATGGCTCTTCACATGGCTTTAGACCACCTAGACAACACAAACACCTATGTCAGGATGCTGTTCATCGACTATAGCTCAGCATATAATACCACCGTTCCCACAATTCTGATTGAGAAGTTGCAGAACCTGGGCCTCTGTACCTCCCTCTGTGATTGGATCCTCAACTTCCTAACTGGAAGACCACAGTCTGTGCGGATTGGTGATAACATATCCTCTTCGCTGATGATCAACACTGGCGCCCCTCAGGGGTGTATGCTTAGCCCACTGCTCTACTCTATGTATACCCATGACTGTGTGGCTAGGCATAGCTCAAATACCATCTACAAAGTTGCTGATGGTACAACCATTGTTGGTAGAATCTCAGGTGGTGACGAGAGGGCATACAGGAGTGAGATATGCCAACTAGTGGAATGGTGCCGCAGCAACAATCTGGCACTCAATGTCAGTAAGATGAAAGAGCTGATTGTGAACTTCAGGAAGGGTAAGACGAAGGAACACATACCAATCCTCATAGAGAGATCAGAAGTGGAGAAAGTGAGCAGATTCAAGTTTCTGGTTGTCAAGATCTCTGAGGATCTAACCTGGTCCCAACATATTGATGTAGTCATAAGGAAGGCAAGACAGCTGCTATACTTTATTAGGAGTTTGAAGCGATTTGGCATGTCAACAAATACACTCAAAAACTTCTGTAGTACCGTGGAGAGCATTCTGACAGGCTGCATCACTGTCTGGTATGGAGGGGCTACTGCACGCGACCGGAAGAAGCAGCAGAGGTTGTAAATCTAGTCAGCTCCATCTTAGGCAGTAGCCTACAAAGTACCGTACATCTTTAGGGAGCGGTGTCTCAGAAAGGCAGCGTCCATTATTAAGGACCTCCAGCACCCAGGGCATGCCCTTTTCTCACTGTTACTATTAGGTAGGAGACACCGAATCCTGAAGGCACGCACTCAGCGATTCGGAAACAGCTTCTTCTCCTCTGCCATCCGATTCCTAAAAGGTCTTTGAAGCTTTGGACACTACTTCACTTTTTTAATATACAGTATTTCTGTTTTTGCACAGTTTTTAATAATCTATTCAATATATGTAATTGATTTACTTGTTTATTTATTATTTTGTTTTATTTTAGTTCTTATTATTTTCCCCCCTCTCTCTGCTAGATTATATATTGCATTGAACTGCTGCTGCTAGGTTAATAAATTTCACATCGCATGCAGGTGATAATAAACCTGATTCTGATTCTGATTCCAGCATTATCTTTCTTCCATTGGCCTGAACAGTTCATCATAACAGTTCATTGGGGTAATCAAATGCAGAATAAATTGGTACAATTGCAAACGGTAGAGAGAGATTGGTAGTGTAGCAGTTAGCACAATGCTTTCCCACACTGGCTGGAAGACCGATGTTCAATTTCTGCCACTGTCTGTATAAAGTTTGTAAGTCTCCCCATGACTGCGTGTGGCTATTTCCATGAAATCAATAACCATTGTTGGCCTGACAAAGGAGTCCAGTACATGGATGCTGGCCAGGCAGAGAATACTCTGGATCCAGATACCATAAAGATATTTGCAGAGTCTATTTAATAGATCAGCATACAGAATAAAGCATTACCCTTTAAGCTTTTAGGAGATGCTTCTCTTCTGAGAATCAAGATTAGAATCAGAATCATATTTAGTATCATTGGCATATGTCATGGAATTTGTTGTTTTGTGCAGCAGTACAGTGTAATGGAGTGCATGTGTTGTCCAGGGAGGGTTACAGGGACATTTGCGCTGAGTATGGATTGGACACCCTGAAGTCCGAATGGGAAACACCGGAGAAGGTAGTGGAAAATAACAGAGCTAAGATCCTGTGCGACTTCCAAATACAGACTGATAAGCAGGTACTGGCCAAACAACCATACATAGTAATATTGGACAAAGAACAGAAGAAAGCAATAGTAATAGATGTGGCAATCCTGAAGGACAGTAACATCAGGAAGAAAGAATATGAGAAGCTGGAGAAATACCATGGCTTGAAAGAGCAGATAGAAAGAATGTGGAAGGTTGGAGCCAGAGTAATACCGGTGGTGATAGGAGCACTCGGAGCTGTGACACTTGGACTGGGAGAGTGGCTCCAGCTAATCCCAGGAAGAATATCTAAGATCTCAATCCAGCAGAATGCACTGCTAGCCACAGCAGGCATACTGTTCCAAACCCTCAAGCATTCAGGCCTCTAGTAGATGACCTGAGATTGAAGGAAAAATATGCATACACCCTACTCATAAGGGGTGAGAAAATTCTATAGTCTATATAATTAAGTAGTGCAAAAAGAGCAAAAAAGACCAAATAGGTAGTGTCCGTGGGTCCATTCATGCTAGAAGGAGGGGAAGAAGCTGTTCCTAAAATGTTGAGTGCATGCCTTCAGGTTCCAGTACCTCCTATTTGATTGTAGCAATGAGAAGAGGACATGTCCTAGATGATGAAGGTCCTTAATGATGAATGCTGACTTTTTGAGGCATCACCTTTTTAAAATTTGTGATAATCAATGTTGGGTTATTTTCAACCAACTTTGGCAAGGTTGGACTCTGGTTGTCTGCGTGTAAATACACGTTATTTCCTCTCCTGTGTTTTCTCTTCTGGCTTCCAGCTGAGTTGGAACATGACAACAGCATTGCTCATTTCCAATTAGACACATGGGATCAGGTTAAGGCATCTCCTGGTCCCAAAAGTACCTAAATTCATTTGGGATACTGATTAGTTTCCCGAGAGCACAAATATTAGCTTTACATTAAAGGTTTATATTGCAACACCCCATGGTAAGGAAGTACATAAGAAGAGTACCAGTTGTGATAAAATATCATACTTACTTCAACACTGCGATGATACAATATATCTTGGGAGTGCCATTGCTATTGGCTTTTACGTACGGTTCGGCCGAGCGAACATGCAAACTTCGTTCAAGAATCCACAGACCCAATATCTCAAAGGATGGGGACATCGTTCTCGGAGGGATATTTACCATACACTTAAACAGGTTGGAGGAGATCAATACATTTACCAAAACACCGGAAGAAATTAGATGCAGAAGGTGTGTTCGTATTTCTGATGAATTATTTACATTTTTTCGCGAATTTGTCTACTAATACAGCCAATTTGGCTGCATTGATTTTCTTGGCGAAGGCAATGCAATTTAAAAATATATACATTAATTACAGTCTCTTCCAGGTTGTCTGCATTATGTTAAAATGTGGAGGGGGTATACAAGAAACAAGGGACCATTAAAGTGAGACACAAGGGAATGCAGATGCTGGAATAGCGATAATCACTTGAGTCAAATATAACGTTCTCCTAAGGATTTGTCTGTTGTTGGGTCCTCAATTGCTGTCGAGGCCAATTATACCGCTGCTGTTTAAGGCAGCAAAGAAGGTCCCCTATTTCTGCCATATAGAAGGATTCTTCATTGCTGTTTCCATAACAATTGGTTCTTGACCAGTCAGCGTTGTCAGCTCTGAGCTGAACTCCCGAAGTTGGAGAACCAGTGGACCATCTTAGTTTGGCCTCAACCCTTTGACATCTTTCGCATGGGTGATCCTACCAAGAGTCAAAGCACAGGGCCCTGACGCCAGCCACCGTACCTCCCGGGGTCATTGAGGCATGCAAGCCTCCAAACCCTATGACAAGGTTGTAGTTCTCTTGGAGGCCTAGTGCAGTATGGGCATGGATAAATGGCGGCTCTGATTAGTGGTTGGGTCGTTTGGTTCTTCAGTCTCTCCTTTCGTAGCAGATGGTTGCTCTCTGCAGCACAGCAGTGTGTGTGAGTAGGCGGGGGCTCCACTGGTGCAGCTGGTTCATTTGCTGCCTCTACTCGCCTTGGACCTAGGGATAGTAAAATAGTACAGGTTGAGTCTGTGGTAACGAAGGCAAATGGGATGTTGTCATTTATTTCCAGGGGAATAGATATAAAAGCAAGGATATAATGCTGAGCCTTTATAAGATATTAGCCAGACCACACTTGGAGTATTGTCAACAGTTTTGGGCCCCATATCTCAGAAAGGATGTGTAGCAATTGGAGAGAGTCCAGAGGAGCGTCACGAAGATGAGTCCGGGAATGAAGGGGTTAACATATGCGGAGCGCATGGCAGCTTTGGGCCTGTGCTCACAGGAATTTAGAAGAATGTGTGGGGATCTCATTGAAACCTACCGAATGTTGAAAGGACTAGATAGGGTACATGTGGAGAGGATGTTTCCTGTGGTGGAGGTATCCAGAACTAGAGGGCACAGCCTCAGATTAGCCAGAGAGTGGTGTATCTGTGGAATGATGTACCACAGACTGTGGTGGAGGCCAAGTCCGTGCGAGTATTTAAGGTGGAAGTTGATTGTTACCTGATTGGTCAGGATTTCAAAGGATACTGCGAGAAGGCAGCTGTATCGGGTTGAGTGGGATCCGGGATCAGCCATGATGTAATGACGGAGTAGACTCGATGGGCTGAATGGCCTAATTGTGCTTCTGTGTCTTATGGTGTTATGGTCTTAAGGCCTAACTTAAGAAGACGAAGAAGGTCGTATATGGTATAAATACTTGGACCAAAAAAAATACTTTGAACTTTAAACTGTGTTTGGTGTTAGTTTTGATTTAAGACAGTATCGCCTGGCACAGACCATGATTTTTGCTGTAGAGGAAATAAACAAGAATGACCAACTCCTCCCGAACGTCACACTGGGCTACAGAATTCACGATGACTGCGGCTCCACTAAAATTGCAACGCAAATTTCTCTGGCTTTTGTGAATGGGCAGGAAGAAACCTACGTGGACGAAATATGTGCTGCGTCTCTCAGCGTCCCCGGTATTGTTGGCGGTGGTGGATCCTCAGTATCTATAGCAATGGCAAGAACAATCGGACCTTTTAAAATACCAATGGTGAGACTCTAATTATTCTGTTTACAATGATAAAAATAGCATAAAATGTTAATTACTGTTGACATTACGGACCGGCTTCACTCCCCTCAGCGCTGAACCGAATCGGCAGCATGTGGACTCACTTCCGGGAACTCTGCACCAATTGTTTTATGTATTATTTCTTACCTTCTTATCATTATTTTCAAAACTTCTCTGCTACTCATTGAATGTCTGTCGGTCTTTGTTATGTGTGTGATTCTTTTTCGTGGATTCTGTTGTATTTCTTCGTTGTATATTTTCTGTCTGATGAGAGGGGCTTGTGGTGTTAGAACAGCGAATGACGTAGGTGGGAGAGGCCCTTGATTATAATGGGTCCTTTCCAGAGGCAGCGGGAAGTGTGGGCAGAGGCAATGGAGAGGAGGTTGGTTGGCGGGATGGATGGGGCTTGGTTTACAAGTCTAGTGGTCTTGGGCAGAACAGCTGCCAAAAGTAAGCTGTGATGCATCCGTGTGCTTCCTAAGGTGCATATGTCAGCAACTCATATAATCTATCTTTACCTGGGGAAGGCAGTGACGGCGAGAAATGGTTGTGCACAAATTTACTGTTTAATTTTCTGTATCACAACAGAGAGGTTATTTATTTATTATTGTTATTAGTTGCTTTGCATTTGCACTGTTTATCTTCTTTTGCATAATGATTGTTTGGCAGTCTTTGTGTGTAGTTTTTAATTGATTCTATTATATTTCTTTGTTCTACCGTTAATGCCTGCAAGAAAACGAATCTCAGGTGACAAATACGTACTTCGGTAATAAGTTGACTTTGAACTTTGAACTTTTGTTCCTTTCATGAGAACGGGATAAGAATGAAACCATTTTTATTACTAATTCGATGTAATGTATTAGGGAATTTGGAAGTCTGATAGTTATTTCACCTCGTACTAATGCACTTACCCCCTTTTGACTGAATGCAGGTTAGCTATTTTTCTACATGTGTGTGTCTCAGTGATAGAAACGAATATCCAACCTTTTATAGAACAATTCCAAGCGATGACCATCAATCCAAGGCCTTGGTTCAACTCGTTCAGAAGTTCGGATGGACTTGGATTGGAACCATTAACAGCAACAATGACTATGGGACCTCTGCAATGAGAGCCTTTATAGAAGCTGCTGAGGATTTCGGGCTTTGTATTGCCTTCTCCGAATCATTTCACAGAACGGACCCCGCAGCGAAGATCGCCAGGATAGTGCAAGTGATGAAGGAGGCGACCACAAAGGTCGTGGTGGCCTTTGCCGGATCCGGGGAAATGCGCGTATTATTTGAGGAAGTTCTTCGGCAAAACCTCACTGGCATACAATGGGTCGGCAGCGAGGCATGGATAACATCGGACATCGCTGCCGAAGAAAGTTCGGCATTTCTTCTCGGAACAATCGGGACTGCAATGAGTGCGGTAGAGGTTCCAGGACTTAAGAACTTCCTCCTCAAAGTCCACCCCTCCAGCTCTCCAAATGATCCTTTCGTAAATGAGTTTTGGGAAACGATATTCGGATGTACTCTAACTTCAGGCGGCTCCCAAGTGCAAACAGACCCATCTTCTCAGGTCCCCCAGTGCAGCGGGAATGAAACCCTGAATGAAATATACAACGCCTACACAGACCTAACCATGGATGGAAGTTCCTACAATGTATATAAAGCAGTCTATGCTTTCGCTCACGCCCTTCATAATATGATGTCATGTGAAAATGGAAATGGCCCATTTATAAACTATACTTGTGCATATATTCCAAACTTTCAGTCGTGGCAGGTGAGACTTCTGTTTAGTTTTATTCATTTTAGTTGCAATGTTAATTGTGTTATTATACTAGAGTATAAGAGGAAGCCATTCGAGCCTGAGTATACATAACATTTCCTTAAACTCCATTCCCAACTTGCACTCAGCGCCCACTTTATTAGGTACCCCTTTACCTAATAAACCGCTCACTGAGTGCATGCTCGTGGTCTTCTGCTGCTGTCGCCCATCCATTTCAAAGTCTGACGTGTTGTGCGTTCAGATACGGTATGCTGTTCAGCACACCACAGTTGTAACGTGTGATTATCTGAGTTACTGTCGCCTTCCTGTCAGCTTGAACGGGTCTGGCCATTCTCCTCCGACCTCCCTTATTAACAAGGCGTTTTCGCTTTTAGAACTGCAGCTCACTGGATTTTATTTCTGTTTTTTTTTCCGCTACAAATTTTGTACATTTCAGATTGTGTTGTTTGTGAAAATCCCCGGAGATCAGCTGTATATGAGTTACTCAAACCACGTGGTCTGACACCACCAATCGTTCCACAGTTAAAGTTACTTAGATCACATTTCCTTCGCCCCATCTCACGTTTTGTGTGAACAACAACTGAACCTCTTAACCATGTCTGCATTTATGCATTGAATTGATGCCACATTATTGGCTGATTATATATTTGCATTAACAGGCAGGCAATCCGGTGCACCTAATACAGTGGTCACACAGTGTAGTTCCCCATAGGATGATGCTTGAAATGAAGGAGTTTAGTTATGGGAGACGCTGGATCGGGTGGGCTTAGTTTATTTGATGCAGTCTGAGGGGAGTGATCTGATAGAAGCATAAAAGTCATAGTTAAGGCAGATAGTGAGAAACCATTTTCTGCGAAAGCATAGTTATATGGTGAAAAGTAGAAGGTTTCAGTGGAGTTTGAAAGGTTTGTACACAAATTGCGGTTTATATCTGAAACTGTCTGTCACCTCCTCTATCAGCCGTAATCTTACATTTAAGAGACGCGTAGACACCTGAATAGGCAAGGTATTGATCGATATGGTCCTTCTGTACAACCACATGATTCCATGGCCACAACTATTATCTCTTACGTGTCAACTTCCCTCCAAGCACTTTTATATCTTCCCCAAAAGCCAAAGCCAATAACCCAGCAAAAAGGGCGTCTTTGGGATGTGGGAAGAAACAGGAGCTCCGGGAGGAAACCCATTTAGTGTGAACTTACAAACTTCCCAGAAACAGTGCCACAGAATGGACTTGATTAGGTTACTGGCGCTGCGAGGCAGCAGCTCTACATGCTGTACCACTCGGCACCACGGGACAGATCTCCAATTTTTAAAAGGTCTGTGAAGTCGTGTTTTGACATTTTCTCACCGTGCACCATCTTTCGACCATTGGACAAAGGACCATAATCCACTTGGCACATTGAGCTGCTCAATAATTCCAGGAAGAGCTGCATGGATAAACCATTCTCTGAGCGGGAAATTTTTACACCGTCTGGAAAATGCGCAATGTTGTTGAAATATGCATACTATGAATAGTTAGAATGAACAGCAGTGCTGTTATGTGTGCGGGAAAATGTCAGTTACTGCGTGACAGTGCATCCACGCAACTTAGAGGAAACAGTGATCGGGGGGATCTTATTGAAACCTATGGAATATTGAAATGCATCGCTGTTCAAGAAATGGTGGGACCATTGCCCATCATTTCTCTAAACTCCAGCGAGTACAGGCCCAGTGACATCAAACTCTCTTCATACATTAAACTTTCATTCCGGGGATTATTCTCGTGAACTCCCTCTGGGCACCCTTCAATGCCAACACATTCTTTCTTAGGTATCATCTTTTTAAAGTAGAAGTGAACTGATAATTTTTAAAGGAGACAAGCGAGCCAACATATTTTATACTATGACCTGGTAAGTGTCTGGAAAAGACTTCCAAAGTAATTGCGTTGAAGAGACTTCTGAATATGCAAATGGATATGCAGAGAATGGAGGGATATGAATCATATGCAGGCTGAAGAGACTCAGTTTAATTTGGCATTGGGTTTGGTGCAGATATCGTGTTCAGTCTGTATCTGTCCTGCACTGTGTTCTGTGTTCTATGATGAAAAGTCAATAATTAAATTCTATAAGCACAGGAGATTCTGCAGATGCTTGAATCCAGAGCAACACACACAAAATGCTGGAGGAGCTCAACAAGTTAGGCAGCATCTGTAGAAATAAATAAATAGTCGAACTTTCAGACTGAGACTCTTTAATTAAGACTGAAAATGAAGGGGGAATAAGTCAGAATAAGACGGTGGGAGTGGGAAAGGTAAAGGATTACAAACTAGTAGATGATAGGTGAAGTCTGGTGGATGGGAGAGAGTGTTGAAGCGAGAAGCTGGGAACTGAAGCAGTAAAGTGCTGAAGAAGAAGGAATCTAATAGGAGAGAAGAATGTAACATGGGAGAAAGAGGCAGGTGAGAAGAGAAGCAGCAAGAGGGGATCCAGACTAGGTAATGGGGGAAAAGAGGGAAGGGAGAAATTGTTGGAAGCTGCTTTCTCCTTCCAGCTTGAGCTAGATGCTGCCTGACCAAATAAATGCTGTATTTCACCTTTAATAAATAAATGCATTTCACCTTTAATCCTGTAGCTGCTTCACTACTTGAAGTATGTATACTTCATAACGAAAACCGGGGAGGTGTTCTACTTTGACGACACTGGTGGTCCAGTGGCCAGATATGACTTTGTAAACTGGCAACTGAATTCAAATGGTCGCATTGAATTTAAGACAGTTGGATATTACAGTGGAGCAGCACATTCCGGTAAAGAGGTGATGCTCAATTCGAAGAACATTGTTTGGAGAGGCGGTCAGCAGGAGGTATGGCCATTAGTGGAAACTTTCTAATTTTATTTCATGCTTTCGTCTCTGCAGTCTAATCATATCCGTCAGTACCATGTGAACTGCAAAAGTATCTCAGAAAGAAGGGCAGGAAAATCCTACTGTTTTAAATAACTGGTTCACCCATACACAGCTATTTTAAAATTTATTTTCTAGTTTGGATGTGAAAGGATAGTATTTTATATAGTAAGATGGAGCAGGGAAATAGATCCTTCGGCCTGTTCAGTTCATGTCAGCCATCAACCACACCATACTGAATTATTGGAAATGAGGAGAGAATAGTTTCTAATAATAATTACTGGGGTTGTGTGATTATTCTATGAGCCAGTAAAGACTCAATAGGCCATATATACATTGTTTAAATGTCACATAGTGTTAAAATACATTTTTGTAGTGAATCATATATGTTTAACTGGTGTCTGGGAACCAGCACATTGCCGAGTTAGTTTAACAACCAGCAGGTTCCCGTGAGTGGAAAGATGTTTGGAATCGGTGCCTCAGTGAGGGAGAAGAAAGTACATGAATGAGGGCCCCAGTAAGTGGAAGGTTGTACCAAATACATCAGTAAGTGAGTGAGAAGTCAAGCTATTGGGAAAGTTGAATAGATGAATTACTGGATGTTTACTCAGGGAGTGCATGCCATTTTAAGTGAAGCGATCACATGGATCTGGTACCTTCTGGCTGCATAATAAAATTGACACGGGGGAAAGCCAGTGTTAATAAAAGCATATGAAAGCTGCTTATAAAAATGATGATTTAGTACAAATATTCAAAGCAGCATCATACCTTTTTTTGTGAAAATATGCATTTTTAAAAAATCCAGGGCATGCCAGTGCTATGGAACAAATGTGTCTGTGATTGTAACCTGACAGCATACACACATGGACGTAAATTTATTATTAATGTACGTACATGTCATTACATCCTTCCTCGAGGTTTCTTTTCCTGTGGGCACTTACAGTAGACAAACATAATAGAATCAGTGAAAAACTAAATACAAAGACTGACAAACAACCAATGTACAAAAGAAGACAGAATGTGCAAATCCTACGACTACAATCACTACTACTAATAATAAGCAATAATTAATATTAACACCATGAGTTGTAGGGTCCTTGAAAGTGAGTCCATTGGTTGTAGAAACAATTCAGTGTTGAGTTGAGTGAAGTCAGTATTGAACAGATATATAGTATTTTGACGATTGGTCAGCCGAAGTAGGGGATGCATTATCTCCCTGCTTGCCGTCCGGCACTCTAATGCATGCAGAGTTTCAAACTCTGAAGTTATTGTTGCTTACCTTTTCCTCTATTTTAAATTCTTGTTTTATTTGCTTATTTAAGCCGACTCGAATAAAAGAAAATGATAATTTTACACTTCCCAGTGTCATTGAATTATTTTCCAATAATTTCACAGCATATCTTCTCTGATAGTATTACTAACTTGGCAATGCACTCAGTGGCCACTTTCTTAGGAATACCTATGCATTTTCTCGTTAATGAAAATATCTAATCAGTCATCTATGTGACAGAAACTCAATGCACAAAATTATACAGACATGGTCAAGAAATTAATATGATGATGATGATGATGATTATTATTATTATTATTTATCTTTTGTGTTTGCACTGACAGTTGTCTTTTGCACGTTGGTTGTTTTTCCAACCTGTTGGATGCGGTCTTTCATCGATTCGGTTATGATTCTTAGATTTACTGTGTATGCCCGCAAGAAAACGAATCTCAGGGTGACATATAAGCACTTTGATAATAAATTTATTTTGAACTTTGAACGTTGATCGCCGAACACTTCGAAACCTGAAGTGGATGGGCTACAGCAGCAGAAGACCATAAAACATGCACCCAGTGGACACTTTATTAGGCCCAGGAGGTACCTAATAAAGTGGCCTCCGTGTATATATTTTAATCAGCCGGACTTAGCAATTAAATAAGCAAATGCTTGACTAGGACATGGAGTCTATTAATTTCAAAGTTAGAATATTACCACGTAGAACTGAAAGCAAAAATTCAAAGTACTGTATCTATCAACATAACATGCCCGTTGTTTATTCTTGGAAGATTCCCCGGGCAGTCTGCTCTGAAAGTTGCCCTCGTGGAATGAGGAAAGTTGTCAGGAAAGGACAACCGATTTGTTGTTTCGACTGTACTTCCTGTCCAAATGGAGAGATTAGTAACACTACAGGTGAGTAAAAATACATATTTTGATTTAATATGCACTGGTTGAAACTATTAACTTATTTGTCCAGTGGGTTTTGTCCTTAGACTCCATTAACTGCTTCAAGTGTCCTCCCCTGTACTGGTCCAACGATCGGAGAGATCAATGCATCCCGAAGAAAATAGAGTATCTGGCTTTTACCGAAATCCTGGGCATGGTATTGGTGTTACTCGCTCTGGTTGGTGTGTGCATGTCTGGACTGACAGCGGGTCTCTTCTTTAAACATCGAGACACACCTCTGGTTAAAGCTAACAACTCTGAGCTGAGCTTCCTCCTTCTATTTGCGCTAAGTTGCTGTTTTTTATGCTCGGTCACATTCATTGGCGAACCGTCACACTGGTCCTGTATTTTACGCCGCACGGCGTTCGGTGTCTCGTTTGTCATGTGTATCGCTTGTGTTCTGGTCAAAACCATTCTGGTGCTGACGGCATTTAAGGCAACGCATCCCAGCAGTAACAGGATGAAATGGTTTGGTCAAAGACAGCAGAGGATAAGTGTCTTCCTCCTGGCGTCCGTGCAGGGTTTAATATGTGTGCTTTGGCTGCTCATTGAGCCTCCTTTCCCCGTGATCAACACTAAATATTACCGCGAGATGATTATCTTAGAATGTGATATAGGATCTTCTGTAGCCTTCTACTCTGCGTCGGGTTATATTGCCGTGTTATCGTGCATTTGTTTTATCTTGGCCTTTCTCGCACGGAAGCTGCCAGATAATTTTAACGAGGCAAAATGTATAACGTTCAGCATGCTCATCTTTTGTGCGGTTTGGGTCACTTTTATCCCGGCCTCAGTGAGTTCTCCTGGGAAATACACGGTGGCGGTTGAAGTGTTTGCCATCCTGGCGTCCAGTTTTGGATTGCTGCTCTGCATTTTTGCACCGAAGTGTTTTATTATCGTAATCACTCCGGAGAGAAACACCAAGAAGCACATTATGGGTAAAGAGGGATGAGAGGAAACTTTTAAAGGTGAGGATAAATATGTCCTGCGGCTTAACACCTAAGGTAGAAGGAGATGAGTTATTAATTTCAAACTTTCTGCATAATCACTCAAAGAGTTGAACTGCACGTGCATGTAACGAGAGCTGTATAACTCATCTCCTTCTACCTTAGGTCACGAACTTATCAATCGCCTCTACTGTGGACCACTTCTGGAGGTCCAAGACACCGACTTCTACAAAGAAGGGATCCGTAAACTCCACGACTGCTGGACTAAGTGTGTAAATGTAGGGGGGGACTATGTTGAAAAATCAACGTGCTAGGTTTTCTAAAAGTGACTCCTTCTACCTTAGGCCACGAACTTATTAATCACCCCTTGTATATTGTGCGTTTCTTTGCGGTAACTGACCCTGGACATACAAATCCCTGCCCTATTCGAGCTGTATTGAACAATTGAATATTTATCTTCGATTTAGTTCGAGAAACATTCGTTTTATTCTTAACAGATTAGTATGTAATAAACAGTTTGGTATACCAGTGTTTTGATTTGTGTGTTTGATGCCAAAACATAAACAACAGTGTCTGTGTATTGACTACACCAATTCCTTGTCTATTTAACATTTTAAAACAATGTGTCCACTCGAACCATTTGCTAATGAGAATATCCTCCCTCTGATTCCCTGTCTGATGATCTCATACACCATCATGCCTTCCCTGGCTTTTCTTTTGATTATTTATTTTATTTAGTTTAGAGATACAGCGCGGAACCGGCCCTTTTGGCCCAACGAGCCGCATCGCCCAGCATCCCACCTACTTAACCCTAGCTTAATCACAGGACGATTTACGATGAACAATTAAGCTATAAGTAGTAACTTACTAATTCTTTAGACTGTGGGAAGAAACGCACTTCACACGCGAAGAAGGTACAAACTTTCTCACAGAGGACTCGGAAATTCAACTTCGAGCTCTGATGCCCCAACCCATAAAGGTGACGCTCTAACCTATCGGTCCACTGTTTTGTTTCCCATTGTTCTTTGTTCCAGCGCTAACAGTCCAACCCACTTCAACCTAACCTTGTCTCTGAACTCCCTCATCCGTGGAACCACTCCAGTATATATCAATGAAAATGACCAGTAAATGTTGGTTAACACACAAGAATGCTGCAGGATCTCAAGGAGCCAGGCAGCATCTATGAGGGAAATCTATGAGCTGGAGTTCCTTCACCTGGACAGAAAGAGCGAAGGAAGATAGCCAGTATTAATAGGTGGAGAGAAAGAGTGGAGCAAAAGGAGCCAAGTGACTATGGATCCGTGTGAGGAAGGAAGTTAGTCAGATGCAGATGGAGAGAATGGACGGCGAAGTTTCACCGGGTTGAGGATGATGGAATGTTACAGGAGATGATGGTGGAGCATGCGATAGTTAGGAGGAAGTGGGGACGTTTTGGAAGTGCAGTTGGTGGAGTGATAATTGAGGACCTGGCGAACTCCCATCACATTACTGTCTGGTGGAAACGAGTAAAGGCAGAGGTGTTGCAAATAGAAGGAGACGTGCGTGAGGGGCAACTTCAATCTGTTAATATATTTCCTGTAGATAGTTGATCAGAACTGCACGAAGTACATGAAATTCAGCCCCACCAACAACCTATACAGCTTCAATATCATTTCTCAAATCTTATACTCAATACTTTTTGCTTCTGAAGGACAATATAGCAAAAGCTCTCTTCGCTACCCATCTACTTGTGTCACTTCCAAGGAATTATGGATCTGCATTCTCAGATCATTTTGTTTTACCGCACCCCTCATTGCCACACCGCTCATCGTGTAAGTCCTACCCTGGTCTGCTCTAATAAAGTGAAATTCATCACAACAGTCCGTATTAAATTCTAGCTGTCATTTTCCAGCCCATTTTCCCCCCAGCTGGTCCTGATCCTGCTGCAAGTTTTGTTAGCATTCGTCGTTCTTCACGGCACCCCAAACTTAGTTTCATAGACAATACTGCTTATCTAGTTTACCATATTAGCACCCAGTTCATTGATATAGGTAACAAACAACAACGCACCCAGAACTGATCCCCGCGGCACACCTCTAATCATAGCCTTGCAGTCAGAGAGGCAACTATCTACTTCCATTCTCTGTCATTTCCCGCGAATCCAACTCATACCGAATGCCAAATGACTGAACATTTTTGACCAAACTCCTATGTAGAGCTTTGTGAAAGACCTTGCTAAAGTCCATGTAAACAATATCTACTGCCTTCTCGACATCAACTTTCCTGGTAACTTCGTTGAACACCTCTACTAGCGTACACTACTGTGCAAAATTCTTAGGCACATACGTTTAGCTCGGGTGCCAAGCATATTCACAGTACAACAGTAATTTTATGTATTGCACTGTACTGTTTCTGCAAACAAAGCAAAATTCAAATTTCATGACATGTATGAGGGGTGATAAACCACGTATGATGTTTAAGGGGAACCAGAAAGGGGAAACCTCTTCACGCATAGACATAGAAACATAGAAAACCTACAGCACAATACAAGCCCTTCGGCCCACAAAGTTGTGCCGAACATGTCCCTACCTCAGAAATTACTAGGCATACCTATAGCCCTCTATTTTACTAAGCTCCACGTACCTATCTAAAAGCTTCTTAAAAGACCCTATCGTATCCACCTCCACCACCGTTGCCGGCAGCCCATTCCACGTACTCACCACTCTTTGACTAAAAGACTTAACCCTGTCATCTCCTCTGTACCTACTCCCTATCACCTTAAACCTGTGTGCTCTTGTGGCAACCATTTCAGCCCTGGGAAAAAGCCTCTGACTATCCACACGATCAATGCTTCTCATCATCTTGTACACCTATATCAGGTCACCTCTCATCCTCCTTCTCTCCAAGTAGCAAAGGCCGAGTTCACTCAAACTGTTTCCATAAGGCATGCTCCCCAATCCAGGCAACATCCTTGTAAATCTCCTCTGCACCCGTTCTATGGCTTCCACATCCTTCCTGTAGT
Source organism: Hemitrygon akajei (assembly GCF_048418815.1). Lineage (NCBI taxonomy): Eukaryota > Metazoa > Chordata > Chondrichthyes > Myliobatiformes > Dasyatidae > Hemitrygon > Hemitrygon akajei. Next base: position 195,014,926 of record NC_133126.1, read on the forward strand.
GAGGCGACCAGAACTGAGCACAATACTCCAAGTGGGGTCTGACCAGGGTCCTATATAGCTGCAACATTACCTCTGGGCTCCTAAATTCAATTCCACGATTGATGAAGGCCAATACACCATACGCCTTCTTAACCACAGAGTCAACCTGAGTAGCTGCTTTGAGTGTCCTTTGGACTTGGACCCAAGATCCCGCTGATTGCCATCATATTTGACCTACCAAAATGAACCACTTCATACTTTTCTGGGTTGAACTCTATCTGCCACTTCTCCTCCCAGTTGTGCATCCTATCAATGTCCCGCTGTAACCTATGACAGCCTTCCACACTATCCACAACACCTTCAACCTTTGCGTCATCAGTAAACTTACTAAACCATCCCTCCACTTCCTCATCAAGGTCATTTATAAAAAATCACGGAGAGTAAGGGTCGCAGAACAGATCCCTGTTGCACTCCACTGGTGACCGACCTCCATGCAGAATATGACCCGCCTAAAACGACTCTTTGCCTTCTGTGGGCAAGCCAGTTCTGTATCCACAAAGCAATGTCCCTTGGATCCCATGCATCCTTACTTTCTCAATAAGCTTTGCATGGGGTACTTTATCAAATGCCTTGCTGAAACCCATATACACTACTTCTACTGCTCTTTCTTCATTAATATGTTTAGTCACATCCTCAAGAAATTCAATCAGGTTCGTAAGGCACGACCTGCCTTTGACAAAGCCACGCTGACTATTCCTAATCATATGATACCTCTCCAAATGTTCATAAATCCTGCCCCTCAGGATCTTCTCCATCAACTTACCAACCACTGAGGTAAGACTCACTGGTCTATAATTTCCTGGGCTACCTCTACTCCCTTTCTTGAATAAAGGAACAACATCCGCAACCCTCCTATCCTCGGAAACCTCTCCCGTCCCCATTGATGATGCAACGATCATCAGCAATCTCCTCCCTCGCCTCCCACAGTGGCCTGGGGTACATTTCGTTCGGTCCCGGCGACTTATCCAACTTGATGCTTTCCAAAAGCTCCAGCACATCCTCTTTTATAATATCTACATATTCAAGCTTTTCAGTCTGCTGCAAGTCAGCACTACATTCACTAACATCCTTTTCCATAGTGAATGCAGAAGTAAAGTATTTATTAAGATCTCAGCTATTTACTCCAGATCCATACACACTTTCTCACTGTCACACTTGATAGGTCCTATTCTTTCACGTCTTATCCTCTTGCTTTTCACATACTTGTAGAATGCCCTGGGGTTTTTCTTAATTCTGCCCGCCACGGCCTTCTCATAGCCCCTTCTGGCTCTCCTGATTTCCTTCTTAAGCTCCACCCTATTAGCCCTATAATCTTCTAGATCTCTAGCATTACCTAGCTCTCTGAACCTGTTGTAAACTTTCCTTTTCTTCTTGACTAGTTTTATTACAGCCTTTGTACACCACGGTTCCTGTAGCCTACCATAACTTCCCTGTCTCATTGGAACGTACCTAGACAGAACTCTACACAAATATCCCCTGAATTGTTGCCACATTTCTTCCGTACTTTTTCCTGAGAATATCTATTTTCAATTTAAGCCTCCAATTTCCTGCCTGATAGCCTCATAATTCCTCTTACTCCAATTAAACGCATTTCTAACTTGTCTGTTCCTATCTCTCTCCAATGCTATGGTAAAGGAGAATTATGATCATTATCTCCAAAATGCTCTCCCACTGAGAGATCTGAAACCTGACCAGGTTCATTTCCCAATACCAAATCAAGTACAGCCTCTCCTCTTGTAGGCGTATTTATATACTGTGTCAGGGAACCTTCCTGAGCACACCTAACAAACTCCACCCCATCTAAACACCTTGCTCTAGGGAGATGCCAATCTATATTTGGGAAATTAAAATCTCCCATCACGCCAACTCTGTTATTATTACACCTTTCCAGGATCTGTTTCCCTGTCTGCTCCTCGATATCCCTGTTACTATTGGGCGGCTTATAAAATACACCCAATAAAAATATAGACACCTTCCTGTTCCTAACTTCCACCCACAGAGACCCCGTAGACAATCCCTCCATGGTGTCCACCTTCTCTGCAGCCGTCACACTATCTCTGATCAACAGTGCCACGCGTCCACCTCTTTTGCCTCCCTCCCTGTCCTTTCTGAAACATCTAAAACCCGGCACTTGAAGTAACCAATCCTGTCCCTGAGCCATGCAAATCTCTGTCATGGCCACCACATCATATCTCCAAATACTGATCCATGCTCTAAGATCATCCGCTTTGTTAGAACCGTAGAACCATAGAACATTACAGCCAGAAACAGGCCTTTTGGCCCTTTTTGGCTGTGCCAATACATTTCCTGACTAGTCCTACTGACCTGCACCCGGGCCATATCCCTCCAAACCCCTCTCATCCATATACCAGTCCAAGTTTTTCTTAAATGTCAAAAGTGAGCCCGCATTCACCACTTCATTTGGCAGCTTATTCCACACTCCAACCACTCTCTGCGTGAAGAAGAACACCCCCCCCCCCATGTTCCCTTTAAACTTTTACCCCTTCACCGTTAACCCATGGCCTCTGGCTTTTTTCTCCCCTCGCCTCAGTGGAAAAAGCCTGCTTGCATTCACTCTATCTATACCCATCATAATTTTATATACCTCTATCAAATCTCCCCTCATTCTTCTACGCTCCAGGGAATAAAGTCCTAACCTATTCAACCTTTCTCTGTAACTCAGTTTCTCAAGTCCCGGCAACATCCTTGTAAAGCTTCTCTGCACTCTTTCAACCTTATTAATATCTTTCCTGTAATTAGGTGACCAAAACTGCACACAATGCTCCAAATTCGGTCTCACCAATGTCTTATACAACCTCACCATTACATTTCAACTCTTATACTCAATACTTTGATTTATAAAGGCAAATGCACCAAAACCTCTCTTTACGACACTATCCACCTGTGACGCAACTTTTAGGGAATTATGTATCTGTACTCCCAGATCCCTCTGTTCTACTGCACTCCTCAGTGTCCTACCATTTACCTTGTATTTCTACCTTGGTTTGACCTTCCGAAGTGCAATACCTCACACTTGTCCGCATTAAACTCCATCTGCATTTTTCAGCCCATTTCTCCAACTGGTCCAAATCCCTCTGCAAGCTTTGAAAACCTTCCTCACTGTCCACTACACCTCCAATCTTTGCATCATCAGCAAATATGCTGATCCAATTTGCCACATTATCATCCAGATCATTGATATAGATGACAAATAGCAATGGACCCAGCATTGATCCCTGTGACACACCACTAGTCACAGGCCTCCACTCAGAGCAGCAATCCTCCACTACCACTCTCTGGCTTCTTCCATTGAGCCAGTGTCTAAACCAATTTACTACCTCTCCATGTATTCCTGGCGACTGAATCTTCCTAACTAACCTTCCATGCGGGACCTTGTCAAAGGCCTTACTGAAGTCCATGTATACAACATCCACTGCCTTCCCTTCATCCACTTTCCTGGTAACTTCCTCGAAAAACTCTAATAGATTGGTTAAACATTGTTCACAACACTCCTTGCATTATAATAGATTGGTTAAACATTGTTCACACCACTCCTTGCATTAAAATAGACACATCTCAAGCCTTTGGTATGAGCGCGTCCCTACTCTATCACTTGCCTATCCTCCCTCTCGCATTGTCTACAAACTTTCTCTATTTGTGAGGTAAGTTCCTCTTCCCCAGTCTCTTCAGTTCGGTTCCCACCCCCAACAATTATAGTTTAAACTCTCCCCAGTAGCCTTAGCAAACGTCCCCGCCAGGGTATTTTTCCCCCTGGGATTCAAGTGCAACCCGTCTTCATTTGTACAGGTCACACCTGCCCCAAAATAGGTCCCAACGATCCAGAAATCTGAATCCCTGCCCGCTGCTCCAATCCCTCAGCGTGGACGGACTATCACGCAGGCATGTTTGTTAGAGCTATTGGGGAGGGTGTAACCTAATTTGGCAGGGGCTAGGAACGAGAGTAAAGGGACGCACGATAGGATAAATGTTCAAATAGCCAAAAAATAGTGTCCAGTCATGCTGTCAGGAACGGTAGGCGAATACAGTGTTATATCTCAATGCACGGAGTATAAGAAATAAAGTGGATGATCTTGTTGCACTATTGCAGATTGTCAGGTATGATGTTGTGACCACCATGAATCGTGGCCTGCAGTTGTTGTGGTTGGGTGCTGAATGTCCAAGTTTACAGAGGGATGTATCAGAGGGATGGGAAGGCAGGCAGAGGAGGTAGCATGGCTCTGCAGTTAAAGAATGTGATCAAATCGGCAGAAAGTTTGAATCCTTTTGGGTTGAGTTAAGAAAATGCCAGGATAAAGGACCCTGATGGCAGTTATATATAGGCTTCCCAATAGTAGCTGGGATGTGGAACCACAGATTACAACGGGAAATAGAAAAGGCTTGTCAAAAGGGCAATGTTATAATAGTGATAGGAGACTTGAACTTGCAGGTCAATTGGGAAAATCAGGTTGGTAATGGATTTCAAGAGTGTGGGTTTGTTGAATGCGTATGAGATGGCTTTTTAGAGCAGTTAGTTGTTGAGCCTACTAGGGGATAAGCTATACTGGACAAGGTGTAATGTAAGGAACTGGAGGTGATTAAGGAGCTTAAGGTAAAAGAACCCTTTGGAAGCACTGATCACAATATGATCGAGTTTAATTTGAATTCTGATAGGAAGAAAGTAGCATTATTTCAGTGGAGTAAAGGAAATTATAGCAGTATGAGAGAGCAGTTGGCCACAGAAAATTGGAAGGTATGCTTGTAGGGATGACAGCAGAACAGCAATGGTGTGCGTTTTTGGGAAAAATGAGGATAGATGTATTCCAAAAACAAAGAAATGCTCAAATGGCAAAATAGTACAACTGTGGCTGACAAGGAAAGTCAAGGCTAATGTAAAAGAAAAAGAAAGAGCATAGAAGAGCCCAAAAATTAGTGGTAAGACAGAGGATTGGGAAGCTTTTAAAACCTGCAGAGAGAAACTAAATTAATCATTAGGAGGGCTAAGATCAAATATAAAAGCAAACTAGCAAACAACATCAAAGCGGACAGTAAAAGCTTTTTCAAGTATGTAAAAAAATTAAAAGAGAGTTGAGAGTGGATACAGGACGTATAGAAAACGAAGCTGGAGAAATAATAACGGGGGACATGGACATGGCAGATGAACCCAATGAGTATTTTGTATCAGTCTTTACTGTAGAAGACGCTAGCAGTGAGCACGATGTTGAAGGGTGCGAAGGAAGAGAGGTGAATGCAGTTACTATTACAAGGGAGAAGGTGCTCAAAAAGCTGCAAGACCTGTGGAAGACCGTGGGTTCTGAAAGAGGTAGCGGTAGAGATTGTGGAGGCATTAGTATTGATCTTTCAAAAATCATTGGACTCTGGCATAGTGCCAAGGTCTGGAAAATTGGAAATCTTTTTAAGAAAGGAGGAAGGTAGCAGAAAGGAAATTATAGACAAGTTAACCTGAGTTCAGTGGTTGGGAAGATGTTGGAGTCCATTGTTAAATATGAAGTCATGGAGTACTTGGTGACACAGTACAAGATGGGACAAATCAGCATGGTTTCCATCAGGGAGAATCTTACCTGAAGAGCATGTTGGAATTCTTTGAGGAGATTACAAATAGAATAGATAAAGGGGATGCAGTAGATATTGAATAGTGGTCTAGAAGACCTTTGCTAAGATACTACATATGAGGCTGTTTATCAAGCTAAAAGACTATGATATTACAGGAAAGTCACTGGCACAGTTAGAGCATTGGCTGATTGGTAGTATGCAGTGAGTGGGAATAAAAGGATCCTTTTCTGGTTGGCTGCTAGTGACTAGTGGTGTACCGCAGGGGTTGGCGTTGGGACTTGTTCTTTTTGTGCGGTTTATCAATGATTTAGATAATGGAATAGATGGCTTTGTTGCCATCCTTGCAGCTGATACGAAGATTGTTAGAGGGACAGATAGTGTTGAGGAAACAGGAAGGCTGCAGCAAGATTTAGACAGATTAGGAGGATGGGCAGGAAAGTGGCAAATGAAATACAATGTTGGATAATGGATGGCCATGCAGTTTGGTAGAAGAAAAAATGTGCAGACTATTTTCTAAACGGGGAGGAAATCCAAACAACTGAGGTGCAAAGTCACTTAGGTGTCCTTGTGCAGAATACGCATTCATTTCAAGTGGTCTAGAAGAGCAGGAATGTGATGCAGAGGTTTTATAGGACACTGGTGACGCCTTGTGTTGTGTATTGTGAACATTTCTGGGCTTCTCATTTAAGAAAAGATGTGTTGGCATTGGAGAAGGTTCAGAGGGGGTTCACAAGGAAGATTCCGGGAATGAAAGAGTTATCAGCTGAGGAACGTTTGATAGCTTGGGGTTAGTACTCGCTGGAATTTAGAAGGATGGGGTGGTGGTGGTGGTGGTGGTGGGGGGTGAATTTCATTGAAACCTTTCGAATGTTGAAAGGCCTGGACAGAATAGATGTCGAAAGGATTTATCCCATGGTAGGGGAGTCCAGTTCAAGGGGCGTCCATTTAAATTAGAGATGTTGAGCAATTTCTTTAGTGGAGATACTGAAAAACGTTGTGGAATTTATTACCACAGGAGCTATGGGGGCCAGGTCGTTGGGTGTAAGTAAGATAGAGCTTGATATGTTCTTGATTGGACAGGGAGAAGGCCGGAGAGTGGGGCTGAGGGGGGTAATAAAGGATCAGCCATTATTAAATGTCACAGTAGGCTCGATGGGCCAAATTACTTAATTCCACTCTATATATCTTCTGGTTTTATGGTCTTATGATTCTGATATGGGTCTCTCTTGTGGTCTGAGGGTAGGAAGGGCTTGATTCATGAGGAAGTGTGGCCCGGGAGAGGCAGACGCGTCTGTTCGTTCGGGAGCCGGGATTAGATCAAACATCGCCTGGCTTCTCGTCCATAGCCGTTCCAACATGAGTTGGCATCACCTGGAGTCCTTGAAGCACGGAAACGTCCACACGATGGCAACGTCTTGATTCTGGTCGTGGAGTCCTGAGAACTTTTCTACAACTTGAAAAACCCCGATTCCTATGACGAACACACTGAATTGAACTAATGCACCCCCGCTCCTCCCGGGCTTTACTACAGCTACCTGAAAAAAAAACTGAACAGCCGGTAATAGACTCAGATGTCGACATACAAAACAGCGCAAAGACTACATTGATGGGGCGCCAGACGAAACCCAGATTGCCCCTGTGGTCCCCCAACCGAGGGGTCCTCCACCATACCCTCTCACCAAGATCTGAGATGGCTTTGCCGTGGTCCATCGATGTGGCCACGAGCTGGAGGAGTGGCTTGACTAAAAGCAATTAGTAGTTTGAAGAGGAAAACAGCTGCCATACGAAACAACAGCAGGAAGGAGGCAGGGAGAGGGGAATCATGGTAGGGAAAACGGGAAGGGAGAAGGTAGGAAATGGATTGTTTGGATCAAGTGACTTTGCCTGGGTGTGTCCGCACCTGCGCCCCATCCTCTTCCCACTCCTGGCATCACACACACACACACACACACACACACACTCACACACACTCACACACGCACACTCACACACACACACACACACACACACACACACACACACACACACACACACACACACACACACACACACACACGCAGGTCACGCAGTATCTATGGAAATAGATAAAGTCTACTTTTTGGGCGGATGCCCTTCAGCAGGACTAGGAAGGAAAGAGGAAGATGCCAGAATAAGTCGGTGGTGGTGGTAGTGGCGGAGGAAGACAACTTAGAATACGACAGCTGAAGCCATGTGGGTGGGGGAGAGGGATGAAGTAAGACGCTGGGAGGTAATGAGTGGAAAGCTAAGGGGCTGGAGTGCAAGGAATCTGACAGAATAAGAAAGTGGGCCATGGGAGAAAGGGACGGAGGAAGGACACCAGAGGGTGGTGATCGGCAGGTGAGGAGAAGAGATACGAGGTTAGAATGGGGAATTGAAGAAGAGGGACGGGGAGTTAGAAATATTACCTGAAATTGGGGAAATCGCTGTTCATGTCATCATTTAGAATGCTACCTGTACGGAATGAGGTGTTGCTCCCTCAACCTGATATTAGCAGAACAGAAAGCCATGGACAGACGTGTCAGAACAGGAATGGAAATTGGGACTAAAATGACTGGCCAATCGGCAATCTCAGTATACATATATCCGGTCCCTACGAAAACCCAGTACCGATGTAAAGCTCTTCAGCGTCGAGCCTTTCTAAACCAACAAACCAACATTAGCTATCCTCTAATCCCGGCACCTTAACGGTGTCTAAGAATGTTTAAAACATTTCTGCTAAGACCTAACGCCTGCAGCTTTTGCACTAGCCTCCAAGTACATCTGAGGCCGTGGGGATTTATCCATCCGAATTCACCTCAAAACAACAAGCACCATTTCTTCCACTGCAATGTGCCTACCTTCCATGACCGTTCTGTCGTTATTCGTCAGTTATATACTCTGTGCCCATCTCCCATTTCCTTCAGCTCAATGTCCTCTGATTTTTAAGAGGACACATTTTGTAATTAGCTGTCCTTTTGCTCTTAATGTAGCTGCAGACACCCTTGGGAGTTTCCTTCATTTTGTTTGCTAGAGGAACCTCATGTGTTCTTTAGCCCTCTTGATTTGTTTCTTATGTTCTTGAAGTACCAGTTTTTCTCTTGTTGTCTGTATCTGCTATGCACCTTCTTCTTCGTAACCAAGGCCTCCAAGTCTCTAAAATCAAAGTTCCCTAATCACGCCGTCGCTTTTCATTCTGACAAGAAAACAGAAACTCTGTACTCTCAGAATTTCTCTTTTGACAGCTTCCCACTTACGAACACACCTTTGCTAGAAAGCGACCTGTCCCATTTCACACTTGCCAGATCCTTTCTGATGCCAACGGAGCTAACCTTTCTTCAATATCGAATCTCAACCCGAAAACCAGATCTATACTTCTACAAATTATCTTGAACTACTGGAATTATTATCACTTTGTCCTAAGAGGTTCCTTACACACGGTTCTGTCACCTAACTTGCCTTGTTCCCAAAAGGGAGATCCATTATCGTGCTGTCTCCAGTTGAGTCCTCTATATATTTATAAAGGAAGTAAGGCCATTCTTATTCCTTAGCTGTATCCATATATCCTAGGTAGAGAAGCTCTCAAATCTGTCGTTTCTGAGGACTGCAGTGTCACTTCCCTAACTAAAACTACCACCCACCCTCTTTAATCACTCCCGCTCTATCATGTCTAAAACAGTGGAACATCGTAACATTGTACCGCGAGTCCTGCCCTTCCTGCAATCAAGTTTCACTATTGGTTACAATGACAGAGTTCTACGCGCTGATCCATACTCTATGCTCATCCGCTTTGCTTACACTGCTCCTAGAATCGAAATAGACGTAGCTCAAGATATTATTATCATCATGCTGAACCCTCCGATTCCTGTCTTTGTATGTCGGCTTAAAAACGTCTTTTCCCACTATCTAACCGGGCACTTAGGTTCCCATCCCCTGCAATTGTAGTTTAACGCTACTAGTTTTGCTAGCAAATCTTTCTGCAAGAAAATTAGACCCCACCAGTTCCGATGCAAAGCGCCTGTAAATGTTTCAATGTCCATGGAAGGAAGCCCAACAATCCACCAATCTGAATCTGTACACAACGCTGGAAGAACTCAGCAGGTCAGGCAGCATCCGTGAGAAAAGAGTAGCCAACATTTCGGGCCGCGTCTCTTCATCCACCAATCTGAAGTCCTCCATCCTGTTGTAATCCCTTCGCTACTATTTTGTCTCCTTTTTTCTGGTCTTTCTAGCACATGCTATTTACAAAACCGCATGCAGGACTCAGAACAAACTTAGTTTCTCTTTAAATAGACAATTTTTCTGATAGTGAGAGTGGAAATATCTCATGCTAACATTTTCGACAATAGATTCTAATATATCTCTCAAGTGGACTTCTCTGTAGTTTTCCCGTGACATCGTTTATTAAACAATTGGGCTACTTAGACGACTTTGCTTTCATCAAGAAATATCATGGACAAGGAATTAGACGAAAATCAGAAGAAATCAATTTTTTTCATCTCCTCCAAACCTCAAAGACTCTACGGGCACAGAAGGTTAAGCAGGCAAGTCTTTGGACCGGACTCGGTGTGTACAGATTAACCTCCCTACCGACCCTATTTATCAGCTCTACAGCATCACCGCCATTGACGGATGTCCATTGTGGGTTTGGGATGGTCAGAGCGCGCACACACTCTGCACACATGAGCATTGGAGAGCACTGCGAATTCATCCAAATCCTCGTGATCCACTCGCCTAACATTCCTCTCATTTTGGGTTACTCCTGGCTCTCGATTCACGCCTAGTCATCCTGTTTACTGCTGAGTTGGGGACAGTTAGAATCGCGGGTTATGACCAAAGGAAAATTGGCTGTAATCCTTAGCACTTCAAGGTAAAGGGGTCGAAAATGTCAGCTGCGTCGAAAATCAGACATAAAAATTAGTGAAAATAGTGAAAACGAAAATGGCAATATTTACGAAATGGTATCTGTAGGAAAACAAAATAATAGCTCCACACTTGTCTAATGTGAATTCCAGCCAGCTTCTATCTCTCTCTCTCATACAGAGAGCGAAGAGCACCTTTTTAGGCACTAGGGCATACCATCGAAGTTTCCAACCAAGTTTACTTAAGACTACATATGAGTTAGTATATGATGTACCCACAATGTAGTTATGATCAGTTTACAAAATAAATAGATGTATCTACATTACATACAACATACAAACAACACATGCACATTTGCATATCTCCATTACGAAAGAAATGGATTTTTTTCTGTGTTTGGCGGGAAAGGCACCATAAAGCCAACATGAGCGCATTAGCTCGGTTTAGGACCCAGCAGAAGCCACGAAACTTCCGGGAGATGACAGCGTAGAACAGCAGAATGCTCAACACAATCGCACACTTATAGTTAGGTACAAATAAAGTATGAAATCAAATCAGACTTTGGTGTCTGATTCTGACCGCATGCAGTAATGCTGAGGGAAACCAATGGGTCAACTATGAGAATATACCAGGGAAGGCAATGAAGTGCGTACACTCAACGCAACGACAGCAGAATGACAAGTCAGTGTTTCTGTGTGGGTGAATGCGTTTACGGAGTGGTGTCCGTCACGTTACCTCCTTTTCTCCTGCGGTGACCATGCAGGTAGTCTGCAGTAACATTTCCTTTTCCTGCTTTATGGTGGGCACAGAATCTGAAGACTTGGAGCTCTAGGTACCACCGCGTCACTCTGGGATTACGGTCCTTCCTTGTCTGTCTCCATGTCAAACCTCTGTGGTCTGTGTAAAGGACAAACTCCCTGCCAAATGAGGCTGTCAACGGCCGACAGTGGCCAGACACACGTCTGTAATGGTAGAGCAGCTGGTCTCCCTTGGGAAGAGATTTCGGCTCAGGTAAAGGACAGGTCGCTTTCCTCCAGGTTCTCCTTGAGCTGGCACTGCTTCAGTGCCTACGCCTGTGGCACCCATCTAGACAGAAGGACAGCTGAAGAACACAGCTGAAGGGCTTGAAAATTGTTTACCCACCTAATTGTTCACGTCACAGGGTTGCTTACAAGCTTCCCAGTATGATTAGTCAGAGGTGCGGCCAGAGTGGTGAATTGGACAGTGCGCCGGCGATAGGGTACTACCGGACACAGGAAGGACTTCACTTCCTTCTTGTTGTGACATCCATGACTGTTACGGTTCGCTTCCACTTTGCCCGTGTATACTCGAATCTCTCTTAATGTCCCGGCTGGTAGCCAACATACCTAGTTGCCCTTTTTGCCCTCTCACAATTTTGCAGATTGAGAGTGAGACAGTATGAATATTCCCCAGGACATTAGGTGGATGGTCCAGGTACTCTGACCACATCTGACTGTGGAACACCACGGCACCTAGGTAGGCCACCCTGTCGTCCTCACAGCCTTGGAGCACGTGGTACATGAGCCGCTGGAAGGTGGCTGATGCACCATCAAGACCAAAGAGCATCATGGTGAACTGATCGGGCCCAGAGGTATGCAGAAGAACTGAGGGGTTTTAATTAGTCATCCAGGGGAATCGGCCGGGTAGCCTTGGCAAAAGTCCAGTGTAGTAGCGTAGTCCACTGGTCTAATCCTTTCCAGTAGGTCATCAATGCGTCTCCTAAGATAAGCATAAAGAAATGAAATGACATTCAACTTCTGGAAATCAGCGCATACGCTCAAGGTGCCTTCTTGGGGATGATAACGACAGCACTGCTTTACTCACTCTTTGAAAGCTGGATGACATCCAGCTGCAGCGTGGTCCGAATTTCTACGCTCATAATCTTAGTCTCACTCATGTTCGTATTTGCACAATTTGTCTTCTTTTGCAGATTGACAGTTTGTCGGTGTACAAGGGTGTCAAAGGTTTCAAAGGTGCATTTAATATCAGAGAAATGCAAACAATATACATCCTGAAATGCTTTTTCTTCGTATTTATTTATGTACAGTTTTTCATAAGTGCTATTGCACTGATTTATTTTCCTGTAAATGCGTGCAAAACATTAATCTCGAAGTGGTATAAGCAGCTTGATAATAAATTTTATTTTGACTTTGAATCTACACTGGATCTTTGAGTTCGAATCAAAAATTTTAAGAAAGCGCCATCCTCGCTGGGGAAAGGCATCGTGATGTGTTTTTATTTGCTTTATTTAATTAGGAACACGGCATTTGCCTTCTTGCCGAAATGGTGGCTTAGCAACTCGCGCATGCGATATACCTCAGTGTCACAAAATAGTTGTATTCACTCGGGACGTTGATTAATTACTAGCCGATACAGATTCCCATTGAGAATATCTTCCTCCGTATTTAAAGTCGGACTTGTGTTTGGAATCGGCATTAGAAGTCGTATTGAGTCAATGGTCGCCATCTTCTTTGCTACAATGTTTCAGTTTGTTTTCGGCGTCCTAGCTGGGTCGGCCTTTCCACTGAGTTTAGATGCGCTGAACTGTAGGCTTCGGGAAAGAATCCAGCTGCCCAACATTTCTAAGGATGGTGACGTTGTACTTGGGGGGATGTTTACTGTGCACTTAAACAGTTTCCAGCGGATAAATTTATTCACCAAACGACCAGAAGAAACGAAATGTAAAAGGTTAGTTAATTACACGACCGTTTGTAGCTTTGGTTAATCTCCCTGTTTTATTATTTCAAGAAGAAACTTACGATGAAATTTTACAGAGTAGTTTTCTTCCTTGTTGACTGATTAAAGAGATAAATACGCATGGGAAAATCTGTACCAAGCATCTTACATTGCGGGATATCGGCGAGGATAAGAAAGTTTCTGCCTATTAATGTTAATGCTGTCACTAATACATTCAGTGGCCACATTATTAGGCACAACCGTACCGAATGAAGTGGGCACTGAGTAACTATTCGAGGTCTTCTGATGCGGTAGCCCTTCCACTTCCAGGTTGTGCGTTCATAGATATTCGTCTGCGCAGTACTGTCGTAACGATTGGTTATCTGAATTACTCTCGTCTTCCTGTCAGCCTGAACCAGACTGGCCATTCCCCTCTAACTTCGCTCATC